>NC_030810.1:75861299-76486299 GCF_001704415.2 Capra hircus
TTGTGGTGTAACAGCAAAGGAAGTTCGCAGAGACAGCTGTGGTACTGATGTGGGATCAGCACCTGGAGCTCAGTGATATCACTGTCAGTGGCAGTATGCGGAGGGGGTGTGATCTCTGATGCTCAGTACTGGTGGTGGCAATGTCTGCTCTATTAGTTCCGTGGTATGAGTTTGGCTGTGATACAAGCTCGGTTTGTTCTGTCCATTTTCTGAGCTTGTTTCTATGCTTTCTGGCAATTCTCTGAGTCACAGTATCCTTAAGAATTTCCTGGTTCAGACTGCAATTTGAAAAACTTGAATCTTTCTCACTAGCCAGTGTGAACTTAGAGAGGAAAAGGTCTTTTAATAACTTGTATCCTTTGTATTCTCTTAGCAGAGAGCCATTTTGAATGAGTACATCTGCTACTGTGATTTATTAATAAATAATGTGATCTCTAATCTTAAAATGATATAATTTAATAAAGAATGTAAGACATTTACATGAAATAAATGCAATCTATTACATGAAATAAAAGTAAATGCTAAATTGGGAACAGACTGAGTTAATTAGAAAATCTTCCTCAAAGACATGGGATTACAGTTAACTCCTGAAGGATGGGCAGGTGATGGCATTTTGGGTACAGGAACCATAAAGCATAGGAAGGAGCTTGGATATTCAACCAGCAGGGAGACATGCTTGATTGAATTAGTGTGTTTGTGAACTGAAACCAATATGACTGGTTAAGAGGCACATATTACTAAGGGCTTGTCTTCTAATCAGAAAGAAATTCTCTTACACATCTAAATTTTTTTCTGAAGTTAAACATGTTAAACATTAGGCTGAACATTTTGCCGCAGACATTTTAGAAACCAAGTTTGAATTAGCCTCTGCTCTATGTGCAAACTTCTTAGCTATTCTTTCCTGGCTGATGGGAGAAAAGAGTTGGGCGGAGGTGAGTAAGTAATAAAACCTGAAAATAGTTCCAAATATATCGATTTACTTTCAATGTTCCTTTATTTTTGGAATTTCTTTTTAAAATTATTTTTAATATTAATACTAAGTAGCGAACAACTAAACAGTTACAGCTTTGCATTGGCAGTGTAAAGACTGAAGACTATTTCTCAATGGCAACGTCCAGTCATGCTTGCTGTCCTTGACCCTTAGTAACATTCTTGCTCACTGATTTCAGAAAGACTTCCAGGAGTAAAGATACATTTGAAAGTGGCTGAAAATAGTTTTAAAATCCAACTTCCCTGGCTTGATAGTGAAATGACCACACTGTCTGGTCACTGGGTCAAAAATCAATTACAAAACAGAAGAGTTTTTGCATTAGCCTTAGTAAAAGACGGACTCGAAAACCACAACCGGGGGGAAAAAAAGCAACCATTAAACTACAGGAAATACACTATTGGTTTTTTCCTCTTGGCGAGATGGGTCGACTGCTTTCCAGCCCCGCTGTGGATCCTCTGAAGTTCACGGTTCGCTCTGTCGCTTCTGCCCAGACCCCCGTCCCCATAGAAGCCTTCGCAGGGTAGCCCTGCAGCCAGGTCCCACTCCCTACCTTCAGGGGACTGCGTGCCAGGCCCCACCCTAGCCAGAGCCCCAGAGTCCCACTCCATCGCCTCCGGCAGGCCCCAAGCCAGGTGGGGGACGAGCCCAGGCCAGGCGTTAGCTCCCAGTTCCGCGTCTGCGCAGCGGACGTGGGGCTGGAGCGGGGCCGGCCGGGGAGGCGCAGGATGCGCGGGAGCCAATGGGCAAGCTCGGGGAAGCCGGGCTGGCGGCGACGGCCGGACCGGCGCGCACTCTCGGGATGGAGGGCGAGTGCCGGGCGTCTCAGGCGCGCTCCTGGGGCCTCCCGGCTGGGGGCGCCGGCGGGGAGAGCCCGGGGGGTGACGCCCCCCTCCCCGGCAGCATCAGCTCCTCCGCCCTGCTGCAGGCCGAGGTGCTGGATCTGGACGAGGACGAGGACGACCTGGAGGTGTTCTGTAAGGTGAGGGCTGCGCGGCGGCGCGTCCCGGGAAAGTTCCAAGTCAACTCCCGGAGTTGGCCCCGCCGTGCGGCGGCCGCCCTAGCGCGCTCCCCCGGCCCCGCCGGAGGCTCGGAGCCGAGGGTGGATGGGTCTTCCCAGGCCGCCTGATCCTGCGTGGCTGCTCGCCGCCCCCGGGGCTGACTCCCAGCACGTCCCGAATTGCAGCAGTTCACTCTTCTGCACTTTGACCTTGCGTTCGGCAGGGCCATGGCTTCGTGGAGTCTGCAAAGTTGTGCCATTTCCCACTTTTCTCCTCTTTCCTTCTCTGACGCGGATATTTCCAGGGGCAGTGCTGGAACCCGGGAGGCGGTAGCCCGAAAGTGCCCCCGCCCCTGGCAGCTTCTGTTAGGGCGCAGCCAGCCTTGAACCCTGGGAGCGAAATCACCCGAGTCTAGGGAAATTATTCTCGATTTAGTGTCGTTGCTGGTTTTGGATTGGAGACTTGGGTGGCGCCTTAAGCCTTAAGTCTACTGGGAAGAGGCGTTAGGAAATCCCTCTTCAGGAGAAAACAATTCGTGTGTCCAACTAGGAAGCTCCTGCGCTGCGGAGCTCAGGATTTTTAAAATATTAGCTCCTGCCACCGAACTCACCACCGGCGCTTTCATTTTTAAACCTAACCCAGGGAAACCTAGAGACCAAAGGGTCCTCTGAACTTTCAGGATAGTTGGAGAGAAATTGACGCGGTCATTGGCAGACTTGTGGTGCCTGTAGGCTGATGGTTGTAATTTTGTTTTGCAAAAGAAAAATACCATTCTTGGGAGGCCATTCAATGCCACTGCAGCTTCTCAGTTGCTGCTGGTAGAAGAGTTGAGATGGGAACATTGTATTTCATTACTAAGGAGCCTGTGCAGTAGGTAAGTGTTACCTTGAGGTGTTAAGTAAAGCAACAGACTTCACCACTGCTTTATTCTGGGAGAGAAGTTATAAAGTGGACAAGCATACTCAGACCCCAAAGAAGAATATGCAAAACTCCCCCCCCCCCCGCCCCCACCACCAATTTTTCCCTTTAGGATTAAGTGAAGTGGTAAGCACAGGTGTATTGGGGAAGTTCAGACAGTATCTGGTTTATACGCTTGATGAAATAACGTGACCTTTCAGTGTGTTTAAATTATAAAACAGTGGAATTATTTTTTGTTTACTTGTAAAAAGTTTACACTGACTTTTTTGTTGTTGTTCCACACATACTTTATGTTCAGATCAAGGACAGTTGATCAGTTCTTATTGCCTTCTAAGATACCATTGTTGTTTAGTCACTAAGTCATATCTGACTCTTTGGGACCTGGTGGACTGTAGCCCACCAGGCTTCTCTGTCCATGGGGTTTCCCAGGCAAGAAAACTGGAGTGGGTTGCCATTTCCTTCTCCAGTTCTGACTCAGGGATCAAACCTGTGTCTCTTGCTTTGGTAGGAAGATTGTTTACCACTGGAGCCACCAGACTATGAGCGCTAGCCTTTGGGGCTCTGCACTGTGAAGCTTGGGGTGGGGAGGATGTGTACAGGGAGTATGTAGAGAGTGGCAAGTGCGTATCAGTATCATCTGGGGTGGTTTAAATGTCACGTGCTTTCTCTCTCCCCAGATTCTAAGTGTCCTGGCCTCCACCAAGAATCACCGTTTTAATGAGCCTCTTGTAGTCTGAGGCTGATCTTAGATGAAGCTAATGAAATTTGAGTTTGGGCTGTTTGTTTGCCTAGGTCTGTGGAAAATGTAAGATACTGGGAGTAGTACAGGTTCTAGGTGGGAAAGGAATGATAGATTGTAGCCAGAAGCATTTCTTTCATTTTTTTAAAAATATAAATTTATTTATTTTAATTGGAGGCTAATTACTTTACAATATTGTATTGGTTTTACCATACATTGACATGAATCTGCCACAGGTGTGCATGTGTTCCCCATCGTGAACCCCCCTCCCACCTCCCTCTCCATCCTATCCCTCTGGGTCGTCCCAGTGCACCAGCCCCGAGCATCCTATATGTGAAAGGAATCGCCAGTCCAGTTTCGATGCATGATACAGGATGCTGGGGGCCAGAAGCATTTCTAAGTAAGCATTTCTGGTGAATTGCTTAAAGCCATCTCAGAAGAAAGGAATCTAGAACCCTGAGACTCCAATCAGCTGTTGAGCTTTCTTTTCTCATTCCAAATAAAACAATTGTTTTTCCACCTAATTTTGTTTTGTAATTGTGTATTCTGTTTTAAAAGAATGTAAGTTTCAGCAACATACTTAACCACTGCTTTATTAAGCAGTGCATTTAGTAAGGTGAAATATTGTATCTTTACCTTAACCTATGTGGCTGGCTTCTATAGAAGAGGGCCTTTACTTTTATATGGCTCCAATACAACACTAGCAAGCAGGATGGATCCAAGCGTATGAATCCTGCTTGATTGTATTTTAGTAAGTTGAATTTTGCAGCCATTAACTGCAGTTCAAGCAGATTTAAGAAACTCATCTTCATTTGGCCTGCTCTGTCTGCTGCTGCTAAGTTGCTTCAGTCATGTCCGACTCTGTGCTACCCCATAGAGGGCAGCCCACCAGGCTCCCCCATCCCTGGGATTCTCTAGGCAAGAATATTGGAGTGGGTTGCCATTTCCTTCTCCAATGCATGAAAGTGAAAAGTGAAAGTGAAGTCGCTCAGTCGTGTCCGATTCTTAGCGACCCCATGGACTGCAGGCTCCTCTGTCCATGGGATTTTCCAGGCAAGAGTACTGGAGTGGGGTGCCATTGCCTTCTCCTACTGCTCCCTTTTTAGCCTGCGTCTCTGTAGAACCCTACCACTGTCCAGCATACCTTAAGCTGGTATCAACTATTGCTTTTGAAGTGTACTAACTTTACCCTTGAGAACTTTGAGACTGACAGTTTTCATATTCAGTTTATATTTACAATTGTATCTCTTATTTCCTTAGATTATTTATGAGTATATATACCATACCCTTGTCCAGGCGCTTTTTCTTTTAATCTTTTTATAATGGAAGTAGAGTTGATATACAATAGTATAGTAGTTTCTGCTGTATGATGTAATGATTTGACATTTGTATGCATTATGAATTGATGACCATGATAAATCTAGTAACCATCATAAATTTACTGCAGTATTATCGACTATATTCTCTACATGTGCGTTACATACCTGTGACTTTAGTTGCTTTATAACTGAAAGTTTGCACTTTTTAATCCCTTTAACCTATTCCTCCCTCCCTCTTCCAAACTACTAGTTTGTATCTGTGGGTCTTGTTTCTGTTTTTATTTGTTCATTTGTTCTGTTTTTTATATTCTACATATAAATGAAATGATAAAACATTTGTCTAACTTATTTCACTTCATAATACTCTCTAGGTCCATCCATGTTTTTGCAGGTGGCAACATTTTATTTTTTTTAATGGCTGAGTAATATTCAGTTGTGTGCATATATGCACAGTATCTTCTTTGTCTGTTCATCTACTGATGGACACTTAGATTGCTTCCATAACCTGGCTGTTGCAAATGATGCTACTGTGAGAATGAAAAAAAAGTAGTGAAAGTGTTAGTTGCTCAGTTGTGTGCCACTCTTTGCAAACCCATGGACTGCAACCTGCCAAGCTCCTCTGTCCATGGAATTTTCTGGGTAAGAACATTGGAGTGGATAGCCATTCCCTGCTCCAAAGGATCTTCCTGACCCAGGGATCAAACTTGGGTCTCCTGCCCCACAGGAGATTCTGACACTGCACTGACAGATTCTTTACTGTCTGAGCCACTTAGGGAAGCAAGTGAGCATTGGGGTGCATGCATGCATACTAAGTTGCTTTAGTTGTGTCCAACACTTTGTGACCCTGTGGACCATAGCCCACCAGGCTCCTCTGTCCTTGGGATTCTCCAGGCAAGAATACTGAAGTGGTTTGCCATTCCCTTCTCCAGGGGATCTTCCTAACCCAGGGATCGAACCCACACCTCTTATGTCTCCTACATTGGCAGGCATAATTTTTATCACTAGCATAACCTTGGAAGCCCAAAAATATATAGAGGTGCATATATCTTTTCAAATTAGTGTTTTCATTTCTTCAGACAAATACTCACAAGTGGGATTGCTAGATCGTATGATCATTCTTAATTTTTTGAGAAACCGTCATAATGTTTTCCATAGTGACTGCATCAATTTACATTCCCACCAATAGTGCATGAGGGTTTCCTTTTCTCCAAATTTTTATCAACACTTGTTTTTTGTTGTTCATTTTATAAAAACCATTCAGACAGGTATGAGGTGATAGCTGCCATATTATGATTTGGATTTGCATTGCCCTAGTGATTAGTGACATTGAACATTCTTTTCCTTTGTCTTCTGACCGTCTTTATGTCTTCCTTGGAAAACTGTCTATTCAGGTCTTCTACTCATTTTTAAATTGGGTTGTTTCTTTTGTTTTGCTTATTTTCTTTTTCGTGATTATTCATTTTATTTATTTTATTTAAAAAATTTTTATTTTTACTTTATTTTACTTTACAATACTGTATTGGCTTTGCCATACATTTACATGAATCTGCCACGGGTGTACATGAGTTCCCAATCCTGAACCCCTCTCCCAACCTCCCACCCCATATCATCTCTCTGGATCATCCCCGTGCACCAGCCCCAAGCATCCTGTATCCTGTATTGAACATAGACTGGCGATTCATTTCTTACATGATAGTATACATGTTTCAATGCCATTCTCCCAAATCACCCCACCCTCTCCTTCTCCCTCAGAGTCCAAAAGTCCATTCTATATGTCTGTGTCTCTTTTGCTATCTCACATACAGGTTATCATTACCATCTTTCTAAATTCCATATATACGTGTTAGTATACTGTGTTGGTGTTTTTCTTTCTGGCTTACTTCACTCTATATAATCGGCTCCAGTTTCATCCACCTCATTAGAGCTGATTCAACTGTAGTCTTTTTAATGGCTGTTCATTTTATATTGAGTTGAAGAAGTTCTTTATATATTTTGGATATAACACCCTTATCAGATATATCACTTGCAGATAACTTCTTCCATTCAGTAGGTTGCCTTTTCATTTGTTGATGGCTTTCTTTGCTATGCAAAACTTCTTAGCTTGATATAGTTCCATTTGTTTAATTTTGCTTTTGGTACTCTTGCCTGAAGAGATAAATTCTTAGATATTGCTAAGACCAAGATTAAAGAGCAGCTACCTTTGTTTTCTTTTAGGAGTTTATGGTTTCAGGTGTTACATTTAAGTCTTTAATCCATTTTGAGTTTACTTCTTTTTTTTAGTATAAGAAAATGGTTCAGTTTCAGTCTTCTGCATGTCTCTGTCCAGGTTTCCCATTATCACCTATTGAACAGACTGTCTTTTCCCTACTATATATTCTTGTACCACTTTTCATAAATTAATTGGCTATATAAGCATGGGTTTATTTCTGGGCTTTCTGTCTGGTTTCATTGATCTATGTATCTTTTTTTGTGCCAGTACCATACTGTTTGTTTACTATAGTTTTTTAACATAGTTTGAAGCCAGGGAAGATGATACTGCTCACATTGTTCTTTTTTTTTTTTTTTTTTTAATGTTTTTCATTTTATTTTATTTTCAGATTTTATTTTATTTATTGACTTTACAATATTGTATTGGTTTTGCCATACATCAACATGAATCCGCCACAGGTGTACACATGGTCCCAATCCTGATCCCCCCTCCCACTTCCCTCCCCTGTTCTTCTTTCTTAAGATCACATTGATTATTCAAGGTCTTCTGTGGTTCCACACAAATTTTAGGATTATTTGTTTTACTTCTGTGAAAAATGCCATTCATATTTTGGTAGGGCTTGTATTGAATCTTTAGATTGCTTTGGGTAATATGGACATTTTAATGATATTAATTCTTTCATTCCATGAACATGGTATATCTTTCCATTTATTTGTATTTTCTTGAATTTCTTTTATAAGTATCTTATAGTTTTTAAAGTATAGATCTTTTACCTTATTAGTTTAAATTTATTCCTTGGTATTTTTCTATGAAGTTATTTTAAGTGGAATTATATTCTTATTTCTCTGACAGTTGATATTAGTGTATAAAAACACAACAAATTTCTGTATGTTGATTTTTGTATCCTACAGCTTTAATGAATTCATTTATTCTGATAGTTTTTTGGTGGAGTATTTTTTTTTTCTATTTTTATAGTGTCATGTCATCTGCAAACAGTGATAGGTTTTACTTCTTCCTTTTCAATTTATAATTCTTTTTACCTCCTTTTGTCTGATGCCTGTGGCTAAGACTCTCTATACTCTGTTGAATAAAAGTGATGAGAGTTCAGTTCAGTCGTTCAGTCCTGTATGACTCTTTGTGACCCCATGAACTGCAGCACGCCAGACCTCCCTGTCCATGACCAACTGCCAGAGTTCACCCAAACCAATGTGCATAGAGTCGGTGATGCCATCCAGCCATCTCATCCTCTGTCGTCCCTTCTTCTCCTGTCCTCAATTTCCCCAGCATCAGGGTCTTTTCCAATGAGTCAGCTCTTCACATCAGGTGGCCAAAGTATTGGAGTTTCAGCTTCAACATCAGTCCTTCCAATGAACACCCAGGACTGATCTCCTTTAGGATGGACTGGTTGGATCTCCTTGCAGTCCAAGAGACAGTCAAGAGTCTTCTCCAACACCACAGTTCAAAAGCATCAATTTTTCATTGCTCAGCTTTCTTTATAGTCCAACCTTCACATCCTCACATGACTGCTGGAAAAACCATACCCTTGACTAGACGGACCTTTGTGGACAAAGTAATGTCTCTGCTTTTTAATATACTGTCTAGGTTGGTCATAACTCTCCTTGCAAGGAGTGAACATCTTTTAATGTTATGGCTGTAGTCATCATCTGCAGTGATTTTGGAGCCCAGAAAAATGTCAGCCACTGTTTCCACTATTTCCCCATCTATTTCCCATGAAGTGATAGGACCAGATGCCATGATCTTCGTTTTCTGAATGTTGAGCTTTACGCCAATTTTCACTCTCCTTTTTCACATTCATCAAGAGGCTGTTTAGTTCTTCTTCACTTTCTGCTATAAGGGTGGTGTCATCTGCATATCTGAGGTTATTGATATTTCTCCTGGCATTCTTGATTCCAGCTTGTGTTTCTTCCAGCCCAGGGATTCTCATGTACTTTGCATATTAGTTAAATAAGCAGGGTGACAACATACAGCCTTGACGCACTCCTTTTCCTATTTGAAACCAGTCTGTTCCATGTCCAGTTATAACTGTTGCTTCCTGACCTGCATATAGGTTTCTCAAGAGGCAGGTCAGGTGGTCTGGTATTCCCATCTCTTGAAGAATTTTCCACAGTTTATTGTGATCCACACAGTCAGAGGCTTTGGCATAGTCGATAAAGCAGAAATAGATGTCTAGAACTCTATTGCTTTTTCGATGATCTAGCAGATGTTGGCAAATTGATCTCTGGTTCCTCTGCCTTTTCTAATACCAGCTTGAACATCTGGAAGTTCACGGTTCATGTATTGCTGAATCCTGGCTTTGAGAATTTTGAGCATTACCTTACTAGCATGTGAGATGAGTGCAATTGCGTGGTAGTTTGACCATTCTTTGGCATTGCCTTTCTTTGGGATTGGAATGAAAACTGACCTTTTCCAGTCCTGTGGCCACTGCTGAGTTTTCCAAATTTGTTGGCATAATGAGTGCAACACTTTCACAGCATCTTCTTTCAGGATTTAAAATAGCTTAACTGGAATTCCATCATATCCACTAGCTTTGTTCCTAGTGATGCTTTCCAAGGCCCACCTGACTTCACATTCCAGGATGTCTGGTTCTAGGTGAGTGATGACACCATCGTGATTATCTGGGTCGTGAAGATCTTTTTTGTACAGTTATTCTGTGTATTCTTGCTACCTCTTCTTAATATCTTCTGCTTCTAGTAGGTCCATACCATTTCTGTCCTTTATCGAGCCCATCTTTGCATGAAATGTTCCCTTGGTATGTCTAATTCTTGAAGAGATCTTGTCTTTCCCATTCTATTGTTTTCCTCTATTTCTTTGCATTGATTGCTGAGGAAGGCTTTCTTATTTCTCCTTGCTATTCTTTGGAACTCTGCATTCAAATGGGTGTATCTTTCCTTTTTTCCTTTCCTTTTCACTTCCCTTCTTTTCACAGCTATTCGTAAGGCCTCCTCAGACAGCCATTTTGCTTTTTGGCATTTCTTTTTCTTGGGGATGGTCTTGATTCCTGTCTCCTGGACAATGTCGTGAACCTCGGTCCATAGTTCATCAGGCACTCTGTCTATCAGATCTATTCCTTAAATCTATTTCTCACTTCCACTGTATGGTCATAATGGATTTGATTTAGGTTATACCTGAATGAGTAATAGAGTTTTGCCAAGAAAATGCACTGGTCGTAGCAAACACCCTCTTCCAACAACACAAGAGAAGACTCTACACATGGACATCACCAGATGGTCAACACCGAAATCAGATTGATTATATTCTTTGCAGCCAAAGGTGGAGAAGCTCTATACCGTCAACAAAAACAAGACCAGGAGCTGACTGTGGCTCAGTTTATGAACACCTTATTGCCAAATTCGGTCTTAAATTGAAGAAAGTAGCGAAAACCACTAGACCATTCAGGTATGACCTAAATCAAGTCCCTTAGGATTATACAGTGGAAGTGAGAAATAGATTTAAGGGCCTAGATCTGATAGATAGAGTGCCTGATGAACTATGCACTGAGGTTCACAGCATTATACAGGAGACAGTGATCAAGACCATCCCCATGGGAAAGAAATGCAAAAAAGCAAAATGGCTGTCTGAGGAGGCCTTACAAATAGCTGTGAAAAGAAGAGAAGTGAAAAATAAGGGAGAAAAGGAAAGATATAAGCATCTGAATGCAGAGTTCCAAAGAACAGCAGGAAGAGATAAGAAAGCCTTCCTGAGCAATCAATGCAAAGAAATAGAGGAAAACAATAGAATGGGAAAGACTAGAGATCTCTTCAAGAAAATTAGAGATACCAAGGGAACATTTCATGCAAAGATGGGCTCAATAAAGGACAGAAGTGCTATGGACCTAACAGAAGGAGAAGATATTAAGAAGAGGTAGCAAGAATACACAGAAGAACTGTACAAAAAAGATCTTCAAGACCAAGATAATCACGATGGTGTGATCACTCACCTAAAGCCAGACATCTTGGAATGTGAAGTCAAGTGGGCCTTAGGAAGGATCACTACGAACAAAACCAGTGGAGGTGATGGAATTCCAGTAGAGCTATTTCAAATCCTGAAAGATGATGCTGTGAAAGTGCTGCGCTCATTATGCCAGCAAATTTGGAAAACTGAGCAGTGGCCACAGGACTGGAAAAGGTCAGTTTTCATTCCAATCCCAAAGAAAGGCAATGCCAAAGAATGCTCAAATTACCACACAATTACACTCATCTCACACGCTAGTAAAGAAGTGCTCAAAATTCTCCAAGCCAGGCTTCAGCAATACGTGAACCATGAACTTCCAGATGTTCAAGCTGGTATTAGGAAAGGCAGAGGAACCAGGGATCAAATTGCCAACATCCACTGGATCATCAAAAAAGCAAGAATATCCAGAAAAACATCCATTTCTGCTTTATCGACTATGCCAAAGCCTTTGACTGTGTGGATCATAATAAACTGTGGAAAATTCTTCAAGAGATGGGAATACCAGACCACCTGACCTGCCTCTTGAGAAATCTGTATGCAAGTCAGGAAGCAACAATTAGAACTGGACATGGAACAACAGACTGGTTCCAAATGGGAAAAGGAGTATGTCAAGGCTGTATGTTGTCACCCTGCTTATTTAACTTATATGCAGAGTACATCATGAGAATCCCTGGGCTGGAAGAAACACAAGCTGGAATCAAGATTGCCGGGAGAAATATCAATAACCTCAGATATGCAGATGACACCACCCTTATGGCAGAAAGTGAAGGGGAACTAAAAAGCCTCTTGATGAAAGTGAAAGAGGAGAGTGAAAAAGTTGGCTTAAAGCTCAACATTCAGAAAACGAAGATCATGGCATCTGGTCCCATTACTTTCTGGGAAATAGAAGGGGAAGCAGTGAAAACAGTGCCAGAGTTTATATTTTGGGGCTCCAAAATCACTGCAGATGGTGACTGCAGCCATGAAATTAAAAGACACTTACTCCTGGGAAGAAAATTCATGACCAACTAGATAGCATATTGAAAAGCAGAGACATTACTTTGCCAACAAAGGTCCGTCTGTCAAGGCCATGGTTTTTCCAGTGGTCATGTATGGATGTGAGAGATGGACTGTGAAGAAAGCTGAGCAACGAAGAATTGATGCTTTTGAACTGTGGTGTTGGAGAAGACTCCTCAGAGTCCCTTGGACTGAAAGGAGATCCAAGCAGTCCATCCTGAAGGCGATCAGCCCTGGGATTTTTTTGGAAGGAATGATGCTAAAGCTGAAACTCCAGTACTCTGGCCACCTCATGCGAAGAGTTGACTCATTGGAAAAGACTCTGATGCTGGGAGGGATTGGGGGCTGGAGGAGAAGGGGACAACAGAGGATGAGATGGCTGGATGGTACCATGGACTCGATGGAGGTGAGTCTGAGTGAACTCCGGGAGTTGGTGATGGACAGGGAGGCGTGGCCTGCTGCGCTTCATGGGATCGCAAAGAGTTAGACACGACTGAGCGGCTGAACTGAATTTGAACTGATATCTGAATGGTTTAGTGGTTTTCTCCACTTTCTCAATTTTAGTCTGAATTTGGCAATAGGGAGTTCATGATCTGAGCCACAGTCTGCTCCACGTCTTGTTTTTGCTGACTGTATAGAGCTTCTCCATCTTTGGCTGCAAAGATTATAATCAATCTGATTTCTGTGTTGACCATCTGGTGATATCCATGTGTCGAATCTTGTCTTGTGTTATTGTGGACAACCTCATTTTGTTCTTGATCATAGAGGAAAAGCTTTCAGTTTTTCACCACTGCATGTTAGCTGTGGCTTTGTCATTATGGCCTTTGTTATGCTCCCTTTATTCCCGCTTTGTTGAGAATTTTTCTTATAAATAGATGTTAAATTTTGTCAAATGCTTTTTCTTATCTATTGAGATGATCATATAGTTTTCATTCTTCATTTTGTTAATGTGGTTTGTGTGTGTGCTCAGTTGCTTCAGTCATGTCCGTCTCTTTGTGTTCCCATGGACTTTAGCCCACCAGGCAATGGGTTGCCATGCCCTTCTCCAAGGGAACTTCCCAACCTAGGGATTGAACCCTTGTCTCTTGGGTCTTCTACATTGCAGGCAGAGTGTTTACTGCTGAGTCATTGAGGAAGTCTTTAATGTGGTTTATTGGGGTACATTTGCAGATGAGAAGCTTTTTAAAGAGCTTACTTCTTTGATTTATAATCATTTATTTTTTTTTTCATAGTCCATTACAAGTAAGTACCGGTTAAATACCTGTTAAATGTTTTTGTGTAAGATGCTATGCTAAGGATTCTTTGGAACAAAGAAATGCAAGATTCATATCTTGTTATCACAATCTTGGAGTTCAGCTGGAAGATGTGACAGAAACTCTAAATGACAGTATACATCAAGAGAGATAGGAAAGTAAAACAAAGTATTGTTTTGAGTTTTCAAATAATCCAGTTAGGAGAAAATGACATCAGCTCTCAATAGAACACAGAGAATGCAGAGGCTATTGACTTAAAAGGACAAAAATAGATGTGGAAGATAGGAAAACATAAATGATAATTTGTAAAAAAAAAGGATAAGAAAAGGATAAAAAGTGTAGCAGTAATTTTAGAACTGGGCCAAAATAAGATGAGACTTGCAAAAAATTTACCTAGAGAATAGGGAGAAACTTGCATATATAAAATAAAAAGTTTTGGGGGGAAAAAGATTATATTAAAATAAGTTACCTTTATTTTTATTAAATACTGTAATGTGTAGAAGAAATAATAGTTGAAACAGAGCATAGGTGAATATGTCACAGTGAAACACTGAGATGTTTATGTGCTACTCAGTAAATAATAGCCAATAAAGTGAAGGTCTATATTATTTAGGATAATCAGGGAATTTACACATGTAATTATTGTCATCACCACTAGTCAACCTCGAGAAGTCATGGTGTGTAGGCTTAGTGCTCAGAAGCTGGAGCTTCTGAGGTAAAAATTCTTTTTAAAAATAATGGGGCAGAAAAAAGGTTCTGCAAGGTATGTGCGTGTTTCCTCAGTTGTGCCCCACTCTTTGCAGCCACATGAACTGTAGCCTGTCAGGCTCCTCTGTCCATGGGATTTTCCAGGCAGGAATACTGGAGTGGGTTTCCATTTCCTTCTCCATCTGGAAGGTACAGACAAACAAAATTAATTTCAAGCTCCGACAAAGCTTTAAAAGCAACAGAACTATTTAGTATATTTAGTATAAACACTTTGAAAAGAAGGAGGTGATCATTTTTAATGAGAATGGTAGACAACTAAGATTATTTTATAGTAAATTAAAAATATAACAATGTATATATTATATATGTATATATTGTATGTACAATGTATATATTATATATGTATATTTTTATATATATAATATACATATATGTGTATAATATACATAGTATATGTATACCTAATACATAATACATACACAATATATCTATACCTAATATATGTATACATATAATGTATGTATATTATGTATATTAATATATGTATATTTTATATATGTATATATACATATTATATATACATAATATACATATACATACATATGCATATATATACACATACATATACATATATATACATATATATTATATATACATAATATATGTATACCTAAAACATAATACATACACAATATATTTATACCTAATACATAATGTATACATATGTTAAAATACACAGTACATACATAATACACACATATATAATACATACATAATATATGTATGTGTACATACCTAATATATGTATACATATAATATATGTATATTATGTATATTAATATATGTATATTATATATATGTATATATACATATTATATATACATATACACATACACATATATATGTATACAAACATATATATACACATACATATACATATATACACATACATATATGCATATATATTATATATACATAATATATGTATACCTGATACATAATATATACACAGTATATGTATACCTAATACATAATATATACATATGTTAAAATACACAGTACATACATAATACACACATATATAATACATACATAATACACACATATAATACATACATAATATATGTATGTGTACCTAATACATATACATACATAATACATGTATACCTAACACACATATATGTATATGTAAATATACAGATGTAAATATATGTATATGTAAATGTACATATGTATATATAAAATATATAATATATTATATATTAATAATATATTAACAATGCATATTATTTTATATATTATATATTAATAATACATATTATTTTATATAATATATATAAAATATGTATATATTAAAATATATACATATTTATGTATTAGGTATACATATATATGTATAGTATATATAATATATACATGTATTATAATATATACAGTATGTATAATATAATATGTATATATTATATGTACTGTATATATTATATATAGTATATATGTATATATTATATATAACACTATATATTATGTTATATATATAACAATGTATATGTTATATATATAACAATGAATATATTATTTCAAAATATTGAAAGAAACACTCATATTTTTGTGGAAAAGGTTATTTTTGAAAGAATAATTAGCTCTATTGTTGAGACTTCCAGCTCTGATATGTTTGTGTGTTTGTATGTGTATGTGTGTGTGTCTGTATAATCTTTATCAATGGAGGGACAATTATACTATTTGACAATTCTATCAAATACTTAGAAGATATTGGAAATCTGGTTACTAATTTTCACATTTGTTCTCGGAACCATTTTTATTTAGCTCCTATTGTTTGCCTCTATTAGTCATGATCATGATAATCAAAATTCTCTCCATTGATTTAAATGAAGAGAGTTTAATGCAAGGACTATTTATAGCATTTTGGGCAAGTTTCAGGAACAAAGGAAGGATACTGAGGTATTTAGAGACTTGCAGTAATAAAAAGCGATTAGAACCCCTTAGTTCTAAAGGGAAGAGAAATGGAAATAGTGTTGCTGGAACGCAAGGATGCTTGGAGCTGTGGAAAAGGGGCCACTTCCACATGAGCTGTGTTGACACAGAGATGAAGCTAGAAACATGCCACTGCCTGAGGTGTGGTCCCAAAGCAGGGAGGAAATGTAACAGTGTATATATTTATTTGAACAAGCTGTTGAAGAAATCACTCACATTTTGGTTGGAAAGGTTATTTTGGAAAGAATTAGCTTTCCAAAAGCTATAGTTGTTGAGAAATCCAGCTTTGATGTGTGTGTGTGTGTGTGTGTGTGTGTGTGTGTGTGTGTGTAAAATCACTTTAGCCTTAGCTAAAGTTCCAGGCAACATCTAACATTAAATGACTAGCTTATGAGTAAAGATGTCTAGCATGATGTCAGTCCTTAGCACTGAGGCATGGTATCTTCTCAGCCGAGCCCCGCATATAATGCAGGTGAAACATCCTATTTCTGCTGTATCTTGTCAGAATTCTTGACCTAATAAACCACTAAGCAAATAAAATATAAAAACAAAATATCTGTGTTGATTTGTTATTCAGCAGTAGAAACTATAACAAAAGCTAGTAGTCTATAAAATCGGCCTTTCGGATCTTTTGATAAATACAGGATTACAGCAGGCAAGTTGTGTGTTCCCCTTTCTCTGACCCTCATCTTGATCCTGCCTCCATGAGTCTTAGCATTTTGATGGTTAAAGAGGAACCGATAAAGGAAAATAGGGCTGATCCAGGACTATTTCTATTCCTCCCTCTAGACACTCCACTGTCTACCAGCTCAGCCTTATATGTTAAGTACTTTTATATTCCTCCCAGAGGAGGAAGAGTAGGTGAATGAAGTAGAAAGATGAAAAATCCTCATTTTCTCCTTATGAGTGAGCATATATGGTCAGCAATAGAATTAAAACAAATGAGGAACTTGGAGGGTAAATTTGGATAGATTGTGTATAGAACCGTTTTATGTACAAGCATCCCTAGTGGTTTGCAGTGACTGAATGAAAATATATCCAAATGACACAGTTTCTGAACAAATAATATATTTCAAGGTCATATGGTGTATTAATTGTACTGTAATTCGAACTGTCTATGCAGCTGAAGTTCCATTCCACCTTCTGTATCTTAAAAGGGAGTTGATAGTCTGTGTCAGAAAACAGCAAAGGGATATTATGTCTTCTGTGGATACCAGTGACCTGACTGTTTGGAATACTGTTTTGTGAGACAGTCTTAGATCGAGTCTGGGCTTGGCAGAGTGAGGATTTGGATCCAACAGCACTGTCTTTCACTGGCACAAGGAGTAGGGAGGGCTGCTGCAGTAGTAACAGTCTCACTGTACATTTGCCATCGTGAAGGAGAATAAACTAAGGCGTTTCACTGATGATATGTTCTGGCAACCACGGCCTCTGAAGCAAGGCTGGGAAGAGCAAAATGTAGTTTAGCTTGGAAAAAGACTTGGGCTGATTTTTTTAAACAAACTTGATGAAGAGTTCTTCCAGTGGATTAAGTGTGTATAGTTTTGAAGGGCAGAACCAAAACCTAGGTCAAAGTATATGGAGATCAGTTTTAGGTCAGTTAATGGAATAGTTTTCTAATTGAAGGTTCCAGAATAAAAGTTATACTCAGCTACTTTGGCCACGTCGTGCGAAGAGTTGACTCATTGGAAAAGACTCTGATGCTGGGAGGGATTGGGGACAGGAGGAGAACGGGACGACAGAGGATGCGATGGCTGGATGGCATCACTGACTCGATGGACGTGAGTCTGAGTGAACTCCAGGAGTTGGTGATGGACAGGGAGGCCTGGCGTGCTGCGATTCATGGGGTCGCAAAGAGCTGGACACGACTGAGCGACTGAACTGAACTGAGGCCGTAAATCCTGTCACCGTAATTGCTCTAGGACAAACTGAATGATTAAGTGTCTCAGAGGAGAAGAGCATGTGACGGATGCACAGTCGCTTCCGCTATTAAGAGGCTGTTACAAATGGAATTTTAACTTGCCAGACTTGACTATGAGAGCAACAGGACACCTCACATAGCTGTTCCTACTCATCCCTTCAGCTAACCACTGCAGCTTAATTTCCAAACTAAATTATGTTTTACAATTCCCTAATTCTAATATTTCTCTTCCTACACCTGTTATGTTTTTCATTGAGTTCTCTATTAAGGGTGTGGAAGTTTCTTAGCTATCTAGGATGAAATATCTGTGCTATGTCTTAACCTTCTGTTTATGCCTTTCACTCACTCTCTCTGTTCTTTACATATTGGAGAAGTCCCATTTGGTTTTATCTTCTTGGTATCTGAAATTAGTGCCATTGCTCCAACCCTAAGTAAAATTGTGGTTACCTTTGAGAAACATCAATATAGCCTCAGAAGGTCTTCATTCTTCTGATGTTTTGCCTGTAGGCTGACCTACATCCTCACAGAGAACTAATGTTTCCAGAGCACACAACTCAGACCATACTGAATATATTGTCACATTGTGACATCCAGGCTCTTGGTGATTAGACTACACCCTGGCTTTCCTTGCCTCCTCCCTCACCCACCTACCTTTCTGTCTCTCGCCTTCAGTTCAGTTCAGTTCAGTTCAGTCCCTCAGTCGTGCCCGACTCTTTGCGACCCATGAACTGCAGCATGCCAGGCCTCCCTGTCCATCACCAACTCCCGGAGTTCACTCAGACTCACGTCCATCGAGTTGGTGATGCCATCCAGCCATCTCATCCTCTGTGGTCCCCTTCTCCTCCTGCCTCCAATCCCTCCCAGCATCAGACTGTTTTCCAATGAGTCAACTGTTCGCATGAGGTGGCCAAAGTACTGGAGTTTCAGATTTAGTGTCATTCCTTCCAAAGAACACCCAGGACTGATCTCCTTCAGAATGGACTGGTTGGATCTCCTTGCAGTCCAAGGGACTCTCAAGAATCTTCTCCAACACCACAGTTCAAAAGCATCAATTCTTCGGCACTCAGCTTTCTTCACAGTTCAACTCACACATCCATACATGACCACTGGAAAAACCATAGCCTTGACTAGACGGACCTTTGTTGGCGATCTGCTTTTGAATATGCCATCTAGGTTGGTCATAACTTTCCTTCCAAGGAGCAAGTGTCTTTTAATTTCATGGCTGCAGTCACCATCTGCTTCACCTTAGCACTCAAAATATGTTCCATCAGTCTGTTGGATCACCTGGAAGCTTGTTAGAATTGCAATCTCAGAACCCACTCCAGACCAAATGAATCAGAATCAGTATTTTAACAGGATTCCTCAGTGATTTATTTGCACCTTACAATTTACTGTTGGGTCTCAACAAACCAAAATCCTTTCTGTTATTTATGGCCCATTGTAAAGTGACCTCTTTCCTAAGGACATTTTCGTTCTCTAGCTAGAATTAATTTCTTCCTATTCTGGGCTTCCTGTAATAGTGTTTTGAATCTCATTAATACCTAATATGTTTTGCCTTATAAAGAGGTATTTTTATTTCTTCTCTCTAAAATCTTGATTGCCTGTCTAGCTCCAATAAATTGAACTCCTTGAAGGTAGAGAGTAGGAACTCTAAATATTAATGGAATAAATACATTAATGAATTATATGGCCTGTGCATTTTTTTCATGCATACGGACACAGTTATCACAGTAATTTGCCACTGATCTGTTTTCAGTAAATTTGGTTTGTATTGTATTGGTCTTTCCAGTCAGGTTACTAGACCAAATAGAATTTAAAATAAATTTGTCTTGATAAATGTTGAGTAAATGTTATTGATGGATGACACAGGGCTGTGCTGAGCATCAGTCCTAACAAAATCTCCTATTTAGATTTCATTAGGAGAGATAAACACAAAGAATTAAAAAACCCAAAGAAATCATTTAGAAACCTCTTATTTGGAAAAATAAATCCTGTTAAGCCTATAACACCTGTCTCAATCAGGGGGCTTAGTTGCAAGCAATGGAAATCAGCTCTGGCAGGAAGAATGAAATAGTAGCTCACAGAGTAGATCTGAAGGCTGGAAATGCAGATACAGAAAAGGACAGGCTCTAGCAGTATCTATGTTGTTGAGTTGCTAAGTCATGCCCAACTCTTTTGCACCTCCATGGACTGTAGCCTGCCAGGCTTCTCTGTCCGTGGAATTACCCAGGCAAGAGTTAACGTGGATTACCATCTTTTTCTCCAGGGGATCTTCCCGACTCAGGGATTGGACCTGCATCCTCGGCACTGCAGATAAATTCTTTATTGTTGAGCAACCAGGGAAACAGCAGAATCTACACCCAGTTTTCTATTTGGAAATAAGATTGGAAGTTGTGTAGCTAAAAGAAAATAAAATCCACGAGAACCTTTAGGGAGAAGAACTATATAGTTCTTTTGTGCAGATAACAATATTTTGTTTATTGGTCAGTGACACTGGGGAAAATTATTACAGGTATTTCAGGAAAATAATATTAGAAGACCAGATTTGAATTTAATATACTTTATTCCATTGAGTTTTGAAGATGGTGTTATGTTTTTGCAGTTTGGGGGTTCGGATAGGATGTTCTAGTGTAACCCTGATAGCCTGCTAGTTTTTACAACTGGCTAGTGTGATCAAAGGAGAAGGCAATGGCACCCCACTCCAGTACTCTTGCCTGGAAAATCCCATGGATGGAGGAGCCTGGTAGGCTGCAGTCCATGGGGTCGCTAAGAAAGAATCGGACATGACTGAGCGACTTCGCTTTCACTTTTCACTTTCATGCATTGGAGAAGGAAATGGCAACCCACTCCAGTGTTCTTTCCTGGAGAATCCCAGGGAAGGGAGAACCTGGTGGGCTACAGTCTATGGGGTTGCACAGAGTCAGACACGACTGAAGTGACTTAGCAGCAGCAGTGTGATCAAAATGAAACAACAGATTCAACAGTTATGTAGTTGTAGTGTTCAAAATTTATTTTTTAATGCATTTTAAAATTGTATCACACACTTTTCAATGACGATATTAGACTAAAAGTTAAACATTTACAGTTACTTTAAGAAGATGCTTTATAGTTGTCTCAATGAACAAATAAAAATTTATAGGCGTGAACAGTTTTGTCTGTTTTAAACAGAATATTTGATTAACTCTGACACTACATATATCTAGTCACCCTGGATAACGCAGTGTTACTTGTAGTATTAATAAAAAAGGATGTCAGACAACCAAAATTATTAGCAAATACTGATATAAAAATCGGTAAAACACACCTATGATAAAATAGAACAGAAGGTTAAATTGGCAATTTTTAAAACTGATACTGAAATGATTTTTTTTGACCTTAAGAAATTCTTTTGTATGACATACCCTTTGAAAATTATTTTTAACTAACTTAATTGAGATATAATTATATACCACAAAATCCATCCATTTTGGGTAGATGATTTTTTTTAAAGTAAATTTACTGAGTTGTTCAACCATCACTGTCAACTAGTTTTAGAACATTTTCATCTTCTACCCAAATCTGTCATTCCATTTTCAGTTAGTACCCATTTTTACTCCCAGCCATAGACAACTACTAATCTCTTATTTTCTGTCTCTATAAATTTGCCTTTGTAGGACGTTTCACATAAAAGTAATCGTACATTTTTTTGTGTGTCTGGTTTTTTTAATTTAGCATAATATTTTATTTTTTTAATCATTTAAGTATTTTTGTTATAAGAAATAAAAATTTTATTCTAAAATGAGAATCAGAACTTGTTCATTTAAAATGAAACAGGAATAGAAATCCTGTTTAGAATTAAAATGAAAACCTTATTATGTGTGACCAAAAACAAAAGGTAAACTCTTGGTATACGGGTTTTCAAAACTGGGCGAAAAAAGTCCCTCATTCATTCTTTTGTATTAATTCTGAGAAGGTTAAGTATGTGCATCTGTGTGCATACATACGTAATACATATATACATGAATACATCTGTATTTAACCCAAATGAAGGTTGAATGGCATTTTTAGTCAAGCGGGCTTCCCTGGTGGCTCAGAGGTTAAAGCATCTGCCTGCAAGGTGGGAGACCCAGGTTCAGTCCCTGGGTCAGGAAGATTCCCTGGAGAAGTAAATGGCAACCCACTCCAGTATTCTTGCCTGGAGAATCCCATGGATGGAGGAGCCTGGTAGGTTACAGTTCATGGGGTTGCAAAGAGTCGACATGACTGAGCGGCTTCACTATCACTATCCACTAGGTAATGCTGTAATACAAATAGCCTCAAGTTCTTAGAGGCTCATCTGCAGTAAAGACTTCTTTCTTCCTCGTGTGTATGTCAACTGTGACTAACTGTGAGTCTGGTCCAGGCTTTGGGTCTACTTCATCTGGGGATAAAGACTGAAGAAGTGATGCTAATTAGGTCAAGTCATTCCCGTGGCAGAGGGAAAAGAATACGAGCACTGGTGGAAGCAGGCAGTGGCTTCCACATCTTCTGTCCACACACGTGACACCATCCACAGCAAGGCACTAGTCAGATTCACTGGGATGGGGAACAATTTTGCTTTCATAAGGAGGCACTGAAAGTTACCTGGCAATTGACCAGGAGATATATCCCTTTCACAGAAAGACAAAGAGATCGCTGGGAACAATCAGGCCATCTTCCGCAAAGGTTTTGTGGCAAATCCTATGTAAATGGCATGTCGAACCTTTCTGAATAAGGAAAGCTAATTTTTTTCTGTAGCGTATTAAATACAAGCAAGACAATTTTCCACTAGATAGGAAATTACTCAAGCATAATTGAGATAAATGGAAAGACATTAGTCATGATTAATAACCTGCAATTGGTTAATGCTCATGAATAATCTGAGGAAGATCATACAGATCCTTAACAACCTCTAGCCGTGCAACTGGCGCCTGACTTTGGATTTCAGGTGCAGCATTCATTTATCCTGCAGTTCTCCACCCCTTTTTTTTCAAGACCTATCAGATGAAAATGCGAATGCTTCCAATTCTGCCATAGTAAATGTCGATATAAGTTTTGTTGGTTATACCTTCATCAAAGCCTCTGTTCTACCTGTTTGCCTCCTTTCTAGTCCCTCAGCATCCTAAAGGCTTTCCTGCCATAGGCATTATTGGTTTCCTGGACTGGAATCCACTTTCCTCAGTGTCTTTCATGGCTGGCTCCTTCTCACTTCACTTCCTTAAAGGCACCTTCCCTGATAGCTCTCTCAGAAGTATTCCTCTCGCTCTTTGCCTTAAATGCTCCAGCAAATCACTCTGGAATTTACTCTCTTTCTTTGTATCTGGACTTATCTTATTTTTCTGTAGTTTTATTTGTTTATTATCTGTTACCCTCCCTGCTAATTACAGTGTAAGCTTCACGGGAGAAGGCATCATGGCAGCCAGTCTTGACTACTATAGAATCCCCAGCCCAGTGCTTAACACATTGTTGACATTCAGTGAACCTTTGTTAAATGAAATAAAACTGCTATGTTAGGTGCTTTTTGTGTGTGCATATGGGTGGTGGCAGCCAAATCTTGGCTCTTCCAATTAAGAAATAAGTGATTTGGAGATAATTATTATTATCCCTATACTACAAACTGGGCTTGCCAGGTGGCACTAGTGGTAAAGAACCTGCCAGCCGATACAGGAGACCTTGGAGTCTCAGGTTCGATTCCTGGGTAGGGAAGATCTCCTGGAGGAGGGCATGGCAACCCACTCCAGTATTCTTGCCTGGAGAATCCCATGGACAGAGGAGCCTGGAGAGCTACGGTCCATGGGGTTGCACAGAGTCATATACGACTGAAGCAACTGAGCACACAAAATCCATTTTAGCCAACTATTGCACTTCTTGGGAACCATTTTTTACTATATCCCTGAGTTGGGTGTGCAGTGTTATCTCCCCATGGGACCTATTTTCAACCTCTTTGGGAGTTCTGATTAGTATAATTGCTTCTTCTTGGCTTGCTCTGCGTCCAGTTAGTCATCGCAGGAATCTACAATAGTAGAACAATAGTAGATTAGAAGTAGCAGTAGTTGGCTGATACTATGTTTCATATATGTATCCATTACCACAGACTTACTTTCAAACACATTTAGTAGATGTTATCAGTTGTGGATTTAACATTCATGGCTTTAAATGGCTTTCCATGGAATGATGTAACATATCTCTAAGCGAAGTCGCCAAGTCGTGTCCAACTCTTTGGGACCCCATGGACTGTAGCCCACCAGACTCCTCCATCCATGGGATGTTTTAGGCAAGAGTACTGGAGTGGGCTTCCTTCTCCAGGGGATCTTCCCGACCCGGCGATCGAACCTGGGTCTCCTGCATTGCAGGTGGACGCTTTACCGTCTGAGCCACCAGGGAAGCAATACATATAAATGCATCTATGATTTGAAGGACACAGTGGAAGATTCTCAATGGTCTTTCAGTCTTCATGTTTTACTTGTTTTTTTTTTTTCTTTCTTTTTTACTTGTCCTTGTTTCATATGTAGTAATCATTACTGAGGTGATCAAAAATATTATTTTGTGAGTGTATTTGTATACATATCCAAGTGTTAAGAAAAAAATCCCTAAAAGTTATGCAGATGCTAAAAATCTGAAACTTATTTTGACTTCTGCCTACCTACAAAGGGCTTCCCAGATGGTGCTAGTGGTAAAGAACCTGTTTGCAAATGCAGGAGACCTAGGATATGTGGGTTCAATCCCTGGGTTGTATGGCTGTTTTCAAGAAAAAAATCTTACTAAAATTTTTTAGTGTGTCCGCTATGCAATAGGCTTCACAGGTGGCACAGTGGTAAAAAATCTGCCTGCCAATGCAGGAGATGCAAAAGACACAGATATGATCCCTGGGTCGGGAAGACCCCTTGGAGTAGACAATGGCAACCCATTCCAGTATTCTTGCCTGGTGAATTCCATGGATAGAGAAGCCTGGCAGTCTACAGTCCATAGGGTCTCAAAGAGTCAAACATGACTGAAGCACCTTAGCATATATGTACTAAAAATGAAGAGGATTTAATTTTTAGCTTTAAGTTTGATGAGAAAATTATGAAAAGAAAATTAGTGGAATGTTTTCAATAATCAAGAATATATCCTATCCTACTTGAACTGCCTTTTATAAAACTTTAAAAATTATTTTTAATATAGAATATTTTCATGTATACAAAAGAATATGTAGATATCCATATGTATCCATATTACATCCATCACTAAAGGTAATATAACTATTTATATAATATCTATAACTATATAATATCTACAGGGGCAAACAGCCTGTGTGGCCAAATTCAGTCTGCGTTTTGTTCGCAAATAAAGGTTATTGGCATATAACCACACCCATTGATTTTGACTACTTTCACACTGTAGTGCCCAAGGTAAGTAATTATAACAGAGACCAGATGGCCTGTAATGGCCTGTAAGACCCAAATTTGCTATCTGGCCCTTTATGGAAAATATTTGCAGACTCTTAGTAATAGAATAATAATATTGCATCCACCACTAGCTTAGGAAATAAAGCATAACCTCAAATTTTGGTACAAATATGCCTCAGAGATGTTGCAGTTTCAGTTTCAGACCGTCACAATAAAGCCAGTGTTGCAGTGAAATGAGTCACCCAGTTTTCGTTTTTTCAGTGCATATGACAGTTATGTTTATGCTGCAGTCAGTTAAGTGTGCAAAAAGTATACATAGCTTAATTTAAAAATACTTTATTGCTAAAAATTATGTTAACCATAATCTAAGTTTTCAGTGAACCATAATCCTTTTACTGCTTAAGGGGCCTGTCTCAGTTTTGGTGGCTGCTTACTGATCAGAGTAGTGGTTGCTGAAAGTTGGGGTGACTATGGCAATTTCTTAAAATAAGACAACAGAATGAGGTTTGCCACAGCAATTGACTCTTCCTTTCACAAATGATTTCTCTGTAGCATGCAATCCTGTTTGGTAGCATTTTATCCACAGAACTTCTTTCAATGCTGGAGTCAGTCCTTTCAAACCCTGCCTCTGGTTTATCACTGAGTGTATTGATTTATGTAATAATAGTCTAAATCCTTTGTTGTCATTTCAACAGTCTTCACAGCATTTTCACCAGGAGTAGATTCCATCTCAGGAAACCACTTCTTTGCCTATCCATAAGAAACAACTTCTCATCCACTCATGTTTTACCATGGCATTGTAGCAATTCAGTTACATCTTCAGGCTCCATTTCTAATTCCAGTTTTCCATCTGTATATACCACATTTTCAGTTATTTCCTCCACTGAAGTCTTGAACCTCTCAAAGTCATCCATGAGGGTTGGAATTAACTTTTTTCAAATTCTGTGAATGTTTATGTTTTCATCTCTTCTCATGAATCAGAGATGCTCCTGGTGGCATCTAGAATGGTGAAATTGTTCCAGAAGGTGTTCACTCTCCTTTGCCCAGATCCATCAGAGAAATCACTGTCTATGGCAGCTATAGCCTTGTGAAATGTAGGCTTCAGTACTGAATGTACGTCAGTACATGTGCTTCAGTAATGTACTTCAGTAGTAAGTCTGAAAAGTCTTAGAAGTCTTTAATCTATGACCTGAAGAATGGATGTTGTATTGGTAAGAATGAAAACATTAATCTCATTAAACATCTCCATCAGAGCTCTTGGGTGTCCAGGTGCATTGTCAATGAGCAGTAATATTTTGAAAAGAACTTTGTTTTCCGAGCAGTAGGTCTCAACAGTGGGCTTACAATATTCAGTAAACTACATTGTAAACAGATTGGCTCTCAATTAGGCTTTGTGATTCCATTTATAGAGCATGTGCATACTCAGTTGCTTCAGTCGTGACTCTTTGTGACCCCATGGACTGTATGTAGCCCACCAGGCTCCTCTGCCCATGGGATTCTCCAGGCAAGAATATTGGAGTGGGTTGCCATGCCCTCCTCCAGGGGCTCTTCCTGACCCAGGAATTGAACCCTTGTCTCCTGTGTCTCTTGCATTGCAGGCAGATTCTTTACCACTGAGCTACTGGAAAAACCTCTTTTATAGAGCATAGGCAGAATCAATTTAGCATCATTCTTAAGGGCTCTAAGCTATGCAGAATCGTAAACGAGCAATGACCCCCAAGTTAAAGGTAACACCAGCATTAGCCGCTAAGAAGCACTTTAAAGCCAGACATGGACTTCCCTGCTCTAGCTATGAAAGTCTTAGATGGCATCTTCTTCCAATATAAGGCTGTCATCTTCACTGAAAATCCGTTGTTTGGTGTTGCCACCGTCATTAATGAACTTAGCTAGGTCTTCTGGATATTTTGCTGCAGCTTCTACATTAGCAAGTTGCTGCTTTGCCCTGTATTTTTTATGCTATAGAGATGGCTTCTTTTCTTAAAGCTCATCAGCCAGCCTCTGCTAACTTCATACTTTTCTTCTTCAGCTTCCTCACCTCTTTCAGCCTTCATGGAATTAAAGAGAGTTAAGGACTTGCTCTGGATTAGTTTTTGGCTGAAGAGAATGTTGCGGTTGGATTTTCTATCCAGATCGCTAATACTTTCTCCATATCAGTAATAAGGCTGTTCTGCATTCTTATCATCTGTGTGTTCACGAGAGTGGCACTTTAAATTTCCTTCAAAAACTTTTCCTTTGCATTCACAACTTGGCTAACTGGCACAGGAGACCTAGCTTTCAGCCCATCTTGATTTTCAGCATGCTTTCCTCACTAAGAGATTGATTATTTCTGTTTTTTTTTATTTAAATTGAGTCTTGAGACTCTTCCTTTCACTTGAAAAGGACTGAGTTGTGTCTGACTCTTTGTGACCCCATGAACTGTAGCCCTCCAGACTTCTCCATCCATGGGATTTCCCAGGCAAGAATACTGGACTGGGTTGCTATTTCCTTCTCCAGGGGATTTTCCTGACCCTGGGATTGAATGTGGGATTGAACCCACATTTCCTGCTTTGTAGGCAGATTTTTTACTGCTGAGCCATCAGGGAAACCCATGGTAGGATTATTACTTGACCTGTTTCAGTACTGTATCTCAGGGAATAGGGAGGCTCAAGGTGAGGGAGAGAAATGGGGGGACAACCAGTGAGGGGAGCAGTTAGAAAGGAAACTTGTATCAAGTTCATATCTTATATGGACGTGGTTTGTGGCATCCCAAAACAGTTACAATAAGAGATCACTGATCACAGATTACCACAACATATAGTAATAATGAAAAAATTTGAAGTAGCATTGCAAGAATTACCCAAATGTAACACAGAGACATGAAGTGAGCAAATGCTGTTGGGAAAAATGGTACCTATAGACTTGTTCAGTGCAGACTTGCCAAAACCCTTCAATTTGTGAAAAACATGGTATCTGTGAAGTACAGCAAAGTGAAGCAAGATAAAATGAGGTATACCTGCATTCTCTGTGTGGTCCTCCCAAGATTCTCTCTCTTGCTTAACAGAAAATAATAATTTGGGTTTTGTTTTTTTCATTCATTTGTTTTCCATAAGAGTGATGGTCCTAAGTGCAAAATGGTTTGACGTATGATATTTAGACTTCACAGTGCAAAAGTGTTACACATTCAGTAAAAACCATACTGTGAATTTTGATCTATTCTTGGGTAGTAGGAGATAAGCTTTCCTGGAGCTGGGTAGCAGCAGTGAGCCACAGCTTCCAGCCAGCCACACCATCACGAGGGGAAACAACCATACACTTACAAACATTCTGTGCCTATACAGCCATTCTGTTTTTCTCTTTCAGGCAACATTCGGTAAAGTACATGAGATACTCAATACCGTAAGATTCAGTTCAGTTCAGTCACTCAGTCTCGTCCGACTCTTTGAGACCCCTTGAACTACAGCACACCAGGCTTCCCTGTCCATCACCAACTCCCAGAGCTTACTCAAACTCATGTCCATTGAGTCGGTGATGCCATCCAACCATCTCATCCTCTTGTCGTCCCCTTCTCTTCCTGGCTTCAATCTTTCCCAGCATATGGATCTTTTCCAGTGATTCAGTTCTTTACATCAGGTGGCCAAAGTATTGGAGTTTCAGCTTCAGCATCAGTCCTTCCAATGAATATTCAGGACTGATTTCCTTTAGGATGGACTGGTTGGATCTCCTTGCAGTCCAAGGGACTCTGAGGAGTCTTCCCCAATACCACAGTTCAGAAGCATCAATTATTTGGCGCTCAGCTTTCTTTATAGTCCAACTCTCACATCCATACATAACTGCTGGAAAAACCATAGCTTTGACTAGACAGATCTTTGTTGGCAAAGTAATGTCTCTGCTTTTTAATATGCTGTCTAGGTTGGTCATAGCTTTTCTTCCAAGGAGCAAGCATCTTTTAATTTCATGGCTGCAGTCACCATCTGCAGTGATTTTGGAGCCCCCAAAAATAAAGTCTCTCACTGTTTCCATTATTTCGCCATATATTTGCTGTGAAGTTGATGGGACCAGATGCCATGATCTTAGTTTTCTGAGTGTTGAGTTTTAAGCCAACTTTTTCACTCTCCTCTTTCACTTTCATCAAGATTGGCTTTATATTAGATGATTTTTCCCAACTGTAGACTAATCTAAGTGTTCCAATCATATTTAAGATAGGCTAGGATAAGCTGTTATGTTCAGGAGGCTAGTGTATTAAATACTTCTTGAATTACAGTATTTTCAGTTTACAGTGGGTTTATAGGGATGTAACCCCACTGTAAGTTGAGGAAGATCTGTGTATGTATTTGAAGCAATATCTGTTAGATTTTTCTGAATTTTGACCTTGTATGTTTTAGGACTTTAAAAAATGATGTTGCCCTTTGTGAATTCTTCTCTGATTTGCTTTCCCCCCTAATATTTAGCTTATAATTTAGCTTATATTTATCAATGGCCTTATATGAGGTTGTAGTTGATTTCCTATTTTCTTTGAAAGATTTCTTTTATTTATTTGGCTGGATTGGGTCTCAGTTGTGGCAACAGGATCTTTGTTGCATCATATAGATTCTTTCATTGTGGAGCAAGGATTCTCTAGTTGTGGTGCATGGGGTCTTAATTTGCTAACCAAGGATTGAACCCATGTACCCTGAATTGCAAGGCAGATTCTTAACCCCTGGACTACCAGGGAAGTCCCTGTGGTTGGTTTTCATTGCTGTGTAGTATATGTAACCTTGTGTGCGTGTACCACAATTTATCTATCTATTCTGGGCTGCCCTGAATGTTTTTGTAGTGCCTTAGGTTGTATCTACTACATGACAATGTTTTAGCCATAGAAATTGTTGTATTCTTATTTTAGATTTCTATTCAATTTCAAGGGAAACTGAAAGAGTGAATTCAGTGATAGTGCCCAGTACATGCGATTTACTGGCTGTTGTTGTTGTTCAGTCTCCCAGAGCTGTCTGACTCTTTGCAACCCCATGGACTGTAGCTTGCCAGGCCTCCCTGTCCTTCACCATCTCCCTAAGTTTGCCCAAGTTCATGTTCATTGCCTCAGTGACGCCATCCAGCCATCTTATCCTCTGATGCCCTGTTCTCCTTCTGCCCTCGATCTTTCCCAGTGTCAGGGACTTTTCCAGAGTCCTCTATCTGCATCAGTTCAGTTCAGTTCAGTCGCTCAGTCGTGTCCGACTCTTTGCGACTCCATGATTTGCAGCACGCCAGGCCTCCCTATCCATCACCAACTCACAGAGTTCACCCAAACTCATGTCCATTGAGTCGGTGATGCCATCCAGCCATCTCATCCTCTGTTGTCCCCTTCTCCTCCTGCCCTCAATCTTTCCCAGAATCAGGGTCTTTTCCAATGAGTCAGCTCTTTGCATAATATGGCCAAATTACTGGAGTTTCAGCTTTAGCATCAGTCCTTCCAAAGAATACCAAGGGCTGATCTCCTTCAGAATGGACTGGAGAGTCCAAGGGACTCTCAAGAGTCTTCTCCAACACCACAGTTCAAAAGCATCAATTTTTTTGTGCTCAGCTTTCTTCACAGTCCAACCCTCACATCCATACATGACTGCTAGAAAAACCATAGCCTTGACTAGACGGACCCTTGTTGGCAAAGTAATGTCTCTGCTTTTGAATATACTATCTAGGTTGGTCATAATTTTCTTCCAAGGAGTAAGCGTCTTTTAATTTCATGGCTGCAATTACCATCTGCAGTGATTTTGGAGCCCCCAAAAATAAAGTCTGACACTGTTTCCACTGTTTCCCCATCTATTTCCCATGAAGTAATGGGACCAGATACCATGATCTTCGTTTTCTGAATGTTGAGCTTTAAGCCAACTTTTTCACTCTCCACTTTCACTCTCATCAAGAGGCTTTTTAGTTCCTCTTCACTTTCTGCCATAAGGGTGGTATCATCTGCATATCTGAGGTTATTGCTATTTCTCCCGGCAATCCTGATTCCAGCTTCTGCTTCTTCCAGCCCAGTGTTTCTCATGATGTACTCTACTTATAAGTTAAATAAGTAGGGTGACAATATACAGCCTTGACATACTCCTTTTCCTATTTGAAACCAGTCTGTTGTTCCATGTCCAGTTCTAACTGTTGCTACCTGACCTTTATATAGGTTTCTCAAGAGGCAGGTCAGGTGGTCTGGTATTCCATCTCTCTCAGAATTTTCCAGTTTATTGTGATCCACACAGTCAAAGGCTTTGGCATAATCAGTAAAGCAGAAATTCAGATAACCAAAATGCTGGAGCTTCAGCTTCAGCATCAGCATCGGTCCTTCCAATGAATATTCAGGGTTGATCTCCCTTAAGATCAGCCTAATGGAAATTAGGTGGTGGTCAAATGCTGTCTCTTCTACTTATTAAAATAGCAGTTAGAGTTTGAACAAGTGATTTAACCTGGTTCCTCATTTGAAAATAAGAGGTAAAATAGCAGCTACTCAGTAGTATTGTTACCTAGTTTAAAAAAGGGGAGGAAATGGAACATATTCTACAGGGTCATGGTAATGTTTGCATAATTCACATAAAGCCTTTAAGCAGACAGTGTCTATATACATCACATTTATTTGTCTCTTTTTATCCTCTTCTTAATCATCTGGAATCCAAGGTGAGATATGACCTCTCTGAGGTTACAAAGGAGAAAACTGAATCTCAGAAAAGTAACATGACTTGACCAGGTTCACACAGCTAGTGTATGTCTAAACTTGAATAAAGAATCTGCCTACAATACAGGAGACCGAGGTTTGAGCCCTGGGTCGGGAAGATCCCCTGAAGAGGAAATGGCAGCCCATGCCAGTTTTCTTGCTTGAAGAATCCTATGGGCAGAGGAGCCTGGTGGGCTACTGTCCATGCGGTCACAAAGAGTCGGACATAGCTGAGCAACTAACACCTTGACTGCCTAACCTTTTTTTTTTTTTTTAATTTTTTTTACCACTTTTCTTTTTGTCCAGAGGGGAAAATTTTATCAAATAAAATTACTTGTGACATTTCTATGGTTAGTCTCTAACTATAAATGCAAAAACCCTGAAAAAGCCCAAGTATATTCAAGGCAACACTGTTAGAAAATAGAAAAAAAAATGGATAAATAAATTATGATATATGCATACAAGGGTATATATACTGCATCACACTGGAAATTATGTCAAACAAGATTATTGAGTGTTGTATGCCCCTTTATAGAACCCAACACAGGCTGGCTTTTCCCCCAATCACATTTTCAACAGTGTTCCACAGAAGGCCTTTCTAATTTTTATTATTATTATAAGCAGGCAGATTGGAAGTTGTAAACCAAAACACAGCTGGTAAGTCTAAATTTAGGCCCATCAGGATGAGTGTCCCTCATAGCAACATGGTTTCTCAAACTCCTTCCATGTTAAGTTGCATTTTACCAGATGTCTCTTGGTGTACGTGTTTCTTGTACATCAGCAATTTTATTTGCATGGCCTTTTCATGCCAGTATTCTGATTTATCACACTTCTCACATTGATTTTTCCCCTCTCAGCTTGTAAAAAGAAAATAGCTGTTTGTGCACAGATGGTGGATGCAATTTAGTATTATCAGAGTAATTCATGTTATATTTATGAGATGTTCTGGAGTTGAATCTTAGGGAGGGATATTAAGGAAGGACACCTCTCAGAGAGGTCGTATCTCACTTTTCAACCTGTTTCTTATGGAGTTTATCTCCTGAGTACCCAAATATTGGCAGGCCGTTGTTTGTTTTAAATTTCAGCTGTGTATTTTATTTATTTCAATAATAGAACTTTGGAACCATCAAATAGCATTAAAGGAGGGAGGCAAAAACATTTCTCAGAAATTATTGAGGTTGTTTGTTAACTGGTTTGAAAAAATGAATGGATCGAAGATGGAATGTTTTAATTATAATTCCTTCCTTCCCTTTCTACCCTTAGTTTCCTCTTTACACATTTATTGTGTGCCATTCTGTATACAGAAGTGCTCTTCATTTGCTAGGGCTGTCGTGGTGAAGTACCACAGACTAAGTGTCTGAAACAAATAAATTAATTTTCTCACAGTTCTGGAAGCTAGAAGTCTGAAATCAAGGTTCAGCCGGGTGGGTTCCCTCTGAATGTGTGAGGGAAGGATCTCTTCCCTGCCTCTCAACTTGGCTTGTAGATGGCTGTCTTCTCCCTGTGTCTCATAACATGCACGTCTTTGTCCAAATTCCCCCCTTTTTGTAAAGATCCCAGTCATAGTGCATCAGGGCCCACTTCAATGACCTCATTTTAACTCGATTTCCTCTGTGAAGCTCCTATCCCCAAATAAGGTCACATTTTGAGGTGGCAGCGTTCGGAGTTCAACATATGAATTTTAGGAGGACATGGTTCAACCCACAGCAGATAAAACAAAAGTAACGACAAGGAAAACTTACCCTTATTTCATAAGTGAGTTTGTCAATAAATTGTAGCATGGTGCTGCTGCTGCTAAGTCGTGTCAGTCACGTCCGACTCTGTGCAACCCCATAGACGGCAGCCCACCAGGCTCCCCCATCCCTGGGATTCTCCAGGCAAGAACACTGGAGTGGGTTGCCATTTCCTTCTCCAATGCATGAAAGTGAAAAGGGAAAGGGAAGACGCTCAGTCGTGTCTGACCCCAAGGACTGCGGCCCACCAGGCTCCTCCATCCATGGGATTTTCCAGGCTAGCACAGTGTTAATGTCCATTTATTTTAGGAAAGTCATTTACATGGATTTTCGTATAGTGAATGTGCTAATTTGGAATAAGGGTAAAAGACAGTGCCATCTTGGTTGTTTCCATGTCTTAGCTATTGTAAACAGTGCTGCCACGAATATTGGGGTGCATGTGTCTCTTTGAATTATGGTTTTCTCAGGGCATATGCCCATTAGTGAGATTTTGGGGTCATATGGTAATTCCATTTCAGTTTTTTAAGGAATCTCCATACTGTTCTCCATAGCAGCTGTATCAATTTACGTTCCCACCAACAGTGCAAGAGGGTTCCCTTTTCTCCGTATCCATTTGTAGATTTTTTTAATGATGACCATTCTGACTGATGTGAGGTGATACCTCATTGTGGTTTTTATTTTGCATTTCTCTAGTTATGAATGATGTTGAGCATCTTTTCACGTGTTTGTTGGCCGTGTGTATGTCTTCTTTAGAGAATTGTCTGTTTAGGTCTTCTACCCATTTTTTGAGCTCTGTGACAACCTAGACAGGTAGGTGGTAGGAGGGCAATTCAGGAGGGAGGGCACAAAGTATACCTGGGGCTGATTTCATGTTGATGTATGGCAGAGACCAACATGATACTGTAAAGCAGTTATCCTCCAAAGGGCAGGGGGAACCTATCAAAAAAGAGAGAGAAAATAAGACAATGACTTCCTGCAACAATGTGACTTACTTCTCTATTATGCATATTCAGATTTTAGCCTTAAACCATCCCTAGATGATTTGGTGCATGCCTCAGTGTGTGTGTGTGTGTGTGTGTTCACTATGCTAGCTATAAGTATTCAGGGTTATTTAAGAAGTTTAAGCATGCAAATAATTTCCCCTCTGCTTTAATCTCTTGAAGGGGAAAAAAAAATGAAAAGATGTATTTTCACTGTCTGAAATATCATAAGATAATGGACATATAACCAAATACAAAGAATGAACAAATGTATAAATGAAGTTGAGGGCAAGGGAAGGAAGAGAGAGAACTAGCAGGAGAAAGAGGCCCCCATTGTCTTGGAGGTGAGACCTTTGTTTGGAAAGAACAAATTTTAACGATCCATTTCTCCTGAAAAGGATCAACCACAAAAGGTTAAATGGAGGTTTTTTTTGGTTAATTTCTTCTTTGGATCTTCTCAAACACTTATTTTCTTCACTTATTCATGTCCAAATGTAAATCTTTTAAATATCATCAGTGTATTTTCTTTTCCTTTTTCTTTGAAGTAAATATAAAACTCTTTGAATAGTCAGTTTTATTGAGGTTTTAAGAATGTTTCTGAGTGATTCATAGTAATTTAAATCTTTCTGCTGAAATCTTGGAGGTTGCTAAATTTCAGCCTGTAATTTTCTTCCTTTGCTAGATATTGAAGCATATTTTTATGACACCACACTACACTCATTGGAATTGTGAGCCTTTGTAAATTCATGCAGATCTTTCCCACTCTACAAAAGGATGCATTTTAAGCAGAAGAAATAGAATGTTAAATTATGTAGTAGGTAAAAGAAGTGGGTTGTGGTAAGTCAAGAGGGTGACTACAAAGAACGCCAGAGCACATGGTTGTGTGCACTGTCAGTGAAATTTAAAGCACATTTGCCCATCAAATTAAAATTTGTCAGCTTAGAAAACTATTATTTATATGAAATGAATATTGAGAGAGATTTTTGTACTTGCTGATTGCATGTTTATTTGGAACCTCTAAATTCTGTTGTAATAACTGCTTAGTATTCCATTGTGTTAGCATCCCATAATTTTGACAATCCCATTTTCTTGTGATTCTGGGCATATTTTTAAATTTCCTTTTTAGCTATATAACTTTGATGAGTTCAGAAAAAAAACAATCAAATGTGTAATCCAAGGTCTTCCGCCAAAATGGCCCTAGATACTCTTTTAACTTATTACAATGGTTCTTACTGTTTATGAACACATTAGATACAGTGTTGACTATAAACAATTAAAAATCTTTCTGCAAAATAATACACATTTATTTTAGAATATTTGTAAACACAGAAACTCAGACAGGAAAATATTAAGCTCAAGAGGAATCCTGACACTTGAAATAACTTCTATTAACTTTTTGGTATAACTTCCAAGTTCATGAGCACATGCATATTATGAGTCGCTCTTTGTTACTTTTTCTCTCATACCCTCTAGACCCCCTCTGTCATAAACACACAAGCACACATGCATGCATAAGAATCTAGTTAAAGACAAATTTTATAAGCTGCTGTTTTCTCTTAATAACACACTGTGAACCTTTTCCCAAGTTTCTGTATATTCTTCTAATACATTAATCACTTTACTGTATTCTATTATATGGATAGACTTTATTGTATTCTGTCCTAGGGATATACTGTAATTTATCCCACTGAACTTTTGTTGCAAGAAATTTATTATCTCTGTGTTTTTTGTGTGTCTGATCAACCCAACTGTGATTTGTTTTCTATTCTTTGGTCTAAATCATGCCTAAGATGCATATGTTTTCAAGTATTTATATCTTATATTATAAATACCATTCTTCTCTTAAAGGAACCAGAGCTCTTTGGATAAATGTCTGATTCCATGACTGGGGGTGGGGAAAATAAGTATAAAGTAAATCTGAAATATCTTGATATGCCTGAAAATGAAGTGCTTAAGGAGTAATGAAGACATCAAAAACACACAGATGCCAGTTTTAAGGGACTCCTACTAGGCAAGTTTTGGACACTTAGAACATCAAAATGAATTATATTAATGAATTATAACCCATTGAGTAAAATAGGTCTCTGAGTCTATACTCATAATTAATTGGCTAAATAAATACTCTTTATCCTCCTTAGTAGGAAATCTACTGATGATATCAAAATTGAAAAATTAGGAAAAGAGTATATGTGTTATTTTGAAATAAAGCATGTAACAAGGAACAAATATAGTTAAGAGTTCTGAATTTACTTCTAAGTGGTATGAACTGATAATACCGGAACATGGGATGCTGCATTTTATTTTTAATTTGTTTCATTTTATTTTAAGCCTTGTTGCATAATTTGACTTTTGAAAACTATGAATATATTTTCAAATTTTGAAATAATTTCAGACTTGAAGTCTTGCAAGAATGCCACAAAGAATCTAGGTCTGCCGGATTTGCTTTCTGCCTCTCTGTAAATTGAGTAAATTGGAAACATATTTTATTTCTCATAATTAAATCTCTGTGTATTTTTGAAAACAAGGATACTCTCCTACATAATTACAGTGTAAGTATCTTAATCAGGAAATTAACATTGACATAATACTATTAACATATTCTAATCTGCAGACCCTTTCAAAATTTTCCAGTTGTACCAAAGATATCTCTTAGAGAGAAAAAAAAACAAAGGTTCTCAAAGGTTCTCCTCCTTTGGTACGGAATCCAGTCTAAGATCATGTGTTGCGTGGTGGTTGTCTCTTAGATGGTCGTCAGCAGTCTGGAACGGTTCGTCTTTTTTTTCCATCATGGTATTAGCATGTCTCCTCCTCTCAGACATACTAATGTTTTTCTTCCTATTATCTTAATCTAACTATAGCACCATTTTTAGTTAAATTTGGGATTAAGAACAATTTATTTTTATTCACAGTCAAGGGATGTGATGACCTGTGATTACATTTTCATTCTTGTACTTTTTGTTTTCCTTAGAGTTCACCATTCATTCATTTATTCATTTTTTAAGGCCCTCCCTTTCTCCCTGTCTTGCTTTCTCTTCCTTTCACTTTTTTTTGCATCAATCTGAATGCATTTACAAAGTCTAACATGGCACGCTTACTTTCATTATGCTTACATGTATCAGATATTGTCAGTCTCCTTTCCTTCTTTTCCTCTCTTTCCCTGCTTGCTTTGCTCTTTCTCTTTCCTTCCTCCCTCTCTTATCATTTCCTCTTAATAACCTTGCCTCCCTGCAGTCTTTGAGCTCCTCTCTGTATGGGTTGTTTCTAAGTCTGCTGCAGAGCTGTCAACCTGGAACATTCTTCCACTGTCATCCAAGGAATTTCCTTTAATTCTCTTCTCTGTTGAATCTCCTGCTTTTAGATCCTATTTCTTCTTTCTTGGTATATGCCCTTATTTTGGAAAAGTGAAGTCCTCCAAAGAATGGATGCATGGGAAGTCAGATTTTGAAATCTTTCATACCTGGAATGGCTTTATTTTTCCCATATACTTGAATGACTGTTTGTATGGCTATAAATAGTTCTAGGTAGAAAATATTTTCCTCTAAAATTTTTGAAGATACTAATTTATTATCATTTTGAGAAATCTGAAGGCATTCTGATTCCTGATGTTCCTGTTGTATTTTGCCTGTTTATATTCTCTCTGGAATTTAGGCTTTCCTAAATTTTTTCCTAAGCTTTTAGGAATTAAAAAACCTCTACGATTATGAAATGTCATGGTAATGGAAGCTTGTGGGAGTATTCCCCACCCCACTACTGGTCTTGTTCATTTTGAGGAGGTCTGATAGACCCTGTCAATCTGGAAATATTTCAGTTTGGATTTACCTTCTTCATTTTCTGGAATTATTTTCACTCAGGATCTGTCAACCAGGATCCTTTAATTTTTAAAAATATCTTCTTTTCTTTCTCCTGTTCTTTTGGTCCAGCTTAGTTCCTTAGTTCTATCCTTGGAGCTTTCTGCTGAGTTTTTATCCTTTCGTCATATTTCAGCTTTCATGAGCCTCTTTTTTTTTTTTTTTTTTTTTTTGGTTTCTCTGCTGTTCTCTGAATTCTTAAAAAATTTAACACCTGTTTTCATTTATGAATTTGATATCATTCTTGTCGCTCATGCTTTCCGTTCTTGGTAAGCATTCTATTCTCTATTCTGTCTGCCTCTCATATTCTCTTTGTTGGTGAATCTTTCACCTCAGAGCCTTCCCACATGTTGAGATGTTTGGTGGTTCCTGCACCAGGTAATGAAAAGCTACGTAGACAGTCAGTGTTTGGCCAGGAAGGGGCTTCCCTGTAGGGTTAGTGTGCAGAGGCTTGGCTGATTCCCCAGGGCACTGCAGCTGTCAGATTTTTCTTGGAATGGTCAGCTAAGAGAGGAAGTCTCCAACTATTATGTGTAGTTTTCCATCTTGCTGCCACTTTCTTGGGGCCAAATGACGGGAAAGGACAGGATATCTTTCCATCTAGTATGTAGGACTTTCCCTTGATATCTGTATTTTCACAGGGCCTGTCTCTCCCTCCACCCTACCTGTCCTTGAATTCAGAGGCACTCCAGTAAATTTCAAGTTTTCTGCAAAACTGGGAAAGAAAAGTCACCTGATTGCATGGGGTATGTCAGGGAATCTGAGGTACCAACTCTCTTTTGTTTTATGAGCTTTTCAACCAGTCCCCTCATTAAACTTTACTAGCATTCTGTGTCTACAGGTTTCTGGAAATTTTGCTTCTTGAGTCTCTCTGTGATCCTCCGTCTCAGTGTGCCTTCTTCTTCCCAGTTAACCATCCTGTCCTAGACTTTAGCTTTTTTTTTTAGTGGTAGCTTTTCAGTTACCACTCAACCATCAGACTTCCAGTTTCCAAAAGATAGTTTATTTCCTGCTTCAGTTCAGTTCAGTTCAGTTCAGTTGCTCAGCCGTATCCGACTCTTTGCAACCCCATGAACCGCAGCATGCCAGGCCTCCCTGTCCATCACTAACTCCCAGAGTCCACCCAAAACCATGTCCATGGAGTTGGTGATGCTGTCCAACCATCTCATCCTCTGTCGTCCCCTTCTCCTCCTGCCCTCAATCTTTCCCAGAATCAGGGTTTTTTCCAATGAGTCAGCTCTTTGTATGAGGTGGCCGAAGTATTGGAGTTTCACCTTCAGCATCATTCCTTCCAAAGAACACCCAGGATTGATTTCTTTTAGAATGGACTGGTTGGATCTCCTTGCAGTCCAAGGGACTCTCAAGAGTCTTCTCCAACACCACAGTTCAAAACCATCAATTCTTCGGCACTCAGCTTTCTTTATAGTCCAACTCTCACATCCATACATACCCACTGGAAAAACCATAGCCTTGACCAGCTAGACCTTTGTTGGCAAAGAAATGTCTCTGCTTTTTAATAAGCTGTATAGGTTTGTCATAACTTTCCTTCCAAGGAGTACTCGTCTTTTAATTTCATGCCTGCAATCACTATCTGCAGTGATTTTGGAGCCCCCCAAAATAAAGTCAGCCACTGTTTCCACTGTTTTCCACTGTTTCTCCATCCATTTGCCATGAAGTGATGGGACCAGATGCCATGATCTTAGTTTTCTGAACTTTGAGCCAAATTTTTCATTCTTCTCTTTCACTTTCATCAAGAGGGTCTTTAGTTCTTCTTCACTTTCTGCCATAAGGGTGGTGTCATCTGCATATCTGAGGTTATTGATATTTCTTCTGGCAATCTTGATTCCAGCCTGTGCTTCATCCAGCTGAGTGTTTCTCATGATGTACTCTGCATATAAGTTAAATAAGCAGGGCAACAATATACAGCCTTGACATACTCCTTTTCCTATTTGGAACCAGTCTGTTGTTCCATGTCCAGTTCTAACTGTTGCTTCCTGACCTGCATACAGATTTCTCAAGAGGCAGGTCAGGTGCTCTGGTATTCCCATTTCTTTGCTGCTACTGCTAAGTCGCTTCAGTTGTGTCTGGCTCTGTGCGACCCCATAGATGGCAGCCCACCAGGCTCCACCCATCCCTGGGATTCTCCAGGCAAGAACACTGGAGTGGGTTGCCATTTCCTTCTCCAGTGCATGAAAATGAAAAGTGAAAGTGAAGTTGCTCAGTTGTGTCCGACTCTTTGCGACCCCATGGACTGTAGCCTACCAGGCTTTTCCATCCATGGGATTTTCCAGGCAAGAGTACTGGAGTGGGATGCAATCACCATCTCTTTAAGAGATCACTGTTGTGATCCACATAGTCAAAGGCTTTGGCATAGTCAATAAAGTAGAAGTAGATGTTTTTCTGGAACTCTCTTGCTTTTTCCATGATCCAGCAGATGTTGGCAATTTGATCTCTTGTTCCTCTGCCTTTTCTAAAACCAGCTTGAACATCTGGAAGTTCATGGTTCATGTATTGCTGAAGCCTGGCTTGGAGAATTTTGAGCATTACTTTACTAGCGTGTGAGATGAGTGCAATTGTGCAGTAGTTTGAGCATTCTTTGGCATTGCCTTTCTTTGGAATTGGAATGAAAACTGACCTTTTCCAGTCCTGTGGCCACTGCTGAGTTTTCCAAATGTGCTGGCATATTGAGTGGGGCACTTTCACAGCATCATCTTTCAGGATTTGAAAGAGCTCAACTGGAATTCCATTACCTCCACTAGCTTTGTTCGTAGTGATACTTCCTAAGGCCCTCTTGACTTCACATTCCAGGATGTCTGACTCTAAGTTAGTGATCACACCATCGTGATTATCTGGGTCATTAAGATCTTTTTTGTACAGTTCTTCTGTGTATTCTTGCCACCTGTTCTTAATATCTTCTGCTTCTGTTAGGTCCCTAGTATTTCTGTCCTTTATTGAGCCCATCTTTGCATAAAATGTTCCCTTGGTATCTCTGATTTTCTTGAAGAGATCTCTAGTCTTTCCCATTCTATTGTTTTCCTCTATTTCTTTGCATTGATCGCTGAGGAAGGCTTTCTTATCTCTCCTTGCTATTCTTTGGGTATATCTTTCCCTTTCTCTGCTTGTTGCTTACTTTCTTTTTACAGCTATTTGTTAGTACTCCTCAGACAGCCATTTTGCTTTTTTGCATTTCTTTTTCTTGTGGATGGCTTGATTCCTGTCTCCTGTACAATGTCACAAACTTCCTTCCATAGTTCATCAGGCACTCTGTTTATCAGATCTAGGCCCTTAAATCAATTTCTCACTTCTGCTGTATAGTCATAAGGGATTTGATTTAGGTCATACCTGAATGGTCTAGTAGTTTTCCCCACTTTCTTCAATTTAAGTCTGAATTTGGCAATAAGGAGTTCAAGATCTGAGCCACAGTCAGTTCCTGGTCTTGTTTTTGCTGACTGTATAGAGCTTCTTCATCTTTGGCTGCAAAGAATATAATCAATCTGATTTCGGTGTCAACCATCTGGTGATGTTCATGTGTAGAGTCTTTTCTTGTGTTGTTGAAAGAGGGTGTTTGGTATGACCAGTGAGTTCTCTTCGCAGAACCCTGTTAGCTTTTGCCCTGTTTCATTCTGTACTCCAAGGACAAATTTGCCTGTTACTCCAGGTATCTCTTGACTTCTTACTTTTGCATTCCAGTCCCCTATAATGAAAAGGACATCTGTCTTGGGTGTTAGTTCTAGAAGGTCTTGTAGGTCTGCATAGAACTCTTCAACTTCTTCAGCGTTCCTGGTTGGGACATAGACTTGGATTTCCATGATAATGAATGGTTTGCCTTGGATACGAACAGAGATCATTCTGTCATTTTTGAGATTGCATCCAAGTACTGTATTTCGGACTCTTTTGTTGACTATGATGGCTACTTCATGCTTAGCCAATTTTTTTTTACTTTGACGGTTTGTACCTTTTTATGATTTTTGTCTTGTTTTGTTTGTTTCTTTACTGTCATTTTTAATGTGGGATTTTATGAAAAAACACAAATAAACATATATTTCCACATACTTTATTTAAGCAAGTGTCCAGTTATCCTTTTTGTTCTGGACATATTTGATTAGTATTTCTGGTAGCTAAGAAAAAGAGAATTTTAACTCTTTTCCACCTAAACTTTAATTTTTGAATATTTTATTCATAGGATGCCTCATTGATGGACATGAATTCCTTCAGCCCTCTGATGCCGACATCCCCTTTATCAATGATAAACCAAGTCAAGTTTGAAGATGAGCCAGATTTGAAAGATCTTTTTATTACAGTTGATGAACCTGAAAGCCATGTTACTACAATTGAAACTTTTATTACTTATAGGATTATTACTAAGGTAAGTATTTGATGAACATTTTCTTGACTGCAGTTGCTTCTTTGAACTTTTGGAACTACTTTTTGTTCACTTTGACACTCAAGTTAGAGAATTTTAGCAGAATTAAGTGCTGGTCTTTCAGCCATTTTGAATAAGACATTGCATCTTATCTATTCTTCACTTGTCCTATATGAATTTGGATTAACTTGAGTACCAGTCACTTGTATGTTAGCAGTTGTGCTTCTTATAATAGGAATACTTTAATGTTTTAGTTTAAAGATTATAAAGAAACATATCTGGAAAAGAAGTTTTGCTAATAAAGAAAACAACTGGTTGAAAACATAATACAGTATTCTGTATTCACATTTTTTCTGAAGATTAAAAAAATTTTTTTCATTTGTTTTCCGAATAAGAGCGCATGATAGGATTTCCCTGGTGGTGCAGTGGTTAAGAAACCACCTTCCAGTGCAGAGGGACATGGGTTCAATCCAGGGAGCTAGGATCCCGCATGCCGTGGGGCACCTGGGCCAAGGCACTGCAACTAGAAAGCCTGTGCACCACAGCAAAGACCCAGCAAAGCCGAAAAGAAAAGAAAGCAAATGGTGACTTTATCTCCTTATCTCATATATGAGATGCTTTTAGTTGTTTAGTGATGCAAAAGCAGAACAGATCTGGAACCCAAGTCTCCTTAATCCTCAGACAAGGCTCTGTAAAATGACAGCTTACACTAACAAAACAGCCAAATAGTATAATCCTTTTTATGATGATAATCTTTGTGTAACAGCAGCCTTTAAGAATTCTGTTTATAAGTTAAAACATTTTGTTTGTGAATTCTCACTCTCTGACTCTGGAAGTGCATCCCTTTTGTAGCTGAAAATCTTTTGGACTCTCCACATACAAGCACTTCCTTCAGTACAGCCTGCTAATTATGTTCCACTAAGATGTGTGTATCTCAGCTCCTCACTCAGATTCTTAAAATCCTGCCTGACTCCTCATTTCCTACAGAACAAGGTGCAGACTCCTTTGTATGACATTCAGAGACTCTCTCAGTCTGGAGCCAGTCTACTGTACACGACTTGCCTCTTACTGCCTACTTTTAATACCCCCACTCTTCACTCGCATAGAACTGCCTCTTTTATCTGAATATTCTAGGGTATTTCTTGCTCTCATAACTTTGCATACGCTGCTTCTTCTGTCTGGTATGCCCTTCCCACTCTCATATTTTTCAAGATGCAATTCGAAACGATGCTTACCTCCTCTGCTCCCACAAGCTAAAAATCCTTTTTCTACTGTTTGCTCACACTGTTCCAACTGAACTCCTAAAGAAAATGAGATATGACAGTGCAGCAAAGAAATTAAAAGCCTATGCTTAATCCTTCTAAGCCTCAGGTTTTTTTTTTTTTTTTAATCTTTAAAACTGAACTGAAAATAGGACCTGGTTTTGTACAGTTGCTATAAGAATTAATTTAGGATGGGTAATCAATGTAAAACACTTAACAGGGTGCCTGACACATGATAAGTATTCAGTATTTGTTACCCACCTGTGTGTGTGTCAGTAACTACGTGTGTTTTTTATTTATTCCCACTGAGTCTGTGAGCTTCTCAAGGTAGGTAATTGTATCTTAAATTATCCATAATTCTGAACACAATCCTTCGGATATAACTTCTAAGTCATTTAACCTTTTGGTGAGTGGGTGAGTGAAGAAATTTATAGTGTCAGAGTCCTGTCAAAAGGCTGCAGAGCAAAACAGCTTGAAGTAGAATCTTTGTTGCTCCCTTTCCTTGCTATTTAATTAACCTCTGTGTGCTTAGTTTCCTCGTTTGTAAATAAGATAATAATGCTAACCTAATAGGATCTTTGTGAATATTCCGTGTGTTAATACAGCACACTGCTAAGAACAGAGCCATATTTCTCCTGTTACTGCTATTATAATCATAATCATCCATTTTCATTATCCTTTCTAGCAAAGATTTTGTGCCTGAATTATTTTCCCCTCATTTATTTCTTTCATTAAGACACTTTATAAGCCATCCTATGGATTTCATTCTGATCATAGACATACAATTCTTATGAGTTATCTGTATTGCATCATGCTTTAAATGTGCTGCTGTTATAGTAGAGGTAGTAGTGGTGATAGTGATAATATTATAGTGTGTTAAACTAACTTTTGTTGTGGGACTACTTTGTGCCAGGCAATGTTCTAACCACTTGATACATAATAATATTAACTCATTTGAAGCTTACAGCAATCCTAGATCTTGTGATTTACTCCCATTTTGTGGCTGAGGACACTGAAACTTAAAACTTGCCAAAGGTTACACAACATAGTCATTAGCTAAGCTAAGATTTAAATCTAGACAGTTTATTTTTATACTATTATAGAGAGCTTCCCTGGTGGCTCAGCAGTGAAGAATCCGACTGTAGTGCTGATGATGCAGGCTCAATCCCTGGGGCAGGAAGATCCCCTGGAGAAGGAAATGGCAACCCACTCTAGTATTCTTGCCTGGGAAATCCCATGGACAGAGGAGCCTGACAGGCTGCAGTCCACGGGGTCACAAAGAATCAGACATGACTTAATGACTAAACAACAATAACAAAACTATATAGATTTTCATTATACTTTTGTGCATCCGTATGTGATTGTGGCAGACTATCTTTCAGCTTAACTGTTATAAAGTATGTCCCTTTGTTATACATATGGTTACTTTTACTGCATCCAGTGGCCACAGTACTGGAAAACGTCAGTTTTCATTCCAATCACAAAAAAAGGCAATGCCAAAGAATGCTCAAAGTACCGCACAATTGCACTCGTCTCACACGCTAGCAAAGTAATGCTCAAAATTCTCCAAGCCAGGCTTCAACAATACATGAACTGTAAACTTCCAGATGTTCAAGCTGGTTTTAGAAAGGCAGAGGAACCAGAGATCAAATTGCCAACATCTGCTGGATCATGGAAAAAGCAAGAGAGTTCCAGAAAAACATCTATTTCTGCTTTATTGACTATGCCAAAGCCTTTGACTGTGTGGATCACAGCAAACTGTGAAAAATTCTTCAAGAGATGGGAATACCAGAGCACCTGACCTGCCTCTTGAGAAATCTGTAAGCACGTCAGGAAGCAACAGATAGAAATGGACAGGGAACAACAGACTGGTTCCAAATAGGAAAAGGAGTACATCAAGGCTGTATACTGTCACCCTGCTTATTTAACTTATATGCAGAGTACATCATGAGAAATGGTGGGCTGGAGGAAGCACAGGTTGGAATCAAGATTGCCGGGAGAAATAGCAATAACCTTAGATATGCAGATGACACCACCCTTATGGCAGAAAGTGAAAAAGAACTAAAGAGCCTCTTGATGAAAGTGAAAGAGAAGACTGAGAAAGTTGGCTTAAAGCTCAACATTCAGAAAACTAAGATCATGGCATCTGGTCCCGTCACTTCATGGCAAATAGATGCGGAAACAGTGGAAACAGTGGCTGACTTTATATTCTTGGGCTCCAAAATCACTGCAGATGGTGACTGCAGCCATGAAATTAAAAGACACTTACTCCTTGGAATAAAAACTATGACCAACCTAGACAGCATATTAAAAAGCAGAGACATTACTTTGCCAACAGAGGTTCTTCTAGTCAAGGCTATGATTTTTCCAGTAATAATGTATGGATGGGAGAGTTGGACTATAATGAAAGCTGAGCACTGAACATCTGATGCTTTTGAACTGTGGTGTTGTAGAAGACTCTTGGGAGTCCCTTGGACTGCAAGGAGATCCAACCAGTCCATCCTAAAGAAGATCAGTCCTTAGTGTTCATTGGAAGGACTGATGTTGAAGCTGAAACTCCAATATTTGGCCACTTCATGAGAAGAGCTGACTCATTTGAAGAGACCCTGATGCTGGAAAAGATTGAAGGTGGGAGGAGAAGGGGACGACAGAGGATGAGATAGTTGGATGGCATCACCGACTCAATGGACATGAGTTTGGGTAAACTCCGAGAGTTGGTGATGGATGGGGGCCCTGGCATGCTGCAGTTCATGGCTCACAAAGAGTTGGACACGATTGAATGACTCAACTGAACTGAACTGAGTATATAAACTGTACCAAATGTACTAAAATATGTATTACAGATACAAAAATATAAACTTTTAGTAGATGTATATTGTGTAGGAAACACAGTCTTTTCTTTGTTATTTACTTAGTATCACTTATTTACTGATATATTTAATAAAGTTCTATTGAGTGCCAGTTATGTTTCAGGCACCGTGTTGTATGTTGAGACTATGCCAGCAATTGAGACAGACCCTCTGCCTTCGTGGAATTTTCAATACGAGGGGGCAGGGTGTTGATGATGGATATTAAATAATTGTATGTCTTATTAGTTAATTATAGTTATAAATATTGTGACAGAAAAATACAGAATTTTATGAGCATGGTTGTTGTTTTTCACAGCAGGTACTCCATCTAATTAGGAGATTCAGGGATGGCTACCCTGGGAAAGTTTTAGTTTTATAAACAGTTATATTCATGGGCACTAAGATTATTAGGATAAATGCACACACTCTTGCCTACAGGTACACTGGCAGTCCCTACTTAGGAATACTGACTAGTGCCATGACTAAATAATTATGCCAGGAAGCCCACGTTCCTGGCACCTGTTCCCCTTATGAGAGATTACCCTGATTCTCCAGGTTGAAATATCCGAAGTAACTGCTCTGAAGAAATACTTTCAGTTTCAGAGATCTAGAGGTGTGCCTTGACTTAGGACATGTGGGAGTAAGAACTCAAGAGGTTTAATAAAGCTTTGTCCTCTCACATCCTCATCATGAAGACAGACTCATAAATACCTGCCAGTATGTGTCAGTAGTTGGTGATAAAAATATGTTCTTTTTTCTAAATTCATTTTCCTCAGAAAAATAGTTTTCTAAACCTTCAAATTTTAGAGTAACTATTTGCCCATGACTGAAGGTCAGTATTTGCTAAATAAATGCATTTTGAGGTATAGTCTTTTAGTCCTAAACTTCAAGTACCCAGGCTCTTATGGTCAGACATGAAAAATTAAACACCATTTACAGTTTACCTTCTATGGGAAAATGTATTCTAGACTAGAAAAGAGATAAAGCTTCCAAATAATAGGAAAATTTGATGACAGATTTCCAACTTAGAAAGGACTTGTGTTCTAAAGAGTTATTTTGGAGGACAAGCAATATATAACTTATAGCCCTTGAGAAGTCCAGTGAAGTCTTAGAGTAGGAAGGACAAATGCACCGTCCTTAAGGTTTGTACTTATCCTCTGCTTGCTTCTCTTTATTGTGGTATGTCAGAGAACTCTTACATCACTGGCAGGGTGATGAGGCCAGAAGCAGCCAATTACTTGACTTGATTTTATATCTTCCTGTTGCTGAAATTTATACAAGTTTCTTTTGTGTCAACTTGAAGTTTTGGGAATTCTTAAGAACATGTAATGTTCAGTCTTATTTTAACTTCGCAGTGTTGGAGTGTTTTTATCGTTAATTATGGCAACTTATTTTTTCTTGGAAATTGGTAGTAAACCTGTACACATGTACCTGGTATGAAGAGGTATCAGTGAGTATTGTTTAACGAGTTACTTTATGTTTTGTGTGTATATGTATGTATGCATGTGTGTGTATTTCCATATATATGTACACATACCAACTTGTATATATATTGTTAAACTGTGTTTCCACTAGATTTAGTTGGCCTATTTTTACCACTTCCACAATTTGTACCATTTTGCATAATAGATTTTGTAGTTTTTTTTGAACATGTAGTTCCTTAGACTTCTGCATCTCATTTACCTCTACTTTTTCCCACTAAAAAGGGAGTGTTTCGCTAAGATATATTTTATGATATTCTAAACATTCACTTTATGAGAATAAACCTTGGCAAGTGTAGATTTCGTGAACCTTATTTTATGACAATTAAGATTGCATCTTATTTTGACTTGAACTGCTTAATTTTACAATTGTGTTCATCTGTGTGGGTGATTGATATTTCTGGTGAGTGTGAAATAATGTAATGTGTTATTTATTCCATATTTACTCCTCCAGGAAAATCTCAAACAATATTTCTGTATAATTTTCTTAAAAACTACTTAAGTGACTTTTTTTCTCATAAGAGGCGAGTGTGCATTGTCTAAGCTATTTTTGTGTTTGGCTTGTAATTCAGGTAACAGAGGTGAGGTTGATATTGTGCCCATGTTCTTCTTGTCGTATGTGTTGGAATAGATTCTGGTTTGTTGAGAACAGATATTTTAATGTGTTTGCTTAACTTTTAGGAGTTTAGGCATATAGTTCAAAATTCCTTGAGAAATGACAGAAAGATTTGCTTTTCACATTAAATTGCCATTAATAACATTTTTAAACAGTGGTAAAATCTCTCTGGTTAATGTTAGAATTTTCAAATACTAAAAGCAAATTTTAGCAAAGCAATTCATTTGAGCAGATTCCAAGGAAACATTTTTTTTTTTTCTCAGTTATGTTCAGGTTATTTTTCCAAGTTGCAAAAATAGGACTTTCCTCAAATTCTGAATTTTGATCATCTTGAGAAACGAAATATATTTGAAACCTAAAGTCAGAACACACTTTCTTGTTAGCAAGAAAGTCATGCCAAAGATATAGTAGTTAAAATCTTGTGGAAGACAGATGGTTGCTCTGAGACAGATTTTTCAGTTTGGATTTTAAATTTGAGCATGATGTTTGCTTTCTTTCTGGGAATACTGGAAAGTTTGCTTTGTTTCTTCTGCTGCATGAATTGATGACTGCAAAGGGAAAAAAAATGCAGGCTGACAAACACTGAATAATTAGAATTTGTTAGTTTTTCTTAGAGACCCATTTATTTCAGAATGTCTAAAATAACATTAGGCAAATGTCTTCTGTCTTATATTGCATGTGCTGTTATTTTTTTTCTACTTTCTTCAGACATCTCGTGGGGAATTTGACTCCAGTGAATTTGAAGTTAGGAGACGTTATCAAGATTTCCTTTGGTTGAAAGAAAAACTTGAAGAAGCGCACCCAACTCTGGTTATTCCAGTACGTTTACATTTTTTTTTTTTTTCTCACAGAATAGCTGCCATTTGGTCTTGTGAATCATTAGAATGTCTTAACACCCAATTTCAGACCTTTGATTCAATGCAATGCATTTATCTGGGAAACATTTGTTTTTAAACTTTTCAATCTATGTACAGATTTGTTTTTTAAAAACTATTGTAATGTGTTAAGATTTTCTGGTATTTGGCTCTAACATTGTGAATTTTGAAAAATTAGTTTTATGAGAAATGATCACATGTTCACACCGTCTTCCAGAAAGCAGAAGTGTGGAATTCCTTATAACCCCATGCCACGTGATGCTCAGACACCTTTTTATTTCTTGCCCTAGCCATTGCCGGAAAAGTTCATAGTGAAAGGAATGGTGGAGCGCTTTAATGATGACTTCATTGAGACACGAAGGAAGGCGCTGCACAGGTTTCTGAACCGAGTCGCTGACCATCCAACTCTAACATTTAATGAAGACTTTAAAATTTTTCTTACTGCACAAGCTTGGGTAAAAAATTTTAATTTATACTCATATAATCCTTCAGTATTTGTACGTGTAGTAGGTTGTATGCTTCCTCTATTTACCTTTTAAAATCAGGTAGTAGTAACCTTGAAATAAGATGGAGTTTTAAACATTTAAGAAATATCCTTTGGATACAACTCTGTATCAGGTCTACACACGAACATTATGAAAATCATGTACCTTCCTCACATATACATCCTCATATTTCTCTTGGTGGCTGGTATATTTTTTAAAACACCTGGGTACTCCTTGCATGTAGCTAATACTGAAAATATAAAAACATTTTTAAAGTGACACTGTTTTGAGTAGTAATGAGTCAGGGCTTTTCAAGTTAAGATAGAAGTTTTTTTATTGATAGATGGATGGATAAATGGATTGATAGATAATATAATTTTCTCACTTTTCCTTCAATTACCTAATTTTAGAGGATCTAATTTCTAATAGAGATTCCTTTTATATTCCTTTTATTTTTTTTTCTTTTCTTCTATGAAGATATAATTCACCAAGAAAGATGATAAATAGGACAAACAGTCAATACCAAACACTTACTGACCAGTGCTGAGTTTTCTGTCTCTCAGTTGTTGCCAAAGTGATTGAAGCTAAAGAAGTCATTCATCTCCACTTTAACAGTACTTGGTGTCTAGAAGCCCTGTGTGACTTATGTGAGAAGAATTTGTGGCCTGACTCCAGACCCTTAGAAGCTGTTAGAAACATTCTCTGCAGTCAGCAGTTGTAGTAACAGCTTGCTAGTTGTGACTTGTGCTCTTTCTGATAATATTTACTCTATCAAATGATGCCGTAGCCCTCCTGAATAGATGTACTGCCTGGTCAAGGGTGGCATTTGTTATTATATTCTTTGCACACAAAATCATACTGACTTGGAAATTAATAAGTTTATATGTTGTTTTGGGTAAGACCTTCAAGAAAGAAGATCTTAGAAAGATAATATATTATTTAATATTTGGGTAAATAATATATAATAATGTTTTTATCTATAGATCTGGTAGTCAGCGTTGTTATTTATAGATTTTTGTACTGTGTGAATGTTTATGTTACTCTTTGACATTGTTACTCTTCAGTAACAATGCTGACTGCCAAATCCACAGATAAAAATATTATTATGTACTATTTATCCAAATATTAAATAACATATTATCTTTCTCCAGATCGTCTTTGATATCAAAGCTATGTTTCAGCAAGTGCTATACCCATTGTCAGAATCCTTTGTCCTTCTTGGTGTTCTTTTTGAGTAGGCCATACTTCTGAAGAGATATTTCTGTGCAGTGTATCCTTTTATAACATTTCCTCTTTGCAAATCTGTAGCTAAATCTCCTAAATTAACTGTGAACCATCTATTACATATTTTATTAAAAATCTTTCTCCAAAGACAGCCAGTCAGTGGAGACAGTATAACAGTTTATCCAGTTAAGTTGGTTGCAGAGCTATGGTCAGGGAATTTATTTACCAACTATTCCAGTGACTTTAAGAAAGCAGAGCCAGTTAGTGCTTAGCAGTGAAGCCCGTGGGGTCAGACTGCCAGGACTTTGATCCCTACCCACCAATTCATTGCTCTTGGACCTTGAGCAAGCTTCTTTAACCTTCCTTTGCTTCTGTTTTCTTCTGTACAATGAGGGTAATAATAGAAGCTGTTTCATAGTGTTATCGTGAGTAATGTGTATAAAAAATGCAAGTATAGTGCCCATAACATTAAGCTCTTAATAAATGCTAGCCATTATTATAACTAAAGGATTAATACAATTTCCCAATTTTTCTTCCTAGTGTGTAGATTAGACTCTGAGAGATCTTTTTCTCAATCATTTTTCTAAATTCCTGTTAATAAAATACAGGTTTCATCTCATATCATTTTCGTATCTTCTCCAGTATCTCTATAAGTGCAGTTTCCTCTGTTATACCTTGTTCTTTGAAGGATCCATGCTCTGAGAAAACATGATTACATGTTTCACAGGAGCACTTTGGAAAAGAGTGTTATCAAGGAGACTGAGACTTAGAGAAAGGACTGTGTGCCCTAACTTATCTGCTTCAAATTAACATGAAATTTAAACGATGTATATGGAACCTTTTTATCATCTTTATTCTGATTAGATTTCTTTTTTCATTGTTGGATCTTAGAATATCATTGTTTGCTTCATCACTGATGTTTTATTATTTTTTTTATTCCTAGGAATTTTCTTCTCACAAGAAGCAAGGGCCTGGATTACTCAGCAGGATGGGACAGTCAGTCAGAGCGGTTGCATTGTCAATGAGAGGAGTTAAAAGTCGCCCCAAGGAGTTCATGGAAATGAATAACTTCATTGAAATATTTAGCCAGAAAATAAATTTGATAGATAAAATATCTCAGAGAATCTACAAGGAAGAACGGGGTATGTAGAACTGCTAAACTGTGATCTCAAAGTTGTTGCATTTCTGATGAATCTTTTTCCACTTGCTGGTGTGGTAAGGCAGCATCAACTTAGCATTTCTTTTTGGTCATTCTTAGGATTTCTGTCTCTGCTTACAGTGCCCATCTGTTATTGCATGCTGTTTACTGTATCTAATTAGGGCCCTTAGCATATTCATCATAGTTGTTTTAAAATCATGCTCTAATTCCAACATCTCCGCCACATCTGGTTCTGATGCTGCTCTCTATTTAAACTGTGTTTTTTGCCTTTTAGTATGTCTTTTAATTTTCTTTTGCCCCTGGTAGCCAGATATGATGTACTCATAAAAGTAAATAGGCCTTTAGTAATGTGATGGCGAGGTGTGGGGAGGGGAAGCGTTCTGGAGACCTGTGGTTAGGTCTCAGTGCTTTCATGAGTCTGTGCCTTGGACCACTGTGAGCCTCACAGAAGTTCAGGGTTTTTCCTTCCCCCTCTTAGTTGAGACAGGATGACCAGAGGGGGCTCAAGTTGGGTATTTCCCTTCCTTCAGCTCAGTTGTGCTTAGTCGCTCAGTCGTGTCTGACTCTTTGTGACCCCATGGACTGTAGCCCACCAGGATCCTCAGTCCATGGGGATTCTCCAGGCAAGAATACTGGAGTGGGTTGCCATGCCCTCCGCCAGGGGATCTTCCCAACCCAGGGATCGACCCCACGTCTCCCACATTGCAGGCAGGTTCTTTGCCCACTGAGCCACCAGGGAAGCTACCAGGTCAGTTAGCCTCTGATAATACCCCAGCAGGTTATGCTCTGGGTAACCAGTTTCCCACAACGGAAGGCCTTGTTAAGAAGAACCCTGGCTATTAGGTAGAGTACCTTGGCTATTACAAAATGGCTTATTTTCTCATCTCCTGCAGGAAGCAGAAGTAATTTTTGCCTGATATTTACTGTGCAGGCTTTTGGAGGTAAATCTCACAATATTGTGGGATTTCACCCATGGCTAGTTTCCCTGGAGTTTTTAACTCCTTTAATTGTCCACACTGAGACTTCAGCAATTCATCATTGACAGTTTCAGTTTCCCAACCTGGGCACTGGCTGGGCATTCCTCTCTCTTGTTTGTTTTTAAAATTTTTTATTGGAGTATACCCAGGTATGCCAGTGATAAAGAACCTGCCTGCCAATGCAGGAGACGTAAGAGATGCAGGTTCAATCCCTGGGTTGGGAAGATCCCCTGGAGGAGAAAATGGCAACCCATTCCAGTATTCTCGCCTGGAGAATCTGATGGACAGAGGAGCCTGGAAAGCAACGGTCCCTGGGGCTGTAGAGTCAGACATGACTGACATGACATAGCACACAGGGGCTTCCCAGGTGGCACTAGTGGTGAAGACCCCGCCTGCCAATGCAGGAAATGTAAGAGACCTGACCCAGGTTTGACCCCTGGGTTGGGACGATCCCCTGGAGGAGGAAACGGCACCCTGCCCCACTATTCTTGCCTTCTTACCTGGAGAATCCCATGGACAGAGGAACCTGGCAGGCTACAACCCATAGGGTTGCATTGAGTCAGACATGACTGAGCGCACACACACATTCTTATTTCCATTTACAAATAATAGGGATAAAGAGCTTAATATTTTGGGTGTAGTCAGTCTCAAATGTTCAACATGGGCCATAATTTTAATCAAAGAAGTGATGTTTCAGGAAATAGGGTTTCCACATTTGCTTGGGCGGAGGTGGGGGAGGAGGTGCAAGAACTATATTAGATCTGTCCAAGCAATGGCAGAGAGATTTAAAATAGATCTCTTTTCCTATTTTCAAGTTAGATTTTATTTCATGATTCTATGAATTCTATAAATTCTATGATGAGTTTTTGCCAACTTAGATGGCTAAGTCTGACAATAATTTGATTTATGACTTCTTGGTCTTTGTATTTACCATTTGTAATTTTTAAAAAAATCAAGAAGAAAATTGTTTTAACTAGGTTTAGTGATTCCAATTCTATTAAGTGAATTCTTGATGGATAGTTAAGTGGTATGGCAATTCAAAGAGACCCCTGGAAACTCTTGATGTTTAAGAGTTCTACAGAATATCAAATAGCATCATTATGTGTTATATTTACTGGGGCAAGGGACTAGTTTTCAAATCTCTGATCTGCTCTAATATTTGTGAAATCCTCAAAAGGAAAACTGGGTTTTTGTGGTGGACTTTAAATTTGAGCTCTCAATTTCAAGGAGTGGAGGCACACTGGCACAAACTTAAGGGATTTCTTGGTCTTTCGAATGTAAAGCCCATTTTTCAAGATTTCATTTAAAATGATGGGGTGTTTTTTTTGTTTTGTTTTTGAGTTCTGGGAGTCTAAGCTATATAAGGCATTTCATATTTAAATCATGAAGAATTTGTTTATCATAATGAGTCATTTTTCTTTTGACTTGCTTTTATTCCTTTTTTGTTCTGTGACTTTGTTTTGTGTTCCCTAATTAATTAGGCAAATTTGTATTGACCACATCATGTGCTAATGCTTTGTGCTAAAGATTGAAGGAGGGTTAAAATAGTATCTGTCCCTGAGTTCACAGTCTAGTTGGGGAAACAGATATATTAACAGACAAATTACAGTGCACCTCAGTAAGTGTTTCCATACAGATGCAATTTGAGTGCTATATAAGCACAATTTAGAATTTCAAGGAAGCTCTTTATATTAAAATAAATACTTTACAGGGTAAATAACACACTTTGATATATGCAGAAATTAAGAAAAGAAATAAAGGAGAATGTTTTCTAGAAATATTGGGGCCTCCCTGGTGGCTCAGACAGTAAAGAATCTACCTGCAATGCAGGAGACCTGGGTTTGGTCCAATGGGAAGATCCCCTGGAGCAGGGATAGTGTCACATGACCATTATCTAAAATAAAAGATAGGCCTAGATCAGGAGGATGCAATTTGGAAGGATCCTAGTGGTTGTCAAACATAGTATCTTCTTTAGGTGATAATAGTATTTGTATTGTTTTTAAATCTTTAAAGTCTTTTTTAGTTTACCTGATCATATAAACTTTTGAAAAATGTAATAGTTTAATAAAAAAGTTTAATTTAGAGCAATAGGACATATTTCAACTAACCCCAATGACTAATAAGATGATTAAATATAGAGAACTTAAGTATACTTATGTGGGTATTAGACCAAAAATTCTCACTATTCATGCATCCTCTACCATAAAAAAGCCATCTGTCATTAAACATTGATAGTGTGAAAGCAAATGTATAAAAATATTCAGATTTTAAAATGAAATCCAAATTTTTGGATAAATGGTTTATCAAGCATTGAATAGTCTTTTGTTCATTCTTTCATTGATATGAAAATATTTATTGAATACATTATGTATTAGGCTTTGAGATTAAAAAAATAATGACTCTGCCCTATTGTAATGAGCGTATGGCCTTAGAGTATGTGAGTTATGCAAGCAGTTATAATAGAGTGAGATAATAGTATTAAATTATGATAGGCTTTAATAGAACTATAAAATTATGACACTCATTGAGGACAAAGCATCTACGAATCCTCTGGAACAGAAACGGGAGAGATTTACTTGTGTTACGACTTCAAGTGTGAGAAGTAGTTTGTCAGATGATAGAAATGGTAGAGGGCAACTAAAAGACATGTGCAGTGTTTAAGTTAGGAGAAATCATGATATTCATGAATGAGCTGTTATTTTGGCTTGAATTAAAATATCTGTGAGGGAGATTTTTCAGGAGTTAGATCTGGAGAGGCAAGGTAGGGACTGAAGGACTTAAAGGACTTTCTAATTCAGCTAAGAGGCTTTAATGTTCATATACTGTGACAAAAATTGAGAGGGAGAATTTTTAGAAGTCTCTTGCAGGAGCACAGGTTAGAGATGCTGATGACGGTGCAAGTGAGGATAGGTAGATGGGTGGGGAGATGGATGGATGGGTGGGCAGATATAGATTTAGAAAGACTGGATTAGTGATTGACCGTCTCTTTGTAGGTGTCAGTTTAGGGTGCAGGATGACCCCACAGTTTTTGCTTAGATCTCTGGAAGCAATTACCAGTAACTAGGATATGTAAACAGAAGAGGAAAAGAAGACATGTTTTGTTTACATCATGTTGCCAATGAAATACTCAGGTAGAGTTTGTTTGGTAGGCAGAAGCCCATGATACAATAGACACAGTGATCATATAATTTATTGCCCAAGCCAGGATACTTTTGACAACGAAAAAGCATGGTATTATTGATTACACCTGGAAAGCTTTTATTCAAGAACTGTTCTGAGCAGACTGGGAGGACAGGTCAACTTAATGAAAGACGATATCTGCATTAATGTTCATCTGCAAGAACATGCGCACAATGAGAAAAATAAGGTCTTTTCTTATTGTCGATAATATAGGGATTTTTAAATGTATTTTAAGTATATAATTAAAGTTATGTTGAAATATATATTGAAAGAGCATATTATAAATTGAAGAACTTATTATTTTTTAGAATATTTAGATGAAATGAAAGAATATGGTCCAATTCATATTCTGTGGTCGGCATCGGAAGACGATCTGGCTGATACTCTAAAAAGTGTTGCCAGCTGCATTGACAAATGCTGTAAGGCCAGTGAAAAACGGATGTCTGGATTCTCAGAGGCCCTGCTACCTGTAGTACATGAGTATGTGCTTTATAGTGAAATGTTAATGGTAAGGACTCCTAACTATGCTTCTACCTGAGTCCCTGACTTGCTTTATAAGCTTTATAAAAGCAGTTTCTGTTTCAGTTTGTTCATCACTATCTTCCTCTCATAGAAAGATGCTTTGCATGTAGATGCTCATAAATATTTGTTTACTGCGTGAATGAATTGATGAGTAGAAGAATGTGTTAATAAAAGACAGGCATATTCAACAGTAGTAACAGTAGTTTATAACATAGGTTTGAAGCATCCTCAGTCAAGATTTACATAGAGAGTATGATTAGTTTTTCCAGTGTTTTAAAATTTTACTTTAAGAAATTTCAGCACTTTAGAAATTTCTTTTCATGGACAAGTTGCTTTCTTGCTTCTAGGTACATTTGAAAGATGATATCCACATTCTTAATGTTCATGTACAGGAACATGTGCCCAATGAGGAAAAATAAGGTCTTTTCTTATTGTCTATAATATAGGGATTTATATGAATATACATTTTTGTTACATTTTGTTTTCATATTTGTATGAAAATCCCTATAATATAGGGATTTAGTATGTTTTGTTTTGTTTGTATTGTTATGTAGAAAGTACTTGAGTAGGATCTTGATGTTTGTTCTGTCTTCTGGATGCTTCTAAAAAGAAATCCTCCAAATTACCATGTTTTTCTTTCATGACTTGAAAAGGCTTTTATTCCTTTTATATCAAAGTTTTAAGTGTAACCTCCTAAGTTCCAGTTTAGGTCTCCAGATATTTGGGATTTTGTGATGTTATCTGCAACACTAATGTTTTTCATCCTGTATTCTCTGCATAATACCTCACACAGTTGAACTGACACCCTCAGCTTTCTGGTGTTGTAGGTGACAGTGGTGGAAGAAGTCAGTTTGCATTCCCTGGTAGTCCATTTTTTCCTGCCATTTATGCTTGAATCTATGGTTTCTGGTTTCATGTACTCTTGATTTGGAAGGATTTAAAAATTTGTTTTGCTTCTGTCTCGGTAAGAAAAGCTCTCTCAACCTTTCAGCGTAATATCTGCCTCTTTCATGTTTATTATGTTTAGATTTTCCTTCACAGAATCATTAAATATTTTGTTATTCTGCTGTTATTTGACTTTGTCAGGGTCCTCCTATAAGCACATCCTCCCTGCTTCCCAAAGTCCTCTAGTATTTTACTGTTGAGGCACCTCCTCTTTGCCTCCATCAATTTCCCTTGGCTACATTCCATTGGTTTACTTCATTATTGATCTCCCTCTTGTGTGGCTATTCAAAGAGATCTGATTTTTATCATTAAAAATATAATATTATTTTCCCTTAATTATATGTGTTTTGCTCTTTATTATGTCAAGATGGAAATTATGCAGTTTAAATCATGTGTCATTAAAGGTGTGGAAAAATGATAATAGCAACCAGAATTGAATTATTTTATAAGTCCTCATTTGATTGTATTATTTTGTAGATTCCCAGGGTATAATCAGTAGCACTTACATTGGAGATCTGTTTCTGTTTTATATTGGAATGTTTTCTTCAGTGTGAGCTAAAATAATGAAAAGTATATGCTTTGACAGAACAATTAAATTTTTGCTGTTTTTACTAGTTGTCTTCTGAAGCCACCTCTTACTTAAAATATTTCTATCTATATGAAGCACAATATTTCATATTGATGGAAACAGATCTTAATGGGACTAAATTATTGCATGTGCCATTTGGGTTAGAAAAAGGAACGAGTTCCTGACATTAATGGCGATTAAACATTGAAGTAAATATAAAAGAATTTGTGACAATTAGTTGAATTTTCTATTCATTTCTTTGAACACAAGAGAGTTGTTAATCTCTTTGAACATTTTAAGAGTGATTCTACCAGGCACAAAACTAGGGTGAGTTATTTTCAGGATGCTTTTTATCCTTGTGTGCTGTGCTTTGCTCAGTCACTTCAGTCATGTCCAACTCTCTGCAACCCCTTGGGCTGTAGCCCACCAAACTCCTCTGTCCAAGGGATTCTCCAGGCAAGAATACTGGAGTGGGTTGCCATGTCCTCCTCCAGGGGATCTTCCTGACCTAGGGATCAAACCCTCATCTCTACATCTCTTGCATTGGCAGGCAGATTCTTTACCACCAGCACCACCTGGAAAGTCAGCTTTCTATTCTTAATGACTCAGTTTTCACACAAATACTATAGAGCCAGCTTGTTTGGTTCCATTTAAGTGATTTGCTGTTTAGGTTTTTCTCTTCCTCTGAAAACACCCAAAAGACCTGTACCACATTAAGGTTCTTCTCTTATACGTCCTACAACTCCACTCTTCCTGGTTGAACTGTTTGCTTACTCAGACTTAGTTTTATTTTTGCCTTGAACTGTTTAGGCCACTTGTGTTTATTATTACAATTTCACTATTTAATTAATACTATGAAAACCAGTGAAAGATGGGTACAAATAGTCTTTGCATCTGCAAAGCCCAGGTAGACTGTCTAGAAGAAAAGTGAGTCACCAAGGGAAAGACATTGTAAAATGCTAGAAAACATCGTAAAAGATGTAGATGACTTCTGTACTTAAATGCCTTCACAGGGGTGTTTTAACTGAAACATAAAATCATGATTATTCAAGTAAGTAAGGTGGAACTCCTATCAGTCAGAGTAGAGGCCATATTTCTTCCTTAAAAGCTTGGCTAATTGGTTAACACTTATATATTTTAAGCTAAAATACAATCTTAAGATGTGAATGCATACTTCCATTTTGATTCCCCACTGTAATTGACTTTGTTTAGCTATTAGCTTTTGGAGTCCAGTAAGAAGGCTGATTGTAGATACTTTCAGATGCGTGGTGCATATGCATTCACAACTGCAACTAGTTTACACCATAGCATGTATTTTCAATGCTTCTACTGATTTTATGTTATTGTTGTTAATTTTTTTTGTTCTTTGGTCTTTTTGAAGAACTGTACATGCCTAGAGTACACCACCAAAACATTTGTATTTTGTGCATAAAATACTTACATCAGTAAGAGGCACATTGGGAAAACTAATAGAAGATTTATGAACAAGTTTCTTTTAAGTGCTTGCTATCTGTTTAGCTTTTAGAGATTAAAAACATTTTAAGGCATTATACCCTCAGATGGACTGATGGCCTGGGAAAGAGATGCAACTTGTATTCTCGAATGTATATTTTTGCTATACAAAGATTATTAAAACAAAGTACAGCCTATTTCCTTCCTGTGTTTTAATACAAAGGCTGTCATGAAAAGAAGAGACCAAATACAGGCAGAACTGGATTCCAAAGTTGAAGCTTTGACGTCCAAAAAGGCAGATACTGATCTGGTAAGTTTTTAATTTTCTTGTTATAATCATGTAGAATTCATTGTCTAAGATTTTTATTAGCTCCATTACATGCTTGTTTTAAGCATTCAGTAACTGATGCTAAAATTCCTTCTGAAAATTGATCATACATTGCATACCATGTGAGTCTGTAAACTTAAGATGCTTTTCTGCCTTTCTGTCTTACATATTTTTCTTACAGTGAGTAAAGTATGAAGTTAAGTTTGTAAAATTAGAATGTTTGAATAAGGTATGGATAAAAGAACTTAACATTGTTCCAGATGGTTAGTAAGTATTCAGTACATAAATCTATTTTTTACTAGTTTTATAAGAAAATCTTATAAGCTAAATTGGTATTCTTAATATTTTCCAATTATTATAAACATCTTTACAGGAAGTATATTTGTTTTCAATTCTTTCCATAAAATACTTTTTTATGGAAATTTTTAAACGTAGAAAAAGATCTAATAATATAATAAACTCATATATCTATCACTGGGTTTCATTAATTCCCAACATTTTGCCCAGTTTTTGTTTTTTTTACCTCTTTCCTCATTTTTTTTTTTCTGAAATATTTGAAAGCAATTTTCAGACATTATATTTTCACCCGGAATAGGTTAGTATTTATATTTTATTGTCTTTGTGTATTTTCAAAGTAATACTATCTGATCAGAATTGTTATTATCATTTTAAAATTGAGGAAGAGGCTTGAAAGGTAGAGTAACTTGCCCAAATTGGCACATTTCTTGAAACAGTGGTAGCACTGGAGGTGGTGGGATCACTTGCCTGCCTCAGACCATGCTGCCTCTCAGCAAGCAAGTATAGATGTAGGAAAAATTACTCATTACCCTGTTAACTTTCATTGAATTCTCTATGAAAGAGATTTCCCTAATTTTATTTTTAATTTAAGAAGTTAGAGTACACTTATGTCATCTGAATGGGTGAATCCTTGAAACCCCCCTTGTTAATCCATAGTACCATTACTGCCCATTCTAACTTGGCTTGGGGCTTAACCTCTCTCCTCCCTGCTCTGATTGTCTCTCTAGCTTTAATAATTTTCTGACACAACAGATGATAGTCTTACTGATTTGCCTTTTATCTTCTCTTTCTTTCTGTTTTCCCCTGTCCATAATCTAAATACTCTAAAGGTAGGAATTTTTTAATTGTTTCCTGAAGCATTCTCAGCCCAAAGAACAATGCCTGGTACATGGTGGACAATGAATAAATAATTGTGAATTAGTAAGAATTGCAGTGATTGCTCTGATTTGTAAGACATATTGAAAGCTTGAGACAATGTCTCTACAAAATCAGACTTTGTGTTAAATGTTGAGCTTTGACTAAATAATGATTATGAATTATCCTCATGTTTCTTAACTATATTTATTTTTCAAACTTAAGTTTATTCTCCTGAATGGAACATGAGTGGGGAGTGGTGCGCTGTTATGGACAGAGTAGGAGAATGGAATCTGTGAAAGAGAGAAACAAAATGTAGAACAAATGAAACCAGTGTTTGAGGGGAAAATCATTTCCTTTAACCTCAACAGAGGAGAAAAAAGAGAAAAACCAAGATTAGCCTTTTCAATACAATAAGTGATGTGCTCAGTTGCTCAGTCATGTCCGACCCTTTGCAACCCCATGGACTACAGCCCACAAGGCTCCTCTGTCCTTGAAGTTTTCCAGGCAAGAATACTGGAGTGGGTTGCCATTTCCTGTTCCAGGGGATCTCCCCAACCCAGGGATCGAACTCTCGTCTCTTGCATGTTCTGCTTTGGTAAGGTGATTCTTTACCACTGCACCACTTGGGAAACTCTACAATAAGCAATATATATGTGTGTATATATGTGCATATATGTGTGTATATATGTGCATATATATTTTTTGACTTAAAGGATCAACTGGAAGGAACAAAAATGGGTGAGCACATGTAATACAAAATTATAATTGTGTCATTGGAACTGTAGAATTTTTTAACTTGTTAAATAGTTTTTAAAGATACATAAATTCATGAGATATTGAAGTTTGTGATTAGATAAAAATTTGCCCTTGAATAGATACTACAAAAAAGTACAGTATTTTAAAGTTTCAGGAGAATAGTAAAATGGCTTAAAAACCAAGCATCTGTTCAGAATGGCTTATATTCGTATTTTAAATTGAAAGGAAGAGTAGTTGAGATTGTTCCAACCACAGAAATACAGGAAAAAATAGCTTAGGCCCAAATATGGCTAGGCTTTCCCAACTCAACTAAAAAACACATTTTTTCTTTTCATTTGACTTGCAAATATTTTGTCTTTTTGCTCTATAAAAATTTCCTTGATATCCAGTTATAACCTGAGGAGCCATCTGTATTTTTGCTTTCATTGTGTATGTGTGAGAAAGAGACATGTCCACTATAAAATATTTTTTACCTAGTTAGAGTCTATGCTGTGAGATTGGAGAAATTAGGAACTTTGACTATCTGCATCATTCTGTAAGATAATTTTTATTAAGATTTGAAACAGAGATGTTTAACAAAGACATTACAAGTATTTTTTTGTTGCCTATCAAAAACAGATCCTAAAATGCACAGGCACTAATTTGATGATTTGTGAATGGTTCCGCTTATATTTTCATGTCATTTGTTTGTTTATAGACCTCACTTTGTAATACCTATGTTATGATGATATCTTTGGAAGCAACCTTCCAGGGTTACTCTCAAAATGAACCTGCTGTGATTGGTCACAGAACAACCAAAGGAAAGTTGCTTAGAAATATGCAGGATAGGGTCACCATGGAAACGTGCCCTTGTGAGGTCCTTCTAAGGAGCCCTCCTTTGCAGTCACCATGGCGACCCTGGCAGGGAACTGAATAGAGCAATCTATCCTGGTTGTTTACCATGGTAACTCAAGCGGGGCCACTTTGGAGACAACCCTGGGGCCATTTCTATGGAGACCTGCTGGGGATGCCTTCAGAGGCTCCATCAAAGTCACCTTTGGGTGGGATGCTATATGCAAACCTGACAAAGCAGCTCATAATGCAAAGGACAGTGAAATGAAGCTCTGCCAAGGAGGGCAAAGACTAGGGGAATTATAATTATTGGGTGGAAATAGAGCCCTGATGTAACTAACATTCTAGAGGTCATGTTAGACAGATGATCTTTATGTGGGCTATGTGCCATGTGAATGCAAGGCTCTTATCTTTTATCTTGCCTATAACTTTGTATGTGCTGTAAACTGGCAATTATGGCATTATTATTTGTTTTTCTCATCACGTAAATATGCCCACAAAAATTATATGCTTTCCTGCAAACCAAAATAATGTTTTAGAGTGAATTCCTTGATTTATTACCTGGGTGGTTGCAAAGTGGCTGCTGCTTAGAGTCGTGGTTTGTATTTCTTGTCTCACAACAATAAAATTAATGGTTTCAAAATGACCTTAACTTAATAAAGACTAGAATACTCATGTGAAGGTCAGTTCAGCTGTTCATTTAGTGTCTTGTCATTTAGACTTTGGGATTAGATAGACCTAGGATCAAATCCTGTCTTATTTGCTTATTAAATCTTAAGGCATGTTTCCTAACATTTTAAAGCCTCATTTTATCTTGTATAAAGGGGGAGATTATTAGTACTTTTCTAATAGCCTTGTTAAAGATTCAGTGATAAAATGTAAGTCAGTTATTTGGATGATATGACTAGAAAGCAGTCAGTGGTTGTTAGCTGTGTTTATTTTGATGGCTTTACAAAAGTTTAACACTTGAGTTGGGTCCTGTAAAATGAGTAAGGAATTGTTCCTTGAAGACTAATGAGTGGCTATTATGAAAAGTAGTAAAAGCTGAAACAAGTGTGAGGAACCCTGGTTGATGTGTAGTGAGCAGAGTGCTGGAGAATGTGGTGAAGAAGAATCCTGTTGGAGGATGTGGCTCTAAAGGTGGGTTGCAGTCAGATCAGAAGGGAGCCTTATTTTTCAGGATGAAGCATATGGGCTTTATCCTTCGGACTGTGTGGTTCCAGCAAGTGCCTGAACTGAAGCGGTGGTTGCAGAGTTGCTGAAAAGAGAAATCTGAGAGAGATGTAGGTGGGAGATAGAATCTGAAGCATATAAAGAATGAGGGTGGCCCTTGTTTCAAGTTCTTAGTGACCCTTGACATTTCTAGCTCATAAGGAAGGCAGATTGTGGCTCAATAAACTGAACTGTAGCATATAAGGGAAGAAGAAAATTGGAGATGTGCAACTTTATGTCATGATGAGACAACATTTAAGGCAGAATATTCAGTGAAACATTTTATCAAATGTTGTTGGGTACCTAACATATAAGAGACATTAATCCAAGCACTAGGGAGAAAATGGTCAAGAAAAACCCTAGTGAGTCCTAAATTCTAGAGACAGAGACAAAAGCAACAAATAAAATTTATAGTGTATTGTCACATATGATAAGTATGGACAAGAGGCAGAGTTGGGGAGCAGTGTGATTTAAAGTTAGGGGTCAGGAAAGGTCTTACCAAGAAGCTGTTTATGTAAAACCCCAGAAAGTTGAGGTCTTGAGCTCCGTGAATACCTGCAGAACATGTCAGGCAGTGGGGACAGTACATGCCAAGTGGAGTTATGCCTGCATGTTTCTTGCAAAGCAAGGAGACCAGTGTTGCTGGAGTGGAATGAGAATGCAGAAGAGCTGTGGGAAATGAGGTTGGAGAGGTAAGCAGGGATCAGATAGTGTAAGATTATAAGATTTGGTCTCAACAAGTTAGAAAGATGACAGTGGAATGGAGGAGTGACATGGTTAAGACTTGTTCTAAAATGACTACCATGCTTGGGAAAGATGAAAGGTAATGCTTATGTGGGGTGTGCATGGAACGGGAGGCCAGAGCTGGAGACTAGTTCTTCCAATCCCAGGCCACACCCTAGCTTGGATCCGGGCAGAAGTAGTGTGGAGTGGTCAGATTCTGAGGATATTTTGCAGATATAGCTGTTGCTATTTGGTGCACTATAAATTGTGAGTGAACAAGGATTATACCATGGTTTTCAAACCAAGCAAGTGGAAGTTAAGTGTTGCCACTGAAATGGAAAAGACTTTGGGAAGAACATGGAGAGGGTGAGGATTGAGTGTATGAAGCTGGTGTGGCTGAAGATAACCCAAGTGAGGTGCTGAGCAGGGACATAGGGAAATCTGTATAAAAATCCAGAGGTCAGGGAGGGACCCAGCTGGAAATTACTAGCAGATAAGTTGTAGTTAAAGCCATGACATTTGTTCAGATCACTAATGGATGAGAAAAAGAGACCCCAGGACTTCATAGGACTGAGCCGTGATACATTCCAACAACAACAACAACAAAAAATCAGAGATGGCTGGTTATGAGAAGGAAAGGGAATTTATATAGCTTTGGCTGGAGGTAGATAATTTGACCTATAAGATGAACTAAACAGATTTACTTGGGCTTCCCTTGTGGCTCAGCTGGTGAAGAATCCGCCTGCACTGTGGGAGACCTGGGTTCAATCCCTGGGTTGGGACAATCCCCTGGAGAAGGGAAAATCTACCCACTCCAGTATTCTGGCCTGGAGAATTCCATGGACTGTATAGTCCATGGGGTTGCAAAGAGTCAGACATGACTGAGCGACTTGCATGTTCACTTTCAAACAGATTTACTTAGGGTCATTCAACTCTTTTAGTCACTTCTCTGTTTATGAGGTATTTGTAAAACAATTTGATACAGAATAAAGTAAGTGTAGATAATAAGATATTTTAATAGACATTGAGAGTTATATGCTCTGATAAAGAAGATATTAAAAAACAGATATTCAGTCAAAGTAAGGAAATCTCTTCCTGTGAAGATGAAGGTATAACAGTAACTGAGATTTTGAGGAAAACTCAAATATTTGCAGGAACTTGTGGTTTTTGCAGTTTAGTTATAAGTTTTCAGAGTCAGAGCTTCTGTTTGAAAATGCTTATTCATTTCACTGTTTAACTGTAAGATAAATAAGGTTCATCTGTGCTGCTAAATAATGCTGCATATCCATTTTATTTTTATTTTTATTTTTGAATGGATGATTTATAGTTTGCCACTCAAAGCAGCATTCAAATATAAATGAATATGAATACATTTGACATTTAGCAATATGTGCATGGAATCTGAGAGTTGGATCTAGATATAATGCCATAGCCGTTTAGCAGTATATTTATGTGAGCAAAAATAAAAAATGCATTTTCATAAGATCGTTACAGTTTGGATTTGCATATAGCCACATTCAGAAGATGCAAACAGACACCAAATTTATTTAATCTGGTCCTTGCTTCATGTGAGTTGCTATTTTTGAACCAGTTTTTTACTCCCATCCTCAAATTGTGGTTATTAGTCTTGAAATGTTCTTGATACTGTACTAAATGCTTTTTAAACTTTAAAGAAATAACATTGACATAGCTTTCTTTTTTTTTTTTTGTAGTCAGGGCAGAGGTTGGCTCTACCTTTTCTTGGATATTTGTTATTTCATTCTCTCCCCTGATTTTTTTTGACAAATTTATTCCTTTCTATAGGCCTCATTTTCTAGTGTCTGTTTTTCTCTCTCTGCTTCTTTTGTGTCTATTTGCTTCTACATGGGTTTCTCATGCACACAGATGATATGCATATGTACATATATACACACTCACACAGCAGTGAAAGACATGATGCTATCCAGTGAAAGAAGAAAGGACTTTCTTTTTGTATGTTTCCTTTTATCACTTTATCCTAGAAGATATCAGCAGACTTTTTCTCATATCTCGTGGTGAGTCCATGATCAAACTAGTACTTTGGAGTAGAAATGTGACTATCAGTACTGAATTAGACCAGCTCAAAGCTGCCCTCTGATGCAAATACCTAAAAAATAAAAACAAGCAAACTGGGGCTTTTACATGTAGTAAGAGGGAGAATGGGGAGTGGATTTGAAGTAAATAATAAATATGTGCCTCATATACACAGTGTAGCTGTACATTGGAGTTGTAGACACACTACTAGTTGGGAATCCGGGTGAATGAGTGATGAAAGCCCTCAGTAGCCTCTCCTCCCAGAACAAGTACCAGGCAGTGCCTAGAATCCCTCTCCCTCTGAACCACCACTGGCAGGCCTCTCATTCAGGGCATCATTGGTTCAAATGGTTGGAAAAAAAAATCCATGTGCTGCTATTTATATAAACTTGTAGAGGGTAATAATAAGTATTTGATTAAAAAGCAAAGAATTATGTCAGTTCTATGAATAAGAGCCTGTTGAGCCTGAGATCTTTATTTGGAATTTTATCAGTTACTTTTCTCCTCTGTTATTTAGCTCATGGCATTGCAAGTAAAGCAGTATCTGACAAGTGTTTAATAAAAGATCTTAAACCCAGTTGTAGAATTGCATGTGATTTTAGCCATAGCATTGTGTGCCTTTATAGGTTAGGACAAGTTACTTACATTCTCCTTGCTTTAGTTTCCTTAACTATAAAAGTTGTGGGTAACACCTTCCTTGGAGTGCTGTTAAGTCAGCCTGTGAATACTATGAGTTCAGTACCTAGCTAGGTAGATTGTAAATATTTTGTATTTGAAATATATATTGATGTCTCATTCAAAGTTTGGAAAGTGATAACTGTAATCCTGCTTGTTAGATCATTACACTGCTTAAAAAAAAAATGATGTAGTAATTATCTTGAGTTAAATAGTGACTGCTCCTGTTGCCCCACCTGATCACTAGGCAATTGAATATATAATTTAAAATGTATATGAATATATACTGACCCTTAAAAAGTTTTTTGACTCCAAACAGTTGTTTTAATAAACTGCATTTGGCATTGTACCATTGATTTGTAATAAAGGACATTTTAAAAAAGAGAACCATTAATTTCTTTATTATAAGCATCATCATCACTGACTACTTACTAATTAAGTTTTTCTTTATGAGGATCCTTGAGAAACGATTCATTTATTTATCAGCACCAGCAATAGGATTTAATTTCTCTGGAGCCATTAACTTGTTTTCAGTGTGTGTACATCTTGGGTTTTATACCTATTCCTAGAACACTCTTTATCCCACTCTTTACATTAGTTTCTAGAATTTTGAGAACCCCAATTCTGATCCACTTCTATCTAGCCAATGTATTTTGTGTTTCTAGCTCACCCCTGGCTTTACCTTGTTTTTCCCCTACTTTTGTTTTCCCTTTGTGCTTTTGTCTTTATCTACTTTAGTTCAGTTCAGTTCAGTTGCTCAGTCGTGTCCAACTCTGTGACCCCATGAACTGCAGCATGCCAGGCCTCCCTGTCCATCACCAACTCCCGGAGTCTACCCAAAACCATGTCCATGAAGTTGGTGATGCCATACAACCATATCATCCTCTGTCATTCCCTTCTTCTTCCACCTTCAATCTTTCTCAGCATCAGGGTATTTTCAGATGAGTCAGCTCTTCATATCAGGTGGCCAAAATATTGGAGTTTCAGCTTCAACATCAGTCCTTCCAAGGAACACTTAGGACTGATCTCCTTTAGGATGGACTGGTTGGATTTCCTTGCAGTCCAAGGGACTCTCAGGAGTCTTCTCAACACCACAGTTCAAAAGTGTCAATTCTTCAGTGCTCAGCTTTCTTTATAGTCCAACTCTCCCATCCATACATTATTAATGGAAAAAGCATAGCCTTGACTGGAAGAATCTGTGTTGGCAAAGTAATGTCTCTGCTTTTTAATATGCTGTCTAGGTTGGTCATAGTTTTTATTCCAAGGGGTAAGTTTCTTGGAGTAAGTTTCTTTTAATTTCATGGCTGCAGTCACCATCTGCAGTAATTTTGGAGCCCAAGAATATAAAGTCTGTCACTGCTTCCTTTGTTTCCCCATCTATTTGCCATGAAGTGATGGGACCGGATATATTGATCTTAGATTTCTGAATGTAGAGGTTTAAGCCAACTTTTTCACTCTCCTCTTTCACTTTCATCAAGAGACTCTTTAGTTCTTCTTCACTTTCTGCCATAAGGGTGGTGTCATCTGCAGTTCAGTTCAGTTCAGTCACTCAGTCATGTCTGACTCTTTGAGACCCCATGAATTGCAGCACACTAGGCTTCCTTGTCCAGCACCAACTCCCAGAGTTCACTCAAACTCACGTCCATCGAGTCGGTGATGCCATCCAGGCATCTCATCCTCTGTCGTCCCCTTTCCTCCTACCCCAATCCCTCCCAGCATCAGAGTCTTTTCCAGTGAGTCAACTCTTCGCATGTCATCTGCATATCAGAGGTTATTGATATTTCTCTGGGCAATCTTGATTCCAGCTTGGGCTTCCTCCAGCCCAGCGTTTCTAATGATGTACTCTGCATAAAAGTTAAAAAAGCAGGGTGATAATATACAACCTTGATGGATTTCTTTTCCTATTTGGAACCAGTCTGTTGTTCCATGTCCAGATCTAACTGTTGCTTCCTGACCTGCATACGGATTTCTCAAGAGGCAGATCAGGTGTTTTGGTATTCCTATCCCTTTCAGAATTTTCCGCAGTTTGCTGTGATCTACACAGTCAAAGGCTTTGGCATAGTCAATAAAGCAGAAATAGATGTTTTTCTGGAACTCTCTTGCTTTTTCAATGATCTAGCAGATGTTGGCAATTTGATCTCTGGTTCCTCTGCCTTTTCTAAAACCAGCTTGAACATCTGGAATTTCACAGTTCATGTATTGCTGAAGCGTGGCATGGAAAATTTTAAGCATTACTTTACTAGCGTGTGGGATGAATGCAATTGTGCAGTAGTTTGAGCATTCTTTGGCAGTGCCTTTCTTTGGGATTGGAATGAAAACTGACCTTTTCCAGTCCTGTGGCCACTGCTGAGTTTTCCAAATTTGCTCTCACATTGAGTACAGCACTTTCACGGTATCATCTTTCAGGATTTGAAAGAGCTCAACTGGAATTCCATTACCTCCACTAGCTTTGTTCATAGTGATGATTCCTAAGGTCCACTTGATTTCACATTCCAGGATTTCTAACTCTAGATGAGTGATCACATAATCGTCATAATCTGGGTCATGAAGATCTTTTTTGTACAGTTCTTCTCTGTATTCTTGCCACCTCTTCTTAATATCTTCTGCTTCTGTTAGGTCCTTACCATTTCTGTACTTTATTGTGCCCATATTTGCATGAAATGTTCCCTTATCTCTAATTTTCTTGAAGAGATCTCTGGTCTTTCCCATTCTATTGTTTTCCTCTTATTTCTTTGCACTGATTACTGAGGAAGGCTTTCTTATGTCTCCTTGCTATCTTTGGAACTCTGCTTTCGAATGGGTATATCTTTCCTTTTCTTCTTTGGTTTTTGCTTCTCTTCTTTACACAGCTATTTGCAAGGCCTCCTTGATAGCCATTTTGCTTTTTTGCATTTCTTTTTCTTGAGGGTGTACATTGTCAGGAACCTCTGTCCATAGTTTTTCAGGCACTCTGTCTATCAAATCTAATCCCTTAAATCTATTTCTCACTTCTACTATATAATCTCCTCACTTCTACTTTGTAATCCTAAGGGATTTGATTTAGGTCCATACCTGAATGGTCTAGTTGTTTTCCCTACTTTCTTCAATTTAAGACTGAATTTGGCAATAAAGAGTTCTGTGATCTAAGCCACAGTCAGCTCTTGGTCTTGTTTCTGCCAATTATATAGAGCTTCTTCATCTTTAGCTGCAAAGAATATAATCAGTCTGATTTTGGTGTTGACCATCTGGTGATGTCCATGTGTAGAGTCTTCTCTTGTGTTGTTGGAAGAGGATGTTTGCTATGACCTGTGCATTCTCTTGGCAAAACTCTATTAGCCTTTGCCCTGCTTCATTCCACATTCCAAGGCCAAATTTGCCTGTTACTCCAGGTGTTTCTTGACTTCCTCCTTTTGCATTCCAGTCCCCTATAAGGAGAAGGACATCTTTTTTGGGTGTTAGTTTTGAAAGATCTGGTAGGTCTTCATTGAACCATTCAACTTCAGCTTCTTCAGCATTACTGGTCAGGGCATAGACTTGGATTTCCATGATAATTCAATGGTTTGCCTCGGAAACGAACAGAGATCATTCTGTCATTTTTGAGATTGCATCCAAGTACTGCATTTCAGACTCTTGTTGACTTATGATGGCTACTCCATTTCTTCTAAGGGATTCTTGCCCACAGTAGTAGATATAATGGTCATCTGAATTAAATTCACCCATTCCAGTCCAGTTTAGTTCACTGATGCCTAAAATGTCGACATTCACTCTTGCCTGCTCCTGTTTGACCACTTCCAATTTGCCTTCATTCATGGACCTAACATTCCAGGTTCCTATGCAATATTGCTCTTTACAGCATCGGACTTTGCTTCCATCACCAGTCACATCCCCAATTGGGTATTGATTTTGCTTTGACTCCATCTCTTTATTTTTTCTGGAATTATTTCTCCACTGATCTCCAGTAGCATACTGGGCACTTACCAACCTGGGGAGTTCCTCTTTCAGTGTCCTATCCTTTTGTCTTTTCATAGCATTCACAGGGTTCTCAAGGCAAGAATACTGAAGTGGTTTGCCATTCCCTTCTCCAGTGGGCCACATTTTGTCAGAATTCTCCACCAAGACCCATCTGTCTTGGGTGGCCCTACAGGACTTGTCTCATAGTTTCATTGAGTTAGACAAGGCTGTGGTCCATGTGATTAGATTGGTTAGTCTTCTGTGATTGTGGTTTTCAGTCTGTCTGCTCTCTGAGGGAGAAGGATAAGAGGCTTATGGAAGCTTCCTGATGGAAGAGACTGCATGAGGAGGAAACTGGGTCTTGTTATGATCAGCAGGGCTGGGCTCATTAAATCTTTAATCCAGTTTTCTGTTGATGAGTGGAGCTGTGTTCCCTCCCTGCTATTTCAGTTCAGTTCAGTTCAGTCACTCAGTCGGGTCCGACTCTGCAACCACATGAATTCCAGCATGCCAGGACTCCCTGTCCATCACCAACTCCTGGAGTTTACCCAAACTCATGTCCATTGAATCAGTGATGCTGTCCAGCCATCATCCAGTGTCATCCCCTTCTCATCTAGAGCCCAGTCCCTCCTAGCATCAGGGTCTTTTCCAATGAGTCAGCTCTTCGTATGAGGTGGCCAAAATATTGGCATTTCAGCTTCAACATCAGTCCTTCCAGTGAACACCCAGGACTGATCTCCTTTAGTATGGACTGGTTGGATCTCCTTGCAGTCCAAGGGACTCTCAAGAGTCTTCTCCTACACCACAGTTCAAAAGCATCAATTCTTTAGCACTCAGCTTTCTTTACAGTCCAACTCTCACATCCATACATGACCACTGGAAAAAAAAATAGCCTTGACTAGACAGACTTTTGTTGGCAAAGTAATGTCTCTGCTGTTTAATATGTTGTCTAGGTTGGTCATAACTTTCCTACCAAGGAGTAAGCATCTTTTAATTTCATGGCTGCAGTCCCCATCTGCAGTGATTTTGGAGCCCAAAAAAATCATCAAGAGGCTTTTAGTTTCTCTTTGCTTTCTACCATAAGTGTGGTGTCATCTGCATATCTGAGGTAATCGATACTTCTTCTGGCAATCTTGATTCCAGCTTGTGCTTCCTCCAGCCCAGCATTTCTCATGATGTACTCTGCATATAAGTTAAATAAGCAGGGTGACAACATACAGCCTTGACGTACTCCTTTTCCTGTTTGTAACCAGCCTGTTGTTTCATGTCCAGTTCTAACTGTTGGTTCCTGACCTGCATACAGATTTCTCAAGAGGCAGGTTAGGTGGCTGGGTATTCCCATCTGTTTCAGAATTTTCCACAGTTTATTGTGATCCACATAGTCAAAGGCTTTGGCATAGTCAATAAAGCAGTAATAGATGTTTTTCTGGAACTCTCTTGCTTTTTCAATGATCCAGTGGATGTTGGCCATTTGAACTCTGGTTCCTCTGCCTTTTCTAAAACCAGCTTGAACATCTGAAGTTCACGGTTCATGTATTGTTGAAGCCTGGCATGGAGAATTTTAGCATTACTTTAATAGCATGTGAGATGAGTGCAATTGTGCGGTAGTTTGAGCATTCATTGGCATTGCCTTTGTTTGGGATTGGAATGAAAACTGCCCTTTTCCAGTACTGTGGCCAATGCTGAATTTTCCAAATTTGCTGGCATATTGGGTGCAGTACTTTCACAGCATCATCTTTCAGGATTTGAAAGAGCTCAACTGGAATTCTATCCCCTCCACTAGCTTTGTTTGTAGTGATGCTTCCTAAGGCCCACTTGACTTCGCATTCCAGCATGTCTGGCTCTAGGTGAGTGATCACACCATTGTGATTATCTTTCTTGCCACCTCTTCTTAATATCTTCTTTTTCTGTTAGGTCCATACCATTTCTGTCCTTTATCGAGCCCATCTTTGCATGAAATGTTCCCTTGGTATCTCTAATTTCCTTGAAGAGATTTCTAGTCTTTCCCATTGTTTTGTTTTCCTCTATTTCTTTGCATTGATTGCAGAGGAAGGCTTTCTTATCTCTCCTTGCTAATCTTTGGAACTCTGCATTCAAATGCTTGCATCTTTCCTTTCTCCTTTGTTTTCCGCTTCTCTTCTCTTCACAGCTATATGTAAGGCCTCCTCAGACTGCCATTTTGCTTTTTTGCATTTTTTTTCCATGGGGATGGTCTCGATCACTGTCTCCTGTACAATGTCACAAACCTCAGTCCATAGTTCATCAGGTACTCTATCTATCAGATCTAGTCCCTAAATCTATTTCTCACTTCCACTGTATAATCATAAGGGATTTGCTTTAGATCATACCTGAATGGTCTAGTGGTTTTCCCTACTTTCTTCAATTTAAGACTGAATTTGGCAATAAGGAGTTCATGATCTGAGCCACAGTCAGCTCCCAGTCTTGTTTTTGCTGACCGTATGGAACTTCTCCATCTTTGGCTGCAAAGAATATAATCAATCTGATTTCGGTGTTGACCATCTGGTGATATCCATGTGTAAAGTCTCCTCTTGTGTTGTTGGAAGAGAGTGTTTGCTATGACCAGTGCATTCTCTTGACAAAACTCTATTAGCCTTTGCCCTGCTTCATTTCATACTCCAAGGCTAAATTTGCCTGTTACTCCAGGTGTTTCTTGACTTCCTACTTTTGCATTCCAGTCCCCTCTAATGAAAAGGACATCTTTTTTGGTTGTTAGTTCTAAAATGTCTTGTAGGTCTTCATAGAACCGTTCAGCTTCAGCTTCTTCGGCATTAGTGATTGGGGCATAGGCTTGGATTACTGTGATACTGAATGGTTTGCCTTGGAAACAAACAGAGATCAGTCTGTCATTTTTGAGATTGCATTCAAGTACTGCATTTCAGACTCTTTTTTTGATCATGATGGCTACTCCATTTCTTCTAAGGGATTCCTGTCCACAGTATGAGATATAATGGTCATCTGAGTTAAATTCACCCATTCAAGTCTGTTTTAGTTCACTGATTCCTAGAATGTTGATGTTCCCTCTTGCCATCTCCTGTTTGACCACTTCCAATTTGCCTTGATTCATGGACCTGACATTCCATGTTCTATGCAATGTTGCTCTTTACAGCATCGGACCTTGCTTCTATCACCAGTCACATCCACAACTGGCTATTGTTTTTGCTTTGACTCCATCCCTTCATTCTTTCTGGAGTTATTTCTCCACTGATCTCCAGTAGTATATTGGGCACTTACCAACCTGGGGAGTTCCTTTTGCAGTGTCCTATCATTTTTACTTTTCATACTGTTCATGGGGTTCTCTTCTTGCTATTTAACTGGGGCCAAACATGGTGGAGGTAATGATGATAATTCTGACCTCCTTCAAAAGATCCCGTGCATGTACTGCTACACCACCAACTCACGCCTACGCTGGAGACTCCTGGATACTTACAGGCAAGTCTGGGTTGGTCTCCTGTGGGATCATTGCTCCATTCTCCTGGATCCTGGTGCACAGGGTTCTGTTTGTACCCTCAAGAGTCTATTTCCCCGTCCTGTGTAAGTTCTGGCAGCTCTGTGGTGAGATTAATGGTGACTTCCTTCAAGAGGGTTTATGCCATACTCATGTCTGCTACACCCAGAGCCCCTGTCCCTGTGGCTGTCCACTGCTGACCCGTACCTCCACAGGAGATATTCAAACACAGTTCTGTCTCAGTCTCTGTGGGGTCCCTGGGTCCTGGTGAGCACAAGGTTTGTTTGAGCCCTCTTGGTGTCTCTGATAGGAATCGAGTTTCACTCTGAATGCAAATTCGCCCCTCTCATCTTGCTGGGGTTTCTTTGACCTTGGATGTGGGGTATCTCCTCATAGCCAGTCCAGCAAAGCACATCCACTGCTCTTGAATTTCAGTGTTTGGTGTCTCCTCATGGCTTCTGCTCCTGACCTTGGACATGGGGTATCTCCTTTCTGCCACTCCAGCGGCTCCAGCGCTGCTCAACTGCAGCTTGCTGCTCCTTTAAACTAGTTGTAGGATCTAGTTTTGGAGGCCATCTTAAATCTAAAATGGATCAGAAATGATAAATTTAATGACTGAAGTAAAATGCTCCAGATAATTTCAAAGATCACACTTTTTCAAACATATTTTTGACCTCCCACCTCCAAAATGTATTCTTATTTTTTAAAGAATGTTCCATACCCAACATATCTGATGTGAACACAAACTTGAACATCAAACTACTTGTGTTAGCTGTATTAACCCAGAAAATTAGTCAGGAGGTATCTGATGGCGAAGTGAAAATATTGTACTACTTCCAAAATTTTTAGCCATAAAATTTGCTTAGGGAAGTTATTGCATTATTAAGGTTTACTGATTTGAAAATGAAACATATAAACTTACAGTGTTAACGAATAAGGCTTGTGTACCTTTGTGGTGGGTGAGGGTGGATGGAGTTGGTGGAGGAGAAAATGAAATACTGTACCGTAAGAGAGGCAGTGGGACATTATGGTAAATTACTTTCTAAGGGAGGGTTGTCAGCTCTGTGTCTTTCTGTAGGAATGTTTGTGTTTTTTTTTGTTTTTTGTTTTTTTTTTTCCTCCCCACTGTCTTGACTGCAACAGAAAAATAACAGATGGATAAGTGAAAGGAATAGTTTAAAATTCCAGTCATTTCTTCTCAGGATTTAAGAAATTCTACTTATAGTGTCCTTGTGGATTTGTGGTTTGGTTTGTGGAGTTCTGCCTACCATAGATATAATAGTTTAAACAGCTGTCCCATATAGAAACTCAAAATAGATTCTATTTCCTTTTAATTTAGACTTTTTGTTAATAAGGAATGTGTCCTAAGGGTCTATCTTACATCTCTCTTTCACTCCCAGCCCTGCCTGGGCACTCAATAAATATTTGATTATGCTTAGACCAGGAACACACTGGGAGTCTGAAGCCTGGAGAGGGCTTTGATTTGCTTTTACTTAACTTGTGACTTAAATCAGACGTTTAGTATTCTTTACCCATGAACATGCAGAAATAATGCTTACTTTGAAGAAACTTTTTTTGAAGATGAATTAATGTTTATAAATCTAGAGCTTGTGTCAGTAGAAATTTTGGTAAGTTAGAAGAAGAAAGTATAAAAGACTAATATAAAATATGTAATGGTATCATAAAACATTATTTAAAGTATGAATCATTTCTAAATATTACTTCTAAAAATTAAAAAAAGCCTATTTCTACAAAGAACTGGAAATTCTCTTCTAGTACAGTGCCACATGACTAAATTAACTGCATTTTGATTTATTATATTTCTCGGTTTTGGAGAGTAAACTTTTTTTCCTACTAAATCTTAGTCAATAGGGAGGCAAACTTAGTGGGGAATGCCCCAGTCAAATTTCCATTCACTTTTCAAAGAGGTTTTAGACTCTCTTTCTTGCTTTCCTTTCTGAAGCATATTTAGCATTTGTTTAGTCCCTATTATATGACAGGCACTGTGCCAATAGTTTACATTTACTATCCCTTGGAAGAGGAAATAACAACTAACTCCAGTATTCTTGCCTGGAGAATCTCATGGACAGAGGAGCCTGGTCCATAGGGTTGCAAAGAGTCAGACACACTGAAGCAAATTAGCATGCACACATGCATACAATGAATAATACTCTAAGGTAGGCATATTGAGTCTCATTTTTGTAGATGAGAAAATTGAGTTCTAGATTATCAGTCAGGCAAGAGTTGTGAATTCCCTTCTTTGATTTTTGTGACCATTTATGCTGAAGACTGCAGGCCAGTTACAGTAACTTGTTTGATACTTCCTTATGATTAAATTGTCAATATTTGACAGGAATATTATTCAAGTGATGCTGTGATCTATGTGTTCGGTAGCACATATTTATTTGTCCCATTAACAAATAAAGGCAATGCCAAATAATGTTCAAACTACCACACAATTGCACCCATCTCACACGCTAGCAAAGTAATGCTCAAAATTCTCCAAGCCAGGCTTCAGCAATACTTGAACTGTGAACTTCCAGATGTTCAAGCTGGTTTTAGAATAGGCAGAGGAACCAGAGATCAAATTGCCAATATCCACTGGATCATGGAAAAAGCAAGAGAGTTCCAGAAAAACATCTATTTCTGCTTTATTGACTATGCCAAAGCCTTTGACTGTGTGGATCACAGCAAACTGTGGAAAATTCTGAAAGAGATGGGAATACCAAACCACCTGACCTGCCTCTTGAGAAATCTGTATGCAAGTCAGGAAGCAACAGATAGAACTGGACATGAAACAATAGGCTGTTTCCAAATCAGGAAAGGACTCCATCAAGGCTGTATATTGTCACCCTGCTTATTTAACTTAGATGCAGAGTACATCATGAGAAGCACTGGGCTGGAGGAAGCACAAGCTGGAATCAAGATTGCCGGCAGAAATATCAATATCCTCAGATATGCAGATGACACCACCCTTATGGCAGAAAGTGAAGAAGAACTAAAGAGCCTCTTGATGAAAGTGAAAGAGAAGAGTGAAAAAGTTGGCTTAAAACTGAACATGCAGAAAACATAGATCATGGCATCTGGTCCCATCACTTTATGGCAAATAGATGGGAGAAGAGTGGAATCAGTGACAGACTTTATCACTCCAAAATCACTGAAAGATTGGGATTGCAGCCATGAAATTAAAAGATGCTTACTCCTTGAAAGGAAAGTTATGACCAACCTAGAGAGCATATTAAAAAGCAGAGATATTACTTTGCCAACAAAGGTTCTTCTAGTCAAGGCTATGGTTTTTCCAATAGTCATGTATGGATGTGAGAGTTGGACTGTGAAGAAAGCTGAGTGCCAAAGAATTGATGCTTTTGAACTATGGTTTTGGAGAAGACTCTTGAGAGTCCCTTGGACTGCAAGGAGATCCAACCAGTCCATCCTAAAGGAGATGGTGTTCATTAGTGTTCATTGGTGGAGAAGGCAATGGCACCCCACTCTAGTACTCTTGCATGGAAAATCCCATGGATGGAGGAGCCTGGTAGGCTGCAGTCCATGGGGTTGCTGAGAGTTGGACACAACTCAGTGACTTCACTTTCACTTTTCACTGTCATGCATTGGAGAAGGAAATGGCAACCCACTCCAGTGTTCTTGCCTGGAGAATCCCAGGGACGGCGAAGCCTGGTGGGCTGCCATCTATGTGGTCACACAGAGTCGGACACGACTGAAGTGACTTAGCAGCAGCAGCCGCTGCAGTGTTCATTGGTAGGATTGATATTGAAGATAAAACTCCAATATTTTGGCCACCTGATGCGAAGAGCTGACTCATTTGAAAAGACCCTGATCCTGGGAAAGATTGAGGGCAGGAGGAGAGGGGGACAACAGAGGATGAGTTGGTTGGATGGCATCACCGACACAATGGACATGAGTTGGGTAAACTCTGAGAGTTGGCAATGGACAGGCAGGCCTTCCATGGGGTCGCAGAGTAGGATACAACTGAGTGACTGAACTGAACTAAACTGAACTGAACAATATACTCTTTGGTTCCACTTGGTTAAGATGATGTTTGCCTAGCTTCTCCATTGTGAAATCACTCTTTTCCCTTTATAAATAGTAAATATTTTGGGGGGTGCGCCTTTGAGGCTGTATAATTGTCTCATTCTTTACCTTATTTTAAACTTTAAATTGATATGTTGTGTGAGTGTATGTGTGTGTGGTTTTCTGTTTCACTCAGTGGATTTTAGTCCATTATTATGCCTATGTATTTTGATATATTAATTGCCTGTTTGACTGGTAGGACCAGTTTGGCAAATGGCACCATCTTCAAACATTTTTATTACCTTTTGACACAGTCCCATCATTCTTTGCTTCTTTCTGGTACAGCAAGACATTCTAGGCTCTTCTTGCACTTTTCTTACCTGAGCCCCGGAATTAGCCATTTCTCTAACAAGCCCTGGTTAGTATTTGTGGAAAAAATTGTGTTTAGGAGAACATAGTATTAATATCTTGGCATTAGATATGTTCATTGCTTTTCAGATATCATTATTCTGAGATCTGAGTGGACATAGATACAAAACATTTCTGTATAACCACATGTTTTTGTATCTATATTGAATTGTCTATTTATATATATTAAAAACAATAATTTCATACCAACACCTCCAACTTAAACCTGATATCATGAGAGTTCATTCTAGTTTTCTTTCTTTCCATATTTGTAGTTCCTTTTCTGACTATGAGAAACAGACTGTCATTATCCTTTACATATCAACTTATTTGATTGATTTTCTGTTTGTAAACAATCTTGCATAACTCATGTCATCTTCTTTCCTAAGTGGAGGTACTCCTCACCTCACCCTACTGGACCACAACCACGGGAGAGAGGGGCATCCTCTTTTCTGGTGTAGGATCTTGTTGCATGCTGGCCTCGGCTCCCCCATGCTGCCCACATGGAGTATGCACTTTCTCCCCCTGACTGGGCTGTTACTTCCCATTCTGGACCACTCTTTGCAGGGACGACCTTATCATCTTGCTAACACCTTCACATCCTGCTCTGGGCCACCTTGCCTTTGCCGCCTTTCCTCCACCAGCATGGACACCATCCTTACTCTGCATTACCAAATAAGCTTTAAGACTGAATTGTTCGGGAAGTGAAAGGGGAAAGGAAGAACTGACAGTTGCTTTCAAGTGCTCACGTTGTTTCTGCATGGGAAGCAAAAAGACTATTGAGTCCAGTGCGATAGGAAGGAGATGAGGATGGCATAAACCAAGGTGGTAGTAGGGAGGTTTTGATCAGAAAAGTTAAGTGATTTGTCCACAGTGGTACAGTTAGTTAAATAATAGAACCAGAACTATAACCTGGCACTGTACTCCCTGGTCTCTTATAAACACTTTTTCCCCCACTAATAGGTGAGTTTGAAGTCTATTAGGGTATAAGACTATGAAGGCAGTTAATAATTATAGTCTGTGAAGATCAAAACAAAAAAGGAATTTTAAGAATCTAGTGATTATTTTTTTTCTTTTTTTCTGCTTACTTTATTTTTATTTTTATTTTTTTTAATTTTTATTTTTACTTTATTTTATAATACTGTATTGGTTTTGCCATACATTGACATGAATCCACCACGGGTGTACATGCGTTCCCAAACATGAACCCCGCTCCCACCTCCCTCCCCAAAACATCTCTCTGGGTCATCCCCGGGCACCAGCCCCAAGCATGCTGTATCCTGCATCAGACATACACTGGCGATTCATTTCTTACATGATGGTATACAGGTTTCAATGCCATTCTCCCAAATCATCCCACCCTCTCCCTCTGAGTCCAAAAGTCTGCTCTACACATCTGTGTCTCTTTTGCTGTCTTGCATACAGGGTCATCATTGCCATCTTTCTAAATTCCATATATATGTGTTAGTATACTGTATTGGTGTTTTTCTTTCTGGCTTACTTCACTCTGTATAATCAGCTCCAGTTTCATCCATCTCATTAGAACTGATTCAAATGTATTCTTTTTAATGGCTGAGTAATACTCCATTATGTATATGTACCACAGCTTTCTTATCCATTCATCTGCTGATGGACATCTAGGTTGTTTCCATGTCCTGGCTATTATAAACAGTGCTGCAATGAACATTGGGGTACACATGTCTCTTTCAATTCTGGTTTCCTGGGTGTGTATGCCCAGCAGTAGGATTGCTGGGTCATAAGGCAGTTCTATTTGCAATTTTTTAAGGAATCTCCACACTGTTCTCCAAAGTGACTGTACTAGTTTGCATTCCCACCAACAGTGTAGGAGTGTTCCCTTTTCTCCACACCCTCTCCAGCATTTATTGCTTGCCGACTTTTGGATCGCAGCCATTCTGACTGGTGTGAAGTGGTACCTCATTGTGGTTTTGATTTGCATTTCTCTAATAATGAGTGATGTTGAGCATCTTTTCATGTGTTTGTTAGCCATCCATATGTCTTCTTTGGAGAAATGTCTATTTAGTTCTTTGGCCCATTTTTTTGATTGGATCGTTTATTTTTCTGGAATTGAGCTGCATAAGCTGCTTGTATATTTTTGAGATTAGTTGTTTGTCAGTTGCTTCATTTGCTATTATTTTCTCCCATTCAGAAGGCTGTCTTTTCACCTTGCTTATATTTTCCTTTGTTGTACAGAAGCTTTTCATTTTAATTAGATCCCATTTGTTTATTTTTGCTTTTATTTCCAGAATTCTGGGGGGTGGATCATAGAGGATCCTACTGTGATATATGTTGGAGAGTGTTTTGCCTATGTTCTCCTCTAGGAGTTTTATAGTTTCTGGTCTTACATTTAGATCTTTAATCCATTTTGAGTTTATTTTTGTATGCGGTGTTAGAAAGTGATATAGTTTCTTTCTTTTACAAGTGGTTGACCAGTTTTACCAGCACCACTTGTTAAAGAGATTGTCTTTACTCCATTGTATATTCTTGCCTCCTTTATCAAAGATAAGGTGTCCATATGTGTGCGGATTTATCTCTGGGCTTTCTATTTTGTTCCATTGATCTGTATTTCTGTCTTTGTGCCAGTACCATACTGTCTTGATGACTATGGCATTGTAGTAGAGCCTGAAGTCAGGCAAGTTGATTCCTCCAGTTCCATTCTTCTTTCTCAAGATTGCTTTGGCTATTCGAGGTTTTTTGTATTTCCATACAAATCTTGAAATTATTTGTTCTAGTTCTGTGAAAAATATCACTGGTAGCTTAATAGGGATTGCACTGAATTTGTAGATTGCTTTGGGTAGTATACTCATTTTCACTATGTTGATTCTTCCGATCCATGAACATGGTATATTTCTCCATCTATTAGTGTCCTCTTTGATTTCTTTCATCAGTGTTTTATAGTTTTCTATATATAGGTCTTTAGTTTCTTTAGGTAGATATGTTCCTAAGTATTTTATTCTTTTCGTTGCAATGGTGAATGGAATTGTTTCCTTAATTTCTTTTTCTACTTTCTCATTATTAGTGTATAGGAATGCAAGGGATTTCTATGTGTAGATTTTATATCCTGCAACTTTACTATATTCATTGATTAGCTCTAGTAATTTTCTGGTGGAGTCTTTAGGGGTTTCTATGTAGAGGATCATGTCATCTGCAAACAGTGAGAGTTTTACTTCTTCTTTTCCAATTTGGATTCCTTTTATTTCTTTTTCTGCTCTGATTGCTGTGGCCCAAAACTTCCAGAACTATGTTGAATAGTAGCGGTGAAAGTGGGCACCCTTGTCTTGTTCCTGACTTTAGGGGAAATGCTTTCAATTTTTCACCATTGAGGATAATGTTTGCTGTGGGTTTGTCATATATAGCTTTTATTATGTTGAGGTATGTTCCTTCTATTCCTGCTTTCTGGAGAGTTTTTTTATTATAAGTGGATGTTGAATTTTGTCAAAGGCCTTCTCTGCATCTACTGAGATAATCATATGGCTTTTATTTTTCAATTTGTTAATGTGGTGAATTACATTGATTGATTTGCGGATATTGAAGAATCCTTGCATCCCTGGGATAAAGCCCACTTGGTCATGGTGTATGATCTTTTTAATGTGTTGTTGGATCCTGATTGCTAGAATTTTGTTGAGGATTTTTGCATCTATGTTCATCAGTGATATTGACCTGTAGTGTTCTTTTTTTGTGGCATCTTTGTCAGGTTTTGGTATTAGGGTGATGGTGGCCTCATAGAATGAGTTTGGAAGTTTACCTTCCTCTGCAACTTTCTGGAAGAGTTTGAGTAGGATCGGTGTTAGCTCTTCTCGAAATTTCTGGTAGAATTCAGCTGTGAAGCGTCTTGACCTGGGCTTTCGTTTGCTGGAAGATTTCTGATTACAGTTTCAATTTCCATGCTTGTGATGGGTCTGTTAAGATTTTCTATTTTTTCCTGGTTCAGTTTTGGAAAGTTGTACTTTTCTAAGAATTTGTCCATTTCTTCCACGTTGTCCATTTTATTGGCATATAATTGCTGATAGTAGTCTCTTATTATCCTTTGTATTTCTGTGTTGTCTGTTGTGATCTTTCCATTTTCATTTCTAATTTTATTGATTTGATTATTCTCTCTTTGTTTCTTGATGAGTCTGGCTAATGGTTTGTCAATTTTATTTATCTTCTCAAAGAACCAGCTTTTGGCTTTGTTGATTTTTGCTATGGTCTCTTTTGTTTCTTTTGCATTTATTTCTGCCCTAATTTTTAAGATTTCTTTCCTTCTACTAACTCTGGGCTTCTCCATTTCTTCCTTTTCTAGTTGCTTTAGGTGTAGAGTTAGGTTATTGATTTGACTTTTTTCTTGTTTCTTGAGGTATGCCTGTATTGCTATGAACTTTCATCTTAGCACTGCTTTTATAGTGTCCCCGGGTTTTGGGTTGTTGTATTTTCATTTTCATTCGTTTCTATGCATATTTTGATTTCTTTTTTGATTTCTTCTGTGATTTGTTGGTTATTCAGAAGCGTGTTGTTCAGCCTCCCTATGTTGGAATTTTTAATAGTTTTTCTCCTGTAATTGAGATCTAATCTTAATGCATTATGGTCAGAAAAGATGCTTGGAATGATTTTGATTTTTTTTAATTTATCAAGGCTAGATTTATGGCCCAGGATGTGATCTATCCTATAGAAGGGTCCATGAGCACTTGAGAAAAGGTGAAATTCATTGTTTTGGCATGAAATGCCCTATAAATATCAATTAGGTCTAACTGGTCTAATGTGTCATTTAAAGTTTGCATTTTTTTGTTAATTTTCTGTTTAGTTGATCTGTCCATAGGTGTGAGTGGGGTATTAAAGTCTCCCACTATTATTGTGTTATTGTTAATTTCCCCTTTCATACTTGTTAGCATTTGTCTTACATATTGTGGTGCTCCTATATTGGGTGCATATATATTTATAATTGTTATATCATCTTCTTGGATTGATCCTTTGATCATTATGTAGTGGCCTTCTTTGTCTCTTTTCACAGGCTTTGTTTTAAAGTCTATTTTATCGGATATGAGTATTGCCACTCCTGCTTTCTTTTGGTCTCTATTTGTGTGGAATATCTTTTTCCAGCCCTTCACTTTCAGTCTGTATGTGTCCCTTGTTTTGAGGTGGGTCTCTTGTAAGCAGCATATAGAGGGGTCTTGTTTTTGTATCCATTCGGCCAGTCTTTGCCTTTTGGTTGGGGCATTCAACCCATTTACGTTTAAAGTAATTATTGATAAGTATGATCCCGTTACCATTTACTTTATTGTTTTGGGTTCGGGTTTATACACCCTTTTTGTGTTTCCTGTCTAGAGAATATCCTTTAGAATTTGTTGGAGAGCTGGTTTGGTGGTGCTGAATTCTCTCAGCTTTTGCTAGTCTGTAAAGCTTTTAATTTCTCCTTCGTATTCGAATGAGATCCTTGCTGGGTACAGTAATCTGGGCTGTAGGTTATTTTCTTTCATCACTTTAAGTATGTCTTGCCATTCCCTCCTGGCCTGAAGAGTTTCTATTGAAAGATCAGCTGTTATCCTTATGGGAATGCCCTTGTGTGTTATTTGTTGTTTTTCCCTTGCTGCTTTTAATATTTGTTCTTTGTGTTTGATCTTTTAATTTGATTAATATGTGTCTTGGGGTGTTTTGCCTTGGGTTTATCCTATTTGGAACTCTCTGGGTTTCTTGGACTTGGGTGATTATTTCCTTCCCCATTTTAGGGAAGTTTTCAACTATTATCTCCTCAAGGTTTTTCTCATGGTCTTTCTTTTTGTCTTCTTCCTCTGGGACTCCTATAATTCGAATGTTGGAGCATTTCATATTGTCCTGGAGGTCTCTGAGACTGTTCTCATTTCTTTTAATTTGTTTTTCTTTTTTCCTCTCTGATTCATTTATTTCTACCATTCTATCTTCTATTTCACTAATCCTATCTTCTGCCTTGGTTATTCTACTATTTGTTGCCTCCAGAGTGTTTCTGATCTCACTTATTGCGTTATTCATTATACATTGACTCTTTTTTATTTCTTCTAGGTCCTTGTTAAACCTTTCTTGCATCTTCTCAATCCTTGTCTCCAGGCTATTTATCTGTGATTCCGTTTTGATTTCAAGATTTTGGATCATTTTCACTATCAATATTCGGAATTCTTTCTCTGGTAGATTCCCTATCTCTTCCTCTTTCGTTTGGTTTGGTGGGCATTTCTCCTGTTCCTTTACCTACTGAGTATTCCTCTATCTCTTCATCTTGGTTATATTGCTGCGTTTGGGGTGGCCTTTCTATATTCTGGGAATTTGTGGAGTTCTCTTTATTATGGAGCTTCCTCACTATGGGTAGGGTTGTATCAGTGGCTTGTCAAGGTTTCCTGGTTAGGGAGGCTTGTGTTGGAGTTCTGGTGGGTGGAGCTGGGTTTCTTCTCTCTGGAGTGCAGTGGAGTGACCAGTAATGGGTTATGAGACGTCAGTGGTTTTGGAGTAACTTTGAGCTGCCTGTATATTGAAGCTCAGGGGTGTGTTCCTATGTTGCTAGAGAATTTGCATGGTATGTCTTGCTCTGGAACTTGTTGGCCCTTGGGTGGAACTTGGTTTCAGTGTAGGTATGGAGGCATTTGATGAGCTCCTATTGCTTAATGTCCCCTGAATTCAGGAGTTCTCTGATGTTCTCAGGCTTTGGACTTAAGCCTCCTGCTTCTGGTTTTCAGTTTTATTTTTACAGTAGCCTCTAGACTTCTCCATCTATACAGCACCAATGATAAAACTTCTAGGTTAGAGATGAAAAGTTTCTCCACATTGAGGGACACCCAGAGAGGTTCACTGAGTTACAAGGAGAAGAGAAGAGGGAGGGAGTAGTTAGAGGTGACTGGAATGAGATGCAGTGAGATCAAAAGAGGAGAGAGCAAGCTAGCCAGTAATTACTTCCTTATGTGCGTTCCATAGTCTGGACCGCTCAGAGGTATTCACGGAGTTATACAGGGAAGAGGAGAGGGAGGAAGTAGACAGAGGTGGCCAGGAGGATGCAAGAGGGAAATGAAAAGGAGAGAGACAAATCCAGCCAGTAACCAGTTCCTTAGGTGTTCTCCACCGTCTGGAACACAGAGATTCACAGAGTTGGATAGAGAAGAGAAGAGGGAGGGAAGAGACAGAGGCCACCTGGTGGAGAAAAAGGAGAGTCCAAAGGAGGAGAGAGTGGTCAAGCCAGTAATCTCGCTCTCAGGTAAAATTGGGTAGTGAAGTTTGGGTTTTTAAATGTACAAAATTGACAACAAAAAACAAAAAGGAAAGATTAAAAATCTAGAGTAGAGGTTGGATTTTCAAAAATACAATATTAAAGAAAAGAAGAAGGAAAAAGGAAAAAACAAACAAACAAGAAAACCAAAAAAAAAACAAAGCCACAAGAATTATTAAAAAACACCACCAACAACCATACAAAGACTATATATGCTGTTTGCTTTTAAAAATAGTCTTTTTTTTTTGAAAAGTAATAGTAGATTATAGAAATAAAAATTAGAGGAGAAATAGAAGACTTAACAATTTTAAAAAGTTAGAAAAAAGAAAAGAAGAAAAAACAACCCCACAACAGTGTCCACAAAAAATTAAAATAAAGAAAAAAAAAAAGGAATGATTGTAAAAATAGTAAAGCTATAAGTGGCCCTTTCTCTGGTGTTGTGGGCAGTGTGGGGTCACTTCCAAGGCGGTTCCCTCTGTTTAACTTCTTCTGTTTGCTGGTCTCTTCAGTGTCTGATTTCCGTCCTGACACAGCGGGGCGATGGTGGACAATTTTTTTTTTTTTTTAGGCTCACTTGTTCAGTCGCGCCGTGGGGAGGGAGGGATGCTGCAAACAAATAGCGCTGTCGTGTGCATGCAGTGTCTCAGCCCTGCTGGACCTGTCCCTGCTCGCAGCGCACAAACTGCTCTGGTTCTACGATGCTCAGCTGGGAACCGTCCGAGGCCGGCCCTAGGCTGCGTGCACCTCCCCGGTCTAAGCCGCTCAGGTTCGGTGCTCAGGTAGCCCTCAGAGGCGCAGATTCGGTTGGGACTGCGTTTTGTGCCCTTCCCAGGTCTGAGTAGCTCAGGAATTTGGTAAGCGCGGTCGCTGCAACTTGTCGCCTTTCCCGTCTCTGCTGCTCAGTTTTCTGGGTGGCCCGCTGGCGCCCCTTGTGAAGCAGATGGTGACTGTCCAGCACCCCCAGAAGTCTTAGCAAAGAAGCCTGCTTGCAGTTTGGTAGGTAAGAGTCTCTCTGGGGCTGCAATTGCCCCTTTCCAGCCCTTACCGCTCTGGCTGCCTGTCCCTGGCGGGGGATGGTCTGTAGCCGGTTATTTCCATTCTGTCCTTTGTTCTGTGTGTGGTCCTGGGGGTGTCTTATGTTAGAGCTTTTCATGTGGTAGCTATCCCACAGTCTGGTTTGCTAGCCCAAGTTAGTTCGTTCTGGTTATGCGCGGGGTGTTCCTGCCCAATTCTTACAAAGCACTGCAGCCCGCACCTCCGGCACCTCCCTGCCCTGCCCCCACTTGCTAGTGGCGGATGCAGGCGTCTGTGCTGCTTTTCCACTGGGGGAGTTACTGTTGGGCTTATAATCTGTTGGTTTTAATTATTTTTTATTTATTTTTCCTTCCTGTTATGTTGCCCTCTGTGTTTCCAAGGCTCGCCACAGACTCGGCAGGGAGAGTGTTTCCTGGTGTTTGGAAACCTCTCTTCTTAAAATTCCCTTCCCGGGATGGGCTTTCCTTCCCGGGACAGAGCTCCCTCCCCACCTCCTTTGTCTCTTTTTTCCGTCTTTTATATTTTTTCCTACCTGTTTTTGAAGACAATGATTTGCTGTTCTGGGTGCCTGATGTTCTCTGCCAGCGTTCAGAAGTTGTTTTGTGGAGTTTGCTCAGCGTTGAAATGTTCTTTTGAGGAATTTGTGAGGGAGAAAGTGGTCTCCCCGTCCTATTCCTCTGCCATCTTAGGACCGCCTCTCTAAGAATCTAGTGATTATTTTTTAATCCCTTCCAAAAATGTATATATTTAGAATCACAATAAATCAGAAATTGCAACTTGGAAGCACATTTGGAACATGTAGAGCTGTGATTTCAGAAAGCTGAAATTCTTTTTTTCCTTCTTTCAAGGAATTATTATATAGAATTTTATTTTAACCAGGTCAGTATGTTAAACTGAAACTAATGGATGATGATGATGATGATGATGATAATAAGAGCTAATATTCTTTCAGCACTTACCAGCTGCTAGGCAGGATTCTAAGTACTCTAAATGCCTTATTTAAGTCTGACACAGTACAATGAGGTAGATAGTATAACTTTCCTCATTTTACAAATGTGAAAACTGAGGTACAGAGAAAAGTTACTGGCTCAATATTGCATGTGTAGAGGTTGTCGAAGCAGGACTTCAGAAATTGTGCCAGTAACTTGAAAACTATATTCTAAGGTAACATGTGAAAAGATCCTTATCAACATGCTTCAGATAACTAATATGGATCATTTAGAGTTTTTACTCAATGTACAGTCCTGTTGCCATGCGTGCCACAGGACATTATTGTTGATTTGAAGTATTCTGTGATAGTGAGCTGGCAGTTTTAATGGTATGAATTTTAGAGTAAATTGACCTGCCTTGCTTATTGCTCAGTTAAAAAAAAAAGAAAAAAAGAATGTGAAATGAGTTAACAAGGCACAGTGTATGTCAGTGGTTCTCAGTAGCAGTGTGGCTGGGCAGGAGGGTAAGAGTTTTGGATCCCCAGGTGCAGTTTCAAAATAAACTGCAAACTTGCAGAGGTTCTGTCCTTCCTGGAGGCAGGTTCTGTTGCTACTGAAACCCTTTGATGGAGAAGCTTTTAATCTAAAATGAGTAAGAGAAAGGACAAAAAAATGCGTTCAGAATAAATCTCTAATGCATTAAAAGACCTATCACAGCCCCTTCCACCAGGAAAATGCTGGACACATTCTTCATATTCCATTAATGAGGATACAACAGGGGCATGCATGTATGCCACATATGGTCATCACTATCACATGTAGAAATGCACATGTAAGGTTACCCTGGCATAAATTTCCCAAACATGATCCCACACCAGTAGACAAGATTTTCATCCAGTGTCAATTTTTTAGTTATGATGTTTAGATTAACTTACTTATATACATTGCGAACAGTATAAGACCTTATTTTGGGGGCTCCAGAATCACTGCAGATGGTGACTGCAGCCCTGAAATTAAAAGACGCTTACTCCTTGGAAGAAAAGTTATGACCAACCTAGATAGCATATTGAAAAGCAGAGACACTACTTTGCCAACAAAGGTCCGTCTAGTCAAGGCTATGGTTTTTCCAGTGGTCATGTATGGATGCGAGAGTTGGACTGTGAAGAAAGGTGAGTGCTGAATAATTGATGATTTTGAACTGGGGTGTTGGAGAAGACTCTTGAGAGTCCCTTGGACTGCAAGGAGATCCAACTAGTCCATTCTAAAGGAGATCAGCCCTGGGATTTCTTTGGAAGGGATAATGCTAAAGCTGAAACTCCAGTATTTTGGCCACCTGATGTGAAAAGTTGACTCATTGGAAAAGACTCTGATGCTGGGAGGGATTGGGGGAAGGAGGAGAAGGAGACGACAGAGATGAGATGGCTGGATGGCATCACTGACTCGATGGACGTTAGTCTGAGTGAACTCCAGGAGTTGGTGATGGACAGGGAGGCCTGGTGTGCTGCAGATCATGGGGTCGCAAAGAGTTGGACATGACTGAGGGACTGAACTGAACTGACTGATACACATTTAAGATCACATACATATATGAATGTGTGATTCTTCAATATACACACTAAATGACTTACTAATGTAGAAATATCACCTTTTGCACTTCCACATGCATCTTCAGCACACCTTTGAGTCATCTAATATTCTTTTTTCATTGGAAGAAGTGATATAGTTATTCAGTTCAACAACCAGAAAGAGGGAGCTCAGAGTCTCTGTGTCTGTATCTCATTTTCAGTCCCTGTATGTGTCCCTCAAATGTTATCTCCAACCACCAGTGCTCATTTATAGAACATTAGGAATGTCAGCATTTCATTGTTCCCAGAGATGTATTTCTTGATCTCTGACATAAGCAATTAAATGTTGCTTAAAACCCACCAAAATGATTTATTTGAATATGTAATATATATATTGTGTGTGCATGTGCTCAGTCATGTCCGTCTCTTTGCATCCCCATGGACTATAGCCTACCCTGCAACTCTGTCCATGGAATTTTCCAGGCAAGAATACTGGAGTGGGTTGCCATTTCCTGCTCCAGGGAATCTTCCTGACCCAGGGATCTAATCTGTGTCTCCTGCTTTGGCTGGCAGATTCTTTACCACTGAGCCACCTGGAAAGCCTGTAATAAATTCACATGGTTCAATATTCATAAATTTGAAAACACACATTTAATGAAGTCTCCTTCCCGTCTTATATGCTATCTCCCCAACCCCCACTCCCACTTACGTGCACGCTGCCATTCGTTACTTTTGTAGCCTTCCAAGTTGCTTTATGGATGTGCAACAAATTCAAATATACATTCTGAATTTACTTTTTAACGAATGTAATAATATGCTATAAAGATTTCTGTACTTTGCTTTAGATAATTTCAGTTATTAGTCTTTTATAGCTACATGATCTTCTGATATATGCATGTACCAGAATTTATTTAATCTGACTCCTACTGGTGAAAATTTATTTTTAACCTTTTGCTACTATAAGCAGTGCTTCAGTGAATACCTTGTGCATGCATTATTTTGTGAATGTGCCTGTAGATCTGTGGAATAAATACCTAAAAATGAAATTGCTGAACCAGAGACTATTCAGGTTTGATAGTTCAGTTTTAATTGTTCAGTCTTGAACAAGTTAACTAATTTCTTGTCAACTTTGTCTCTTATCTTTGATAGGGATTCAGATGGAAAAGAGATTAATGTCTGAAAAAATCTCGAGAATTCACTTGATTAAAAGTCTAACGTACACACTACATCAGCAAAGATAACATTTCAGTCACTAGACTTTTTGATCTATCACCTAAATATTTTTAGCACATCTCCCCATATGTGTGTATTTTAAATTTACAAATTATCTCTACTTACACGACTATACTTATATATTTTATCTTTATTATAAACTATGCATGTAAGTTAAAAACATTACATGAGTTAAATAGAAGGTGGTCAAAAGGTATAAACTTCCAGTTATCAAATGTGGTGGGAATGTAATGTATAGGGTGGTGACTATAATTAATAATACTCTTGTATATTTGAATTGCTAAGAGAGCAAATCTTAAAAGTTCAACAGATCTCATCACAAGAAAGAAATATGATAAATATGTGTGGTGATGGATGTTAGCTAGACATCCGTATTATGGTAATCATTTCTCAATATGTACATATATCAAATAATTTTGTTGAACACTTTAATATAATGTTTTTTGTCAACTGGCTCCCCTGTCCATGGGATTTCCCATGCAAGAATACTGGAGTGGGTCCCCATTTCCTTCTTCAGGGGATCTTCCCGACTCAGAGATCAAACCTGCATCTCTTGTGTCTCCTGCAGGCAGATTCTTTACCACTGAGCCACCTGGAAGCCCCCAGTAAAAAAGAGTTAAATACAAATGGAAGTTCCTTCATGTAGCCTATGAGCTCTCTAATATATATTCTGAAATTCATGGACCCCTTATGGAATTTTATAATATAGTAGAGTTGGATCACAAATTAGGGAACCTGGAAACTCTGGGAGAAAGTTACAAAAAAGTAACTTAAACTTCTATAAGCATTCCTTTTTCTTGTTAGTAAAATGGGGAAAATAATATTTATATTATGGATGTATAGTGAGAATTGAATGAGATAATATGTGAGATATTGTTTGGTTAAGTAGTGAATAAAATATTTAATGGCAGAAAATTGTATGACCTGTGAAAGTCTATTAAAGAAATGTGTAGATTTGGCTTCAAAATAATTTTTAACTTTATTGAAACCTAATGATAGTATGGCATATCATTTTTCTAGGCTTCAATTATGTTCTTCCAAAACAAATATAGGAAATTATACCTAAAGAATTAAAAGACTTGATTAAAAAATTTTTTTCAGGAGCCATATAATTTCTTTTTTAAAGGTTTATAGGGCTCAGGGAAGCAGTAGGAAAAATTAATCCTCTTCTATCTTGTATGTTTTTACTGTGCTTCTGTTGTGCAGAAGAGATCACTGTACTTCCTAAAATGGGGCTGCTTAATAATTGGCTTTCTGTTGCCTCCAGTGTCATGATTATTCCTTACTTGAAGGATGTTAATGGTGGTGGAGGTACTGACTTGAAAGGAGATGTGTCAACTGCGTTTGTGGGTGTTTTATGACTTAATTTGTCATTTTAAGAAAATGCATTGTGTTTTACTGAACAAGTTACATTTGGATAATAAAATTGGCAGTGAATTTCAGGAAGAGAGGTTTCTACTTTTAAAGAAAAGTGTGTATTATAAACTATATAAAAAGGGTACGCACGTGTAGTAATCACATGTATGCTTGAGCAGCGTTGTATAATCAAGCATCTAATTTTTCAGACACATCTTACCTCTCTCACAAATCAGAAAATAATGTAATTTTATTGTTAAGAGCCCTCTTCTCCCTCCCCTGAAATTTAATTAATACTTGTTAAGAGGAGGTAGCTGTCAGATTAGAACTGAATTTTAGAATTTTCTATTGTCTTCTGATGGAGTAGCAATCTAAATCTTTTTATTTAGGTGTATTATTTTCAAGGACTTTCAAAATGGTAATTCCTCAGCTTTTCTGATTATGAAGAGAAATTTTTAGCATTTGAATAAATAGATTGAATGGTTATGTTTTTTCCATAAAAGGCAATAATAGAGAAACTATTTAAAAAGAAAAAAGTGAAGATATTCTTAAGTAAGAATAGCTGTTATCCTCAAGTTGTATTGTTTTGCTCAGAAATTTTGGTGATACATACCTTTAGGATAAGGTATAGGCAGCTTGTAAGTTTCTGTGGTATTTCACAGTGTAATAAAACAGCCCTTGGAAAGGAGTGGTAAAACAAGACTAGATTTGTTACTAATATTTTACCTTTCTGAAATCATTAATTTATTATACAAATACTTATCTCATTTCTAAGTAGTAAGTACTAAGGATAGAATGGTCAAAAGATAGACACATGGCTCATGTTACAACTTATATTGTAACAGGAAAGGGCATAAACATACATAAAATGATTGTCATAATGAATGTTAAGGAGAGGAACAGTGGACTGAGAGGGAGAGAGTAGTGCAAAAATACCTACATTGTACATAAATGCTATTCTGATAAGAACTATCTGAGGAACTGTTACTTAATCTGAAATTAAAGGAGGTACTAAATAGAAGACTTAAGGTAGAATAATTTTCAGAAATCATACTTTCTTTTGTCTTCTTTGATATATCTCAATAAAAAAGTTTTACAATGTCTTTTCCAAAAAGGTCTTCTATACTTTTTCATAAGTTTAGTCCAGAGTATTTTATATTTTGTTTGTATTTGTCCTAAATTATTACTACATATTTAAAAATTTTTCTTTTCTAACTTTTGTTGTGCTAGAGTATATAAATATAATTTACTTTTTCATATTTATCTTTCATCAGCAATCTTCTAAATTATTTTTATAATAATTTTTGATAACTTCTTTATATAATATTTGAAATTTTTAATGTAGAAAATCTTATAGGTGTATATTAATAGTTTTGTCCTATTTATTCCATCTTTATACCTTGTATTTATTTTTTCATTCTTATTGATCTGGCTAAAAGATGCATTATAAAGTTATTAGTGATGAGACATCTTTGTATTATCCCTGTTGCTGTTTCTGTTGTTCAGTTGCTAAGTCATGTCCGACTCTTTGTGACCCCCATGGACTGTAGTGTGCCAGGCCTTTTGTCTTTCACTGTCTCCTGGAGCTGCACATATTCATGTCCACTGAGTCAGTGATGCTATCTAACCATTTCATCCTCTTCTGCCCCTTTCTCCTTTTGGCTTCAATCTTTCCCAGTATCAGGGTCTTTTCCAGTGAGTCGGCTCTTCAGATCAGGGGGCCAAAATATTGAAGGTTCAGTTTCAGCATCAGTCCTTCTAATGAATATTCAGGGTTGATTTCCTTTAGAATTGACTGGTTTACTGATGGTAAAGTAAATTTGGGGGGGATTTTTTCCATTAGTAATGATGCTTGCTAAACTTTTAAAATTACATATTTTTAATCAGGCTAAGGCAGTTTTTATTTACTCCTGTGTGATGACAAGTTGATTCATAAGTGGGTGTTGAAATTTATTGAATAGTTTCCTGTACCAGCTAATGTAGTATGATTTTCTCCATTATTCACTTAATTTGGTGATTTACACTAAGACATTTTCTCATTTTAACCATCCTTGGATCAGTGAGATAAATTCAACTTGGCACTTGTTCGATTTGGCTAGCTCAACTTAAAATTTAAGACTTTTGTGTTTACATTTCTGAAGAAGAATGATTGGTCATCATGTTGTATATTTCAAACTTATACATTTTCTGGGGTCAATTATACCCTGGTCATTTCTTCCATCCCCTAATAAAGCTGGGGGACAGGGGAAAGAATGATTTGTAATTACCATTGTTTGTATTAGAAATGTCAATTTTTGTACCAAGGTCTTGCTATCCTCCTTAATTTCAAGATGCTAGAGTAATTTGTGTGACATTGTGATTATTCATTAGGAAAAGAACTCTTCCAATATTGCATTAGGAGCAGACCCTTGTTAGTGTTCAGATGTTAGGAGCTCAGTTACAGTATTGGATAGAGACAATCACAGGGTGAGGCAAAGGGGTGCTTACTTGCTATACTAGTAATATCAGGGATAAGTGGTGAGTGATTAAATAGTAAGGTGGTTTTTTCTTAGAGAGGTAAGTGAAATTTTCCTAGATTGCTGTCTAGAAGTGATAGATCAAAGTAGTTGAAAAAAGTTTGACTTTTCTTCTATCATCTTGACTGCTATTCCTGAAGAAATAGACAGTGAGGAAACTTCTTTTTCAATCCGTAATTTTTATAAATGATACTTTGATAAAACTTGGTAGTCTTGGCAATTAACTCACCTAGAATTATCATGCCAACGTGTATTAATTCCTTATTAAGTATGTAGTTCAGCAACCAAGCAGATTTACTTCTAACACATTGTAATACAGTGTGTAGTTCAAACATTTTTATCAAAAGTGTTTATTTTCTTTGGTACAGGGAAGTTGAAATGTATACCCCAGTAGTCTTAGAGACACATCTATGACCAATGCAAGCTTAATGTTTCTTTAAGATCTCCTGTTTTAAAGTTTCATATAAATATCACTACTCCATAATATATTTATATTTATGTTAATTTAAATATTTTTCTCTGATCTCCGTAAAATATCTATATCAAGATTATGCCATGTTTATTTATGACATTGATGATCCTCTAGATTATCACTGAGTATTGATGTGGATATAGAAATCCCAATTTAAGAAACACCCATCAAGGCATTCTGTGACTTATCTCATCATGAAACTGTATCTGAATTGGGAGGATTTTCCAGTTTAAGGGAAGATTTACCTCTGTGACATCAGTATGCCAAAAATTCAGTGAGAAAAAAGAAATATTTCACATAGGGGCACCGTGCCTAGTAGGTACTCTTGACACACAGCAGATTTTAATAAATAGTTCTTGAATGAACTAATATATTTTCTAAAAATTAATATCTGGTAAATAAGAAAAACTAAAGGCTTAAGAGAATGTTTGGAAGTATAGGAGGGTCTTCTTAAGTTGCTGGACAGGCTTTTTTAGTTATGAGGAAGTATACTTTTAAGGTCAGTTAGGCTAAGGTCCACCTGCATTTTTTGTCTTAGGATTTATCATTCCATAATCAGCAAGATACTAATATATCTTGTATTAGAGTAAAATAATGTACTGATGCAATGTGATAACCTAGTTCCTCAAAATGGAGGTAATTTCTGGTCTTTCTGGTCTTGCCCATCTGATTTGGAGGAGGGTCTGATGAAATGGCCTTACATAGACTATATAGCCTGACTACCTTTTCCGTTTCAGTCACCAGCACTCCCAGACATCTTGGGGGCATTTGGGGAGCTTTCTGACCTATTGCCATCTCTTTGTTTCCCCAAAGTTGTTCTTTTTACATGCATGCCCTCAGTAAGGATTCCCTAACTTAGTAGAAGTAAACTGGCAGATTCAGTCAGGACATTTCTGAACCCTACAACAGTCCTTTCGTAATCACTTCAGAGTGCCACTATCACCCTAACATGTATTCAGTGCTTAAGTCCCAGGCACTTTGGTAACACATTATTTAAAACAGTCCTATGAAGTGGGTACTTTCTTTCTCCTCATTTTACTAATGAGGAAACTGCAACCTATCAAGGAGCTAAATTTAAGATGACACAGTCAGGATTCCCATCCATGGACTTCAGAGCCCAACCTCTAGATCACTTAGAGTGTGTGTGATTATGAATTTATTAAGCTTCACGAAAAAAAGGAGAGGAGGAGCCAAATACATCTTATCCATACTCTAAGGCAACTTAAAAAGATGAAATAAGGGTATTTGTTGGATATAAAGATAGATTTCTTTTAGGGAAAGCTTTGAGTCTAGATGGTCTTGATTTCTTCAGATTTTATTTGGAAGGTACTTCCTTATTTTATGAAACAACACAAAACACAAACTCATTGATAGATTCTCAGGCAGTTGGTCAGATGACACAGAGGGAACGCCCAGTGCAGTGTGGATCTGAAACCCTTCCTAGATTGCAGCTCCCAGCTACAGTAACCTTCCCTCTCATATTCATCCCTGTGTCCTTGCTCATGTGCCTGGCACGAAGTAAGAACTTAAAGATTTGTTAAATAAATGTTTACTTTTATACTTTATTTGTATTTTATTTATATTCTACTTGTATTTTATATTTTATTTTTTATATTCTATTTTGTATTTTGTACTCTATTTGTATATTGGAGGAGAAGAGAGGTTTAAGGAGTACAAATAAATAAAATTAAAATGGAAGGGGCTAGGAAACATTAAAAAAAAAAAAAGAAAAGAAAAACTTGGATTGAGTTTGCCAAACAATTCAGAAGAAGAAATACATGACTGAGAACTGGCCAAAGGATGTTAAAGCTTTTCAGATTCATCTGGTGCAGAGTTTGTTAACACTACTGAAAACCTGAACCAGCTAGACTAAGAGGAAGAAAACTACCTCTAAGAGTTATAAAGAAAGTTAAATGAGATGCTGTATGTGACATGCAGCTCCAGACCTGACCGCAGGAGGAGCTCAGCATTGTTAAGTGAGCAGGCAGCTGTTGTGAACGTGCAACATAAATACACAAACAAGATTCCTTTCCCTAACTCTCCCCCCTCCATAGCTGCAAGCCACTTCTCGTAAATCCCTCCTTTTCTTGCTATCAGACCATTCTTGATAGTGTTAGAGACAAGGAAAACTAAGATAATCAAAAAGCTTTCCAGCAAGAATATAAAGGAGATCAGGGTTGTTTGCCATCTCCTAAATAACAACAGTGACTTCACTCATCTGACTGGCTAGGTGGTCACATGTATTTTGTGCCACCCCTCCAAAAGTTAATTGCTTTCATTCATAGTCCTTGTGGAATCTAAAGCCTTTCTAAGTGAAGTGAAAGTTGCTCAATGGTGTCCAGCTCTTTGCAACCCCATGGACTGTAGCCCGCCAGGTTTCTCTGTCTATGTGATTTTCCCAGCAAGCATATGGGAGTGGGTTGCCATTCTGTTCTCCAGGCAGTGTTCCAGATCCAAGGATCGAACCTGGGTCTTCTGCATTGTAGGCAGATTCTTTAACATCTGAGACACCAGGGAAGCCCAAATATAATTCCTAAATACCTGCACTCCCCTACCAGAAAGTCCTAATAAGATCTCAGAGTCCATTTGTAGGGGGAAATGGTTCAAATGTAGGAGGAAAAAGTCCATTTTCATGGTTCAGCTCAGTTCAATCACTCAGTTGTGTCCAACACTTCGCAACCCCATGGACTGCAGCACGCCAGGCTTCCCTGTCCATCACCAACTCCCAGAGCTTATTCAAACTCATGTCCATTGAGTTGGTGATACCATCCAACCATCTCGTCCTCTGTCATCCCCTTCCCCTCCTGCCTTCAATCTTTCCCAGCATATGGGTCTTTTCCAGTGAGTCGGTTCTTCACATCAGGTGGCCAAAGTATTGGAATTTCAGCTTCAGCATCAGTCCTTCTGAAAGGTTGTTGTTGAATCATGACGCTGGGATTCTTGCACGCCAGGATTCTTGGCCCCCGGAGGAGAAGAATTCAATCTGGGGCCGGAGACAAGGCTTGATCGCTCAGAGCTTTTGTGTAATTAAGTTTTATTAAAGTATAAGGAGATAGAGAAAGCTTCTGACATAGGCATCAGAAGGGGGCAGAAAGAGTGCCTCCCTTCTAGTCTTCAGCTGGATGTTATATAGTCACTAGCAGTCTGTTAATGAAAGAAAGTAATGTCTCAAAACTCAGATTGGCACTAGGCCCCTCACCCATAAGATGTATTTTGGGATAATCTTGGCACCAAATCAATATCACAGTAATCCAAGTCTATGCCCCAACCAGTAATGCTGAAGAAGCTGAAGTTGAATGGTTCTGTGAAGACCCACAAGACCTTTTAGAACTAACACCCAAACAAGATGTCCTTTTCATTATAGGGGACCGAAATGCAAAAGTAGGAAGTCAAGAAACATCTGGAGTAACAGGCAAATTTGGCCTTGGAATGCAGAATGAAGCAGGGCAAAGACTAATAGAATTTTGCCAAGATGTTGTCTTGTCCAACAGCACAAGAGAAGACTCTACACATGGACATCACCAGATGGTCAATACCGAAATCAGATTGATTATATTCTTTGCAGCCAAAGATGGAGAAGCTCTATACAGTCAACAAAAACAAGACCAGGAGCTGACTGTGGCTCAGATCATGAACTCCTTATTACCAAATTCAGACTTAAATTGAAGAAAGCAGGCAAAACCGCTAGACCATTCAGGTATCACCTAAATCAAATCCTGTATGATTATACAGTGGAAGTGAGAAATAGATTTAAGGGCCTAGATCTGATAGATAGAGTGCCTGATGAACTATGGAATGAGGTTCGTGACATTGTACAGGAGACAGGGATCAAGACCATCCCCATGGAAAAGAAATGCAAAAAAGCAAAATGGCTGTCTGGGGAGGCCTTACTAATAGCTGTGAGAAGAAGAGAGGTGAAAAACAAAGGAGAAAAGGAAAGATAGAAGCATCTGAATGCAGAGTTCCAAAGAATAGCAAGAAGAGATAAGAAAGCCTTCTTCAGCAATCATTGCAAAGAAATAGAGGAAAACAACAGAATGGGAAAGAGTAGAGATCTCTTCAAGAAAATTAGAGATACCAAGGGAACATTTCATGCAAAGATGGGCTCCATAAAGGACAGAAATGGTATGGACCTAACAGAAGCAGAAGATATTAAGAAAAAGTGGCAAGAATACACAAAAGAACTGTACAAAAAAGATCTTCACAACCCAGATAATCACGATGGTGTGATCACTAATCTAGAGCCAGACATCCTGGTATGTGAAGTCAAGTGGGCCTTAGGAAGCATCACTATGAACAAAGCTATTGGAGGTGATAGAATTCCAGTTGAACTATTTCAAATCCTGAAAGATGATGCTGTGAAGACAGAGTCTGGGGTAAATGCATAGTACGTTAGCATAGCTTAAGATAAACATTTCCATAAGAAAAAGGCATTGATTATCTCTAGATGTGAGAATAGTTAACTTCAGGTGAAACCAGGTGTAGTGGCAACACAGAATTTTAAGAGGAACCTCCTTTTAAATTTGTATAGAGAAGGAAAAAATATGGCTAGTTTGTTTCTTCCTGCTGCTTAAGAGAGAGAAAAATGTCTGACACTTGCAAGCTATTTTCTCTGTTTGGAGACCCCTGGCCTTCCTGCCTGTTACCTTCTCACTTCCAGTGAATATTCAGGACTGATTTCCTTTAGGATTGACTGGTTGGATCTCCTTGCGTCCAAGGGACTCTCAAGAGTCTTCTCCAACACCACAGTTCAAAACTATCAATTCTTCAGCGCTCAGTCTTTGTAGTCCAACTCTTACATCCATACATGACCACTGGAAAAACCATAGCTTTGACTAGATGGACCTTTATTGGCAAAATGTTGGACCATGGTATAGCCAAGCAAATCCAGTGAAATCTTGTCTCTATTGGTAAATCTAAAAGTTCTTGCCTCTATTGGAAAAACTTTGAAAGAAACAGCATTAAAAGATCAACCTTAAATCTTAAGAGCAAAAGTCCTACTTAATCATCTTTAAGCACACTTTAATCTCTTAGAAGAAAAGCCTAATTATTTTCAAATGTTCAGTATAAGATCAAATATATACACTCTGGATACATGGGGGGTTACCAGGTGGCTGAGGTGGTAAAGAGTCCCCCAGCCAATGCAAGAGACACAGTCAGGAGATGTGGATTTATCCCTGGGTAAGGAAAATTTCCTGGAAGAGGAAATGGCTACCCATGCTAGTATTCTTGCCTGGGAAATCCCATGGACAGAGGAGCCTGGAGGGCTATAGTCCATGGGATCCTGAAGAGTCAGACATAACTGAAACAACTGAGCACATACTCACTGGATACATTCTAAATACCTCTCATATAGCTTATGAGCATATCAGTTCAGTTCAGTCGCTCAGTCATGTCCGACTCTTTGTGAACCCATGGACTGCAGCATGCTAGGCCTCCCTGTCCATCACCAACTCCCGGAGTCCACCCAAACCCATGTCCGTTGAGTCAGTGATTGCCGTCCAACCATATCATCCTCTGTTGTCCCCTTCTCCTCCTGCCCTCAATCTTTCCCAGCATCAGGGTCTTTTCAAATGAATCAGCTCTTCACATCGGGTGGCCAAAGTATTGGAGTTTCAGGTTCAACATTAGACCTACCAATGAACACCCAGGACTGATCTTTAGGATGGACTGGTTGGATCTCCTTGTAGTCCAAGGGACTCTCAAGAGTCTTCTCTAACACCACAGTTCAAAGGCATCAATTCTTTGGCGCTCAGCTTTCTTTATAGTCCAACTCACACATCCATACATGACCACTGGAAAAATCATAGCCTTGACTAGACGGACCTCTGTTGACAAAGTAATGTCTCTGGTTTTTAATATGCTGTCTAGTTTGGTCATAACTTTCCTTCCAAAGAGTAAGCATCTTTTAATTTCATGGCTGCATAGGTGATACCATTTTATAAAATTTGTGTCCAAGCTTTATTATAAAATATTTTTGGCAATTTATTTGTGTGAAATATGTTCTTTTCAGCAATATTTTAAAATATTTTTTCATGTTTTATTTGTAACCCTAGTTTATTTATTTATTTTTTTATAGTTTTTTATTTTTTAAATTTTAAAATCTTTAATTCTTACTTTAAAATCTTTAATTCTATTTGTAACCCTATTTATTCACTACCCTAACTTTGATTATATCCTATTTCATTCATTAGCCTAACTGATCATATAGTTCTTATCTATATTATTTTATTCATAGATATATATTTCTGATATAATTTCCAGGGCCACATTTTATCACACAAAAAATAATTATCTTTATTGTGGAATTCTAAAATGTTCTATCATGTATCTTTTTTATTAAGTTAATAAAATACTAATTTTCTGTGAAAATTTTTAATCATTTGTTAAAGAAAGGTAATAAATAAACTATATTTGCATGGGTTTATATAACTTTTCTATAAAATTAGATCTATTTCTGATGGTTGTACTTATAGGAAAGTATATTCTTACAAATTTAAATGTAATAGAACAATAAAATATACAAAAGGCCTATTTTAACAAAAATTATGAAAATTCTACGCATTTTTTTGGTTTCACTTTCTAAAGTAGCTTTGAGGGAATAAGGAGGAAAACCTCCAAGGTGGTTAATTGGGTTTGAGGGACTCTGCACCTGGGGTTGTCTTAGCAGATGCATGCCTTAGCAGACATGTACTTCCAACACTGAGTAACTATTAAAAATAGTGGAATGGTTTATACCTGTTTAATGGTTCCCAGGGCTATCCCTTAGAATGTAGTTTTTGTTTCCTAGCAATAATGAATGATTTGGGTGGATTCATCCAAATCATTTTACGCACTTTCCCACTTGACCTGTGACAAACATACATAGTGTGATATAACCACGGTTCAGAGCTATAAGTGATGTGAATGGAACCAGTACATCTGCTCTTGGCTCTTTAGCCATCAGGTCTTTCTCTAGATATCTTTGAACTGAACCAAAGAAACAAAACAAGAAGCAACACCCTTCACCTGAAATCTAGGATACCTCCAAGTTGATGGGATAAGACATGAACCTCATGTATCTTTAATTCTTTGATTTGACACCCACCTCTTAGACTGTACTTTTCTGGATGAGAAATAATGAAGTATAGTAATTATGTAATATATTGATAGTGTGTGCATGCTAAGTTGCTTCAGTCGTATCAGACTCTTTGCAACCCCTCTTTGCAATGGACTGTAGTCTGGCAGGCTCCTCCATCCATGGGATTCTCCAGGCATGAATACTGGAGTGGGTTGCCATTTCCTCCGCCAGGGGATCTTTCAGACTCAGGGATTGAACCTGTGTCTCTCAAACATCTCCTACATTGGCAGGCAGATTCTTTACCACTAGCGCCACCTGGGAAGCCCTTGTTGAAGCCTTGATATTAATGGTGGATTATTTTTAGCACAATCTTTTTTTTTTCCCCATTGTTATTTCATTATTTTTTCCTCTGTGACCCCATCCCTTCTCAGGGATCAGTATTTTTTTTTCCACTTTGTAAGAATTGGAGTAAATTTTTAGTGAAATATGTCACAGGGTTGACCTCCAAAATTTGTTTGATGTATACCTCACTCTGCATGACTATTACTGTTGTCTTTCGACCTTCATTTCCTCTTACCCTACCTGACCTGTTCTTCCAGTGAATGTTATCCAGTTTAAAAGACCAGAAGACCTTTTCTTCCAATGCCCACACTTAATCACTTTTCAACCCACTACTGATTCTGTCTCAGGGTCTCCTCCTCTCAGATCCCCTCATATCTGGAACCTGATTGTTATGCTTCCTTCCTGGTCCTCTTCCCTAAAATTCGTCAGTGATTCCACTTGTTTTTTTCTTTTTTTAATTAAAAATCCTCAACCCCGGGAAATTCCTTTAGTATCTGGCAGTTGCATGTCTCTTTTTCCTCTTTTCAGTTCAGTTCAGATGCTCAGTGCTGTCTGACACTCCTTGTGACCCCATGGATTGCAGTACTCCAGGCTTCCCTGTCCATCATTAACTGCCGGAGCTTGGTCAAACTCAGGTCCATCGAGTCAGTAATGCCATCCAACCATCTCATCCACTGTCGTCCCCTTCTCCTCATGCCTTCAGTCTTTCTCAGCAAATGAGTCAGTTCTTCAAATCAGGTGGCCAAAGTATTGGAGTTTCAGCTTCAGCGTCAGTTCTTCCAATGAATATTCAGGACTGATTTCCTTTAGGATTGACTGGTTGGATCTCCTTGCAGTCCAAGGGACTCTCAAGGGTCTCCTCTAACACCACAGTTCAAAAGCATCGATTCTTTGGCTCTCAGCTTTCTTTATGGCCCAACTCTCACATCCATACATGGCTACTGGAAAAACTATAGCTTTGACTATATGGACCTGTGTAGGCAAAGTAGTATCTCTTTTTTCCTCTTTTGCTCTTTTCCTACTCACACTCCAGGTACCAACCTTGACAAACCACTTGCAGTTTTTAGAAACTTCAAAGTAAACTTGCTTTTAGGATGGTACACACTATTTTGCTTTGCATTGAATGTATATCACATTTTATCTAGGTGTTTTTATTTTTCCCTTTAGGCATGAGTTCTTGGGGCAGAGTCAGTTTTTCACCCTTCATCTTAATTCTTAACACAGGAAGTAAGGATGGATGCTGAGTGAGTGCTGCTGGATGAGTGAAAGGGAGTGAGCCAAATCCTCATAATTTTTCTTGCTGTTTCCACAGTCCCTGTGCAGATTAATTGGTTTCTTTCTTCCTGTCCTCCTTCCTTTCCTACTAGCCAAAATCTTTCAGTGGCTTACCTTTTCCTACAGAATTCATTTTATGCTCATTATCAATTATACCCTCTAGTCATCAGTCTTCAGTTGGCCTGTCCAACTATATTTCCCATATTTTGTCTTATGCGTGTGGTAGCCACTCAGTCATGTCCACCTCTTTGCAATGCCATGGACTATATAGCCCACTAGGCATCTCTGTCCATGGAATTCTCTCAGCAAGAATACTGGAGTGGGTAGCCATTCCATTCTCCAGGGGAGCTTCCCGATCCAGGGATCAAACCTGGGTCTCCCACATTGCAGGCAGCTTCTTTACCATCTGAGCCACCAGGGAAGCCCATGTTTCTTCTTGACTACCTCCAAACCTATTTCTTATCCGTTCTTCTATCATGCTCTATACCATAACATCTCTGTGGTTTTATTCATGCCACACCCTCATCCATTCATTGCCTAGCCGTTTAACACTTGAAATGTCCCCTACCCATGTTAGAATCAATCCTCCATTCTGTATCTTTCTATATTCTAATTTAATTTTTTCCCTCCATTATTATATATATCACATTCTGCTTTGAATGATTGCCTTTGGTTTTTGTTTTATTTTTGCATATCTATTTTCTGTTAGATTGGCTTCCCTGCTGGCTCACTGGTAGAGAATCCACCTGCCAATGCAGGAGATGTGGGTTTGATCCCTGGGTTGGGAAGATCCCCTTGAGAAGGAAATGGCAACCCACTCCAGTATTCTTGCCTGGGAAATCCTGTGGACAGAGGAGCCTGGTGGACTGTAGTCCATGGGGTCACAAAAGAGTTGGGCAAAAAACAACAACAACATCCTATTAGATAACAACTCCTTGAGCAAAGAGCTGAATTAGTTTAAAGCTGAAAGCCATAGGCAAGGCTCAGTTCAGTTCATTCGCTCAGTCATATCCAACTCTTTGCAAACCCATGGACAGCAGCACGCCAGGCCTCCTTGTCCAATACCAACTCCCAGAGTTTACTCAAACTCATGTCTATTGAGTCAGTGATGCCATCCAACCATCTCATCCTCTGTTATCCCCTTCTCCTCCTGCCTTCAATCTTTGTCAGCATCTTTTCCAGTGAGTCAGTTCTTCACATCAGGTGGCCAAAGTATTGGAGTTTCAGCTTTAGCATCAGTCCTTCCAGTGAATATTCAGGGCTGATTTCCTTTAGAATGGACTAGTTGGATCTCCTTGCAGTCCAAGGGACTCTCAGGAGTCTTTTCCAACACCACAGTTCAAAAGCATCAATTCTTTGGCACTCAGCTTTATAGTCCAACCTTCACATTCATGCATGACTATTGGAAAAACTATAGCTTTGACTAGATGGACATTTGTTGGTTAAAGTAATGTCTCTGCTTTTTAATATACTGTCTAGGTTGTTCATAGCTTGTCTTCCAAGGAGCAAGTGTCTTTTAATTTCATGGCTGCAGTCACCATCTGTAGTGATTTTGGAGCCCCCCCAAATAAAGTCTGTTACAGTTTCCCCATCTATTTGCCTTGAAGTGATGGGACCAGATGCCATGATCTTAATTTTCTGAATGTTGAATTTTAAGCCAACTTTTTCACTCTCCTCTTTCACTTTCATCCAAAGGGTCTTTAGTTTTTCTTTGCTTTCTGCCATAAGGGTGGTGTCATTTGCATATCTGAGGTTATTGATATTTCTCCCGGCAATCTTGATTCATCCAGCTTGTGCTTCATCTTGCCCAGCATTTCTCATGAGGTGCTCTGCATATAAGTTAAATAAGCAGGGTGACAATATACAGTCTTGATATGCTCCTTTTCCGATTTAGAACCAGTCTCTTGTTCCATGTCCAGTTCTAACTATTGCTTCTTGACCTGCATGCAGATTTCCCAGGAGGCAGGTCAGGTGGTCTGGTATTCCCATCTCTTTAAGAATTTTTCACAGTTTGTTGTGATCCACATAGTCAAAGGCTTTGGCATACAGGCAAGGTAACTTGGGGCTATTCTGCTACACGTAGCTACAGGCAAGGTAGCTTGGGGCTATTTAGTCACTCTGGAAAGAATATGTGTTTTGACTTGGTTTTAATCTCTATAATGCCACATAAAGTTATGTGATCTCCTTTGTATATTTCTCCCAGTTTCTCCTTTGTATATGTCTCCCAAAAGCTAGACAGTATTACAAAATTTGCAGCATTATAATGCAGATTAAATGAAATAATGTATGTAAAGCATATAGCTTAATATGGTGGCCTGTGGCAGAAATACAATAAATGCTCATTATTATCGTTGCTGTTCCTAGTACTAAAGTATTGAAGAAGAATATTGTTTTGTTTTCCTGAGCTCTCAGTATTTATGGTTTTCATTTAATCATGTGACTCCTTTTTAGCTGAATATTACTGAAGCTAGAGATTACCACATTAGCCTGTGGTTAAATCTAAATCATTATTTTCACTATGTTACATTCTTTTATTACTTATTCTGATATTTCAACATTTTCCTGGCAAAAAGGATTGTTTACTTCTTCAATTTTTCCATCAACAGAGGGCCAATTTTCCAGTGTTTGTGAAATGAATGATTCAAACTTTAATCTTTTAAAACTCAGTCTTTATGTTGTTTTGCGGTAGAAACTATGAATTTAATTTCCTGCGTTTAGAGTTATTGAAACTTTGCCATGTGGTTAGAGGGGCTTCTTTGGTCTGCCAGGCACCTAACATGTTGTTCTCCCACTTTGGTGAAATTATATTGAGTGTGTATGTTCATAACCTTGACTGCGCCACCTGTATGGACATATTTTAGCAAAAACTTGTTAAAATTGCAGTCAACTAAGGGAAGGGAGATCTAATAATATATCTTTATAAATTGGTAAGAAAGATAGAGTCCAGATTATTTCTAATTTGAATTAAGTGTTTTGTGCTTATTATCAATTAGAGTTTCCTAAAAGTTAAAATTACGGGAAGATGATTCAGTGTGAGGAAATACCTAATGTCACTTTCCTGGTTTTCAAACAAAAGTCATGATGGAGTCATCAATAAAAATGGTCTCTATATATATAGCCAGCAAAAATAAGAATTGGTAAATATATATTTAGAATGAATTATATAGAATTGGATATATTATCATGTACATTGGTGAGAATAAATCAAGAAATTGCAGTGGAAATTAATACCTAGATCCTGGCAGAGGAATAGGATATTTCCAGAGACTAAAATACTGGAAGAGGAGAGGCAGTCAGCTCCCATTCCACCAGCTGATGATGGTGGTGCTGGTGATGGTTCTGATAGATAACATTTAGTAGGCAAATTGTCAGACACTGTGAACATTAGTTAATGTGTTCATTATCTCAGGCAATTTTAAATAAAAATTCCTGTGGGATAGGTATCATTATTTTTGTGTTCATTTTGTAGATGAGGAATCTAAGCCTTCAAAAAGTAGTCTACCCACCCAGTGTCATACAGCTTGTGAAAGACCAAAGTCTGAGATCAGTTCAACCTATCATTAATCATATAATCTCAGTGCCATGCTGATAAGGCTAGAAACCTTTCTGTGGATTGGAGTGAAGTCAGAGAACAGGACAGGACTTCTTTAAGAATGTAGTAGCTCTGGGCCAGAGCAGAAGCACCAACCAGCCTAGCCACCACTAACAAGGGCTAGCAAGATGGGGAGTTGCAGGTTGGTAAAGAGAAGATTATTGTAAAGCCCTTATGGCAGTGACACCATTTTAAGCTCTATCAGGAGGGGAAGCAAGATGGGACATATGATTTAGATACTGTTTCCTGAAGCTATTTTCAGTAAAGAATTTTGCAGGTCATCCCACTCCAGTGCAGAGCAGTTTTAGACTGCAGAACCTAAGCGAAGGAGAAAAAGTGTAGTTACAGTTGGTATAGTTACCTCTTGATCCTAGATATGAAAAAGATCCTTTTCCAGTCATTTCCATCTGGCTGTGAAAATGGGAAGATTTGAGCCAACAACCCAGGGAAATGAGGTTTTGTAACCAGCGCATGAGCTTTCTCCCTGTCAGTAATTTCACCTTAGCTTATTCCCCAGCATCCAAAGTCCACTATTAGACTTCCCGTTAATGTCCTGTTGGGCTTCCCAGGTGGCACAGTGGTGAAGAATACATCTGCCAATGCAGGAAATGTAAGAGACACGGGTTTGATCTCTGGGTTGGGAAGATCCCCTGGAGTAGGAAATGGCAACCTGCTCCAGTATTCTTACCTGGAAAATTCCATAGACAGAAGAGCCTAGTGGGCTACAGTCCATGAGGTTGTAAAGAGTCAGACACGGCTAAGCAACTGAGCGTACATACCCACACAACACCGTTTTAGATGTCCTCTATGATTTAGCAAAATAATTACCCCATAGAGTCATCAGTTCAGTTCAGTTCAGTCGCTCAGTCGTGTCTGACTCTTTGTGACCCCATGAATTGCAGCATGCCAGGCCTCCCCGTCCATCACCAACTCCCAGAGTTCACCCAAACTCATGTGCATTGAGTTGGTGATGCCATCTAGTCATCTCATCCTCTGCCATCCCCTTCTCCTCCTGCCCCCAATCCCTCCCAGCATCAGAGTCTTTTCCAGTGAGTCAACTCTTTGCGTGAGGTGGCCAAAGTATTGGAGTTTCAGCCTCAGCATCAGTTCTTCCAATGAACACCCAGGACTGGTTTCCTTTAGGATGGACTGGTTGGATCTCCTTGCAGTCCAAGGGATTCACAAGAGTCTTCTCCAGCACCACAGTTTATAGGTACCCATAAAAGTAATAAATGGCCTCACTGAGATAGTTGACAAACAAAACAAGAAAGTTAAGGGAAAAAAAAAAAACAACTACATATTCCCACCACACACAAACCATGAAAACCAACCCTACATATGAAATAGATCTCCCATGGGTAATAAAGAGTCGGACATGACTGAGCCATTAACACATTACATTTTGCAGATAATAAAAGATTTATATAATACCAAACATCTAGTCTGAGGGAAATAAAAGCAAATATGGCTACAATGAAATAAAGTCTGAGTGAAATTTCATAGCAAAATGAATGAATAAGAAGTGAAAAAAATAAAAATGAATAAAATGAATAAAATTTTAAGCAAGCATTGAAAGTAAAATAACATTTTTTTTAAAATTATAAGACATACATTATTACCTTTTAACATGTCTGTAATGGTGACCTTCTTAATGACAGCATTTTTTGAATACTTGGAGTTAAGGAAGAGTAGTAATGTATAATGCCCCTTTTATTAATAAAACATGGGAGAAATGGTGTTATTTCTCCTTAACTGTCCCTGCCTTTGGTCACACTCAATAAAACCTAGGGCCTTTATCATGGACTGCATAGTAAGATCTGGTCACCCAACTGCTTCTCTGACTGCATCTCCTAGGATCTTCCCTCTTTTTTAACTCTGCCACCTGCTACAGTCATACTGGTCTCCTTGCTCTTCTTGGACCATCCAGACCTACTTCTATCTCTAGACCATTGCCCTGTTTTTTTTCTCTGCCAGGAATGCTTTTCCTGCTAAGAGCTGCATGATTCACTCTAAGATCAACTTTAGATATGACACTTTATTTAGATTTTCCCTAGCCATCTTATCTAAAAATGCATTGTTCTTATACTCCTTAACTACCTTTCTACTTCATTTTTCTTTTTGGCACTTATTATCAAATAATAGATATTTCATTTGTCTTGCTTATGGTTTGTCTTTGCTGATAGAATATAAGTTCTGGTAAAAGCAGGAATTTTTGTCTGTTGTCTTCATTATTCAATCTCCAGGCCCTTGAAGAATGCCTGATACATAGAAGACACTTAATAAATATATGTTTGCTGAATATAAGAATAAATAAAATATGGATAAATATATTAAAATTTGTATAAATATAAATGTTAAATTTAAATCAGTACATTGGTGGGTTCCATGCTCAAATGTTGCTGGGTGATTTGGGAAGGAGGTTTGACTGTCATACATAGCTTGTCTAATGGAGTGTGGAATCAGTGTCACGTGTCTTGAGATATAAACCTGTCTCTGTTACCAGCTGAATGGAATGTAGCCAGTTAATCCCCTGGGCCTCCAGGCTGGATAATCTATATGGACCTTATAACATGTCAGTTAATTGAGCATTCTGCTCAAAACAGTTGAAAAGTAAGAAGCAGGAAAGAAAAGCTGAACATGTGAAACCGTGTCTTTTAACATAAATATTATCACCACAAACAGTGGTAATGAGAGAGTTATTGCAAAAGGATTTTGAGATTACTTGTAGTTCATTTTCCTTTGATTTATAAATAGTGAGACTGAGGCCCAAGGTTTGAGAGATTTATCCAAAGTCAAGTGCTATTGGTCGCAGACCTTTAGAACTCTACATGATATCTCTGACTATACTGGCAACTCTTCAAAAAAAATACTCTTGTGCTTTTCAAAAATATAGAATATTCATCTTAGATTCAAAGAATTTGCTTAGTGGCAGGAATGCATAGATCAACTGATCTCTCTTTGTGATCTAACTCAGCTTACAGAAGAGATTGGAAAACTGGAAGATAAAGTGGAGTGCGCTAACAATGCCCTGAAAGCAGATTGGGAAAGATGGAAACAAAACATGCAAAATGATATCAAGTCAGCGTTTACAAATATGGCTGAGGAAAACATCCTCTATTATGAACAGGTAATTAGTGATATGCAGTATTTCTTTCTTGTTCTTTTTAAAAAGTTATCCTCTCTCTTACTTTCTGTTTATCTTGTGTTGAAAGAGTCTGTTCAGGAACCAAGTGTCACATTCAAAGTCCTCTCTGGTGGCTCAGTGCCAGTGGAGCTGCCAGTCAACAGAGCATCACTAAACCCACCCACCAACACAAAGTGTTTACCTGTAAGAAGGTGATGAGCTTTCCTTCCTCCACAGCATGCCCACGTGCCTAATATGAGCTGAGCTTGACGTGAGAGAGAATTCTGCTATCTTCATGTAAAACTGGTGGCTCAGAGGTTAAAGCGTCTGCCTGCAATCCGGGAGACATGGGTTCGATTCCTGGGTTGGGAACATCCCCTGGAGAAGGAAATGGCAACCCACTCCAGTATTCTTGCCTGGAGAACCCCATGGACGGAGGAGCCTGGTGGGCTACAGTCCACGGGGTCTCCAAAGAGTTGGACATGACTGAGCAACTACACTTTCACTTTCACTTTCATGTAAAACTCAGAATATAGGGGAAGGGAAAAAAAGTAAGTGCCATTTTGCACATTTAGGCTGATCTAAGATAAGACTCAGGATGACAGGAAGCGATTTAAGTTTAAGAAGTAGCCATAAAAAAACCCTCAAATGTAATATTTATTAATGAAGCAGACAAGAAATTACAAAACCACCATGAGTTGTAGTCATGACTTTTAGCTGTTATACTGAAGTTGTTTCGACCAGTGCCAAATTGAAATGGCTTCATAATATATTACATAAAAAGCTACAAATATTTTATATGTTACAATTGAGCTTATTTAAACACCGATTTTTTTATTTTCATATTTTACTATTCCCTAATTTTAAACAATACAAATAAACTGAACAGAATCTTATATATGAAAAAAAAAATTTAAATGCTACCATTTTGTTTCGTTTGTCTTCCCTTCAGTTTCTTGTTTTGGCAGGATCTGACATCTTCAAAAATCATTTGATTGGGCTTCCTAATGATTCTCCTATCTGATTAAAATTTTGTTTCCTCTCCTTTTCTTAGCCGGGCTTCCCAGGTGGTTCGGTGGTTAAGAATCCTCCTGCCAATTCAGGAGATACGGGAAACACGGGTTCTATCCCTGGGTCAGGAAGATCCCCTGGAGAAGGAAATGGCAACCCACTCCAGTATTCTTGCCTGGAAAATTCCGTGGGCAGATGAGCCTGACTAGTTACAGTCCTTGGGGTCACAAAGAGTTGGATATGACTTAGCCACTGAGCATGCACACTCCTTTTCTTGTATTGTTTGCAAAGTCAGGAAAGAAATAGCAGTTTGAATGAGCAGGAAATTAGTTCAGAGTTTATATATGTCCCTTCCATCCCCACCTTTCCTCTGTAGCTATTCAAAAAGGTCAGAAAAGAACATTAGCTCACTCTAGTTTAGTTCGGTTGGTTTTGTTTCTTTCTTTGTTTGCCTTAGGAAAAATGCCTAATCAACATTTTGCTTTTCAAATGATTGTCTTTTTTGAACACAGTAGTATTTATTTTCAGTGAATTTTATGCTATTGCTTGCTTCATCTAGCTATTCTGAACATACTTTTCCTAGAAGGTATATATTAAAATACATCTTTAACCTTATCTCTGTCTGAATATATGACTATATGAAATTGATACATTAAAAAAATTATATTTTGTACTCTGTAGTGCTTGCCAGGTTAAAGGTACTTTTTTTTTTAAATTTTTTATTTTTACTTTATTTTACTTTACAATACTGTTTTGGTTTTGCCATACATTGACATGAATCCACCACGGGTGTACATGCGTTCCCAAACATGAACCCCCCTTCCACCTCCCTCCCCATAACATCTCTCTGGGTCATCACCGTGCACCAGCCCCAAGCATGCTGTATCCTGCGTCGGACATAGACTGGCGATTCGATTCTTGCATGATAGTATACATGTTACAATGCCATTCTCCCAAATCATCCCGCCCTCTCCCTCTCCCTCTGAGTCCAAAAGTCCGTTATACACATCTGTGTCTTTTTTGCTGTCTTGCATACAGGGTCGTCATTGCCATCTTTCTAAATTCCATATATATGTGTTAGTATACTGTATTGGTGTTTTTCTTTCTGGCTTACTTCACTCTGTATAATCGGCTCCAGTTTCATCCATCTCATCAGAACTGATTCAAATGTATTCTTTTTAATGGCTGAGTATTTTATATTTTGCAAGATTATCTAACTGATACTGATATTTTCATTCAGCAAGAAATACTTGAGCCCCTACTACCACCAGCCACTGTGCTGGGTCCTGGAGAGACCACAGTGTGCAAGACAAACACAATCTCTTTCTCATGTGGTTACAATTAAAATATTATAATAAGAAATATAATAAGATCCAGGATAGGAAGACTTTGCAAGGGCATCTAACCTAATCTAGAAGGAAAGAGGACAGTTCCTCAGAGGATATATTTAAGCTGAGTCCTGAATAATGAATGAGAGGTAGCAAGATTCAGATGTGAGAAAGAGAGTTCCAGGCAGAGAAGACATGCACAAAAGCAGAGAGGTGAGAGAGAACATGTTCAAATTACTGAGGTTCCTTTTGGGAGAATGGTGGAGTAGAGATAGTGTTGATTTGAAAAATGAGGATTGTAGAGGAGGAAAATGTTTCCCTCAACCCTCATAGGATCCCTGGCTGGGTCTGAAAATGAGACTGACAAGGATAAATTCACAGGAGAAAAAGCATATAAGTTGAATGAATATAATTTCTTTGTGGCACAGGAGCCTTCATCAACAAATCAAGATCAGAAGAAACAGATCTGAGTATTTTTATGCTAGTTTTGATGAAGATTGGGTTGTCGTGTAGAGAGGGATAGGTTAAGGAGTATAACGTAAGCCCAGTAAACTGAGGGAGACTTAGCAGGGCTTGTTAGGAGTCTTCTCATGTCCTTGGCTTCGGAGGTAAAGATGCACCTTTCCTCTGGGGATGAGGATCCCACCTCTTACTTGAGGATTTTATGACTTGCCTCAGGAGATAAGGGTTGGAAGAAGGTCAGAGTGACCTTTCCACTTCTATTTCTCAAACTCTTTCATCTTAATATGACAGTGTGTCATATTTTGTGTTAGTATGTCCTGAACCCTATTAGGCTGAAAGTGAAAGTGAAGTCACTCAGTCGTGTCTGACTCTCTGCGACCCCACAGACTGTAGCCTACCAGGATCTTCCTTTGATGGAGTTTGTCAGGCAAGAATACTGGAGTGGGTTGCCATTTCCTTCTCCAGGAGATCTTCCCAACCCAGGGACTGAACCCGGGTCTCCTGCATTGTAGGCAGACGCTGTACCATCTGAGCCACCAGGGAAGTCTGAAGAAGACCTCAATAAGCTTTGTTTTTTATTTCTCATTCTAAGGGAAATGGTAAATGCCATTAAAGAGTTTTCAGCAGGGAAGAGACAATTTGGGCTTGCCTTTTAGAATGATCACGCAGGCTATATATGGGTCATAGTGGAACAAAACTAAACATATTGAGCCTGGTTAGAAAGTGGAGCAACAAAGACAGAGAGGTGAACTGACATAGAGGTTTCGTGGCAGCAGGCTACAGATTGGAGGACAGATTTAAGTGATTTTCTTTTTAGCAAGTGGTGTTGGAAAGATTGTTTTCTACCTCCCTTCCTTTTTTATTCTGTAATAACAACCTTAAGTAGATTAAAATATCTAAAAGGAACTCCCCGTAAGTCTCAGATTTTGAAATGATTTAAAATATTTCTGTTGGATAAAGCAGATTTGTCACTATACGCTTTTTTTTTTTTTAACAACTTTGACTGTTTTAAATCCACAGAAATAACTTTATCTCTCCTTTATGATAGAACATGGCCACACTGACATTATAGGAGTGCTATGACAATTAATAATTGAAATAATTTTTTAAGAAAGTTAGAATACACATTATATTATAAGTGATTGCAATTATAAAACATATTAGGTTATAAAAATTGTGTGACAAACACTCAATACTATGTTGTCTTCTCAATGATAATGTCTGCAAAACTTAGTTCTAAGTTTGGATTTTTAATTTTCTTAAGAGAAAATGTTCATAGTAGTTCCATTGAACTTCAACTGAAATGTTTGGATTTTGACTATACCTCTCACATAAATGCACACTTTTTTTATTCTCATAGATTGCACTCAGTTTATGCAAAATACTATCTTCTTAGAAATAGTTAAATTAGCATCACTGTGCCATATTGCCGTATTGCAAATTTTGTCCCTCACAGCAGTTTATATCTATGTTTTTAACTCTTTCCTCCAAGTGAATTATATTTCTAAATCTTACTAAAATTATATCAAGTGTACGGCATTTTAGATGGAGATGTTTGGAGGAATCATTGATTTTCTTTATTATAACTTCATAAGGTCTCTACATCTCAAGTTATTTATTGAGTTTTTTCCTGAGTGAATAACTTTTAACTGATTTGGCACATGATTCCAGGCATAATCGGAAATTGAAGCCCTTATATAATCAAGGCTTCCTAATTAACACACAGACTGTATGGCCTGAAACAGCAACAGTCTGCTGTTATCTGTTGACTTCAGAATATGTCAAATATATAAGGAAGTAAAATGTTGCAGAATCTTTCCAGTTCCTTTTTAATTTAATCACATTATTATGGAAATACTTCTTTCTTCATCAACATTTGTAAAAAAATAAATAATAAACCCCTAAAGGGGTTTGCTCCTAGTGTGATAGAAAAAATAGGGTATAAACATCTGTCTTTGGACTTTTATGAAGTGAAATGGTCAAAACTTGTTTATAACTTAAAATTTAACTATTAAAATGGCAGAGGAAAATCAGTTTGTAAATATGAGATATGTCTGTATCAAAGGCCCATTATTGTCTAACTAAAATATTGTACTTAGATGTGTGAATTTACTTAGAAACAGTTGACCTCAAATATAAAACAAGGATCTGAAATAAACTCTGAATAGGTAAAATGAAGCTATTCCCAAGTGTGTTCTGTATGACCAGTAACTAAGAATAAACTTGAATCTTTTTTGAAAAAATAAGAACAAAGCAATAAAATAAAAAGTCCCATTAACCATAGGTGAATAATTTCAAAGTATATAAGTATCCAAATAACCAAAGAAAGTTATTTCTTACTAAAATGTGAAGGGATGCTAAAACTATAAACTATGACATGTTGGATAAAGTGCATAGACATTTTCTAACTGTTCTTTAGTAGGTACAAAATAAGATTGCCCAGGTGGCTCAGTGGTAAAAATCTGCCTGCAGTGTAGGAAAGTGAAGTCACTCAGTCGTGTCCGACTCTTTGTGACCCCATGGACTGTAGCCTATCAGGCTCCTCCGTCCATGGGATTTCCCAGGTAAGAGTGCTGGAGTGGATTGCCATTTTCTTCTTCAGGGGATCTTCCCGACCCAGGAATCTAACCCGGGTCTCCCGCATTGCAGGCAGACGCGTTACCGTCTGAGCCACCAGGGAAGTACAGTGCAGGAAATGCAGGTTCAGTTCCTGGGTTGGGAAGATCCCATGGAGAAGGAAATGGCAGTCCATTACAGTATTCTTGCCTGGGAAATCCCATGGACAGAGAAGCCTGGCAGGCTACAATCCATGGGGTTGCAAGAGTCAGACATAACTTAGTGAATAAACAAAAACACACGGTACAAAATAGTATGTTTTTGTTGTTGTTGATGATGCTGATGCTGATAATTATTATGATGGTGAAGAAATTTAAAAGGAAGGAATCCTTGGTAGATATCATAAACTGAAATAATATGCTCTTTAAAGTTTAATAATATAATCATGAAAAGGTCACATAATATTAATTATTGCCAAATAAAATCATTTGTAGTTAACTGAATATAATACTTGAAGTAGTAAAATTTATTTCTTTACATAGTTTATTTTAGAGTTAATATATGGAAGTCTTTTTGGCCTCATTTTCTGGTTTTAGAATTAATACATGTACAAAAACAACAAAAGTTAAGTACACAAATGTATAAAGAAGAAATAAAGAATACCCATAACCTTATCTCCTACAGAGGGGTATATTGAAATGCATTTATAGAAAAATAATTTGCTCTATGCTGATCAAAATATTTTAAAATTTCTGCATTTCCAAATATGTCAACATAAAAACATGATACTTATTTGTGTCATGATGACTACAGTGGACATGTGTTATTTTGAATTCTATATTTTTCACTTGTTTAAACATTTTTCTGTGTAACTTAATCTTTATATAGTACATAATGTTCATATATCTTTATTAGTGAAGATAACTACTAATAATTGAACATTTATGTAAATTTTTATGCTCTCATAAACAATACTATTTAAAATAATTATGAACATTAGACTTAAGATCTTTCTTGATAAGATATTCAAGAAATAGCCAAGATAGAGGTGACTTCATTTCAAATGCTATCAGTCTTATTTAAGAATGTTAGTTGCCTCATGTAAAATCATTCTTTAGGATTCTATTAACATCAAAACCCTATGCTAAGCAGCATTCAAATTCAAACTTAAATCTTCCCCTTAGGGAAGAATAATAAGTATATGTATTTTTCATTTGATTGATACAGCTTTACAATATATTACTTTTTTAATGAAAGAGTATTTGAATTCATTTAGTTGAATCATAATAAACTGACTTAGTAGAAGGTTCTATCATTATTGAATAATAAAAATATTTGTATCTACATGGGTATCTAGGAAGCAGAAAAGCATCTAGTATAGGATGTTTTCTCTGAAATAAAAGAAGAAAAAAAATCATTTCAAGAGTTCACAGTCTAGCCAAATCAATAACACAACTAATGCTTCCCTAAAATCCAAGTCCAGCTATATACGGACCATTCAAACAGCAGAGAAAATTTTAAAAATACACATCATAGAAGTTCTTTTACAAAGTAAGTAACAGATAAGCATTGAATCTCCTAGAAGTTTTCAGGTATAGTTGTTTTTATTTAGAAATTTATTCCTTGTTATATTGGGGAATAGTAAAATAAACTGGAGCGAAAGAGTTTTTTGTTTTACACTCATTGATGTGCTACATATTTTGGAACATTTTAAAATTTTTTCATGAATATTTAAAACACCATGATCCAAGTAAAGGTATCTCCCAAACATTGTGACTTTAAGAGGTTAAAGTTGATAATGATATGTTGATATCATTGATAATGATAATAAAACTGCCAGCTAAGAAGATTCTGATGAGTAGAATTTATGTATCTGTCTGAGATTTCATTATTTTTTTCTAAATTAGGTCTCAGATAAATTATGGACTTGCTACAGTAATTGAAAGGAGCAGTGAGGGAGAATAACTTTCCCAAGATCTAACTCCATCTGACAGAGAGGAGCTGTTATGTAACAAGACAGAAACTTGATGACAAAGTACTATTTTGAAAATCTGGGAGTCAAAGAAAAGGAAAGGAAGGAAACCCTGGCCATCTAGTCATATTTCCTAGAATTTAGTAAAGTGATTTGAAAAATTACAAAAAAAGTTTAATTTCAGCATCAGTATTATGTCTTTCTTATAGAGGGGATGGAAGTGATTGAAGGTTTACTTAACTATAGTTGTTTAGTATCATTTTGGTCACAAAGAATGACCTGTAGTTTCTTAGTTTTCCTTTTAAATGTTGGGAGAGAGGCATAATAGTTGCTCTATGTTGAGCAATTTAAATTATATTTTTATGTTGACAGTCTCTTAAGATGAAATGGAATAAATAGATACTTTCTTTAAGGTTAATGTGTGTCTCAACTCCCTTTGAAAATCATAAAAACAAAAAGCTAGAATAATTCGGTGTTATCTAGGACAGGGATTTTGGAATCCATATCAGGGTACTTTTCTTTTTACAATCATGCCTCATAACGTTTACTTAAACTGGTACCTTACCGAATCTCTAGAACTCAGGAAGACAGATCTCCTGATGATGGTTAAACAACCCTTCAGAAAATAACAGTCTCTATTTGGAACTGTTAAAAGAATGTTTCAGAACTACATTATACACCCCAGTGAATTCAGTAGATTTACATTAATGGGTAAGATAGATTTCCTGAAAAGTAAACGTGCTACCTGCTTGAGAGGCCAAGATGCTTGGATATTTACTCAACCTGACCATATTTGTGCCAGTTAGAATTTCCAATTCATTACATTCTTTTGTCCACGTTATTGACTTTTTTACTCACTGGAAGGTACTCATTAGAAACCTGATGTCAATATTAACAAATTTGGGCTACAGTACACCACACGTTTAGGGACCATCCAGTTTATTTAGGGACAGTCATCTTCATCAAAACATCAAGTTTTCATCTTCTTAATGCCATAATGCTCCATTGAATGCCTAGGAGCTTGTCCCTTTGTATTTTTAGTAAAGAGACCAACACTATTGATTATTTAATGATTAATCTTGTCCTTTTTACCATTTATTCTATCGAAATCCTTTTTTTTTTTTTTTTTGGTAAGCAAGCAATTCCCGTTTGAAATAGAATCTAAAGGTACATAATAATGCTTAAAACAAGGGAAGCAGAGAGGAAATTACCTTGTGCATCCTAAGACTTTAAAACTTTTTATTCTTACTCTCAGATGAGAGGCTTCACCGCTGCTTATAGAAACAAAATCTTCAATAAACTTGCTTGGGCTGTTCATGGGATGCTGTTATGGTCCTCTGTTATTAGTTGATTGGTTGTGGGAGAGGCATCCACGGAGAATACCAACCACAGAGGCTGGGAAGCTGCCTTCTCAGCTTGATAGATTGTACCAGGAATCTTGGTTGAGTGAAGAGATGAAATTATAAACTGAGCTGAGGGAATGCTACATTAAAGACATTTTATAAATTTTTAAAATCGACTAGTACAAATGCTGGAGGAAGTCCCTGGGCATAGTTTTTGAGTCTCTAATTGTTTATTTGAGGACATATTTGATCGCACAATCATTTGCTCCCATTTATTTTACTTTTGCTGTCATTGGATATGACAACTTCATAGCCAAGTGCCTTCCTCTTAAGTTATGCTGTTTCATTTTATTGAAGAAGGTTGCAATGCATCTTGACACATGAAAGTTCCTAAGATACTCCTTAGAAAAGAACTATGTTCACCTTTGTTTAAGATCTCAGATTTATTTGTTCACAGAAGTCATTTATGGAATTCATGTCTGAAATATTTATGGAACTATTATCTAGAAAATACTTAAGAAACTGATAAAAATGTAAGACTTCTAATGTTCATTAAAGCCTTTATTGTAAAACCATCTGAAGATGTTTAGTAGCTCTGAACTCTTGACAGAGTAAATTTCAGTTCCACTTGTCTTAAAAAAAAAAAAAAAAAGGAACTGCTCAGTCGTAGCCAACTACCTTTTTAAAGTTTCACCTCAATAATTTGATACAGCTTTTCAGTGATTCAAAGGAATTCTCTCTCATAGCAAATAAGGTAAATGTTATCCTCTATACTGATGACAAAGTCCTTTCATATTCCAAGTTGTAAATCTACTTCTAATTAGTTTCCCCCACCCTGCACCCTAGCACCAAGGAATCTTTATATTCAAACCAAAAATACTTTGCAAAAAGATTGTTTTCAGCATGTAGAATGATAGTATACTTTGTCAAGTTTAAGTCATTTAATTTACTAGGTCTTTGTCTTAATCACCACATTGAAATTTGCTTCTTTCAAAATTGAAGTTTTATAAGATTCGTGAGGTCTTGTTATGCTGCTGCTGCTGCTGCTGCTGCGTTGCTTCAGTCGTGTCCGACTCTGTGCGACCCCATAGACGGCAGCCCACCAGGCTCTGCCATCCCTGGGATTCTCCAGGCAAGAACACTGGAGTGGGTTGTCATTTAAAGACACTTTAAAAAAAAAGTCCCCGCCACCCTTCCTGTTGTTGTTCAGTCACACGGTAGTGTCCGACTCTTTGCAACCCCATGGACTGTAGCACACCAGGCTTCCCTGTCCATCACCAAGTCCCAGAGCCTGCTCAAACTCATGTCCATTGAGTTGGTGATGCCATCCAACCATCTCATCCTCTGTCGTCCCCTTCTCCTCCTGCCCTCAATCTTTCCTAGCATAGGGGTCTTTTCCAATGAGATGGCTCTTTGTATCAGGTGGCCAAAGTATTGGAGCTTCGTCTTCAGCATCAGTCCTTCCAATGAGTATTCAGAATTTATTTCCTTTAGGATTTATTGGTTTAACCTTGCAATCCAAGGGACTCTGCAAAGTCTTCTTCAATACCACAGTTCAAAAGCATCGATTCTTTGGCACTCAGCCTTCTTTATGGTCCAACTCTCATATCTGTACATGACTACTGGAAAAACTACATAGTTCTGAGCAACTATACGCCAATGAAATTTTTTTTAAAAAGAAAGCATATCTAGAATTAACTTTTGGAAGTTGAATAATTTGAATTCACAAAAAAAGAATCATATCCTATGTATTATAATTCTCTATATTAAATTGCATTGCAAAGAAATTAGTTCTCTGCCACTGGGAATTTTAAAGCAGTTGTTGAATAACGTACATCAGCAATTCTGTTTAAACTAGGATTTCTCTATGCATTTTATAGGAAATTAGTTTTTGTAATGTTAAAGGGTGTTTATCTTGATAGAAAAGATAGATTCTGTAGTCAAATAAGTTTGAATTAAACAGGCATGTTTATTGAAGAAGTTCTCAGAACCTTTTATGTGCTTATATGGGCTTCCCAGGTAGCACTAGTGGTAAAGAACCCAGTTGCCAGTACAGAAGACATAAGAGACAGGGGTTCAGTCCCTGTGTTGGGAAGATCCCCTGGAGGAAGGCACAGCAACCCACTCCAGTATTCTTACTTGGAGAATCCCATGGAAAGAGGCACCTGGAGGGCTTCAGTCCGTGGGGTCACAAAGGGTCAGACACGACTAAAGTGATTTAGCCCATGTTCTTATATGGTTTATGAATCTAAGACATAACTTTGACTAGGTTAGCATTTCTTCTTATAGCCTTAGCCTGTCATGGAACACAATTTAGGAAACCTTGGGTAATTATATTGATCTCTAAAGTTATGTTACTTAAAGTGTGGACTAATGCCTAATGCATAAATTATTTATTACAGATTTATAACATAAATTCAGAAATAGAATATAACCAGTTGAAATATTCTAGGGCAATTTGACATTGTCATGATGTCCAGGTGATTATTAGACTTCTTTTGTTGAATCAAGTATAGGCCAGTTGGGATATTGTCCAGCTTTTGTGATGATTTCTTGTGGCATGAAGTGCAAACTAGTCAGCTCAGTAGGATCACTGATGGTTCTTAGCCAACAAAAGATGTGTTCTTCACCACAGATAGTTTGAGAAGCACTGCTCTAAAGTTCCTTCTGTTTTCTAGAAGTTTTTTCATATCTTCAAATTAACATAGGTAGTGTTTTATATCATTTAAAAATTAATAATCTGGCTGATATTCAAGTATTATAATGTACATTAAGCATGATTAATTATAGAATTCAGTTTAAAGGCACCAAGGTCTGATTTTTATATACTTCTAAGGAAACCTTAAAAATGAAGTATTTATCATTATTAGAATTCAAAAGTATCATGTAACTGTACTGTTTTATTTATTAAGTGATTGCAGCCATGAAATTAAAAGACGCTTACTCCTTGGAAGGAAAGTTATGACCAACCTAGATAGCATATTCAAAAGCAGAGATATTACTTTGCCAACAAAGGTCCGTCTAGTCAAAGCTATGGTTTTTCTAGTGGTCATGTAGGGATGTGAGAGTTGGATTGTGAAGACAGCTGAGCGCTGAAGAATTGATGCTTTTGAACTGTGGTTTTGGAGAAGACTCTTGAGAGTCCCTTGGACTGCAAGGAGATCCAACCAGTCCATTCTGAAGGAGATCAGTCCTGGGTGTTCTTTGGAAGGAATGATGCTAAAGCTGAAACTCCAGTACTTTGGCCACCTCATGCAAAGAGTTGACTCATTGGAAAAGACCCTGATGCTGGGAGGGACTGCGGGCAAGAGAAGGGGACGACAGAAGATGAGATGGCTGGATGGCATCACGGACTCAATGGACGTGAGTCTGAGTGAACTCCAGGAGTTGGTGATGGACAGGGAGGCCTGGTGTGCTGTGATTCATGGGGTCGCAAAGAGTCGGACACAACTGAGCGACTGAACTGAACTGAAGGAAACCTTAAAAATGAAGTATTTATCATTTTTAGAATTCAAAGTATCATGTAACTGTGTTGTTTTGTTTATTAAGGGATGAGTTCTATTCTAAATTGCATATTCCAAAGCTGTAGTTCATGTTTCCAAATAACTATGAACATTTTTTATTGTGTTCATGTAAGTTTTAAAGCTTTTGTTGTTTTATAGGTTTCTGCTTTCTTAAAAACTTATGTTAAAAACATTTTCATTAATCTCTTATATTCTGAGATATAGTTATTTTTCAATTATTTATACAAGCGGTTGAATTTAGGTGTAGAAGTGACAGTTATACTATAGCATCGACAGTCTATCTTTTCCCAACCTTTGAATTAGATGAGTTTTTCTGTAGTTAAGTTAATCAAACATTTAAATAGGTGATTACGTTTTATAATGTAATCATTTCTAAAATTATCTAGATTCTGAGTCAAGAACTTACATCTCACTGTGCTTCATAAAGGACAGATTATATGCTATGGACCAATATAATAGCTCCTGTAAAGAAAAGGAAGAAATGACTTAAAACACACATGTACACACTGCATGTTGTAACATTTTGAAGAAAAAAGGTAGATTTCCTAATGAAGCAAATTAAACTTAGATATCAGGATGGCTGCTACTAAATGTAAGATAAGATCTTGGTCATATTTTCTCTATACCTAGCTTTCTAATCTGTCAAAAGGTGGAACCTATGGTCTCCTCTGCCCCTGCTCCCTATCCACACACATCCCTCACAGGTTTTTAGAAGAATAAAATTAGAAAGTGTATGAAATGCTTTAAAATAATGTGCTTTATCATAGCTGTGCCTTGATCCAGTAATCCAAAAGTAAATGTGCTTTTCTTTTAGTTTATTGTATTTTCATGTGTGATAAACAAGATCAGCTCACTGTTTGAAGTGTCTGGTACTAAACTGGACAAAATTCATGCAATTGGCTTGTTACTAGTTAAAAAAAAGAGAATGATATCGTATATAAAAGTGTGAGTAGAAAATATGAAAATTTTGGCTCTTGTATTCTCTCTATATATTTCCAGTGTGTTAGATCTTTGGAGCTCCAACTTTTCCACATGTAAAAATGAGAGAAATGGAATTGGTTGTATCTAAGGACTTCCCTGGTAGCTCAGATGGTAAAACGTCTGTCTACAATGCAGGAGACCCGGGTTCAATCCCTGGGTTGGGTAGATCCCCTGGAGAAGGCAATGGCACCCCACTCCAGTACTCTTGTCTGGAAAATCCCATGGACAGAGGAGCCTGGTAGGCTACAGTCCATGGGGTCGCAAAGAGTCGGACGTGACTGAGTGACTTCACTTTCACCTTCAAGGCTCTTTCTATCCTTAGAAGATCTTGAGTTAGAGATCTACAAACTACAAAATAATTTTTAAAAGGACCACAAGATGGCGTTTGTAGCTAATGATTTGTTTTATGTTAACTGCTGCAATCATTTAACAGTATTAACATTTGCAGTATTTACAAATGCAAACTTATTACTTATATTCTTGAGGAATATGTAAAACTAATTTTAGAAAAAGATGCAAATCTTGTCATTTTGAAGGTACTGATATTTCTCAAATTATAAATTAGTTTATTCTGAATTTAGACTTTTCAAAAAATGAAATTTATTGAATAATTTTGAGCCATTGAAAAATAATGGAAGTTGATTTCCTTTTATAACATCATCTCTCATTTTTTTCTAGATTGGTTATATTTCAGGAAAATGTTTAAATATGTAGCTCCTAATATTTTTCATTACTATTTGGATCTTAGGTCTATCTAGGTGATTAAAAAAGCAGTTACTAAAATGTTACACACCCCATTGCCCTCATTTTAGGTATGGCCTACAATTTTTACAGTGTAATTTATTTTGCAATGATATTGGCCTAGTATGGAGATGTTTACATATTTGAGCTTCAGTGTTTCCTCACATGTAGGTGATGTCATCTATGCCCGAGATAGTTGAGATAGCATTAAATTATGTAAAGGATGTGCAATCATATTTCTGTTTAATTTATTAAGAGAGATACAGTTATTATGTCATTGGGGTTTGTAGGAAAACTGGAACCACAGCTTTTAATGTGGAAATTTCTGGTTTAAAAAAAAGTACATGGTAAGGTTTGGCTTTTATCACATTTTATATTAGTAGATATCATTGTTATTGTTTTAGGCAAATTTATGGTTATTTTACTTCATTAGTAGAGATATATAGATAATATTTTATTGATTTGATTCTTGTAATAATTTACATGAGACTAGGTTTTCCACTAGCTGTTCCATGAACAGGGTCATAGCATCACCTATGGAGATATAAAACTTTATGTTGGCACTATCACCTGGTCACCAAGAACATGGGCTTTGGATAGGCCTAACTTGTGACTTTAAGTTCAGACACCTTTCATTATTTCAGTGAGCCTCAGTATCCTCTTCTGTAAAGTGCTGAAAATAATAGTATACACATCATAAATTTTATTTGGTATTAAAATATATATGTACATGTATGTACATATGTACATAATAAAATAAAGATGAAAGAAAAGTCTTAGAGGCAAAAAACTTATAAATATCAAATACTGAGGGGAAGGGTAAAATTGTATATTTGATGCCTTTCCACACTCTGTTAAGCCAAATAGAGCAAGGCATATTTATCAATTATATGCGATCTCATTTGCCAATTAAAAAAAAAATTTATTTAAGTACAGTTGATTTACAGTGTTGTATTAGTTTCAGGTGTATAGCAATGTGATTTACTTGTACGTACATATATATTTTTTTCCAGATTCTTTTGCCTTATAGGTTATTACAGAGTATTGAGTATAGCTCCCATACAGTAGGTCCTTGCTGGTTATCTATTAAATATAGAATAATGTATATATGTTATTCCCAGACTCCTAATTTACCCTCCCTTCCCACTGCTTTCCCGTTTGGTAACCATAAGTTGTACTTCCACGTCTTTGGGTCTATTTCTGTTTTGTATATAAGTTTACTTGTATTTTTTTTTTTTTTTAGATTCCACATGTAAGCAATATCATATAATACTTCTCTTTGTCTGACTTACTTCACTTTGTAATGATAATCTCTAGGTAATGTAATGTTCATGTAATGATAATCTCTAGGTCCATCCATGTTGCTGCATATGGCATTATTTCATTCATTTTTGGCTGAGTAATATTCCATTGTGTATATATACCACCTCTTATTCTTTCATCAATGGTCATTTAGGTTGCTCCCATGCCTTAGTTCTTCCAAGTAGCACATCAATGAACATTGGAGTGCATGTATCTTTTTGAACTATGATTTTCTCTGGATCTATGCCCAGAAGTGAGATTGTAGGATCATATGGTACTTCTATTTTTAGTTTTTTAAGGAACTTCCATCCTGTTCTCCATGGATGTTCTCCATACAGTGTAGGAGGGTTGCCATTTCTCCACACCCTTTCCAGCATTTGTTGCTTTAGATTTTTTGATGATGGCCATTCTGAGCTGTGTGAGGCGATGTGTGTGTGCTCAGTCACTCCTCACTGTAATTTTGATTTACATTTCTCTGATAATTAGCAATGTTGAGTATCTTTTCATGTGGCCATCTGTATGTCTTCTTTGGAGAAATGACTATTTAGAACTTCTGCTCATTTTTCAATTTTTTCCTTTATATTAGGCTGTATGAGCTGTTTATGTATTTTGGAGAGTAGTCCCTTGTTGGTCACGTCATTTGCAAATATTCTATAAGTTGTCATTTCATTTTATTTATGGTTTCCTCTGCTGTGCAAAAGCTTTTAGGTTAATAACTAGGTTGCATTTGTTTATTTTTGTGTTGGCCATTTTAGGTTCTCAAATGAAAGTTGATGCATGCACGTGGTTTAAGCCTCCTCTTCTGTGAATGGGTAAATAGGCCCAGAAAAGTGAAAACATTCACTTGAATGTTTTCAGACTGTGGGACAGAACCTCTTTATATCCCACCATTTTGAGAAAATAGTGATTCTTAAATGTGGAAGCTTTCATTGGAAGCTATATTATACCAACAGAAACCCCATTTTTGTTATCATTCATTCTTTAGAAAATTTAATCACATCTTCTTGTGGATCACTGTCACTTTTGAGAGCTAAAGAGACATTTACCTTTTCTTAGGGCAAAATGTCATCACTGTGTTTACTGAGATAGCAAGAGATTTACTTTCAAGACTAGTTTTGTAATTAAAACTTCCTTTCTATTTAAGAAGTCTTTAAGCATGTGTCAGAACAAAATGGCTTTTATTTACCTTTTGGGTCTGTTTGCCCTAGTTCTGGCTCACTTTCCTAACTGTACAGTCTTTCCCAGTCGTGCCTTCAAAGAGAAGCTACAGTTTTTGGTCTTTGGCTACAAACTGGCGCCACCTAGGAACATGCCTAATAGCATGTTCAACATGTTTATGGGCTTTCTTTTACTGCAGTGAGAAGCATAGGGCAATAGAAAAGGAGTACTGGACTCAACAGATCAGTTCTCTTACCTATAAGATGCAATTACTTCAGTTTGTCAGAGTATTGTTATATCAAATAAAATAATATGTACAAAAAATATGCACATTATTCAACTAAATGTGGAATTGCTATTGATGCTCTATGACAGTATGATAATCAAACTAGAATGAGCTAAGTTGCTGCTGCTGCTGCTAAGTTGCTTCAGTCGTGTCCGACTCTGTGCGACCCTATAGACGGCAGCCCACTAGGCTCCGCCGTCCCTGGGATTCTCCAGGCAAGAACACTGGAGTGGGTTGCCATTTCCTTCTCCAGTGCATGAAAGTGAAAAGTAAAAGTGAAGTCGCTCAGTCGTGTCTGACTCCTAGTGACCCCATGGACTGCAGCCTACCAGGCTCCTCCGTCCATGAGATTTTCCAAGCAAGAGTACTGGAGTAGGTTGCCATTGATGAGCTAAGGGGTACAATTAAAGGTCAAGTCAACTGTGACACTAGGTATTTTTGATTGTTACTTTAATTTTAATAGATATTAGCTTGCTATACTAATTATAATGATTTAAAAATGGGAATAAATCAGTTCCTTGATAGAAAACGGCGAGAAGCCAAATAACAGAAATACTTTAAAAAATATATATAATTTACAATTATGAGCAAGTCTCACACTGGGTTTTCAGATTTTTGTTGTTGTTTTGATGATTCTTTGTATCATTCAATTATCCCAATTACTTATGGTATAAAAAATCCATTTCTTGAGTTTTCACTTAGTTTTTCATACTCAAAAAATGATAAAGAGATTTAAAGAGCATTAGACGTTATCTTTGATTATTTAAAAATAGACTTATGTACATTGACTGAATAAATATACAACATATCAATATTAACAGGTTAATATTAAACATTGGCAGGAGGGGGCAATTAGCATATTTAGTTAGTGAAAATATCTGCTGTCAAAATTCCAAAAGATGATTGGTAGCATCAGGAGTTACACAGTTCAGGGCCATGTCTCAACTTTGTAGACCCAGAAAACTGATTGGTCAGCACCCTGACTAGGGATCAGGTTTTTATGGCAAAACTGAACATTAACACATTTAGTGATCAATAGAAGCCAGGATGTCAGTTGATTAATATTCAGATTGAAAAGTGCACTGTTTCTGATGACCAGTGTATTTGCATCAGCAGTTCAGTACATTCCTTCCCTATGCTCTCGGCATGTATTGAACACTTACTTTCTGCCTGGCATGTTATTAACTCAGTCATCTTCAAAGAGAATACATACACCTGGAAATGCTTAAAAACTTCCAAAAGGTATGTGAAGAATCAGTTTCTACACTCAGCCTGCATTTATACACTTTCCTAAAACTGGATCCACCTGCAATCATGCGTGTTTTTTTTTGCCCTCTTCTCCTCAAAAATGGTTCTTCTTACATTGTGTAAAAGAAAGTTATCTCACCTTGATGGCCCAGTGACTTATTAAATGTACTCTTGTGGTCATTCAAGCTATTAATTATTTTCCATTTCCTAGTAAATGGCTGTCCCTCTTATCAGATTTGTCATGTCACAAACATATTTAACCACTGATCCTCAGCTTTCTCATCTGTAAAATAAGATTCATAGTCATCATGTGAAGTTTAAAGAAAGTGATATGTGATAGTCAAGTGTGAAAGTTGCTCAGTCGTATCCGACTCTTGTCCATGGAATTCTCCAGGCCAGAATACTGGAGTGGGTAGCCTTTCCTTTCTCCAGGGGATCTTCCCAACCCAGGGACTGAATCTACGTCTCCTGAATGGCAGGTGGATTCTTTACTAGCTGAGCCACAAGGGAAGCCCAGTATGGGATAACAACCACAATAATGCCTCACCGAGTGTTCATATAGATATTTAGCAGCATCATGATGCTTGTTTTCCTATGCTAGTGTTCTATAATCTATATTTCAAAATACATAAATTGTTTTTCTGCCTTTCATGTGGTGGATGATAAGGAAATGGTTAAGTAGCTAGTTTGTTTCTTTTACCACATTTCACTGTCCTTCTGAGGATTTTCTTTAGAAATGAAAATATTAATCCACAGCGTGGAGGGCTGATCTCCCTTAGACATTTATTAAACTAGGATATTTGAAGAATATGACAATGATAGAAGCTTCTTCACATTAGGATTAATACCATTTTTGGTGCAGTTTGGATCTATCTAACAGGAATTCTAAATAGAGCAGACTGCTCATATTTTCATTGAGTTTTGCCTTGAGTATGTTCAGAAGTTTATTTAAATAATAGTTTGGCAGAGTTATCAAAAAGATATGATATCTCCTGAAAGCAGTAATTGCTTTGGGCTACCCTGCAGGGTTACCAGATAGTAGATTATGTATGAATTTGCAGAAGAGGCCAGAAATGAGTTTCACACAGGAAACAGGACTTTTTACAAAGGTGAACTATGATTCTACTGTCTATTAGCCCTTCAGTTCCATAGTTTTGTATACATTGTGAATAGATTTTTAAACATTATATGTATTTAGGTATTGCTTATTTCCTTTCTTATGTTCAGAATTTGGTGGAGATTTTTAAGTATCCATAGAGCTGGATTAAATTTTTTTCTTGGCATTCAAAAGAAATAAAATACTAATAACAGCTTGTAGTTAATACATTTGTCCATATGATGTTAACTATAAGTTTTTTGAAGATGTTCTTTCTCAAGTTGTGGAAGTCCCCATCTGTTTCTAGTTTGCTGAGAATTTTTTTTTTAACTAAGAAATGGACATTTGTAATTTGACAGATGTCTTTCCATGTCAATTGAGATGATATTACATTGAATACAGTCAGTTACACTGATTGATCTGAACATTAATTGAATCTTACATTCTTGGGATAAACTCCATTTGGTCATGATGTATAATTCTTTCTATAGATTTCTGCATTTGATTTGCTAAAATTTTGTTTAAAATTTTTACACCTGTATTTATGAGGGGTAGTGATCTGTAGTTTTCTTCCCTTGTAATATCTCTGGTATGATGGAAACCTTTCCTTTCTCTTCAGTTCTCTGAAAGTTTGTGTAGAATTAATATGAGTCTTCATTAAATTGTTGATACGATTTGCTAGGGAAGCCATTTATTCCTGGAGTATTCTTTATGGGAAGATACTTAACAAAAAATTCAGATTTATTTGGATTATTTATTTTTTCTAGATTTACTTTTTCTAGAGTGAGTTTTGGTAATTTTGGTAGTGTGTGTCTTTTCATTGGTTTTATTCAAGTTCTCAAATGTATAGGTATAAAGTTTTCAATAATATTTTCTTTTCCTTTGGTAGAATTTAGACTGATGTCACCTCTCTTAACCCTAACAGTTGGTAGTTTATATCATCTCTCTTCTTTTACGAACAGTCTGGCTAAAAGTTTATCAGTTTTGTTAATCTTCTCAAAGATCCAGTGATTCTTCTTTCATTGATTCACAACTGCTATCTTTTCTGGTTTTTTCCTTCTACTACTTACTTTTGGTATAATTTGTCCTGTTTTAGTTTTTAAGATGGAAATTGAAGTCATTTAAGACCTTTTTCTTTTCTTACATAGGTGTTTAGTGCTATAAATTTCTCTCTATGTACTACTTTAGTGGCATCCCAAAATTTTGTTATATATTGTGTTTTCATTTTCATTCAGTTTAAAATAAAATACTTTTTAGATTACCTTGTTATTTCTTCTTTAGACTTCAAATATTTGGGGATTTTTCAGATACCTTTCAACTGCCAATTCCTAAGTTAATTTCACTATGCTCAGAGAGTAAACCTCATATGATTTACTCTTTTTAAGTGTATTGAGACTTATTGTATAACCTGGAATATGGTGAGTTTGGGTATATGTTTTATGTGCACGTAGAAAGAAATAAGTATGCTCTTTTGTTCTATAGTTCTCAATTAGATCACCTTGATTCATTTCCTGGACACATTAATGGTGGCTCAGACGGTAAAGCGTCTGCTTACAGTGCGGGAGACCCGGGTTCAATCCCTGGGTCAGGAAGATCTCCTGGAGAAGGAAATGGCAACCCACTCCAGTGTTTTTGCCTGGAAAATCCCATGGACGATGGAACCTGGTAGGCTACAGTCCATTGGGTCGCAAAGAGTCGGACACGACTGAGCGACTTCACCTTCACTCACTACTTAGTCTTGGTAGACCATTATAATATAATAATTGCTGATTTTTGAATATTTACTTTGAGCCAGGCATTCTGCATAGAGATTTATACAGATTACGTAAATTTAATTTTCCACAATTGCTTTTGTGGTATTATCAGTAACCTAATTTATAGCTGAAGAAACTATAACGGAGATTAATCACTTTGCACAGACATATGTGATACAGTAGGATTCAGATCTGATTAAACCATGCTTGTGTCACTGCTCCTCTGTCTAGGTGCTTTATGCCTGCCTCATATCCAAATGGTCCATCTTTTCCTCTACAATTTAGATCTGTTTTCTGCCCTGACAGTGGGGAAAAGAAGATTATTTCAGCAATCCAATCCATGCTAATTTTTTAACCTTTATCTTTTCATCTTATTTAGCAATAATTTCCCTCATTAAGAGTTAAAATATGTAAAAAATGACAGGGATCCTGGCAAGCCAATGGGGAAGAGGAATTGGACACATTGCTATCAGAACAGTTATATAAGGATTTACTAATTTTTCTATCAGTGAAAGTGAACTACTGTTGATCTCCTGATGGTGTGTTTCCATTATTTAGTGCCTTGCTACATGGGAATCCTTCCTTACATCACAGACAGATCTCCGCTTGGAAGAAGCCTCTGAAGATAAATTGTAATCTCATTGAAGACCTCTGTGTGATCTTTGGAAGATAATGTCTGTTAACCAAAGTTATTCTTTCTCAGTGGGCTGGATCCTTTCGAAAGTGGATGAAAAGTATTTCACACTATCTGGAAAACCAACAACTTAAAGCTCAGGTGTTCCAGATCATTGATATAAATTTGGATATATATATATATATGTACACACACATATACATACATATAAATATTTAGCTTAGTTTTAACTATGTTCTTAAATTTGTATGCCAATAATTATACATAAAGTTTTTTCTTAAATATTTGTCTGTGGAACATGTCATTTTAAATATATTGTAAAGACTCAGTTTTAATAAAAAGTTTAATATGAAATGACAGACTGTTGTGCGTTCTTTTCCTATTAGTAGCTCAAGGCTCTGAATCGGATTCTAATATGAATCCAATGTATATTAGTAAATATACTGTGTTGCTGCTGATAAGTCACTTCAGTTGTGTCCGACTCTGTGTGACCCCATAGATGGTAGCCCACCAGGCTCTGCTGTCCCTGGGATTCTCCAGGCAAGAACACTGGAGTGGGTTGCCATTTCCTTCTCCAATGCATGAAAGTGAAAAGTGAAAGTGGAGTCGCTCAGTCGTATCCGACCCCATGGACTGCAGCCCACCAGGCTCCTCCATCCATGGGATTTTCCAGGCAAGAGTACTGGAGTGGGGTGCCATTGCCTTCTCCGAAGTATGCTGTGTATTCACCTTTATTTGATCATAATTTTCTCTGAAATACTATTTACTTTGATGTTAGGAATTCAAAGTAAATATGCAAAACTGATTAAATATTTTTTAACAATTAAAGATAACTTTGAAAGTTGATTTGCTAAAAGCTAAAAAATTATTTAAAGGCTACCAAGTAAATATAAATTATTTTTGAGTTATTATTTAGAGATACTCATATAGTCATTTTCCTACTAGTAACTTTATGTTTGGGGGATTTTTTTTTTTTTTACATACTCTTTGCAACTCACATCTAGCTTTATTTTTTAATGTACACAGTGTTTATCAAATTTGTTCTCCCATTTTATTTGTTGTAAGTCACAAGCGCAGGTGACTTACGGTAACAGGGATAAAGACACAAGTTACAATAACAGGAATAGAGACACATGACACCTCAATTCTTTCTCCAGACTCACAGTCTAGTAATATTTATCATACAAAGTGATTTTATATTCATTTTATAGATATGTAAAAATTGAACATATCATCTAACATTTGCTAATTTTTTGGACATAGATATTTCTCAAGCCTTGGAATAAAGTTTGAGGTATTTAGTCACGCATATTACCTTACATGGATGACTTGTACCATTTGGTGATGGTGGTTGTTCAGTCACTCATGTCTGACTCTTTGCAACCCAGGGACTGCAGCTTGCCGGGTCTCTCTGTCCTTCTCTGTCCTTCTCTGTATCCCAGAATTTGCTTATTATTTTTAATCACTTGGTTATTAGCATTTAAATAAGTGTCTCACACACACAAAGTAGACATTTAAATCATCTTAACTAAAGGAAGGAAGCTGAAGCTCCAGTATTTTGTTCATCTGATGTGAACAGCCAACTCATTGAAAAGTCCCTGATGTTGGAAAAATTGAGGTCAGAAGGAAAAGAGGGTGTCAGGGTGTCAGAGGATGAGAAGGCTGGATGGCATCACCAATGGCATGGACGTGAACTTGGACAAACTTTGGGAGATGGTGAGTGGTGAGGGACAGGGAGGCCTGATATACTGCAATCCATGGGGTTGCAAAGAGTTGGACACGACTGGGCAACTGAACAACAACAAACTAAAACGAGATACACAATCATGTAGAAATATAAAACTAAACATTTTTTTAAAAATACTGATGTACAATTTTTAAACCATTTGTAGTGAAGAATCTGCCTTCATTGTTTCATGTTTGGCTGCTGACAGCTTTTAAGCTTCACCTGCTTTTTCCTCTCCTGCACCATGTCTGGACAAGCTGCTAAGAAATGCAAAAGAATGTTCCCTCTTTCAGCACTCACAGGAAGTTCAAACCATTCAGCCTCCTCCCTGTGTACAGGGACTCATCTCTAACTACCATAAAAACCTCAAGCCAGTGAGTGTCCTTCCCCAGGTCTCAGGACACTTTCAGAGAGGACTGCCCCGTTGGCCCCATTATGTGATAACTGTAACTCACAGGAAGTTCAAACCATTCAGCCTCCTCCCTGTGTACAGGGACTCATCTCTAACTACCATAAAAACCTCAAGCCAGTGAGTGTCCTTCCCCAGGTCTCAGGACACTTTCAGAGAGGACTGCCCCGTTGGCCCCATTATGTGATAACTGTAACGGGGAAGCCTCATTATGTGATAACTCTTTTCATACCCTGTTTGTGTGTTCGTGCCACCACTGGTCTTGACATCCAAATCAAATTTGGGTTGAGAAGCCTTCCTATTTATCAGGATGACTCCAACTGTATTGTTTTGCAAACCATTTAGCCACCCCAAACTTCATTTCCCCATCCAGAGATAATAATCTGGTACTCAAAATGGAGGTAATAATCTCCAACTAACAGCCTGTTAAATGACAGAAAACTTAGAACACCTGCTAGAGGGAAGTAGGGGTTGGGGAATTAGGTGAAAGTGGTCAGAAGGTACACACTTCCCATTATAAATAAGGCCTGGCGATGTAATGCACAGCATGACAGTCGTTAATACTGTAATGTGTATTTGAAGTTGACAGGAGAAGTAGATCTTAAAAATTCCCATCAAGGTTTTGGTTGCAAGTGTGAGGTAATGGATATTAACTAATCTTACTGTGTTAGTCATTTTACAGTGTATAAACAGATCATTATGTTGTAATCTTAAACTTAATGTCATTTATCAATTATACCTCAATAAGCCTTTAGCTCTGCATATCTTTCCTCTCTTCTGTCCCTCATTCTGTCCATGAGTGACATCCCACATACACACACATGCCCACAGAGGTTACACGTGGTAACTTGTGTATATCCTTCCACACCGTTGCTCTATACTTACAGTATCCTGTACAGACTTCACACACATACACACACTCCCTCACAGGCAGTTTTTAGCTTTGTCTTATAAAAATGAAGTCATATTATACATACTATTTTGCCTTTTGTTTCTCATTTCACAGTATCTTGTGGAAGGCTCTTATGCACTTTTTAAATGGCCACACAGTATGTCATGGTGTGAATCTGTAGTGATTCGTGAGCCATTTTGTTGATTGGAGTTACTTACTTTGCTTCTAATTTATCATCTCACCACAAAAAGAAACACTATACATTTGGTTACCACTTCATATCTATAGCCCCTCTCCCCATTTCTGCAGGCCTAAGGAACGTCTAATCTGTCTTCTGTCTTTACAGATTTGCTTGTTCAAGATATTTCATGTTAATGGATCATATAATATGTGATTCTTTTTTTGTGACTGGCTTCTATCATTTAACATATTTTCAAGTTTCATTCATGTTGTAGCATCGATCAGTACTTTGGTTCTTTTTTTATGGCCAAAAATATTCTATTGTATATGTGTGTGTTTGCAAGTGTGTTGTCGTTTACTCACTAAGTCATGTCCGACTCTATGGACTGAAGCACTCCAGGCTTCCCTGTCCTTTTCCATCTCCCAGAGTTTGTTCAAACTCACGTCCATTGAGCTGATGATGCCATCCAACCATCTCATCCTCTGTCACCCTTTTCTTCCCTTGTCCTCAGTTTTTCCCAGCATCAGGGTCTTTTCTAGTGAGTCGGCTCTTGACATCAGGTGGCCAAACTGTTTTAGCTTCAGCTTCAGCATCAGTCCTTCCAATGGATATTCAGGACTGATTTCCTTTAGGATTGACTGATTTGATCTCCTTGCTATCCAAGGAACTCTTGAAAGTTTTCTCCAGCACCACAGTTTGAAAGCATCAGTTTGGCACTCAGCCTTAATAGTCCAACTCTCACATCCATCATGTCTACTAGAAAAACCAAAGCTTTGAGTATACAGACCTTTATAGGCAAAATGATGACTCTGCTTTCTAATATACTGTCTAGGTTTGTCATAGGTTTTCTTCCAAGGAACAAGCATCTTTTAATTTCATGGCTGCAGTCACTACAGTGATTTTGGAGCCCAAGAAGATAACATTTGTCACTGTTTCCATTTTTTCCCCTTCTCTTTGCCATGAAGTGATGGGACTGAATGCCATGATCTTATTTTTTGAATGTTTTATTTTAAGCCAGCTTTTTTACTCTCGTCTTTCATTCCTGCATGAAGCTCTTTAGTTCTTTTTCACTTTCTGCCATAAGGGTGGTGTCATCTGCATATCTGAGGTGATTGATATTTCTCCCAGCAATCTTGATTCCAGCTTATGAGTCTTTTATCCTGGCATTTCGCATGATATACTCTGCATATAAGTTAAATCAGCAGGGTGACAAGAACAGATACATATTTACACACACACATATATATGTGTAGACAAATACATTTTTGTTTATTCATTATATTTGTTTTTTCTTTCACTGATAGACATTTAGTTTGTTTTCAGCTTTGGCTAGTATGAATACAGCTGCTATAAATATTGGTATGTAAGTGTTTGTGTGAACATAATGTTTCATTTCTTTTGGGCCTGTACCTAACAGTGGAATTGCTGGTTCATACCACAACTATATTTGACCATTTAAGGAGCTACCAGAATGTTTTCCAAAATGGCTGTACCATTTTACATTCCTACCATTAGTGTATGAGAGTTCCAATTACTTTACATCCACATCAGCATTTATTTTTAAAATTTAATTTTATTACAGCCATCCCAGTGGATGGGATGGTATCTTGTTTTGACTTGCATTTCCTGTTGCATCTTTTATTGTGGGCCTGTTAGTGATTTATATATATTCTTTGGAAAAATATCTGTTCAGATCCTTTGCCCATTTTTAGTTATTGAGTTGTAAAAGTTATTTGTATAACTCTAGATGCAAATCTCTTATCAGATTATCATTTGCAAATATTTCTTTTTTACTTTCTTGATAATGCACTTTGAATCACAGAAATTTTAAATTTTGGTGAAGTTCAGTATATTTTTTTATTTTTGTTGCTTATCCTTTTGGTGTCATAACTAAGAAGTCATTGCCAACACAGCAGTCATGCAGATCTACCTCTAAGTTTTCTTGTAAAAAGAGCTTTAACTTTTAGATTTAGGCTTTTGATATCCACTTTGAGTCAGTCATTGCATATGATGTGTGATAAGGGCCCAATTCTATTCTTTTACATGAGGATATACAGTTGTCTTAGCACTATTTACTGAAGAGACTTTGACATAATTTTCACTACTGAGAAACATGTAGTTGGAGCTCCCTGTATTGTCATCCTGGAAGTGGAATTCCTAGTGTAGTTTTGAACTGGCCGGTGTGATGTGTACTGTGGTGGTTGTTGTTAGCATATGGAAATATGACTACTGGATACCTCATCATAAAAACAATTTTTAAAAACAGCAAAATGAGACATTTAACTTTTACTTAAAAAAATCTACCCTAAAGTCTATAGGTACTTTTCATTGCACTCATGCCCTCTTTCAACAACTGCTTCTCGAAGAATACAATTCTTGTTGTTCAGTTATTTTTCCACCAAGCACATAGCCTTCAAAAAAAAAGGCATGGGTTTCAAGTGGAACAGGCCAGTAGCCATTGTATGGAATTGGAGATAGACTTGGCATATTTTGAAAGTGGTTTAAGTCCATCTTGTATAATTGCTTCTAGCCAGGTAATACTATTTCTTTCTTTCTAAGGATTCCACCCCCTCCTTTCATTTACCTGGAGGGAAATTTAAAATCTTTTAACCTCAACTTGATATTTAAAGCAGAAACATTCATGGTGAATTTCTCTGTTATTTTGACCTGAGGTCCTAGGAAGGAAAAAAGTTATTTCCTGTGTTGTACTTGGATGAAAGTCACCATCATAGAGTTTGACTCCTGTGAATTTTAGAGTCAGTGAGCTCAGGTTTAAGATATGATTTGAGAATGTTACTGGTTTGGTTCCTAGTTTGTACTTTCCCTTCTCTTTAAATAATTGTTGGCAGTTGATTGACTAGAAAACATTATTTGCTTCTTTTTTTGAGAACTACAAGCACACAGAGACACACACTTAAAATAAGAAATTATCACTGGACATGTGTATGATCCCCAGAATATACAAATAAAAGTATTTTTCCACTTTCTTACACCTCATCCCAAGATTACTACCTTGACTAGTTTTATATTACTCTGGAAACTTGGATTTCTACTCATGCTGTCGACCATCTATTTTATAATCAATTTCTTTGTCTTTGCCTTAAACAGATTTTTAAGTTCTTATATTTTTTTTTCCAAAACTCACAGTTGATTCTGTGCTTTGATTAACCTATTATTGACTGTGTGTTGTTGTTGTTGTTGTTGTTGTTGTTTGCCTTTGGTCCACTTTCTCCTTCAGTCTTTTTGTGATATTGTTTCAGAATTCTTATTTTAACTGATCAAAGAAAGAAACTACTTTAGAAAAAAATGGGAAATATTGGGCTTATATAACCCAGAAGGAAAAGGGCCTAACTGGTTCTGAATAAGTGTATTTCTCTTTCTGTCTTTATTTCCTACTTTGCTTGAATGGGTTAACCTCCCTTCCACCTAGTCCTGCCTTTGAAAGTGAAAAAGTGAAAGTGTTAGTCAGTCAGTTGTGTCTGACTCTTTGTGACTCCATAGACTGTAGCCCACCAGGCTTCTCTGCCCATGGAATTCTCCAAGCAAGAATACTGGAGTGGGTAGCCATTTCCTTCTCCAGGGGATCTTCCTGACCCAGGGATCAAACCTGGGTCTCCTGCACGCAGGTGGATTCTTTACCATCTGAGCCACCGGGGAAGCCCAGCCTTGCCTTTTCATGAGGCTTATTCTGTGGTTCTCAAATGGGGGCCAATTTAACAGAGTCTGGAGATATTTTTTGAAACCATATTATGGGAGCAGATACTGGCGTATAGTTGATAGAGATCAGGGATGCTGCTAAACATCTTAACCCAACAAAGAACTATCTGACCCAAAATGCCATGATTGCCAGGCTGAGAATCCTGGGCTAGATTAGTGTTTCCTAGTAACTCCTGGCTCATGAGTTCCTAGCTTTGCTGCTGGGAAGGAAAGAGCTCTTCTTTTCCAGCTTCAATCAGAAAAGTAGCTTAGGATATAGCTAACTCTCCCTCTTCCCCACATCCTGGTCTCAGGCCAGTCTGGGGCTGAAAGCCAGGGTGCCATTATCAATAAATCCTAGGTCGAGTTCTTGTTTTTATACAAAGAACAGCAGGCAAGGGGGTTATTACGGTCAAGGGAAGATGCAGCTTTCATTCAGACCTCATGTTAGATGTGCACCCTCGAAAAGAAGAGGGATGCTTTATGCAAAAGAAAGAAGAGGTTGAGGGAACACAAATTATGTCCACACTATAATTTTTAAATGATCATACATTTTTATTCATTTAGAATTGTATAAGTTCTATACACTCATATAATTAACAATATTCTGTACTTACACCTAAATTCCTCAACAAGAAAGGGCTAATGTAAAAATAGCTCTACAGGGAACATGGATTAGAAATTGCAAGTGTAAATAGACCATTAGTCCAGCACATGTAATTACATAGGAAGTCAATCATAATTTTATTGGCTAAAAAATAGCACAAGACTGGGAAATTAAGATTTGTGAGAGTACTCATATATTGAAAATACAGTCTTTACATTAGATTTGATTGAGCCCAGTGGATAAAATATATTCCTATATTGAAGTACTACATTGAGATCCCATCAAAGCACACTGATGTGAAGGATACATTGAATGACAAAGCTATGATCCTTTCTTTTACAAATATGTTCAACCAACTACGTGATTATTGTAACATGAATAGTGTAATGAAGGGTTGCTGCACCGAATTTCATTAAAGATCAAGCTCAGCATTCTCACTGTTTCAAGGAGATTTGAAAATTAAGAATAATGAAATTAGTCTATTATGTGGAGATTTCCATGTCTCTTAAGCTAGGTTAGCAAATGAAATATGGCTTATAAACACCTTTAATTTAAATTGAAGTGACTGGGTTCATAATTGAACTTGTAACTAATCAGTCTGTTCTTTGATTCCTCTACCATGTTATACTCTGACCCCCTTTAGCAGTGAACCTCCTAATTCTGGCACCTGTCACAGAAAATGTTCATGTGAAAAGCAGCTATTTTTTCATGTCTCAAGTGAAACTTTTACGTACATATAGTACCGAATAAGTATTCACAGATAAAACAGAATCAGACCCATTTGTTTCCTCCTTCACAGGTATTTTAGAGGGTATTTTAGTTTTAATTTGCTGTTTTATTTTATGTGGCTTTGTTTTTAAATAGAATTAGTCCTTTTTTTCTTCTGAAAATGAACAAATCATGAATTTCTTACAACTGTCGAATGACTCGAGCCACCTGGTAGGCATGGTATGACTTCCAATTTTTCTGTCCACTGCTCTGATTTCACCAGATCTCTGAGGTATAAGCTCTTGACAAGTTGTTTTATTTCTGTCATTTCACAGATCTACTTAGCTTGAACATCCAGAATCATGGCATTTGACAACCAGTTCTTAATAGTGTCTCAGTTAGCCTTTGTCATATAAGAAAAGAAAAGCTCCAGGGGGCATGATGACTCTTATTTGGTTGCCCTTTCCATCTCATCACTCCTTTCATAATCTCAGGGGCAGAAAAGAAAGTCTTTGGATTTCAGTGGACACCCTCTTCAGTATTCCACTCCCTTGCCTACTCTCCCTAGAGCCTCCAAACCTCAATTTTCTGACTCATTTCATCCTGACAGCTTTATTTGGTCTATATTAAAATGAGAAAATGAAGAACAGTTACTATAATTTTTTTATAGCCAAATTTGTTTTTCTATAGCCAAATTTAATTCTCATGATGAGTTATTTTGAAATTGTGTCTTATTTAAAGTCATTTTTATATTTCTGTATTTATTTTTGGAAATTATTTATTTATTTGGTTGCAGTGGGTCTTCATTGCTGCGACAGCTTTCTCTAGGGTGGCTAGCGTAGGCTACTTTTTGTTGCAGTGATCGGGCTTCTCATTGTGGTCGCTTCTCTTGTTGTGGAGCACAGACTCTAGGCTCATGGCTTCAGCAGTTGTTGCCCACAGACTTTAGTTGACCTTGGCATGTGGAATCTTCCCAGACCAGGGATTGAACCCATGCCCCTTGCTTTACCTATTCTATAAAAAGGCTAATAATAGTACTTTATTAATGTAGTACTGTATAAAATAATACATGTAAAGGGCTGTATATATTAAGGGCACAGGTTAAACATAAGAGGTAAAAACAGAATCTTAGAAGTTTTCCCAGAGAGACCCACCTTACAGCATAGGCATCTTTCCTAAATGGAAAAATCACTTTGATTGCTACCTAATCTGAAACAGAAACATGCAACCGATAGGTTCTGACCAACTCATAGGCAACATAATGATCAAGAAAACTTTCCTAATTTCTAGCTTTTTAAAAGCCAGATGTAGGATTATATCAATGTGTACTGTGAACAGCCTAACATCAGAGGGAAATAGAAATTGTCCAGAAACAGATTTTTTTCCTGGCAACTCAGTCCTGACATCTAGTTTATAAATGTAGAAATAATGTTCCTTCACATTTAATAATGGCTTTGAATAAACTCTTAGAGTTGTTAAATGTAGAATCAAGTTCTGAGCACACTGTAAAAAAAAAAAAAGGCATTTAACATTTAAAATTCTGAGCCTGTTAGTTAAGTATTCTAAGCCCCAATTTCCCATCTGTGGAAAGGGGAAATTAATCTGCCAGATTTACATTGCTAGGAAGTATTAGAATAAATTATACACAGCTGACTTTGACTACTTAAAAAAATTCTATATCAGCTTTCCTTTGTTTCTTATCTAAACACTGAGACTTTCAGTACATCCATGAATTCAGGGTATCCTGAGATAAAACAAGCTAATGATCATCATTACTAAGGTGTATTACATTAAGAAAGATTCATGTGTGTGAATATAGATAGATATAGATACACATTTACGCTTTTATTTATACACATAGATGTGTGTGTATGTGTGCATATGGGTACGTGGTGTGTGAATGTGTATAGTAATTAGTGGAACAATGTGAATTAAAAATGAATGGAGCGTGGGACTTCCTTGGTGGTCCACACATCTAAAGCAGGGGATATGGGTTCAATCTATGATTGAGAACTAAGATCCTGCTTGCCACATGGCATGGCCAAAAAAAAAAAAAAAACTTATTAGAGCAGAAGTCAACAGCATGCATACTATTGCTTATCTTACTCCCATCTTTCTATGTGTTACAGTTTTTCCAGGTTTGAAAATGTATTTATGTTCATGTTCATAAGGTTCTTGAGCAATGATATCCTTTATAATAGGTCAGCTATTTGTGTGTTTGCCACCACTTTGGCTAGTGAAGTTCTTTAAAGCTGTACTTACATATGTTCAAAACAGAAAAATTGAACTTCCACTGTTCCTGTTTATATTTCTCTTAATATAAGTCATGGAGATTGAAGACATTGTTTATATTTTTTATTCTAAACATGACAGTTAGGATCATCTTTGGGTAAGATCAGAAGAGCAATGCTCTCTCATTTTAAGGGAAGTCTTTCCAGAACATGCAATTAAACAGCTAATCAGAGCTGGTTAAATGAGGCATTTGTTAATTATGCATAAACAATGTTCTCTTCCTCCTTGAAGTATTATGATTACTGATTTTAAGGTTAAACTAATATTGCTTCTAAGTGGTTTATTTAAGCAATCTGAGATTCTAAGACCTTTTGAAATACTTTGCATTCAAATATCCATCAACCATGCATCCACTCATAGTGTTGTTCACCAATTCCACAGATTCCACTGCTAATAGGGACCAGATACCATCATCTGTGCTGCTGTAAATTGTTGTTGTTGTTGTTGTTCATCCACTAAGTCATGTCCAACTCTCTGTGACTTCATGAACTGCAACCCGCCAGGCTTCCCTGTCCCCCGCTATCTCCCAGAGTTTGCTCACATTCATGTCCGTTGAGTTGGTGATACTATCTAACCATCTCCTCCCGTGCCGCCCCCTTCTCCTTTTGCCTTCAATCTTTCCCAGCATCAGGGTCTTTTCTAATGAGTCTGCTCTTTGCATCAGGTGGCCAAAGTATTGTAAATGGTAATGGTAAATAAACATAACTTGCCTTCAGTAAGTTAAAGTCTAATGAGGAGAAAGACACCATGCATAAATAAAAATTAAATCTCAGTCTAATGAATGTATTAGGCTCTTGGGCTGCCGTAATAAAGTATCAAAAACTAGGTGACTTAAAACAACAGAAATTTATTGCCTTTCAGTTCTGGAGGTTGGAAGTCTGAGGTTCTAGGGGAAAATCCTTCCTTGCCTCTTCTAGCTGCTGCTGTTTGCTGGCAGTTGGGGTTCCTGGGATTGTGGGTGTGCCACTCCATTCACTGGGCAGTCTTCTCTGTGTCTTCATACTGCTTTCCCTCATTATTGTCTGTGACCAAATATCCTCTTTTCACAAGGACACTAGTCATAATATATTAGGGCCCACCCTAATGACCTCATTTTAACTTCATTACCTCTATAATGACCCCATTTTAAAATAAGGGCACAGTATGAGATACTGGGGATAGAACTTCAACATATGTTCTTTAGAGGGCGCCATTCAACCCATAACAATGCACAGTTACAAACAGTGACAAGTGCTATGATGTGGTCTGACCACTAACAGAGAGAATAATATGAAGCATCTCTTTTAAGTTGAGTAAACAGGGAAGGACTACTGAGGAATCAGAAAATAAGAAATTAGCCAAATAGGGCTTTCCAGGTTGTGCCAGTGGTAAAGAATCTGTCCACCAATGCAGGAGACATGAGTTGGATCTTCCCTGGATTGGGAAGATCCTCTGGAATAGGAAATGTCAGCCCGCTCCAGTATTCTTGCCTGGGAAATCCCATGGACAGAGGAGCCTTGCAGGCTCCATAGGGTCACAAAGAGTCAGGCATGACTTAGCGACTAAACAACAACAACAAACAGGCAAAGGGTAGTAGATGAGCTGAATGAAGTGCACGTGCCAAGGTCCTGAGGTGTGAAAAAGCTTGATGCACAGAAAGAACTGAAACACAACCTGAGTGTCTTAGAGTGTAGTGAACGAGAGAAAAGGAGTTTCAAGACAAACTTTTAACTTTATCTGAATTTTTAACTTTTTTTTTTTTTTTTTTTAGCAATTGTAAGTAATTACCAGAAAATACTGAGGTAAGATAGCATAGCTTATAAGGAATATAATCAGTATAGTTTGATGCCTTCCTTGATAGAATGTGTGAAAGGTGAGAACACTAGAGGATATTTGCAAGCTAGGAACTGCAAAAGAATAGGGAGAAGGAAAAGGCTGGCATATCAATGACAATATCAGTGGAATCATTAACGACTTGAAGAAACAGCTTGCAAATTTTCATAAGCAGTGGTGATATTCAAGATGATTTAAGCTAATCCAGTCATAGTTGTCTTTATAATATTTAATAACATTGATGACAATTGGTAAATAACCCCAGCCATAGGCCTCCAGTCACTTTGCTGGCACCTCCTGGAGCATTTCCTAGACTGCCCCCAAATTTCAGAATTGAAAGTGTTAGCTTAAGAGATAGCTTGGGCCTGGAAGTTACCTGCATTCACTCTGTTGCTTGCTATTCTCCATTCTGATTGATCTACCCATAATGCACTGGGCATATCATAGCAAGAAATGTTTACATTTGATAAATATATAGAGATACGTATTTATGTGCATATACAGCTAGAGGTGCACAGTATATAGACATAAATGTGTTTATACACACCCATATTATGAAAATTAACTCAGAGGGTAAGCTTAAAATTTATTTATTTTTATATGCCTGTTGGAGCCATAACCTGAAATCTTAGCCATTCATTAAAGCTCAAGAGGTGACTGACTGGAAAGTTGTAGAGGCTAGAGATAGTTGTATCTGGGGAAATAAGCCCTGCAGCAGAAAATCCAGCAGTTGCTAAATTGGCCTTGATTCAGGCAGGTAATCCACATCCTAATTGGCCTCATTCCATAGGAAAAGATCAGAAGTTGGAGGCTTCAGACAGAGGCAGTGCCCAAAAGTGAGAAAAATAATTGCATGCCATTTATAGGAGAGCATCCCAGGGATGAGAAACAAGATCCGCTCCACATGGGAGGGACTTGCCGACGCTGGACGCAGGATAGGTCCTGATGTACGTAAAGGAGTGGTAGGCTTACACTGACAAAGAAAGTAGGACACATTGACTGTAATAAACAGGGAAATAATCAACTCTTACAGGTTTAAACAGAGAGGAAATATACCCTCACTTAACTAAGAGGTTCAGAAGAAGGGTAGAGCTTTAGCAGCAGCTTACCCCTGCCTCTGCCACCTGCTCTCACCCCTTGCTGGTGAGCACTTTGCCTGCTGGCCTTTCCTCTGCCTGCTTTCCTCATCGGGTGAAAATTATGACTTTTGGATTCATATCCACATATGCAGTAGTCAGAGGATACTGGAAGCTGTCTTCCAGTGGTTGTCTATTTTTAAGAACAGGAAAACTTTCCCAGAATGCCCAGCAAACTTCTCCTTGTGTATCGTTTTTCTAGTTGGGAAGGTATTGCCCATCTTGAACCAATCCCTGTGTCTGTTTAGTAATGCAACTATTGGCCTTGGTATGAGTTCCTGAATTCATCCCAAACAGGGAATGAGATTACTTTTAAATCCATTTAGTCCACTCCCAGCTTTATTACCAAAAGTTATTTTTAAATTATTTGGGAGTGGGCCATTTGATTAGGTCCTCTCTCAAATATCTTTGAAAGTGAAGAATCAGAAAAGGATTTGGTGCCCTAGTATTAGGGTGTGTCAGATAGGAGTGCAGCACACCTATGGACACCTTATCTTTGACAAAGGAGGCAAGAATATATGATGGAGAAAAGACAATCTCTTCAACAAGTGGTGCTGGGAAAACTGGTCACCAATTGTAAAAGAATGAAACTAGAACACTTTCTAACACCATACACAAAAATAAAATGGATTAAAGATCTAAATGTAAGACCAGAAACTATAAAACTCCTAGAGGAAAGCATAGGCAAAACACTCTCTGACATAAATCACAGCAGTATCCTCTATGACCCACCTTCCAGAGTAATGGAAATAATAGCAAAAATAAACAAGAAAGAAAGTGAAATCCCTCAGTCATGTCTGACTCTTTGCGACCCTATGGACACCAGGCTTCTCTGTCCATGAGATTTTCTAGGCAAGAATACTGGAGTGTATTGCCATTTCCTTCTCCAGAGTATCTTCCTGACCCAGGGATCAAACCCAGGTCTCCTGCATTGTAGACAGATGCTTTACCATCTGAGCCACCAATGGAACCTAATTAAACTTAAAACCTTTTGCACAATGAAGGAAACTATAAGCAAGGGGAAAAGACAGCCTTCAGAATCTGAGAAACTAATAGCAAATGAAACAACTGACAAAGAATTAATCTCAGAAATATACAAGCAGCTCATGCAGCTCAATTCCAGAAAAATAAACTACCCAATTGAAAAATGGGCCAAAGAACTAAACGGACATTTCTCCAAGAAAGACATACAGATGGATAACAAACACATGAAAAGATGCTCAACATCACTCATTATCAGAGAAATGCAAATCAAAACCACAATGAGGTATCATCTCATGCTGGTCAGAATGGCTGCAATCCAAAAGTCTACAAACAGTAAATGCTGGAGAGGGTGTGAAGAAAAGGGAACCCTCTTACACTGTTGGTGGGAATGCAAACTAATACAGCCACTCTGGAGAACAGTATGGAGGTTCCTTAAAAACCTGGAAATAGAACTGCCATATGACCCAGCAATCCCACTGCTGGGCATACACACTGAGGAAACCAGGATTGAAAGAGACACGTGTAACCCAATGTTTATCGCAGCACTGTTTACAATAGCCAGGATATGGAAGCAATCTAGATGTCCATCAGCAGACAAATGAATAAGAAAGCTGTGGTACATATACACAATGGAGTATTACTCAGCCATTAAAAAGAATGCATTTGAATCAGTTCTAATGAGGTAGATGAAACTGGAGCCTATTATACAAAGTAAGTCAGAAAGAAAAACACCAATACAGTATATTAATGCATATATATGGAATTTAGAAAGATGTTAACGATGACCCAATACGCAAGACAGCAAAAGAGACCCAGATGTAAAGAATAGACTTTTGTACTCTGTAGGAGAAGGTGAGGGTTGGATGATTTGAGAGAATAGCATTGAAACATGTATATTACCATATGTGAAATAGATCCCCAGTCCAGGTTTGATGCATGAGATAGGGAGCTCAGGGCTGGTGCACTGGGACAACCCTGAGGGATGGGATGGGGAGGGAGGTGGGAGAGGGGATCAGGATGGGGAACACATGTACACCCATGGCTGATTCATGTCAACGTATGGCAAAAACCACTACAATATTGTAAAGTAATTCACCTCCAATTAAAATAATTAATTTAAAAAAAGATAGAGACGCAGACACCAAGACAATATTAGAAACATCAAAGATTTATGTAGGATATACCTATAAGAGATAAAGGGTTGAGGAACAGAGAAAGGCTTCAGAGTGCAATGTGGCTCTAAACCTAAGAGGGAGCAGGAAAGGAAACGAGGCTCAGGACACAGTTCAGGCCTGAAAAAGTCAGGCCAGAAGGGAGCCCCAGGGCAAAGACAACTGTTGGGAGAGTCTTGTGTGGGCAGGAACAGCTCAGCCCTGGTCCCTCTGTCAGGCTCAGTCACTGGCTGTGAGCAGCCCAGGGAAAGCGTCTGGAGATGTCTGCTAACTAGGCTTCTCATAGCAGGTCAGCGTTTGGAAGGAGACCGATGCGACACCTGGCTGCTGTGTAAAGGACTGTCACTCAGTCCTTCTTCACTTGTCAGTTTCTGGGACATACAACAAGTAAGATTTTACCAAAACTTATTCAGTGACAATGGTTAATTCTCTTACTCTTTCACTTAGAGGCACTTTGTTAAACAGAAAGGTTTGGGAAAATTTAATTATTGCTAATTTTAATAAAACTTGGCCCTTACAGAAAATTTTGATTAAGTGCATTAATCTTACATATGTTAACCATATCTTTGTCATAAGTTTGGAGTTAAGACTTAGCTCATTCAATTTATGTATGTCTGTCATATGATCTAACTGGCAAAACCAACCCTCATGGTCAAATCAGTTAGACTTTCTGTAAGAAATCCTTTAAATTCACAGAAACATATAAGTTTGTATTTTTTATGGTAATCATCTTCTTTCTGAATTCTAAAGTAGGTACATGAGAGATACATAATAGATGGAAGGATAGGTTCACAGATAGATAAATAGATCGGTCTTGCTACCAGTTTGTTATTGGATAAAGTAAAACAGCTCAACTTTCAATATTTCTTATATTAAATTCTTTGCTTTGCTTTCCCTGGTGGCTCATGATAAAGAATCAGCCTGCAATGTGGGAGGCCCAGGTTCAATCCCTGGGTCAGAAAGATCCCCTGGAGAAGGGAATAGCTACCCACTCCAGTATTCTTGCTTGGAGAATCTCATGGGCAGAGGAGTCTGGTGGATTACAGTCCATGGGGTTGCAAAGTCAGACACTACTTTTCACGCAGTATAGACATTGGAGCAATGCTTTCTTTCATGATCATCCAGAGATGGATAAGATGAGGTCATGAAGTAAAAACTACATAATTCCACCTCACCCAACTTTCTGAACATCTCTGCATTGACAAGAATACAGCATTTTAGATTGCATGCATTGTTACACATATATAGACTGTTTGTTTAAAAACTAGTGGATTTGTACCCCTGGGAAATTAACCGTAGTAAAATTCAGTTTTGTAAGAGATATACATCTTCTTTATAAAGTGGGACAAGATCAGCTGTAAAATGGAGATGAGAAAAAAAAAGTGGGCCTGACTTCTAGAAAAGTTTTAGAAGTCTAAAACTTTTCAAGGAGTTTTAGAAGTCCCATGGACTTGTTTGGCAGTCTCCAAATATAGGTACACCAAAAACTACCGTCCAATTGCACTCAACTCACATGCTAGCGAGGTGACGCTCAAAATCCTTCAAGCTAGGCTTCAACAAAGTATCACTATGAACAAAGCTAGTGGAGGTGATGGAATTCTAGCTGAGCTGTTTCAAATCCTGAAAGATGATGCTGTGAAAGTGCTGCACTCAGTATGCCAGCACATTTGGAAAACTCAGCAGTGGCCACAGGACTGGAAAAGGTCAGTTTTCATTCCAATCCCAAAGAAAGGCAATGCAAAAGAATGCTCAAACTACCGCACAATTGCACTCATCTCACATGCTATTAAAGTAATGCTCAAAATTCTCCAAGCCAGGCTTCAGCAATATGTGAACCATGAACTCCCTGATGTTCAAGCTGGTTTTAGAAAAGGCAGAGGAACCAGAGATCAAATTGCTAACATCCGCTGGATTATGGAAAAAGCAAGAGAGTTCCAGAAAAAAACATCTATTTCTGTTTTATTGACTATGCCAAAGCCTTTGACTGTGTGGATCACAATAAACTGTGGAAAATTCTGAAAGAGATGGGAATACCAGACCACCTAACCCGCCTCTTGAGAAATCTGTATGCAGGTCAGGAAGCAACAGTTAGAACTGGGCATGGAACAACAGACTGGTTCCAAATAGGAAAAGGAGTATGTCAAGGTTGTATATTGTCACCCTACTTTATAACTTCTATGCAGAGTACATCATGAGAAATGCTGGGCTGGAAGAAGCACAAGCTGGAATCAAGATTTCCAGGAGAAATATCAATAACGTCAGATATGCAGATGACACCACCCTAATGGCAGAAAGTAAAGAGAAACTAAAAAGCCTCTTGATGAAAGTGAAAGAGGAGAGCGAAAAAGTTGGCTTAAAGCTCAACATTCAGAAAACTAAGATCATGTCATCCGGTCCCATCACTTCATGGGAAATAGATGGGGAAACAGTGGAAACAGTGTCAGACTTTAATTTTGGGGGCTCCAAAATCACTGCAGATGGTGACTGCATCCATGAGATTAAAAGACGCTTACTCCTTGGAAGAAAATTTATGACCAACCTAGATAGTATATTCAAAAGCAGAGACATTACTTTGCCAACTAAGGTCCATCTAGTGAAGGCTATGGTTTTTCCTGTGGTCATGTATGGGTGTGTGAGTTGGACTGTGAAGAAGGCTGAGCACCAAAGAATTGATGCTTTTGAGGTGTGGTGTTGGAGAAGACTCTTGAGAGTCCCTTGGACTGCAAGGAGATCCAACCAGTCCATTCTAAAGGAGATCAGTCCTGGGATTTCTTTGGAAGGAATGATGCTGAAGCTGAAACTCCAGTACTTTGGCCACCTCATGCCAAGAGTTGACTCATTGGAAAAGACTCTGATGCTGGGAGGGATTGAGGGCAGGAGGAGAAGGGGATGACAGAGGATGAGATGGCTGGATGGCATCACTGACTCGATGGACGTGAGTCTGAGTGAACTCTGGGAGATGGTGATGGACAAGGAGGCCTGGCATGCTGCGATTCATGGGGTCACAAAGAGTCCGACATGACTGAGTGACTGAACTGAACTGAACTGAGGCTTCAACAGTACCTGAACCGAGAACTTCCAGATGTTCAAGCTGGATTTAGAAAAGGCAGAGGAACCAGAGATCAAATTGCCAACATCCACTGGATCACAGAGAAAGCAAGGGAATTCCAGGAAAACATCTCCTTCTGCTTCATTGACTACTCTAAAGCCTTTGACTGTGGATCACAGCAAATGGTGCAAAATTTTGAGAGATGGGAATACCAGACCTTCTTATCTGCCTCCTAATAAACCTGTATGCAAGTCAAAAAGCAACAGTTAGACCAGGGATAGAACAATGTACTGGTTCAATGTACTCTTATTTAATTTATATGCAAAGTGCATCATGCAAAATGCCAGGCCAGATGCATCACAAGCTACAGTCAAGATTACTGGGAGAAATATCAACAACCTCAGATACGTATGCATATGATACCACTTTAATGGCAGAAAGTAAAGAGGAACTAAAGAGCATCTTGATGATGTTGAAAGAGGAGAGTGAAAAAACTGGCTTAAACTCAATATAATGAAGATCATAGCATCTGTTCCCATCATTTCATGGCAAGAATGGGGCAAAAGTGGAGACAGAGACAGATTTTATTTTCTTGAGCTCCAAAATCACTGCAGAGGGTGACTGCAGCCACAAAAGTAAAAGGTGCTTGCTCTTTGGATGGAAAGCTATGACAAACTTAGACAGCATAATAAAAAGCAGAGACATCACTTTACCAACAGAGGCTCGTATAGTCAAAGCTATTGTTTTTCCAGTAGCTATGTATGGATGTGAGATGTGGACCGTAAAGAAGGCTGAGCACTGAAGAATTGATGGTTTTGATTTGTGGTGCTGGAGAAGACCCTTGAGAGTCCCCTGGACAACAAGAGATCAAACCAGTCAATCCTAAAGGAAATCAACCCTGAATATTCATTGGAAGCACAGATGCTGAAGCTCCAATACTTTGGCCACCTGATGCAAAGAGCCAGCTCATTGGAAAAGACCATAATGCTGGTAAAGATTGAGGGCAGGAGGAGAAGGGGGCGACAGAGGACGAGATGGTTGGATGGCATCACTGACTCAATGGACTTGGGTTTTAGGAAACTCTGGGAGATAGTGAAGGACACGGAATCCTGACTTGCTACAGCCCATGAGGTTGCAAAGAATCAGACACAACATAACACCTGAATAACAACAAAAAATGCCCCTGTGATTTTGCTCGTTTTTCTTTCTACTAATGAATTATATCCTCCTGCCTTTCAAACTCATACTCGACCTTTAAGACTGACCTCAATGTTACTCAATTTTTTATGAATTTTCCTATCATCACCAAGAATCAGAGTTCCTTCCACCCTCCCATGACACATTATAGATAGGTTTGTTTATTTATTTAAATTTTTTCAACTTTATTAAGGTATGATTTACACATAAAATTAAAGCTATGTAAGTACATTTGATGATTTGATATATGTGTACATTTGAAAAGATTCCCTGGCTTATTTCACTTAGTATAATGCCCTGAAGATTCATCCTTGTTTTTGCAAGTGGCAGGATTTCCTTTATTTATTGATTTGTTTATTTATTTATTAAGGCTGAATAATGTTCTACTGTGTATCTATTCATCCATCAGTGGACACTTAGGCTATTGTGAATAATGCTACAATGAACATAGAGGTACACATTTAAATTTCCAGATAGTGATTTTGCTTCTTATGGATATAAACCCAGAAGTGAAAATGCTAGATCCTTTGGGAGTTCTATTTTTATTTTTATTTTTTGTGAGGAACTTTATACTGTTTTGTATAGTGACTATACCAGTTTATGTTCCCACCAACAGTACAAACACTCCATTTTCTCCTTGCCAGCAGTAGTTATCTCCTGTCTTTTTGATTAGCTATCCTGACAAGTGTGAAGTGATATTTTGTTTTGTTTTTGACTTGCATTTCCCTGATGATTAGTGATAATGAGCATCTTTTCATATACCTGTTGACCATCTATATGTCTTCTTTGGAAAAATCTCTATTCAGGTCCTTTCCCTATTTTTTAATCACATAGTTTGGATTTTGGCTATTGAGTTATATGGATTTCTTATATATTTTTGGATAGTAACACCTTATCAGATATATGGCTTGCAAATATTTTATTTTATAGGTTGTCTTTTCATTTTGTGTCTTCTTTTGTTGTACAGAAGCTTTTTAGTTTGATGCAATCCCATTTGGTTATTTTTGCTTTTGTTGTCTTCGCTCTTGATGTCAGATCCAAAAAGTCATTGCAAAGACCAATGGCAAGGAACCTATGTTTCATGTTTTCTTCTAGGAGTTTTACTGTCTGGGGCCTTATATTCAATTCTGTAATCTGTTCTGACTTGATTTATGTATATCATATAAGATAGGTAGTCATTGTTATTCTTTTGCACCTGGCTCTTCAGTTTTCCCAACACCACTTATTGGAGAGACTATCATTTCTCCATTATACATTCTTGACTTCTTTGTCAAAAATTAATTAACCATATATGCATGCATTTAAAGGTTTATTTCTTGTCCTATCCCACTGTTCCTGAAATCTGCTTGTCTATGTCATCCTGAGACTGCAATCACAGTAATAATATTTATTCTTTAATTCTCTGCCTCATATTTTCAACCTCAAACTGTACTGGTTTAAAGTGTTTAGAGAAAATAAGGTGATTCTGTGCATAACAAACTGAAGTTACATTTGAATTGGAGACTGCGAGATTAACTAAGAATTTGTTGCCATAGCACAGATTAGAGATTACTCAGATCTTAACTAAAGTAGTAGCAGTAGAATTTGAAAAGAGTTGCTAAAATGTTAGGAAAAAGAAGTCAGTTTTGTTTTGAAAGCAAAAGGAAGGACCGAGTTTCAGAATAAATTAAAAACAAAATAATGTGAATTGCTTCAGAGCCAACATATAGGAATGGACCTACTGAACTTGGCAACTAGGAAGTTAATGCTAACGATAATAAAAGGGGCTTCCCCGGTGGCTCAGACAGTAAAGAATCTGCTTGCAATGCAAGTGACCTGGGTTTAATCCCTGGGTTGGAAAGATCCCCTGGAGAAGGGAATGGCTACCCACTTCAGTGTTCTTGCCTGGAGAATTCCGTGGACAGAGGAGCCTGTAGCCCAGGTGGGCTACAGCCCATGGGGTCACAAAGAATTAGACACAACTGACTGATTAACACACACACACATATAATAAACAGTTTTGCTTATAACTCAATGGATGTAATTTACTGCAACTCAGTCGCTGGTCAGATAACATACTTAGATTCAAGGAAAACTGGAGAATATAATATTTATTTGTATATGCAGTTTCCATAGAATAATATCAAAGTTCCATTACTAAGAAAAAGGGAAGGCTAGATATGAGGGAGATTACTAGCAATACTGCAATGAATTCCATTTCCTATCACCAGGAATTTGGTGCAGTAGATCAGACTGAAAGACTAAGTGTTCTGAGATGTTTGCAGCCTTGATCCCAGAGTCATGCCTTGACCAGAGTCACTCTTGAAGGACATACGGTTTCTTTCCCCATTATTTGTTTCTTCTAAATTATCGTTGTAGTCAATTAATTTTGTCTTTTGAAATTATTATACAGTATGAATATTTTCTAGAGAAACATCACAGTAAGTTATCTTTTCCCTTTCCCTTCTTCCTCTTTTTCTCTGTATTATCATCCTTTCTTAAACTCATTGTTGTTTTTTTTTTTTTTGAAGTTTCATGCTCTTATGTATTTCTGTCATATTGGAATGCATTCCACTCTAAGGAATTCAGATTCTGACACTTAAAGGAAGGGAAAATTGTGTGCAATAATCAAGATGTCTTTGGAGAGAAAACTTTTTTGTTTATCACAAAGCCCTAAAGGACTCAAGATGGCTTGATGGTATAATTTGTATCATCCAGTAAACTTGAAAGGACTAAAATGGAAAATGTAAGCCAAAGAACTATAATTACCCACTGCTAAACTTTAAGACTGAAAAATATATAATAGCTGCATTTTCTGTTTTTTTTTTAGATCTTAGCATGTACAGTTTATTTTATTTTTTTATTATAGAAAGATATTTTTATTTATGAAGGTCTTATACTGATCCCTTTTCTCTAACAGGTGACATTAGTTGAATGTTCCATTAGTGATATGTTGAAAACCATGAAGAATTCTATTTAGGAAGTCAGTATTGTTCTCCTCTTGAAGGCAAGGCTGCAAATACTTGAAGATTTGGGGGTTATTCCTTTAAAAAAAATCCCCAAAGTCTGCTACAGGTAAACTTTATAATCTTTTTCAACTAAGAAGCATAATATATTATATAGTCAGGACATAGGGCCCTAAAAGCTGTAGAGAAAATTTAACTTAGTCTCTGAGTTTATGAACAAACTGTGAACCAGGGTCTCAGTCAGGACCGGCTCTAAATTAGTACCCAATACAAGGTGCTATTTCACCCATAGCCAGGATTCAATTTCACCCATAACCAGGATTCACAGGTCCAAGAGTCAAGTGACAGAAATAGAGATGGCACCACTCCCTGTTACTCCTAGTGACCCACAAGCAAACTTTTTGCTTTCTGTTCTCACAGCTTGATGCTCTACTAGCTTACAGGGGTTCGTTCCAAAAGGAGGAATATTTCCATCAGGAGACACAACAATAATTCCGTTGAACTGGAAGTTTAAACTGTTGCCTGACCACTTTGGGCTCCTCATGCCTTTGAATCAATAGACAAAGTAGAGGGTTACTGTGCTTGCTGTCTGACTATGAAGAGGAAAGTGGACTTTAATAGAGATAAGAAAGAGTACGTCTGGAACATAGAAGATGCCTTAGGACATCTTGATAGTGAAAGGTTGTTGCTGAACCATGAAAGACACTGGGATTCTTGGCCTCCAGAGGAAAAGAATTCAATCCAGGGCCAGAGACAAGGCTTGATTGCTCAGAGCTTTTGTGTTATCAAGTTTTATTAAAGTATAAAAGAGAGAGAGAAAGCTTCTGACATAGACATCAGAAGGCAGCAGAAAGAGTGCCCCCCCGCTAGTGTTTAGCTGGATGTTATATAGCTATCAGCAGTCTGCTAATTAAAGAAAAGAAATGTCTCAAAACTCAGAGAATGGCACTAGGTGAGTCATCCTGGGCCATAAAAGGATTGACATGAATCTTGAAGAAAGGCAGATTTCCATACAAATATATAGTTTCAATAACATAGATTAGGAGAACAATGTATGAGTATGACATACTGGTTTGTCAAGTTGGTTCTGAGTCGTTAGGCAGAACTGGGCTCCAAAATAACTGCAGATAGTGATTGCAGCCATGGAATTAAAAGACACTTACTCCTTAGAAGGAAAGTTATGACCAACGTAGGTAGCATATTGAAAAGTAGAGACATTACTTTGCCAACAAAAGTCCGTCTAGTCAAGGCTATGGCTTTTCCAGTGGTCATGTATGGATGTGAGAGTTGGACTGTGAAGAAAGCTGAGCACTGAATAATTGATGCTTTTGAACTGTGGTGTTGGAGAAGACTCTTGAGAGTCCCTTGGACTGCAAGGAGATCCAACCAGTCCATTCTAAAGGAGATCAGCCCTGGGTGTTCATTGGAAGGACTGATGCTAAAACTGAAACTCCAATACTTTGGCCACCTCATGTGAAGAGTTGACTCATTGGAAAAGACTCTGATACTGGGAGGGATTGGGGGCAGGAGAAGGGGGCGACAGAGGATGAGATGGCTGCATGGCATCACCGACTGGATGGATGTGAGTCTGAGTGAACTCCGGGAGTTGGTGATGGACAGGGAGGCCTGGCATGCTGTGATTCATGGGGTCGCAAAGAGTCAGACACGACTGAGCAACTGAACTGAACTGAACTGAGGCAGAACTAACTTGAAATTAGAGTCCAGGGTAAATGCATAGTACATTAACATAGCTTAAGACAAATATTTCCTTAAGAAAAATGCATTGGTTAGCTCAAAGTTTGAGAAAAGTTAAGTGCAGGCGGAACCAGGTGTTAATATGGCAACATAGAATTTTAAGAGAAACCTCTTTTTAAATTTGTATAGAAAAGGGGAAAAAATATAACACTAGCTTGTTTCCTCCTGCCACTTAAGAGAGAGATAAAAAATGTTTAACACTTGCAGCCTATTTCCTCTGTTTCGAGACCCCTGGCCTTCCTGCCTGTTACCCTCTCAATAGTACCACATCCTGTGACATGGCAATGGAAAACTGTGACAGTCTGATTCAAGGAGGGATACCAATGGCCCAGACCCTTTAAGAATGAAGTTTTCGGTCACCTACCAGGTAAAAACTTCAACCAGTCAAGCTGCTTGCTGAAGGCAAAGAGAATACAGAATAGGTAATGGAAGAAGGTAGTTATAAATACCAGCTACAACCACAACCATGTAACCAGTTACCAAAATGAGGACCATCATTGTCATGAGTATTACTTCCTTATATTGTTATTAATGTTTGGGTATCTATTTAAAGCAAATATCTTTGTTTTCTTCCCTCTTTTATCTTTTACCATCAGATGTATTGAATCTATATTACAGTATTTAAATATTGTTAGACTTACATTAAAATGTTTAAGTTATAAAATAGCAAGGAGAATAGTAAGCATTATCCAAGAGCTTTGCATATTCTGGGGAAAGGATGAACATGCTGTTCATTATACACAGGATACTTGTATCATGACAGACAAAAGTAGGATGTGGTTATTGTCTTTATTGGGACTTAAGTATGGTTTAGGAAATACATGAGGGGCTCAAGATGGCCAAAAGTGGACTTGTGATGGCTGATTTTGAGTCAACCTGGTTGGACCACAGAAACACAAAAGATTGTAAGAAAATATTGTAAACAGCGGTATAACAAATTGGGGCTTCCCAGATGGTGCTAGTGGTAAAGAACCAGCTTGCCAATACAGGTAGACATAAGAAGATGCAGGTTCAATTCCTTGGTTGGGAAGATCCCCTGGAGAAGAGCATGGCAATCCACTCCAATATTCTTGCCTGGAAAATCCCATGGACAGAGAAGCCTAGTGGGCTACAGTTCATAGGGTCACAAAGAGGTTGTACATATGATTGAGATGTATAACAAATTTGACAGCCTAGAAGAAATAGATGGATCTTGGAATCATAACAACTTTCTAAGACTGAAGAAATAGAAAATCTAAATCAATTACTTGTACAGAGATTGAAACAGTAATAAAAATTTCCTCTAAACCAAAAGTATAGTACTTTACCAGTGAACGCTACCAGACATTCAAAGATTTAATACCTATACTTCTCAAACTATTCTTAAAAATTGAAGAGGAGTGAACACTTCCTAACTCATTTTATGAAGCCAACATCACCATCATACCAAAACCAAAGACAACACACACACACACACGAACACATGTGCACACACATCAACACACGTGCACACACATCACAGGTCAATGTCTCTGATGAACACAGATGCAAAAATCCTAAACAACATATTAACACACCAAATTCAACAATATGAGAAAAGGATCATATACCATGATCAAGTAGAATTTATTTTAAGGATGTAAAGATGGTTCAAACCAATCAACATGAGACACTGTATTAATAAAATAAAGCATAAAAAGCATATGGTAAAAAGCAATCTCAAAAGATGCAGAAAAATTTGACAAGATTCAATATACATTTGATAAAAACTCTCAATAAAGAGTATAGAAGGAACATACCTTAGTATGATAAAGGCCATGTATAAAAACACACGGCTAACATCACACACAATGGTGAAAATTTGAAAGTTATTCCTTTAAGATCAGGACCAAGACAAGGATGCCCACTCTTGCCACTCCTATTCAACATAGTACTGGCAGTCCTAGTCAGAGCAGTTACGCAAGAAAAATAAATAAAATTCATCCATGTTGAAAAATAAAATGTAAAACTATTCCTATTTGCAGATGACATGATTTAATGTATAGAAAGCCCTAAAGACTCCACCAAAAAGCTATTAGAAATAAAAATCAAGTACAGTAGAGTTGTAGGATACAATATCAATATACAAAATTTTGTAACATTTTTATATGCTAACAATGAGCTATCAGAGTGAAAAGACAACCCTCATAATGAGAGAAAAATAATAGCAAATGGAAACAACTGACAAATAATTAATTTCCAAAATATACAAGCAATATATTTTGTATATCATACAACTCAATATCAGAAAAACAACCCAATCAAAAAAAAAGGGAAAAAGACCTAAACAGACATTTCTCCAAAGAAGACCTACAGATGGCTAACAAACACACGAAAAAGTACTCAACATCACTTGTTATGAGAGAAATGCAAATCAGAGCTATAATGAGATACCACCTCACACCAGTCAGAATGGCCATTATCAAAAATTCTACAAACAATAAGTGCTGGAGAGGGTGTGGAGAAAAGGGAATCCTCTTGCATTGCTGGTGGAAATGTCAATTGATGCAGCCACTATGGAAGACAGTATGGAGAGTCCTTTAAAAACTAGGAATAAAACCACTATATGACCCAGTAATCCGACTCCTAGGTATATACCCTGAGGAAACAGAAAACTGAAAAAGACACATATACCCCAGTGTTCATGCTGCATTATTTCCAATAGCTAGAACATGGAAGCAACCTAGATGTCCGTCGACAGATGAATGGATACAGAAACTGTGGCACATATATGCAATGCAATACTACTGAGCCATTAAAAGGAATGCATTTGAGCCAGTTCTGATGAGGTGGATGAACCTAAAACCTATTATACAAAAGAGTGAAGTGAGTCAGAAAGAGAAATATAAATATCACATATTGATGCATATATATATGGAATCTAGAAAGATGATACTGATATATTTATTTTCAGTGCAGCAATGGAGAAACAGATATAGAAAACAGACCCAAGGACACACAGGGAGGGGAGGAGGGAGAGGATGAGATGTATGGAGAGAGTAACATGGAAATTAACAATACCATATGTAAAAGAGATAGCCAAAGGGAATATGCTGTATGACTCAGGGAATTCAAACAGAGGCTCTCTGACAATCTAGAAGGGAGGGAGATGGAAGGGAGTTTTGGGAGGGAGGGGATATGGGTGTACCTATGACTAAATCTTGATGCAGGACAGAAAAACACAAAATTCTGTAAAGCAACTATCCTTCAATTAAATAACTAAAGTGCCAGAAAAACAGTCCCATTTACAAAAAGAATAAAATGCCTAGAAATAAATTTAACCAAGGAAGTGAAAGACTTATACTCTGAAAATTAAGACATTGTTGAAAGAAATTGAAGAAGACACCAAAAAAGAAAAAAAAAGAAAGAAAGATATTCTGTGCTCATGAATTGGAAGAATTAACATTGTCAAGTGTCTATGTTGCCTAAAACAATCGACTGATTCAATCCTTATCAAAGACCCAGGACATTTTTCACAAGTTCAGTTCAGTCGCTCAGTTGTGTCCGACTCTTTGCAACCCCATGAATCGCAGCACGTCAGGCCTCCTTGTCCATCACCAACTCCCGGAGTTCACTCAGACTAACGTCCATCGAGTCCGTGATGCCATCCAGCCATCTCATCCTCTGGCATCCCCTTCTCCTCCTGCCCCCATCCCTCCCAGCTTCAGAGTCTTTTCTAATGAGTCAACTCTTCACATGAGGTGGCCAAAGTACTGGAGTTTCAGATTCAGCATCATTCCTTCCAAAGAAATCCTGGGACTGATCTCCTTTAGAATGGACCGGTTGGATTTCCTTGCAGTCCAAGGGACTCTCAAGAGTCTTCTCCAACACCACACCTCAAAAGCATCAATTCTGCAGCACTCAGCTATCTTCACAGTCCAACTCTCAAATCCATACATGACCACAGGAAAAACCATAGCCTTGACTAGATGGACCTTAGTCGGCAAAGTAATGTCTCTGCTTTTGAATATGCTATCTAGGTTGGTCATAACTTTTCTTCCAAGGAGTAAGCATCTTTTGATTTCATGGCTGCAGTCACCATCTGCAGTGATTTTGGAGCCCAAAAAGATAAAGTCTGACACTGTTTCCACTGTTTCCCCATCTATTTCCCATGAAGTGATGGGACCGGATGCCATGATCTTAGTTTTTTGAATGTTGAGCTTTAAGCCAACTTTTTCACTCTCCTCTTTCACTTTCATCAAGAGGCTTTTTAGTTCCTCTTCACTTTCTGCCATAGAGGTGGTGTCATCTGCATATCTGAGGTTATTGATATTTCTTCCAGCAATCTTGATTCCAGCTTGTGCTTCTTCCAGCCCAGAGTTTCTCATGATGTACTCTGCATATAAGTTAAATAAGCAGGGTGACAATATACAACCTTGACATACTCCTTTTCCTATTTGAAACCAGTCTGTTGTTCCATGTCCAGTTCTAACTGTTGCTTCCTGACCTGCATACAGATTTCTCAAGGGGCAGGTCAGGTGGTCTGGTATTCCCATCTCTTTCAGAATTTTCCACAGTTTATTGTGATCCACACAATCAAAGGCTTTGACATAGTCAATAAAGCAGAAATAGATGTTTTTCTGGAACTCTCTTGCTGTTTCCATGAGCCAGCAGATGTTGGCAATTTGATCTCTGATTACTCTGCCTTTTCTAAAACCAGCTTTAACATCAGGAAGTTCACGGTTCATGTATTGCTGAAGCCTGGTATGGAGAATTTTAGCATTACTTTACTAGCATGTGAGATGAGTGCAATTGTGCGGTAGTTTGAGCATTCTTTTGCATTGCCTTTCTTTGGGATTGGAATGAAAACTGACCTTTTCCAGTCCCATGGCCACTGCTGAGTTTTCCAAATGTGCTAGCATATTGAGTGCAGCACTTTCACAGCATCATCTTTCAGGATTTGAAACAGCTCCACTGGAATTCCATCACCTCCACTAGCTTTGTTCATAGTGATGCTTTCTAAGGCCCACTTGACTTCACATTCCAGGATATCTGGCTCTAGATGAGTGATCACACCATCATGATTATCTGGGTCATGATGTTCTTTTTTGTACAGTTCTTCTGTGTATTCTTGCCACCTCTTCTTAATATCTTCTGCTTCTGTTAGGTCCATACCATTTCTGTCCTTTATCGAGCCCATCTTTGCATGAAATGTTCCCTTGGTATCTCTGATTTTCTTGAAGAGATCTCTAGTCTTTCCCATTCTGTTGTTTTCCTCTGTTTCTCTGCATTGATCACTGAAGAAGGCTTTCTTATCTCTTCTTGTATTCTTTGGAACTCTGCATTCAGATGCTTATATCTTTCCTTTTCTCCTTTGTTTTTTGCCTCTCTTCTTTTCACAGTTATTTGTATGGCCTCCCCAGACAGCCATTTTGCTTTTTTGCATTTATTTTCCATTGGGATGGTCTTGATCCCTGTCTCCTGTACAATGTCGTGAACCTCATTCCATAGTTCATCAGGCACTCTATCTATCAGATCTAGGCCCTTAAATCTATTTCTCACTTCCACTGTATAATCATAAGGGATTTGATTTAGGTCATACCTGAATGGTCTAGTGGTTTTCTCTGCTTTCTTCAATTTAAGACTGAATTTGGTAATAAGGAGTTCATGATCTGAACCACAGTCAGCTCCTGGTCTTGTTTTTGTTGACTGTATAGAGCTTCTCCATCTTTGGCTGCAAAGAATATAATCAGTCTGATTTCGGTATTGACCATCTGGTGATGTCCATGTGTAGAGTCTTCTCTTGTGTTGTTGGAAGAGGGTGTTTGCTATGACCAGTGCATTTTCTTGGCAAAACTCTATTAGTCTTTGCCCTGCTTCATTCCACATTCCAAGGCCAATTTGCCTGTTACTCCAGGTGTTTCTTGACTTCCTACTTTTGCATTCCAATCCCCTATAATGAAAAAGACATCTCTTTTGGGTGTTAGTTGTAAAAGGTCTTATAAGTCTTCATAGAACCATTCAACATCAGCTTCTTAAGCATTACTGGTTGGGGCATAAACTTGGATTACTGTGATATTGAATAGTTTGCCTTGGAAACGAACAGATCATTCTGTCGTTTTTGAGACTGCGTCCAAGTACTGCATTTCAGACTCTTTTGTTGACCATGATGGCTACTCCATTTCTTCTGAGGGATTCCTGCCCACAGTAGTAGATATAATGATCATTTGGGTTAAATTCACCCATTCCAGTCCATCTTAGTTCACTGATTCCTAGAATGTTGACATTCACTCTTGCCATCTCTTGTTTGACCACTTCCAATTTACCTTGATTCATGGACCTGACATTCCAGGTTCCTATGCAATATTGCTCTTTACAGTATCAGACCTTGCTTCTATCACCAGTCACATCCACAGCTGGGTATTGTTTTTGCTTTGGCTCCATCCCTTCATTCTTTCTGAAGTTATTTCTCCACTGATCTCCAGTAGCGTGTTGGGCACCTACTGACCTGGGGAGTTCCTCTTTCAGTATCCTATCATTTTGTCTTTTCATACTGTTCATGGAGTTCTCAAGGCAAGAATACTGAAGTGGTTTGCCATTCCCTTCTCCAGTGGATCCCATTCTGTCAGACCTCTCCACCATGACCCGCCTGTTTTGGGTTGCCCCGCGGGCATGGCTTAGTTTCATTGAGTTAGACAAGGCTGTGGTCCTAGTGTGATTAGATTGACTAGTTTTCTGTGAGTATGGTTTCAGTGTGTCTGCCCTCTGATGCCCTCTTGCAACACCTACCATCTTACTTGGGTTTCTCTTACCTTGGTCGTGGGGTATCTCTTCACGGCTACTCCAGCAAAGTGCAGCCGCTGCTCCTTACCTTGGGTGAAGGGTATCTCCTCACTGCTGCCCTTCCTGACCTTCAACGTGGGATAGCTCAGAACCAAAAATTCTAAAACATATATGGAACCACAGAAGACCCTGAATAGCGAAAGCTCTCAAAGACAAAAAAGAGCAAAGCTGCAGGTATAACACATCCTGACTTCAAACTATATCACAAAGTTATAGTAATCAAAATAACATGATACTGACAGAAAAACAAATATATATATATCAGTGGAACTAAGTTGACAGTCTAGAAATAAACTTACCCTTATATGAACAATTAATTTACATTAAGAACATACAATGGAGAAAGGATAGTATTTCAACATTATTAATTATTAGAAAAATGCAAATCAAAACCAAATGAGATATAACCTTAAACCTATCAGAAAGACTATTTTCAAAAATGTGAGAAACGACAAATGTTGGTGAGGAGGTGGAGAAAGGAATCCTCTTGCACTGTTGGTGGAAACCTGAATTGGTCCAGCCAGCATGGAAGACAGAATGGAGATGCCTCCTTATATGAAGAATAGAAGCACCATATTATTCACCTATCCCATTTCTGGGATATTTATGAATATGAAAAATGAATATGAAAGAATATGTTTTCAAAGAATATGAAATCAGTAATCAAAAAAGATATTTGTACCCCCATGTTCATTGAGGCAGTATTTATGATATCAAGATATGGAAACAACTTAAATGCCCATTATGGGATGAATGGATAAAGGTGGTGTTATATAGGTATGCCGGGAGCCAGTGTGAGGAATCCCGCCCGTGACAAGGTCATGAGGCAGGAAGCTGACATACGCAAGGCGTGCTCAGACTTCAGGGACCCCTCTGGAAATTCCTAAGCATGTACCCCAACAAAAATCTGCCGGCTTTTGTGCTCTGCTTTTCCACTCTTCTGACATTTTCTGGAAAAAGTCAATTCAGGGCTTTAGTCTTCTGCATTTGAAAGAGTGTTTCAATCCAAAAACCCCTCCGATGGCTTTCTAGCCTGCCTGCAGGACTCTGCGCGTGTGATTGTTTGAGGCCTCCTGACCGCAGGAGGCACAGGAAGCTTAAAACATCCTAGGAATGTAGGAGCTTCCGAAGAGTCAAAATCTTTAGAATAGGACTGATTAAAAGTTTCATTTTTTGGGTCAATGCTTGCTGCCAAATTTTCATATCCTTTATTTTTAGATATAGTTGGTATATAGAAAAACAAGTAGTAGACCTGGTATTAGCAACATTAGATCTTTGAGTTAAGTACCTTCTTTGTTATATCCCACTGCACCTTTGTTCTATAGAGATGTAACTTTAATGCGTTAAGGAGATGCAGATTAAAGAAAAACACTTCAGGGGAAACAAAATTAACATTCATTAAGGAAGAGAGCCAAAAAGTGTTAACAAGCCTCTTGGCCAGAAGATAATGTAAATCACCTGAGACCTTTTGTATACAAAATGATATACGGAAAGAATCTGGGTTGCGAATGCTACATAATTTTGTATTACCCATTGATCTCCGTGTTTTATCAAAAGTATAAAAGGCCTTCTGAACAATAAAGGATGGGGGCCAGGGGCCGGGGGCCAGTTTCTCGGACCAGTTTCTCGAACTAGTCTCTCGACCTGGTTTCTTGGGACTCTGGCTCCCCCCATGTCTCTCTCTCTCTTTCTCTTCTTCTCTCCCCTTCCCTCTCTCTGCTCTTTACTTTAACTTCAGGCTGAATCTCCACCTGGGGCGCGGAGGCTCGCCAGGTCTACTTACTTGCCCCGGCTGTTAAGACCCGCACGAAAGGGAGCTTAAGGCGAGGCACCCTTAGATATTCAAGCGGGCGCCGGTGGCCCAACGTAGATGGTGCAAATTCCTTGTCTGGAATTTTATTGGCCTTCCGCGTAAACCAAGCTATTCAGCCCTCTTCCTCCACTTAATCTTCTTATTACACTATAGTTTCTTAATCTAATCTTACATTAATAAACAAACAAGTCTTTCCACGCCAACGCCGTCCACCCTTCGAATTCCCTGGATCCACCGGGGCTGGACCCCGGCATAGGTATATATATTTTACCATAAAAAAGTGGAAATCATGCCATTTGTCACAACATGGATGGACCTTGAGGGTATTATATCATGTGAAATAAATGGAGAAAAACAATTGCTGTATGGTTTCACTCATATGTAGAATATGAAAAATAATAAGCAAATAAAAACAAAAGAAATGAATAAACCAAATGAAAACAAATAAGTAGATACAGAGAACAGTGTAGTGGTTACCAGAAAGTAACCACTAGTAAATCAGTAGAGGAATTCAACTATATCATGACCAATGAAAACTAGATTTTGGGTGGTGAGCATATATATATATAGGCTACCCTGGTGGCTCAGATGGTGAACTGTCTGTCTGCAATGCAGGAGACCCAGGTTCGATCCGATCCCTGGGTTGGGAAGATCCCCTGGAGAAGGAAATGCAGTCCTCTCCAGTACTCTTGCCTGAAAGTCGCATGGACAGAGGAGCATGGTAGTCTACAGTCCAGGGGGTTGCAAAGAGTCGGACATAACCGAGCGACTTCACTTTCACGTGTGTGTGTGTGTGTATACACATTAAAATGAAAACCTACATAATGTTGTAGGTCAGTGTTACTTCAATTAAAAAATACAGTATGGTCATGGAAATATTAACAATCAGAGAAAGAAACTTTATTACAAATTTGGTCGAGTTAATTTATTCCTTTTAGCTTTCAGAAATACTTCATAAAAGTAGATGGCACAGACTCTAATGTATAATCTTGTTGTGAGTGGGTGGTAATACATTGAGATATCTGACACCCAGTTGTTAGAAGATCAGAAAAATGCAAAGTCTAACTGAAAGGCTAATTGTGTTTTGTGTCACAGGTGGCATCGCAGCGAAGGGGAAGCACACTATGGGGGAAGAACACAGTCTCTGAAGGCTGAGAGCCATTCACTTTGCAGTATGTCCAAACAAATCTTACAGAGAAGAATAACTTTGTTCCACCTTCCTTACCTTCATTCAGGAATTTAATAATTCATTCATCAAAAGATCTTTTAAAATACATGAAAGGAAAATAATTTATTGATATACTATTCCAACAATATTTCTCTGGTTTCAGTACAGGAAGCAAAGACACTGGACATTAATTAATTGATTCAATGATTATCAGACTCTTCTCTCTTACCACTCAACTTTTCTTGACTCAACTGCTAGGATGCACTTTCTAGAGCTGTTATCAACTAGACATATGGCTCTCAGTCTTTTGAATCCAATTTGGTTGAAACAATCAAACAGAATGCTGTACAGAGGGTGAAGAGGTGGAGAAAGTCATCCACTAACTCCAGATGTTTACGGGTCACTGCCCTCGCCAGCATACAGGCTGCAGAGCTCCATCACTGCTATTTTTCAAGCCTATAATTCTTTTGGGTTATGGCCCCAATAAGTCTGATACAGAACTTTGATAACAATATAATATTGATTCTGAAATGATGTGTTTTAAATACTGTATACTTGACCCTTGGAAGCCTGGTTGCCTCAACAAATTTGTTGGCTATAAACTATTCTGTTTTTTTGTTTTTTTTTGTTTTTTTTTTTCCATTGTGAATCTTGAGTAAAATCAAAGGCTATGAGATCACAGTCCTCTTTCAGGAAAAAAAAAAAAAAAAAAAGCCGTTAAGGTTAGGTAACCCTGTTTGATTTTATTAGTAACAATGGATAATATTTTCAATAATGGATAAAAATGTTAACGTGTCAATAAATTTACACACATAAAAGTCTTTACTTGATGAGACCAAAGCAGTTATTATTATTACTTTTAAATAAGCGGAAAAGTGAAATCTGTATATTATCTCACATAGCAATCAGTATGATTCACACCAAAGTCTGTGCTCTTAGTGTTACTGTCTCAGTCATGTCTGACTTTTGCAATCCCATGGACTATAGCCCTCCAGACTCCTCTGTCCATGGAATTCTCTAGGCAACAGTACTGAAGTGGATAGCCATTCCTTTCTCCAGCAGATCTTCCCCACCCAGGGAAAGAACCCAGGTCTCGTGCATTGCAGGCAGATTCTTTATCATCTGAGCTACCAGAGAAGCCCCCTCGTCTAAACTGCCTTCCCTATAGAGAACTCCAGGTCTTTGTTTTTGATAAGCACAAGTTACTCAGCATTTCCCTGAAGCATAGAGTCTACAGTGGTGGGGAGCCTTGGCATTCTCCAGCTAAATGCCTTGGAAAAGGATGAGGGTGTCAGGCAGTAGGAGGAAGAGGCACTGCTGCCGGCCAGAGCCAGGATCTTTCCCCTTTAGAAACCCTGCTGAGTGGAACATGAATGTGAAGTCGCTCAGTCGTGTCCGACTCTTTGCGACCCCATGGACTGTAGCCTACCAGGCTCCTCTGTTCATGGGGTTTTCCAGGCAATAGTACTGGAGTGGATTGCCATTTCCTTCTCCAAGGAATCTTCCCGACCCAGGGATCGAACCCGAGTCTCCCACATCGTAGACAGATGCTTTACCGTCTGCGATCTCAGCCAAAAGGCCGAGAAGCAATAAGGGAGGAGGAAATTTCAAGTCAACCAGTTTGGCGATCCAACCAATCCATTCTAAAGATCAATCCTGGGTGTTCATTGGAAGGACTGATGTTGAAGCTGAAACTCCAATACTTTGGCCACCTGATGGGAAAAGCTGACTCATTTGAAAAGACCCTGATGCTGGGAAAGATTGAGGGCAGGAGGAGAAGGGGACAACAGAGGATGAGATGGTTGGATGGCATCACCAACTCAATGGACAAGGGTTTGGGTGGACTCCAGGAGTTGGTGATGGACAGGGAGGCCTGGCGTGCTGTGGTTCATGGGGTTTCAAAGAGTCAGAGACGACTGAGCGACTGAACTGAACTGAATTTGGTGATCTACCAGGTAGGACTGAGAACTAATACAATAGATGTGCTTGGATAGGCTTTTATCTTGTAGCTGTGTGCAGTTTCTTCACTTCCTACAGTTAGGGAATGTGTTAGTTGAATGTTAAACTCAAATTATGTGAAACTATGAAACATGACATTTAGATTGTATTGGGTTGGAATATTTCCAATAATTGAAAATATTCATTGGGGTTTTTCTTTAAGATCTTATGGAAAAACCCAAAAGAACATTTTGACCAACCCAGTAGTTTTGTCTTACTTTTAACCCAGCCCCCATCTTAGACCATGTTGCTTCCTTTCTAATACTCAGTTCAGCCTGTGTTTTTTTCTTAATGAAAAAAATGAAGTTAGGAGGGAAATGGGGATAGGGAAGGTACAATTATCAATACCACTCTAAACTACAAGATTTCAGAGAAACTGTGCTATTCTTCCAAGTTAGTCTCTTTCAAAGTCTCTTAATGTACAAAATGACAGTCTGAGCAAAAACCTCAATTCTGACTATTAAGAAGTTTGAAGCAGGCCTATTAGTACTATTGTGCTTACTGACCTTCAATGACAAGGAGTGCCAAGATATACTTTGTAAATCCAGCATACATACTAACCCATTTATTGAATGCCATTCAAGATTTCTACTCCAGCTTTGCCATGGTCCTTTGGTAAATATTAGACCACTTTCCTATTGGAGAAGGAAATGGCAACCCACTCCAGTATTCTTGCCTGGAGAATCCCGTGGACAGAGGAGCCTGGTGGGCTGCTGTCCATGGGGTCACATAGGGTTGGACACAGCTGAAGTGACTTAGCATGCATGCATACATTGGAGAAGGAAATGGCAACCCACTCTAGTATTCTTGCCTGGAGAATCTCAGGAACAGAAGAGCCTGGTGGGCTGCCGTCTACGGGGTCACAAAGAGTCAGACACAACTTAAGCGGCTTAGCAGCAGCAGCAGACCACTTTCCTACTGGTGTTTCTTTTATTTAGTTAATATGAGTGTTCTATTCATGATACCAACAGGGGGTTGTTATTCTAAGTTCTAAATGTGATTTCCTCACTTGATACTGCGTTGCAAAAATGCATTTCATAGACTATTTGCAATCACAGATTATTTCTTCAAATACCAAAGACACTTTAGCTCTAAGGAGCTTAAATACTGTATCTTCAAAATCCTTTGATAAAAACATTAGAAGAAAAGAAGGGATTCACAAGTGTTTTTTCAGTGCTCTCCAAACCCACAGCACTCTACACGAGATTATTCCCAGATTGTCTATGACTCCAGATACAACCAGTTCAACTTTTGATTGACTTCGTGAGTCATTTCAGTGAAACAACCTGTCAGTTTCATATTATATAATGGTCTAACCAATTTAACTGAATTGCTAGGGAGTTTGAAGCAACCAAGCAATCAACCCAGGCAAAGCAGTTAAAGTGATTTTACCTATAGGTACAGTCTGAGAGTTTGATATGAGGTTCTGTAAGTTGGTATGCTTTATCTACACAAAAATTATGTTTTCTTTATTATAAAATATCCCTATTGTTTCAGCCTGTATATTCTTCTAAAGTTAAGTTTACATAGAAACATCCTGAATTTTATTTTTTATTTATTTATATTTTCATTGGTCAGCATAAATTTCCTTTAATAATTTCTCCATTTCCAGTAGAATTTCATTTTTGAGGTTTAACATATCAAACCAGTATAAACTTTTACAGTTTTAGTAGATCTGGCTTCCCAGTTATTTAAGACAGAAAATAGAAATGCAAAGTTTACTTAAGAAATTTAATTTTTTCTTCTGTAATGTCTGTCTTCCTCCTCTTCATCAATCATCTTGGCTTGCCTGTCATTTCTTAGTCGACAGGTAGATACCTGTTCTGTTCCAGATAAACACTTAGCTGACAGGGATTTCTGAAGAGATGCCTTTGATTTGCTCTTACGATATCTAAACAAGGTAAATCATCTGGTGGATACAGAGAATTTCGGAAAACCTCCAAGTCTTCATTAGTCTTTTGTTTATTTTGGTAGATAGCAGTGTAGACCTCTACAGCTTCACTGTGAAATAACATTTCAATAGTGATAGATTCTGAAAATATAGTCTTTATATCCTTTATTGTCTGCTTTGGAAAATTGTCAGTAGTTTCCTCCAGATGATGAGTTGTTCAGATAGCATCCACTGTAGCTCTTTGTAATTCAGTTTCTGCCTGTGAAATAACATGTCAATCAGATGGGTTTCTCTGATGTGTTCTTTCTAACTGAGTTAACTGTTTAGCTTCTTGATTCCTTGCTGTTAATATTGCTTTGAGTCATCTAATTTTATTTTTACAATGGTTCCGTAAGCTTTCAAAGGTTCAACTAATACTTTGACTTCACATCTTTCAACTTCTGCCTGTCAATAATCCTGAAGTCTAGCAAACTCATCAGCAAAGTTTTTCAGAACCCTCTTTAAATTTGGGGTCTCTGTAGAGACATACACATTGATATCATTCACCAGGAGTTCTGCTTTGTGTCACAGTCCGGCAGTTTTCTGCACGTAAGCAGCAGAGATTTGGCACAGCTCCCCAAAATGCTTTTCCACATTTGTGACAGCATCTTGTAATTGTCTGGTTTGGATGTTCTAGTTTCCCAAGCTGAGTCTCAACATCTTGCCTCGTGCACGACTGGAGACCCTGGGCTGTGGCCTAATGACAGGGGCTCCAAGGCACCCAGGCCCATCCTGAATTTTAAGAAAAAATAAATGTAAAATAAAGAATTTCTACATTTATCTTTGTGGTTGGTTTAGTCGCTAAGTTGTGTCCCACTTTTGTGATCCCATGGATGATAGCCCTCCAGGCTCTTCTGTCCGTGGGATTTTCCAGGCCAGAATATTGGAGTGGGCTGCCATTTCCTACTCCAATAGTCTATTGAAAAGGACTCTAATTTGGCAGTAAAATCCAAAATTAATACACAGCACTTTAACAGATACCACTACTCAAGAATAGTATGAAAAAACAACAACAGTTCAGGTCAAAGCCATCTATTTTTTTCTTTTCTTTTTGTATGAGTTATTTCACAGAGGAATAATTGAGACTCCATGATTGTATGTGATCGTCTGAGCATTATGGTTGCTTATTCACTATTCAGAACGCTGAGACTTACAGGTTGTCAATCCGAGTAAGAATGAATACACTTAGGGATAGCCATTTCCAACTAAGATGTAATTTTTGGTAACAGAATTATCACTGAACCTGAAAAAAAAAAATGGACAGCATGTATGGAATAAGTATACTTATTTTATTTTGTAATCATAGTATTACTATCAGGGAATGGAGGACAGTGATGCCCAAAAGGTAGGGAGAAATGTGGTATGCTCTATGAATTTCCCTATATTTCTATGTTGAGAGGGCTTCCAGGCCATAGAATATGAAGACAGAGTCTGGCCAACATCCTGAGTTGAAGAGACAAAGCTGGGAGTTTGAGGGAAAATAGCTGCCTAGAGTTTACCTACCCAAAGGGCTGCAGAGGAGACAGCTTCACAGAAAGAGAACCCGAGATCTGAGCCCATCTCTTTGTTTCTTTAGCAGAGTGGTGATGAGTGAACAGGGGCGAGGAAACTACCCAAGGCCATGGGAAAAATCACCCGAATGGGTTAAAGATGACGGTCCCTGGCAGGGATATAGGGCTGATTATAGCCTTTCTTCTCTCCAGACAGACTGAAAAACCTCCCAACTCATAGGGCATTACAGGGGGCTCACTGGTGTCTTCATCAATTATGGGATATTATTGATCTAAAACACTTTCTTCAGCCTCACCTAACAAATCTTAAAAGAAATAACAAACAGTACCCAAGTAAATTAATTGTGACCCAGAACAAAGCTCAAGAGTATTTATGACAATACAAAAATATCCAGCATCTAGCAAAGTGAAGCTCACAATGTTGGAATTCAATAAAAAATGATTGAACAAAATAATAGAAAACTATGACTCATAATGAGAGGGGAAAAAAATCAGTTAAATGTCTGATGTTACAAATGTTATAATTAGCAAATAAAAACATTTAAATAGTTCTCAAAATCCTATTCTATATGTTCAAAAAGTATAGAAGATATAAAAAAGAAAAATTCATTTCTATAAATGTAAATTAAAATGTTTGATAAGAATAACACACTGGATGGGATTTGTGAAAAAGCAACATTCCAGATGTAAAAATTTGCAAGCATGAAGACTTGGGAATATGTCTATTTACAGAAATAACAGAAGCAGAAACAGGAATAAAGGAGAATTTTTTAAAAACGGATAGAAAATCAGTGAGATGTGAAACAATGTTATGTGGCTAATACACTTAATGGAGTGCTCACAGAAGACAGGGACTAAAAAAATATTTGAAGACATAAAGACAGAAAGATTCCAAATTCAGTGAAGTCTATGATTCCACAGATCAATAATATCAATGAATCCCAAGTACAAGAAACAGGAATAAAACTACAGTTTGTCTAATGAGAACTAATGGTAAAGAGACCAACCTAGATAGCATATTGAAAAGCAGAAACTTTGCCAACAAAGGTCCATCTAGTCAAGGCTATGGTTTTTCCAGTGGTCATGTATGGATGCGAGAACTCCAGTACTTTGGCCACCTCATGCTAAGAGTTGACCCATTGGAAAAGACTCTGATGCTGGGAGGGATTGGGGGCAGGAGGAGAAGGGGACGGCAGAGGATGAGATGGCTAGATGGCATCACTGACTCGATGGACGTGAGTCTGAGTGAACTCCGGGAGATGGTGATGGACAGGGAGGCCTGGCGTGCTGCGATTCATGGGGTCCCAAAGAGTCGGACACGACTGAGTGACTGAACTGAACTGAACTGAATGGTAAAGAGACCTCTTTAAAATCATACATATGATGAAGAATTTATATCCAGAATATATAAAAACCTCTGAAACTCAATAAAAAAGAGAACTATTTTTTTTTATTGGGCAGAAGGTTTGAATAGACCAAAACAGTTAGACTATTGAGGCAAATAAGCAAATGAAGCAACACACAGCACAATTCATCACTAAAGAAATGCAAATTAAAATTGCAATGAGGAGCCACCACATATCTGGGAGGATGGCTAAATTTATAAAGACTGAGCATTCCAAGTGAATGTAGAGTAGCTCAAACTCTTATATAATGCTGAGTGCTCAGTTGTGTCCAGCTCCTTGCAACTCCATGGACTGTAGCCCACCAGACTCCTCTATCCTTGGGATTTTCCAGGCCAGAATACTGGAGTGGGTTGCCATATCCTGCTTTAAGGGATCTTCTGGACCAGCGATCAAACCTGCGTCTCTTGTGTCTCCTGCATTGGCAAGCGGATTCTTTACCACTAGTGCCACGTGGGAAGTTCCCATATAATGCTGAAGAGGATATAAAATAGTGCAATTACTTTGAGAGCTTGGCAGTTTCTTAAAAAATTACACCCACCTCTACCACGTGATTTAGATAGTACACTCCAAAGTATTCATTAAAGGGCAATAAGTCTTTCCACACAAAGACTTGTAAAGTTCTGTTCAAAAAAGCTTTATGTTTAATTGCCAAAATCTCTAAACAAATCAAACAAGTGAACAGATAAACTTGTATTTTATATGTTTGTCACAAAATTTTACATGCATATTATTTTATATAATAAATATTCATAAAATTAATATAATTTTATCATGTGTATAACAATATAATTATTCTATGTAAAAATTTATATAATGGAATTCTGCTCAGCAATAAAAATGAACTGTTGGTTTATACTACACCATGAATTAATCTCCAAATAATTATGCTGAGTGAATGAAGCAAGCAAAAATAGAGTATACTCAACATAATTCTATTTATATCAAATTCTAGGAAGTGCAAATGAATCCAGAGTGACAAATTAGTCTGTAATCTAAAGTGACAAATTACTTTGGGGACAGGGCATGTGGGTGGAGTGAGGAGAGGTTGGAGAGAGCACTTATAAAAATATAAGGAAATCTTTGGGAATGATGGACATGTTCATTACTTTGATCATATTAATGGTTTCATGGGTGTAAACATACGTCAAAACTCATCAAACTGTACACTTAAAATATGTGGTGTTTGTTGTATGCTAATGTAACATCAATAAAGAAGTTAAAAAAATAAGTATACTTAGGAATACATAGCTTTTCTATCCCTCGCTACCCCTGTTAACACTCTTAGAATGTGCTGTCTTAGATGGCAAACTGCAAGTGGTAACAGTGGCAAAATAAAAGATACGTGTTTTCCTTTGACATTTTTGTGTGGGTGCTCAGTCTTGTCCCACTCTTTATGACCCCATGGACTATAGCCTGCCAGACTCCTCTGCCCATGAAATTTTCCAGGCAAGAATACTGGAGTGAGTTGCCAGTTCCGACTCCAGGGGATCTTCCTGACCCGGGGTCGAACCCACGCCTCCTGCGTCTACTGCATTAGCGCAGATACTTCACCACTGAGCCATCTGCAAACCCTGACATTACTATTGTCTTATTCGATGTTACAGATGATTAAATATCTTTCTATATACACATTTTAGGGGCTTCTCGGGTGGCACTAGTGGTACCAATGTAGGAAATGTAAGAGACCCAGGTTCAATCCCTGGGTTGGGAAGATCCCCTGGAAAGGATATGGCCTGGAGAACCTCATGGACAGAGGAGCCTGGCAGGCCACAGTCCATAGGGTCACACAGAGTCAGACGTGACTGAAGCCGCTTATGTGTACACACGCATACACATTTTAATCATCTTGGAAACTTCTTCAATGGATTGTTTCTATTGGAGCTGCTATTTTGCCAATAACTAATTATGTTACTGGCACAACGTATCTGGCCTCTCCTGGTCTTAGCCCTGGAAGCCAAAGGAAGAAAAGCGTCCTCTGTGATGACTCACTAATCAGATTTCATTATGCAGCTAACTCTTCAGCACTGGAATTATTTATTCCATGCTACTTGCCAGAGAAATTGTTCTTTGGGAAGTTTAAAACTTTTTGTGGAAACATTTTTGTCATTAAAAAAACAGTTCACATTTCTTATAGAAAATTTTACAAAATACCCCTCCCCCAAGTTTTAAGTATACTATATAGTTATAACTGTTATTTTATGAAAAATCATATTTATATGTTATGAGAATGCTCTATAAAGTTATGTAACTGGCTTTTTTCACTTGATATGAAATGTCATTTTTTATACTAAAATTTTAATGGCTGTCATAAATTTAGTCATTTAGATATACCATGATTTTTCACCTATCTCCTGTGTTTAGACATTTATGTAGTTTTAAATGGTTTACTACTATAGATAACATTGCATCATTCACATTTTGCATAAAACTGTTTTTTTGGGGGGGAAATTTCTCTGAAATGGCATTCTCTTCTTAAGCACATCCATAATCTAAAAATTCCTCTTTCTGGTTCAAGAATTCATTATTATCTACTGAACATTTGCCATGCAAGATACTATATAGTAGAAGGTAAGGACCTGAATGCAGGCAAGTCCTACAGAAGCTAAAGGAAGAAGAGATGACCATAGGAGTTTCAAAGTAATAAGTTTAAATTTGAATTTGAAATCTCTTAAACAGTATTTTAAAAATACCAAATATGGTATTGGAAGAAGAATGGTTGAGAGTGCTGTATATCTATTCTTCGGCAGGAATTCTATGCTCTCTGTTTGGGTGTTTCCCTAGGAGGCCCCATTAATATCAGTGTAACTTGAATCACAGGTTCATATGCTAAATAAAAATTACTTCTTGGTATGGCTGGGGTTTTGTTTTTATTGTTGTTGTTGCTGCGATCCCATGGACTGTAGCCCACCAGGCTCCTCTGACCGTGGGGTTTCCCAGGCAAGAATATTGGAGTGGCTTGCCATTTCCTTCTCTAGGGGATCTTCCTGACCCAGGGATCGAACCCTCGTCTTCTGCATTGGCAGGCAGTCTCTTTACTTCTGCACCAGTAAGGAAGCCTGACTTAATGTCTACCTTACTGATTTTAATGTTCATAGAAATGATACCAAGATGACAGTTTTTGAGATCCCTAATGTTAGTATGCAAAAAAAATCCACATAAACTTCAAAAGTTAGAGAATTTCATAAAATTAAAATGATGTATTTTTTTTTCAATGTGTATAGAAATTTACTTCCACAGAATTCAGATTTTATTATAAACACATTTTATTGGAAAGTGTGCTGTTGGAGATATTTGCAAAATCATTAGTGGTGTTGGGTAGGCAAGAATGAACCATATAGTAAAGGATAAAAAAAGAGAGAAAAAGAGCAGTCAGAGGCAAATTAAAACCCTGGCTGAATAAGCACAGTATTGGTAATAATGTTATATTGATATCAGTGAAAAGACAAATATTAAAATGTACGTTGAGGGTTATTTGGTTCACTATTGTGAAACTTTGAAAATGCTTAAAAATGGATCATTGACTTTGGAAATGCTCAGAATTTTGATAACAATGGACTTTGTGAATAATGTCTGATTATTTAGAGAAGGGAATAATGGAGCTGAGCTTCCCAGGTGGTACTAGTGGTTGAGAATCCACCTGCCAATTCAGGAGACATAAAAGATTAGGTTCAATCTCTGGATCGGGAAGATCCCCTGGAGATGGGCATCACAACCCACTCTAGTATTGTAGTCTTGCCTGGAAATCCCATGGACAGAGGAGCCTGGCGGGCTTCAGTCCATAGGGTCTCAAAGAGTTGGACTGGAGTGAAGCGACTTAGCACACACACACATATGGAGCTAAGGAAAAATACTGGAACTTATTCTATTCTGGACAGTAGTAAAGGCCTGGGATTATCTGGATGGAGGGACATATGGCCATTTAGTCTTCAGCATTCAGAATTCAGCAGGAAACTACTAAAGGGTTGTATCATTAGTCTTCTAAAAGCAGCTGTGAATAAAATAGAAAATGATTCATAAATACAGACACTGGTTCTGCCACTCCGTCCCCTACCAGCCCTAACAGACATTCTCAATCAATTGTGAATTTTTCCCCATTAAACCTAACAGGAGCTCGGAATCCTTCTTAATGTAATACCACACGTGTGTTCACTACCCACAGATGGGCTTTAAAGATATTTAATATGGCTTCCAAATCTGAGATATATTGATGTTTCAGTTTTCTCATTACCTGCTTATTTGATAGAACTCTTGTGAAGGATACATCAAATAGTTCATGTTAAAGTGCATTGTTAATAAAATGCTATAAACTGTTAATGCAGAGATGACAGCTAGGATGATTATTTGTTTACGGTTATAAAAATGTGGCTAATGCCCAAACGAGCTGAATTCCTTTACCTACAGCCTAGAAGCCCTTCCTGTAGGCAGACTTTTTCATTAGAGTCACATTAACTCTATTGCACATGTGTTTTCCATTATATGGTGTGTTTCCCAAGGGCAGGGCAGAGTATGTGTCTTTCATCTTTGTATTTCTGGGACTTGGTATAACATTAAAAATATAGAATGTGCTCAATTCTTGTTGAGCAAAAATTAGAATATAAAGCTAGATAATTCAAACTCGCCATTCACTTTTACTACAATCTCAGATGAGGCCGGCAATTCAGAGCTTTACCTTCCATCTACATTAGGCATTTTCCAGCCACTGTGAGCTTGGATTTTATATAGTTTAGTCTGGATGTCTTTGTCCAATTCTGTTGTGATATTTATAAGCCAACACATATGATATTCTTCTAAATTATGTAATAATGTGCTTGCATTTTGCTGGAGATGGTTCCCAAAAGATAAGTATTAATCCGACCACAAATATATTTACTTTCTGAGATTCAAGGACCTAAAATAGTGATAGAATCTTTGACTGTCTTTGTTCAGCCTTGCTACCAACCGGCAACTGATTTTGAGATTCTAAAAAAAAATGTTTTCATATGTGTCCTCTTGAGCATCGTGCACTTTATTTCCTAAGAATTTAGGATTCAACTCACTCTACTCCGAAAGTGGTGCATTTTAGTTTATAGAAATATTGAGACAGCAACGCCCTGGCAAATTTGTTTTGGAAGAAGAGATGACTATTTCACGCTCATGTTCATACTGCCTTGGGAGAAATTTGTAATCTGGATCCCACAGCTGTTGCTGGGTGAACCTGTGGGGTCGTTTTCCTCTGGCTAAGCCAGCAGGGGGTTCCCACCTCCTGTCTCTCCAGCAAGATGCTCTCTGCATTTCTTATTACTTGTTGTAACCTTAACAACCGTGTTTAGAAATGCATGATTTTTTTAAAAAAATTCTCTTTATAAATTATGTATGCTGTATTGACTTAAAATCATGCTCATTCACAGGTTCTGCATTTGAGAGAAAACAAAGAGGATTTGGATAGGGCTAGATTCTTAATGTATTTTTCAAGAGAGGGAGCTAAAAGGGAAAGCTAATTTTTTGACTATCCTAAGAGATGGCTTTTGGACTGATGCCATAAAATCTTGTGTGTATTTGTGTGTATGTGTGTGTACGAGCACAAGAGACGTATCCCTGAGTATTAGCATGAGATTGATCTATTTTGCCTGCCTCTCCCTCAGAGCACTGAGCTACTTCATTCAACACGTAACTCTAAATACCAAGGCTGTGAGACCCTGTGTAAAGCTATCAGCTGAAGGAAAGCAGAGATGCCACATTTTAAGAGAGAGAATTTTCCAGGAGTAGACAGAGAGGGGCAGGTGGTTGGTGCCAAATTTTCTGCACCACTATGCACCTCAAAGCAAAACTGTTTTGCAGATAGTAAATTCTAGCAAATATCAGTCTTTTGTAGTCTATATTCTTTGAGGAATGTTTTGGTCTGTTTAATAATTATACTTTTGGGAGAAATGAAAACATATTAGCCATATGTTTTTTGCATAAGATAAATATACCAGCCTCTGAGAACACCTACTGTTTTTGTTTTCATAAAACCTGCTTTAGGAAGGAAAAAAAAAAAAAAAGAGATGTTTTTTAAGGTTTGCCCCTGATATTGATGTTCTTGTTTTTAGAGTTTCTCTCTTTAGTCTGAGAGGAGGCCTTGAGGTCTTTGGGCCTATTCTTATCTTTGACTCACTTGATCCCCAAAGTTGATTTCTCATTTTTAAAATGCATATGATATCATCCATCTGTGTGAATAATGGCATAAGAATGAACTCACTGTTAAGAATCACTTGTGATTTGGAAAGGTTGGTTTCTATAGCTTTTAAGTGCATAAAACTGAGTTGATATGCATAATGAGTCATTTTTTTTTTCATTCAACAGCAAGATGTTTCCTTCACTGAGCTTTGAATGGGTCTTATGAAGAATATTTTCAAGTGGTGCCTGCATTTTGACTTTACAAGGCCATCATTACTGACTTTACAAGAGCTTCTGTGGATATATGTTGCCCTATCACCAACTTTGCTGGCGATTTAAATTCAGCACTAAATTGGCTCCAAGAATGTTAACCAACGAATTTGGATAGCACAGTTTCTGACATCTTATCTAGGGGAAATCTCAGCTGTTCCCTTGCAGAAATAAGTTTGGAGCAGGGCTGCAATGCAACCTGAATTACAGGGCAGATGAACCAGCTACAAATGGACATTCTACCACCACATGTTCCGTTCCAGAGAAGGATGCAATCAGTTCAAGCTGTTTTTGACTGATGGTTCAGATCATGGTCTTGTAAACAGGTCTGAAAATAGCTGCTTTTTAAAGACTGAAAATTCCTGTAATTAGGGTATGCCTTAAAAATTAACCCTAAAAAAAAAATAAAGATTGGAGGATGGAGTAGCTTTCAGTCTTGAATTGCTAGCTGGATGGCTGCAGCACTGTTCTTAAAAGAGGAGGAAGCAGGTCATTAGAAGGGATGTGTCTAAAAGCTATGTGTCAGAAAAGAAAGGAAAATGGAGTTTCCTTGGTGCTGGAGAACTGTGTAATTAACTGGGATAACAAGCACTGATATTTATTGTGGTGGGATGCAAGGAAGAAGCTGAAAAACAACACTCCTGGTGTCTCTGCTCCACATCTGCCAAACTAATTTGGGGGTAATTTTATCATTTTAATCTGTGTGATGTTCTTCCCCAGTTGCTAAAGTACCCTGGTGTATACCAGATGTCAAACATTTAATGATGTCTCCGAGGCTCAGGATGGATTGGATTGCAGGTGTTTAATGCTTACCAGGCCTTTAGATAAACCCAGAAATTGGTGTTTCCTGGTTAGCTCTGATTGACAATACTTCGATCCTTTAGTAAATGTTAATGGCCATTCTGGCCACTAGGAGGAGCTAGAGGCTATTCCATCCACTTTGCTTTGTATCACCTAAGACTGGTGCAGATGTAAAAGGCTTCGTTCAGGTACTTGGGATGTAAGGAGTTAGTACAATGAAAGATGGAATTAAAACTCCCAGCCAATAGAGATATGGCTTGAAATACAGTAAAGTGACTAAGAGTACATAGTTCCCAGAGGCTAGGATTTAAGTCTTGGCAAAACATTAACAAAACTCTGAGTCTCGATGTCTTCAACTTTAGTGTAAGGATAATATTAGCATCTATCTCTTAGATTCATTGTGAGAAAAAATTAAAATTATCCAAATGAAGAATTTAGCTTAGTGTCTGGTACAACCTAAATGCTGTGCCATAAATGTTATTTAGTTTTGATATTATTATCTGATTGTGGAGCTTGGCTTCCAGCTAAGGTGAATGATGACTTAGGTTACCTATGCTATAGTTCCCTTTCTAGAAGTAGTTTACCTGGATATTTGAAACACTAAGTCTAGAGTCATACAGACTTGGATTCGAGTCCTGGTTTAGACATTCAATAAGTCTGTGACCTTGGGAAGTTTATTTAACTTTGTTAAACCTCTGTTTAATGATCTTTATCTTTTCCTGCTTTATTGAGATACAACTGACACATAAAACCAGGTAAATTTAAGGTACAACATGACAATTTGATACAAATATATTGTGACATGATTACTGTAATAGGTTTAGTTAACCCTTCCATCAACGTACATAATTACTTTTTTTCCCTTGTAGTGAGAACACCTAAGATTTACTCTCTTAGCAACATTCAAGTATATAATACAGCATTGTTAACTATAGTCACCATGCTGTACATTAGGTCCCCAACGCTTATTCATCTCATACCTGAAAGTTTGTACCTTGTATACATGAATGTTTCTACCTTTTGACCAATATCTTCTCCATTTCCCCCATTTGCCAGCCTCTGTCAAGCACCATTCAACATCTCACTGGTCACAGGAGATTTTTTTTTAACTGGACAAGTGAGTCTTCTCATTTCTACTGAACTTATATTCCTCCTACTTACAACTTTGATTCTGATGGTAAATTTATTTCAGTCAATTTGAGATGATAGATTTTGGCTTCAAAGGACATGGTCTTTGTTCTCTTAGTCTTAGATGGTTCACTATTTTAGGCAACTATTCCTGGATTTTTAATTTGGCTGCACTGGGTTTTAGTTGGGCTTCCCAGGTGGCTCAGTGGGTAAAGAATCTGCTTGCAATGCGGGAAGCACAAGAGACACAGGTTTGACCCCTGGGGTGGGGAAGATCCCCTGGAGGAGGGCATGGCAATCCCTCCCAGTGTTCTTACCTGGAGAATTTAGCTCTCCAGGGTTTTAGTTGCCCTTGCCCCACCAGGGGTCTTCAGTCTTCATTGCAGTATGTGGATCTCCTTAGTTGTGGCTTGTGGGATCTAGTTCTCAGACCAGAGATCAAACCTGGGCCCCCTGCACTGGGAGCATGGAATCTTAGCCACTGGACCACCAGGGAAGTCCAAAAATATTCCTGGATTTGAAAATCAGCTAGATGTGATGTTTTGAGAGTCTCTTTTAGCATGAGTTTCTTCATCCTTAAAATGGGAATAAAAAATTTATAAGTTTTGACATTGCATTTAAAATGTGCTTATGAAAATAAAGCATAGTGCCTGGTACATGACAGGAAGTTAGTGAACAAGCCAGACTGCTGCGAGAGATGAGAGAGTGTTGGAGCAGAGGGAGCCGTACCATCCAACTGCAGCTTGGCTCCATGGTCTAGAACTTACCTTGTCAGAGGACAGGGTCTGGACTTTCACTTATATAGAATCCTTTCCCTTCCTCCTTTCAACATAGACCTTTTTCTTTCTTTGTCCATTCTTATTTCTCCCTTTCCATGCTACCAGACCCAACTCCAAATCAACCAGATATCAAGTATGCAAACATAACTTGGTGCCTCTTGTATTGTTCACTGATGCTTTGTTTTTTTTTTTTTTTTTTTTTTTTTTTTTGTTTGTTTTGTTTTTTACTATGATGGGGGAAGAGTCAACAGTGGCTAAACGCATTGCTCAGATTCTGGAGAAAGTCCAGCATGAGGATTCTGTCAGACTAGGAAGGTAACCTGTGGACCCAAGGACTGACTGATGGTCAGGGTCAAGCAGAAAGATGTATAGTATGTGCTTACTCGCTCAGTCATGTCTGACTCTTTGCTATCCCTTGGAATGTAGCCCTCTATCCATGGGATTCTCCAGGCAATATACTGGAGTGTTTTGCCATTTCTTCCTCCAGGAGATCATCCTGACCCATGGATCGAACCCAGGTCTCCTGCATTCCAGGCGGATTCTTTACCATCTGAGCCACTAGGGAAGCCATAGAAAGATGTATAAAGAACTCTAAAACAACTCTAGAACACATGCAAGACGTAGTGTCATTGTATTCAGGTTTCTGCACCTGACTCCTTTTTGTAGTTGGCTTCTTTCATAGCTTGACTTCTGCCAAATCACACCTTGCAGCAAAAATTAAAACAAAACAACAACTTTCCTTGCCACCACTGATGGATGTCTCTTGAAAATTTTTTCAATGGGTGACAAGCACTCTGAGAACAACCAGTTGACAGATGCCTGAAGTCAACAATTAGAGCTGAAAAGAAAAAATGCGTGTTATAGTGCTGCTTAGTGAGAATTTAAAAATTTCCTACTAAACTTTAAACCCTTAAACATACTTGCAATGGTATTTTCTGAATTAGAAAAGCACGAGAGAAGCGAAAATGTGAGAAAGAACTACTGAGAAGGTGAAAATATTTTTGCTGACATAAAGGACAGGAAAGAACCCTACAACTTTCAGTGATATTTTGAACAGGACTTTGTAACATGTTCTTATAAGTTACTTCTATATTGGTGTGTGTAAATTATGAGTGAGGAAAAACTATAGAGGAAAAGATGATTACATATTATGTTAGAAGATTACATTACCTTGAGTGTATCTGATTACATTATCTTAAAGACAATTTGAAAAGTATAAGAAGGCACTTTTCTCTTTCTTCAATAAGTAATTATTGGACAGATATTTTTGAAATATTGGTTCAAATGTACATGAAATTATAAGCTGGTCTAACATCCATGGTCAAGGTATGGCGCTGGCAGGGTGTTCAAAATATTCTTAGATATTAGCCTAGTTAGATAAATGGCCTTTGCTTTTACTTTTAAGTTTGATATGAAATAAATTATTTAACATGTCCACTAACACAGATGCTAATAGTCAATCCTGGGAAAAAGGGAAAGAGAAACTAAGCGGAAAAATTAGCAACACTGCACTCCACCAAATTTGTTTTGCTTACATCACATTCCAGAAGTATTGATTCATCCTTCTTCAATATACCCTCTATTTGGTGAAAATCCTTGTGACTGTTTTTGAGGGATGTGATCACAGACAGGAATTTTATTTCATTTATTTGGTTTAAGGAGTCAAACTAATATGTTCTGAGGACCTATAGTACATGTTTCTATGGATTCATGAAATGAATGGAATGGAGGATTTATTTCTGTCAGGTGGTAAAGAATTGCTTCTTTGAGGAGGTGGCATTTGAGCTAAGAAGTTAAGGATAAAAAAGACCAAATGTGAAAATCCAGAGCAGAGAAAATGGCTGGTACAAAGTCTTGAAGGCAGAAGTGGACCTGATATCTGGGTGCATTGGAAAAGAAGTTTCCCTTAAGAATTCTGAACCACAGACCTGGGTTCAGTGCATGGCTCCCCAAATACTAAGCAAAGACTTATTTTATGGTGGTCATGCTTGGCATTGCCCTAGGCACCTAACAGAGGTAAACATGAATTTTCTCTACACAGAAAGATCTCACAGTGAAGCTTCCCTAAACATGCAAGAAGTCAAGTCATCATAACTGGGAGACAGCAGAACCTATAGTCTACAAAATTAAAGGCTCAAAAAAGGCAAATGCTGCAAGGATCAAGACAGAATTATAGTGAACATGTTAAATATGTTGAAAAAAATGAAAGAATAGGGTCTTTCTTTAACTAAAAGACATATATTGAACATATTTTATGTGCCAGGCAGTGTCCTGAGCGCTGATCTTAAACCTCCTAACATCTTAGAGGAACCAGATATCAAATTGCCAACATCTGTTGGATTATAGAAAAAGCAAGGGGATTCCAGAGAAAGCATCTCCTTCATTAACTATGCTAAAGCCTTTGGCTGTGTGAATCAGAACAAACTGTGGAAAATTCTTCAAGAGATGGGAATAATACCAGACCAACTTACCTGCCTCCTGGGAAACCTGTATGCAGGTCAAGAAGCAACCGTTAGAATAGGACATGGAACAACAGACGGGTGCCAATTTGGGAAAGGAGTACATCAAGGCTGTATGCCGTCACCCTGCTTATTTAACTTCTATGCAGAGAACATCATGTGAAATGCTGGGCTACATGAAGCGCAAGCTGGAATCAAGATGGCCAGAAGAAATATCAATAATGTCAGATATGCAGACAACACCAACCTTAAGGCAGAAAGCAAAGAGAAACTAAAGAGCCTCTTGATGAAAGCGAAGAGTGAAATGCTGAGTTAAAATTCAATATTCAAAAATGAAGATCTTGGCATCCGGTCTCATCACTTCATGGCAAACAGATGGGGAAACAATGGAAACAGTGACAGATTTTTATTTTCTTGGGCTCGAAAACCACTTCAGATGGTGACTGCAGCCATGAAATTAAAAGATGCTCACTCCTTGAAAGAAAAGCTATGACAAACCTAGACAATGTATTAAAAAGTAGAGACATCATTTTGCTGACAAATGTCCGTCTAGTCAAGGTTATAGTTTTTTCAGTAGTCATGTACAGATGTAAGAGTTGGACCATAAAGAAGGCTGAACACTGAAGAATTGATGCTTTTGAACTGTGATGTTGGAGAAGACTCTTGAGGGTCGCTTGGACTGCAAGGAGATCCAACCAGTCCATCCTAAAGGAAATCAGCCCTGAATATTCATTGGAAGGACTGATGCTGAAGCTGAAGCTCCAATACTTGGGACACCTGATGAGAAGAGCCAACTCATTGGAAAAGACCCTGATGCTGGGAAGGATTGATGGCAGGAGGAAAAGGGGGAGACAGATGAGATGAGTGGATGGCATCATTGACTCTATGGACATGAATTTGAGCAAACTCCAGGAGATAGTGAAGGACAGAATACCTGGCATGCTGCAGTCCATGGGGCTGCAAAGAGTCGGACAAGACTGAGGGACCAAACAAGAACAACATCTTATATGGTCTCCATTCAAGTGATTACTTATCCCAGTTTTTCATCTCTGGCTGTGGAACAGCGTTGTATGTGCTCCTTCTCCTAGATACTCTTCTGAGTTCCATTCAAGGTCAGTTTGCTTGTTTTTCAAAATGTATGTCATCTACCTTTGGTTCTGTGTTGTAGAGTGTGTTGTGGGCTACTTCAAGAGCACAACTCTTTTCTATTCTGCTTGTGATCTAAAATGAAAGTGCTCTGTCCTTGAGCCTGACACCATGGGCAGATTTGAAAAATAATGATTAATTCAATGGTAAATTTCATTGAAATGCACATAGAACTGGCAAATGAGAATTATAAAAGGATTTGAATTATTTGGACCATTGGAATGAAGGGTGAAGGGCTTTAACATACACACACACACAAAGATAAAAGAAAAAGGGAGAGAGAGAAAGAAAGAAGAACATTGTTATATTGACATTTGAATTTGAATTTCATGGTTACCAAAATAACCATATAGATGATTTACACTCAATCTATTCTAGAAATAACAGAAAATGTAGGCACAAACTGATGGTATTGATTATAATAAAAAATGTTTTCAACATAATTGAGAGATGATTCAGTATAAGAATCTTAAATCTTTATTAAGAAATACTATAGCCTCATCTTCTCTGGTGGTGGTGTGTGGTTTAGTCTCTAAGCCGTGTCCAATTCTTACAACCCCATGGACTGTAGCCTGCTAGGCTCCTCTGTCCATGGGATTCTCCAGGCAAGAATACTGGATTGGGTTGCTATTTCCTTCTCCAGGGGATCTTCCTGACCCAGGAATTGAGCCCGGGTCTCCTGCATTGCAGGTAGATTGTTTACCTACTGAGCTATGAGGGAAGCCCCTCATCTTCTGTAGAGACACTTGAAAAAGAAATTATGGGATTCTTATGTTCTTTAAGCTTTGGCTAAGTGAAGCTTTATTTAACAAAAGAGAGAAATATATGAATGACCCATTAAATGAGGTTTAAGTTTTCTCTGGATCTCACATGTTTTTCCTACTTCTGGCAGATCCAGCTAATGACCAGAATCCCTGTATTCCAATTTGAAATTTCTGGGAGTAGGGAGCAGAGAAGCTGAAATGTCCTGTATGGACACATTGTGGTGGTTTCTGCCATACATTGATTTGAATCAGCCACAGGTGCACGTGTGTCCCCTCTTCCTGAACCCTGCCTCCAACCTCCCTCCCCATCCCGCCTGGCTGGGTTTTCCCAGTGCACTGGCTTTGAGCGTCCTGTTTCATGCATTGAACTCAGACTGGTCATCTATTTCACATATGGTAATATACATGTTTCAATGCTATTCTCTTAAATTTGCAGTTCCCTGATTATAGGCGTGGTCTCCTTTCGTGAGTTAGGAGTCACTCTTTCCTAGTGGTGTGTGATAATCTGGGGTTTTTTGCTCTCTTATATGGTACCCAGAAACCATATTTAATGAGAAAATATAGTGTGATTTGTAATCCATTCCAAGATATTCAAACACAGATTTGGTTTTTGTTTCATTTGAAAGTTGTAGAGTCATTATTGTTGCTTAAGTAACAGAAAACAGGTTCTTTCAAATAAACTGCAGTTTGACATATTGAATGGTGAATATATGTCTTACCTTTGTTTGATGACCCTAACATTTCTGGCAGGCCTCTGTCTCACTAACTCTTAAATTTTCAACAGTGAGGCTCTTAGGACTATGTGGACAAGGAGTATGAGATGCTGGCTTTCCCCTTACTTTCCTAATATGTTCATTAACATCATTAAGCAAACAGTTCTAGGCCACACTAAGAGTGGGGCTTATTATCTTTATTAAATCCCAGCTTCCACTTCAGTGTCTCCCACACAGTAGGTGTTTATTCTTTATTAAATGCTCTTGTTTCACCGTAAGATTTCGCCTGAAAAGAGACATTCAGTTGGAAAGTTCCACCGCTGGAAGGTGCTCCGATTAGGCATCATCAGTAGTTCAGACAGAACGCAGCTGAAAACCCATCCAGAGTGAGCAACAGTTCCGAGTGACCCAGGAACCAACCAGCCTTCAGGCTGCTGTTTCTCCAAGATATTCCCAAAACTGACGTGGCATTCCATATTAATGCAAAGCTGAAGTAATTTTAAGCACTGTTTATAGGCTGCAATATAGGATCTAGAACAAATAAAAAAAATTAGTTCTACTCTGTGTTTATGTTATTTTCCCTTGCCTCCATTTCCATTACTTCAAAAAATATTTAATAATATCAAATATCCTGCAGGCTGGAAAACAGAGACAAATAAGACAGAGTCCCTACCTTTAAGAACCTTTCAGTTTGTGGAAAACCAAGGGAATTAATAAACAGTAATTAGATAATATTGATACTTCGATTAAGGGTATTATACACGCATGCATGCTAAATTGCTTCAGTCGTGTCTGGCTGTCTGTGACTCTATGGACTGTAGAATGCTAAGCTCCTCTGTCCAAGAGATTTCTCCCACAAGAATACTAGAGAAGGTTGCCGTTTCCTTCTCCAGGGGATCTTCCCAACCCAGGGATGGAACCCGAGTCTCATGTCTTCCACATTGGCCGGCAGGTTCTTTACCACGAGCACCACCAATGAAACCCTAAGGGTATTATGGTTATACATAAAGGAGGAATTATTCTAATCTTGAGATTTCGAGAGTGGTGTTGTGATGTTTTCGTAAAGTTTTAATGTGAATGGCAATTCTTCAGATATTTCTTAAAGAATATTTTTTTTTTCACTTTGGGAGATTAAAAAAAAATTCAGGCATTAACTTGTAAATGAGAACTTTCTACAAAATATTTTTATGATTATCTCCTTTTGGGGGAATAAATATTAAACAGACCACAAAGTATCAGGGTTTTCCCAGGCACAGAGAAAGGAGACAACTTGTTGTGCTTGATGAATGTAGGGTGGCTGCTCTGGAGCATGGGGGTGAGGGTATATGTGATGCTAGAGATGTGCTCCTCTTGGCTGATGTACATATTTGTGGCTTTCTTCTGTCAAGTGTTCTTACTGAATGTCTGATTCTCAGGTTTGCATTGGAAATTTTGAAATGATACTTAATGACCATTTACTAAGGTATGCATGTATAAAATTCTGAAGGGCAGAAAGCCAAAAGGAAAGAATAGGATCACGAAATAAGAAAAGAAAATTTGCAGGGATTATGTTTATTAGATCTAGGTGCTATTTTCTAAATCCTAAAACTTTTCATGGGGTGTCAAACCATATGGGTTTAATTAATTTTTTTCCTAGCAGATGTTCAAAGACAGTTTTCACATGCCAAAGATTATGAGAAATGTCCAACCAAAAGGATACTGGAATCATAATTCTGACAGGTTTTGGTGGTGAATATAACAAATACAATTTACATACTTAGATGCTTATTTTTACTGCAAAAGCTTTTGGAGAAAATATTTAAACCATTATTGAAGGCCTCTGATATCATAAATGCCTGTTAGTTGGCTTGTATCTACCACTGCCTGTCATCTCAACTCAGCCTGTTCCATAAACAGTACATTTTCCAAAACCATTTCCTGAAGTCTAAACACTGAATAATGTTTAAATGAAAAGATCGAAAAGAAAGACAGAAAGCCTTCAGATTGGCTTTCCCAGGTACTTTCCCCACACCTCCTATTATTTTCCTCACCTTTGGAGGTCTAGTGACTCAGTAACATAATTACAATTCATTGATCATAAAGACTAACTCATACTAACCAAATTTAAATAAACTGATTGGCTATTTCACTAGTTGAGACTGAGGGATATTCATTTCCAGCAATCAAATAACCTTCTTCCGCACAAGTCAATCCCTCCCCAGACATAGAGTCTGGGGTATTAAATTGACAACCAGAATATTCCTTGTGGATGCTAAGTTGCTTCTCTGACTCTTTGTGACCCCACGGACTATAGCCTGCCAGGCTCTCTGTTCATGAGATTCTCCATGCAAGAGCACTGGCATGGGTTGCTATGTCCTCCTCCAGGGGATCTTCCCTACCCAGGGGTCCACCCTGCATCTCTCACATCTCCTGCATTGGCAGGTGGGTTCTTTACCACTAGTGCCACCTGGGAAGCCCCAGAATGCTCCTTGGCAGGCACCAAATTAGATAAATGAAAAGTAGAACATTTTGAAGATGGTTTTACTGATCATGATGATGATCACAAACCTTCCCTAGACAACAGATTTTCCCCTCTCTAATAAAAAAAAATGTTTGTTAGACTTCATGTCTATTTTCTTTAGAAAGTAATGGAGAAATACTTGGATGTCACTTCAACAGTCTCCATGGATTGAGACGATCACAAAGGTCTGTCCATCTTCACTAGGAGGGGACATAAATCTCACCACTCAATGAGAGGAGTATCAAGATGACATCATAAGATGTCTTGTCTCATATGGGACAAGATATGTTGATGATGGTCATCTTTGCAAAATACAATCTGCCACAGCCTATTCTCTGTCTACAACAATTCACATTGTTTTTGTATCCCAGATGTGTCTACCTTTGCCTCAAGATTTCCAAAGTTTCATCTCATTACAGCACATGCTCAAAATTCAGTATTTCATCATTTGAATTAGATTTGGTCTCCTCATGAGAGTTTCCTCAAATTTATCAAGTTTACTACAGTTCCTTTCAATCTAAAGACATGTAAATTAAAAGAGATAAATTGTCTGGCCTTTAGCTCGCTGATCCCAAAACACAAATTCTGGTACATGAATAAGATAACTGCTCAAAATGAGGAGTATATAAAAAACATACATTCATTGGCTCAGAGCAGTTCTGAAATCCAGTGGGACACATTTCACCAGTTCTCTGATTAGGGTTCAATCTCACTTTATAGGAATTCTTGGTAGCACTTGATTCTGCACTCTGAGTTCTTCCTCCCCTCACCTCCAGGAAGCCTGTGATTTCAGTTGAGAAGCCTTCCCAGCCTGCTTCCTGCCTGCAAAATTTTTTAAGTGCAAATGTTTCTTTTCATTTTGTACTGTCTCTGCTTCTTTCAATCTATGATGACAATACTTGTGACAGGGCTGCTGCTGCTAAGTCACCTCAGTCGTGTCCAAATCTGTGCGACCCCAGAGGCAGCAGCCCACCGGGCTCCCCCATCCCTGGGATTCTCCAGGCAAGAACACTGGAGTGGGTTGCCATTTCCTTCTCCAGTGCATGAAAGTGAAAAGTGAAAGTGAAGTTGCTCAGTCGTGTCCGACTCTTAGCGACCCCATGGATTACAGCCCACCAGGCTCCTCTTGTCCATGGGATTTTCCAGGCAAGAGTACTGGAGTGGGGTGCCATTGCCTTCTCCGTGTGACAAAGCAGTTCTTTTTAAAAATATGACTTTTCTATGACTCTTATTGGGGTTCACTCCCATTGACAAAGCCACAAGTACAAGTGTCTTTAAGACTGGCCACCTTTTCTATTTTGGCCTTTCTGAAAGGAAGCTAAATGACAAAATGCTTAATATTCTTATGAATCCCAATTTATGGTAGAATCTGCAAGGCATTCTCTAAGGTCTTTAAAGTGCTTTTGACTTGTCCAGAAGTTCTTGTAAGACACTCTATTCGAACTTTATAAAGTCAAGAAAAGAGCCTATAATCCCTTCCAGGATTTGATCTTTGTTGTGACACTTAATTTGAGAATCATGTGCCATTTGGAGAGACTAGATATGAGAAATAGTTTTATTTTTGAGCCCAGCAAGTTTCGACTTTGATATTTAACAGTTTTTTCTTTAGCTCAACTTGTTCCTTTCATATTTTATCAAAACCTAGGAAAAGAAGCCAGGTGGCAAGTTTAATATTTTGCCTGGAAATCTTGACTATATCATTATTTCTGTGATAATACATTTTCTATTTTTTCACATTAGAGCAGGCAATAGTGTTGGCAAGCTTTCTTCCTCTACATAACAAGAAACCCATTTCTGTAGCTTACAGTAACATTTTTCTTTTTTTTCTTTAATTTCTCACCCATAGCCTTTGGGCTTTGAGATCCTTTATATATCTGTAACATTCCCTTCATGTCCCTTCTAGCTTTCACAGTCTTCAGCTCCTTCCAGCTTCTACCCACTACTGCATCCCTAAACCAAAATCTCATATTTAGGTTTTTGTTATGGCCTCACTCATTTTGGAATATCAAATTATGTGTCAGGTGTCTACTGTTTTATAGCAAATCACTGCAAATCATAGTGGCTTAAAACAATAACAATCATTTATTTTGTTCACAACTGTGCAACTTGGGCAGGGCTCAGTGGGGACAGCTTATTTTTGCTCCATCCAGTGTCAAACAGGACAGCATGCTTGTGGTCTGGATGACCCGTTTTCAGGATGGTTCACTCACTGAAATCTGTTGACTGGAGTTCAACCAGGGCTTTTAGCCAGGGGCCTTGATTCCTATTCATGTGAGCCTCTCCATGGGTTTCTTGGACCTGCTCACATCATGGTGACTGAGTTCCAGGGTTGAGCATTCCAAGAAAACAAGGTAGAAATGCATGGCGTTTTTCTGGCCTAGCCTCCAAAGTCGTATAGCACCACTTCAGCTCAAGTCTACTGGTTGAGACGTGTCAAGGTCATATTGTTTGAAAAGTATATGGAAAGGGAATTATTGTTACAACCAATTTTGGAAAGAAACAGCCTGTTCCAACTAGGATTGTTGAAAAAGTCTTCCGGTTTATGGGCCATTGGTAAGCTATTTTTTGTTTAGTTTTCAATCTTCATATTTGACTTATTGATTTATATATGTTCTTTGTACATTGAGAATATAGGTGTCTATCATATCCATTGACAATATTTTTACTCCAGAACATTCTTTGTTATAATCCAATAGATTTTTAAATGGACCACACTGGTGTCACCACCCCCAGCATCCACGCCAGAAGTGTGCTGTGGTCGAGGTGCACAGGCTGGCTCATCCTCTGGCTCTCATTTGGTACACCTATGACAATAAACAATAGAAGAAAGCAAAAATTTATAAAGTAAAAATAAGAATATTATATTTGTCCTACAGTTGATGGGAACAATCCTATGCTAGTGAAGTATTTAAAAGAAAGAACTTCCTAGAATAAGAAATTAAAATATATCTCTTATATGCAAACACTGGACAGTACCTAGCACATAGTAGGTGCTCGTTTAATGCTTGCTTAATGACTAGTTTCCTTCCATCTGGGATAGGCTTAGTTTGTGCTCTACCAAATGCAATCCCTGAGTATTTTATTTGGGAAGGGAGTTCAGTAACCCAAGAGAGGATGGTGCTATGATGAGTTTCTGAGTATAGACAAAAAGAAACTTAATCTATCTGGGATCCTTTAAAAGGCTATAAGGAACACACTTCAGAGTAATCCCACCAGGAGGCAAAGGATACTGCAATGTCAGGCTACCAATGCTAATGCCTGTGGGTTGAGTGTTAATTCTGGGAGCACTTGCCTGCGACAGTCCCAGCCCTCTCTGAATGCAGGTGCTTGAGATAAAAAGCCATTGACCCACACAGAAGTGCATGCCAAGGCACAGTTACCCTCCCTCTGCAGTAGGGCGATATTCAGGTGGGCCTCTGGCAGCATTTACTATAGTGATATATTGGATAAAGGGAAAAAGAAAAGAAAACCTGTAAAGGTGGGCTAACAGAAATGAAACAAGAAAGAACGGATTTCCACTTATGGAAGGAAAATTCATTCTCTTCCAGCTCCTAAGAAGGATGGAAAACCAGTTACTTTGGAGGTCAAATAATATAAGTGAAAACTTTAAGTCAATTTCAAAGTTTATCTGAGATGAATGTGTTGAAGTGGTACATTTCTGAATCAAAAGTAACAGACTTTGGGTGAGAATTATTTGCTTATGAGGTAGCTCTTTAAGTATATTAGAAAAGAAAATGATGCTCTAATACCAAAAGAAAGATGAGAGTCTTGAAAAAAGAGGAAGTGCAAAATCTAACAGATATTTTCTATCTCTCCCTCCCCTGTTTGCATTTCGTCTTTAGAATGTACAAGTCCAAGAGGAATACTGTCAAAAATAGCTATGACCAAATATAGGCTTGGCCTTACTATGAAACCTTTGCTTTTACCTTTTATGTCGTCCTGGGACCTCCTAAGGTAATGACATGTGATTAACTGTTGCTTATCACTTAGGGTCTATTTGGCCCTTAGAAACTATCCTCTCTTTACATTAGCTGCAAGCTGCCGCAGTCTGATTACTATTCAGTACTGATCTCCCAGTGAATGATAATAGAATTAACTTAACAAACATACAGAGTAAAAATGAAATGTCAACTTTTATTACATACTTTTCTCCCATCTGCCAGAGTGATTTAAATGCCAGTTTTAAAAAGTAAAGAGACAACCAGCCGGCCTTTCGGCGGGGGCTTTCGTATGGCTCCTCATAGTGGATGGCGTTTGGTGTTCTGCATGCCGGCCCAGAGCGCTGATGGTGGCACTGCGTAGCACACGGCAGTAATCCCTTGTCCATCTGTGTCCTTCCTCTGTCTGGGATAAGCTGTTATGGTTGAACAGCTCTGCTTGGGCCTTCCTTTTCTGAAAGTTTCTTGAATTTTGAATCCTGGCTGTTGCATTGGCAGAAGTTCTGCTTTCCTCATTCAGGAGAGATGTTGCATTTTCTCTTGCTTTCCAGACTGCTGTTCTTGTTGGTTGTGAGCCAGCGATTTGGATGACAGCATTTGGGGTTTGGGTGGTAATTCTCTGATGAAATATGGCAACTTGTAAGATAGATTTTGGAGGACATAGAGTATAATTTTTAATCTTTCTGGATAAATCAAAGTCTACTCTAGGATATTAGTAACCCACCCAGAATAAAGCAGATACTTTATTTCCTCCACCTGGCTTATCTGTACTTCTTGTATTTTCCCTATACTTACTTATTTTCTAGACCTTCCCTGGTGGCTCAGTGGTAAAGAATGTGCCTGCAATGCAGGAGCCACAGGAGACACAGGTTCAATCCCTGGGTCAGGAAGTTCCCCTGGAGGAGGGTATGGCAACCCATTCCAGTATTTTTGCCTGGATAATCCCATGGACAGAGGAGTTTAGTGGGCTATAGTCCATGGGGTTCCAAAGAGTCAGACATGACTGAAACAACTTAGCAGGCACACACTTATTTTCTATAGTCCCATTAAAATGCAAGTGCCAAGAAGGTGAGAGCTCTGTTATTTCTTCTCTGCAAATCCTTTCAGCCTACTTGGTGCATAATAGTTGTTCAATAAATACATTTTGAAGAGCAGAGTGTTGGGGCTGGTGCACTGGGACGACCCAGAGGGATGGTACGGGGCGGGGGAGGAGAGAGGGGGGTTCAGGATGGGGAACAAGTATATACCTGTGGTGGATTCATGTTGATGTATGGCAAAACCAATACAATATTATAAAGTGATTAACCTCCAATTAAAATAAATAAATTTATATTTAAAAAAAGAGAGTAGAGTGAATGTCATCTTGCTGCCTATTGAGTCCATCCATTTTTAAATATATTGAGTTAATAATCAATGAAATTGGCAAGAACTGAGGCTGCCTTCTCAAGAAAATATTGCCTGTAAAGATAGCTTCAAGTGTGCCTTAGAACAGAACAGTTCTTCCCCTGTCACTGTAGCAGACAGTGAGTCAAAAGTAAATAAATCAGAAGCACTGAATTATCTCACTTCCTGCTTCTGTCAGGTAGTGCCCAAGTCAATCTGAGTTTGAGGCTGGAAGATATAGGTCACATTGCTTAAGGTCAAAAATAAAAAAAGAGAAAGGGATCCAGCGATGGCAGAAATGTAGAAGGAGAAAAGCTGTTGATTGGCAAATGCTGGGAGAAATATCAATAACCTCAGATAGGCAATAACCTCAGATGACACCACCCTTATGGTGAAAAGCGAAGAGGAACTGAAGAGCCTGTTGATGAAAGTGAAAGAGGAGAGTGAAAAAGCTGGCTTAAACTCAGCATTCAAAAAATGAAGATCATGGCATCTGGTCCCATCACTTCATGGCAAATAGATGGGGAAACAATGGAAACAGTGACAGATTTTTATTTTCTTGGGCTCGAAAATCACTGCAGATGGTGACTGCAGCCATGAAATTAAAAGATGCTTGCTCCTTGGAAGAAAAGCTTTGAACAATCTAGACAGCATATTAAAAAGCAGAGACATTACTTTGCTGTCAAAGGTGCATCTAGTCAAAGCTATGGTTTTTCCAGTAGTCATGTGTGGATGTGAGAGTTGGACTGTGAAGAAAGCTGAGTGCCAAAGACTTGATGCTTTGAAACTGTGGTGTTGGAGAAGACTCTTGAGAGTCCCTTGGACTGCAAGGAGATCCAACCAGTCAATCCTAAAGGAAATCATCCCTGAATATTCAGTAGAAGGACTGATGCTGAAGCTGAAACTCTTATACTTTGGCCACCTGATGCGAAGAACTGACTCATTTGAAAAGACCCTGATGCTGGGAAAGATTGAAGACAGGAGGAGAAGGGGACAACAGGTGATTGGATAGCATCACTGACTCTGTATGAGTTTGAGCAAACTTCGGGAATTGGTGATGGACAGGGAAGCCTGGCATGCTACAGTCCATAGAGTCACAAAGGGTTGGACATGACTGAATGACTGAACTGAACTGAGAAAAGCCAAAGTTGGGAGCCACAAATAGTGGTGCCTGGAGGGACCATTATAGGGATGTTTCGGACCCTGGGGAGTTTTACCAGTTCATCAAAGGTTGTGATGAGACAAGAGTTAAACCTCTTGGTGTGGCAGCTTTCTAGAGAGGCGGCTGGTACATGTATTCTCACCGCCATTAGAGAGAAGTAGCACAGGTCTTCCCAGGCAGCCTTGCTAGGGGTCATTCCTCTTCTTAAAAACTATTGTTTCTCCCAGAATGATGCATCTCCCTGTTGGAGTCCTGGTCTAATAATCTGTGAAATACTCCAATCCCTCTCCAATGTTCCCAGTGTCCAAACACCAACAGTGTTTTTTATTCCTTAAATTATGAAAATATGATAGCACATTTACAGGAGACTTGGAAAATATGGAATAAAGTTACATATATTTCCACTGCATGTTCCAAATCTTTTTTTAAAGTAGATAATTAAGATTTTTTAGTTGGAGTTTCTATATCAAACTCAAAAATTAATAGAATGAATATACAAAGTAAATCATAGACCTGAAGAGCACTATGAACCAATTCAACATAATTAATATTTAACAATTTTCACAAGCAGTACTTATTTTTTAAAAGAACCAAGTTCATCTTTGGTGGTTAACTCTGGTGGCCATTTCAGATAAACCCTGAAATCTAAGTGTCTTAACACAGTGAAGGCTTGTTTCTTTCTCTTGTTGGTCAGGATGTCTTTCTGAACCTTGTAACTATGCTTTCTGAAACATGGGGCCTTGTGGATCACTTTGTCAAAGGAAGAGAAATCTGAAAGAGGCAAAGCAACTGAAGTGGCACACGTCACTCAACCCACTGACCCAGCTTAATCATGTGACCATAACTGAACTGCAAGGGATGCTGGAAAATTTAGGAGAGCACAAGGATATTTGGTAAACTCTGTGTTATCTGCTACATGCTGCTCCCAGTGTTTTAAATTTTTTAACTAGCTGTATTTCCCACCGTGTTTGACTCTTCTTTTTTTTTTTTCTTTTCAGTTATTTCTTATAAGACAGAATTTGAAGTACCGTCATCACCTACAATCATATTCATCAGCTGTGCTACACTCCTTGTATGGTCATTTTTTTCTGATCATCATTGTATCTAGACACCTTTCCCACACAAAGATGAAAAACTTGTACACAGGTGAATAGAATATTAAAACAAAATGTGAGAAGTGTGCTGCTTATGTAAATACAGAGTTTATAGTCACACACAGAAGGTTTACTTAACCCAGACCTTTCCTGAATGAAGAGATGTCTAATTTGAGTTCCCAGTTATTAATTGGTATCAACCAGGTAGGAGCAAGGGGTTCCAAGGTGGTACCAGTGGTAAAGAACTCACCTGCCAAAGCAGGAGATGTAAGAGACAAGGGTTTGGTCCCTGGGTGGGGAAGATCCCCTGGAGGAGGGCAATGACAACCCACTCCAGTATTCTTGGCTAGAGAAGCCCATGGACGGAGGACCCTGGCGGGCTATAGTCATGGGGTTGGAAAGAGCAGGACACGACTAAAGCAACTTAGCGCTCATGTACGCAGGTAGAAAGAGAGAACTGAAGGTGGGTGTGTCAGGACAGAGGGCACGTGGGAAGTCAAAGACCCAAGTACAACAGTGAGCATGATGCATTCAACGGACTGCCAGGTGTCCCTTTCTACTGGAAGGTGGGATGTGAAGGGGGGAGGGCAGGGGTGAGCTGAGACACAGGCATTACCCAGACATTCGGAGACCTGTGACGTATACTCATGGTTTTGACTTTATTGTAAAAAGAATGGGATTCACTGACATTTTTAAGCAGGAGGCACACAAGAATCAGAAGTATTTTAGACAGATTGTTTTGGCTTCAGTGTAGAGGTATCAAATTCAAACTAGAATTGGATGAATTTAGAAGCAGAAAATTATATGAGTATTGTAATAATCCTAATGAAAATGTGTAACACTAAGGGTGAAGTCAGAGACACTGGAGATATTAGAAGATAGCTTTCAAAATATCTTCTACCTGCCCCATCTAGAACTCATCTCCATTGGGGTTTCTAAGTCAAAGGAATCACAACCAACTAGGTGTTTTCAACCCCCTAATCTTGCAAATAACCAAACTTCAATTTGATTTTAAATATGACACCTGGATAGGTGTATATTTATCTTTCCCTTAACTGAAATGTGGGCTTATTTTATACTTCATTTTATTTCTGTCTGGATTTCTAGGTATATAATGATTTAAAGCTGGTACAGCATAATGTATAAATAAATAAAACAAACTTTGAATCATTATTATTACAAATACATCTACCATCTCTCAGATGATCGATCCAGTAATTCCTCAATCTTATAACAGTGCTTTGGAATATATTTACAGTGGAATGTCTTTACTTACCAGCAAGAAGAAAAATAACAATAATATGGATTAACTGGATGAAGGGATCCCCCAACAGTGACTTTGTTTGGAGGAAGATTTTCATGTGATTATCTCTTTAAGCTACTAATCTGATAAAAATATTCAAAATAATAAATTATATTCAACTTTGGAAGACAGACTAAAAGTTACATATTTGGAAGTAAGTGAAGCACATTTATGATAGGAAATGCCACTAATAGCGCAGTGTCTCTTTTGACAGGAGTAGGGAATGAAAACAAAAGTTTATTCTGATCCCCAGAGCTAAAGGCAGAAGGTGCTAACATCTAAAAAGAAGATATTGTTGACTCCACCTTTACTACAAATATGGATCTTTCTTGGGCTTCCCACGTGGCTCATGGGTAAAGAATCTGCTTGCCAATGAAGGATAGGAAGGTTTGAACCCTGAGTCAGGAAGATCCCCTGGAAAAATCCCACTTTCCACACACATCAATCTTTGGGGCTTCTCTGGTGGCTCAGATGGTAAAGAATCTGCCTGCAATGCAGGAGACAGGAGATCCAAGTTCAATCCTTGGGTAGGGGAGATCCCCTGGAGGAGGAAATAGCAACCCACTCCAGTATTCTTGCCTGGGAAATCCCATGGACAGAGAAGCTCAGCGAGCTACAATCCATGGGGGTCGCAAAGAGCTGGACATGACCGAGCATGCACTCTATCACTATGAAACTATGAGCAAGAGCTCATAGTTGTAGTGTCAATGTTGATACATTCATAGGAGAATATTAGTTAAAATTGCAAAGTGCAGCTGTGGCATGCAAGCAAAACAGCCTCTTCAACGCATACCTGCAGATGAGATCCATTCACCATCTGCTCGAAGTAGAGCTATGCCGTGGTTGCATAGTTAAGAGTTGATCACTCTGGCACAGAAATGATTATCTCAGTGGGAGCTGAGCACCACCACAGAGTTGAAATTCTTGTTAAATTAAGATTACCCAACCCCACTGAGGAGGATAATCCATTTACATATTTCCATTCCAAGCTCTTAATTTTCCAGACAGGCCTTAGCAAGAAATACTGAATTTGCTACAAGAAAACAAGGCAATTAAATACTTATTGTATTCCTTTCTTCTTTCTACCTAAATCATGTAATAAATAACAGAACAACATGGTCACTAATATTTCTAACAGGCTTCAATTTCCAAAGAGTTTCAATTTGAAAATTTAAGCTTTATGAATTAAGCTGCTATTTGTACAGCAGAAATAGAAACACAGACATAGAGAACAAACGTATGGACCAAGGGGGACAGAGGGAAGTGGGAGGAATTGAGAGACTGAGATTGACACATATACACTGTTGATACTGTGTATAAATTTTATAACTAGTGAGACCATACTATATCACATGGGAACTCTACTTAATAGGATAGGGTGACCTCAACGGGAAGGAAGTCCAAAGGGAGGGGATATAAGTATATGTATGTTGCTGCTGCTGCTAAGTCGCTTCAGTCGTGTCTGACTCTGTGCGACCCCATAGATGGCAGCCCATCAGGCTCCCTTGTCCCTGGGATTCTCCAGGCAAGAACACTGGAGTGGGCTGCCATTTCCTTCTCCAATGCGTGAAAGTGAAGTCGCTCAGTCGTGTCCTACTCTTCGTGACCGCATGGACTGCAGCCTACCAGGCTCCTCCATCCATGGGATTTTCCAGGCAAGAGAACTGGAGTGGGGGTGCCATTGCCTTCTCCATAAAACAACTATACTACACTAAAAATTATTTTTTAAAAAGGAAATTTAAGCTTCATGAGGGCAAGGATCTAGACAGTTTTGGTCTTTCTTAGAGTCTAGCCAAGTTCAGAGAAAGTGTTCAGTAAATAATCATAGAGTGAATACAGGAATTAATGGTTTATGTTAATTCCACTGTACTTTTTGTCTCCTAGAGACCTCCAGCACTCAATTGCTAGTTTTATGATAATTTTATTCTAGTTAAGACTAGGTTTGTAAGGCTAACATTATGTTTCAATCCATAGAATATAACAAATTATTTTAATTTTGAATATTTGTAAAGTCGATTACAAAAGCCTACACATTTTTGTTTCAATAAATTTTTAAAAAACTAAACCCTCCAATAAGCCTCTTCATTTAATGTTTTAAGAAAACATGTTCAAGGAAAATGTTACTATTTTTTTGTTACTGATTCATACTTTGGCTGTTCACAAAATAATCTAACATCATAATTCTAAACATGTATTGAACATATTTCCATAGATTTTTAAATGTTATAAAGAGAATTTAGGTAATTGGACCTCCTTTGACCTTCACAGGGCTCAGGCTTTCTTTGCAATATTTACTTTGGAGACATGAGAAAATAGGAATGTGGCATCTATAGTTTTCGGCCCTGATGGAAGAAAAATTCCAATTCCACACAGTGCGGCATGTTAAATTCTGCCCAAATCTCCATCATGCTGGCAGGTTGACATCAGAGATTTGGTAGCAAATGGGCATTAACTTTGTATGTTTCTTTGCTTTAAGCATTAGAAAAGGAAATACAAAACTCTTAGCTATTAAAATAAATAGTAGTCTTCTTTGAAAAGTTATACAGACCTGAAAATGGTAATCTAGGAGATTATTCAAGATCATGTAGAAGGATAGAGAATATAATGTTAAGGGGAATATATGTTATATAAAAATATAGATGCAAATAGATAAAGGATTGGAAGTTGTTGCACAAAAATTAAAATGGCTAGTGAAGGCTCAGGATTAGAGGTAACTATTTTTCCTTTTATAAAATTATACTCAAAACTGTTGCAACATTTTATTTTTCTTTTGACAAAGGTAAGTCAATACATTTAGTGCCCTTATAGGACAGAAAGATGATTCTGTGTTCCTAGTATGGGCCTTCAGTTTATACCACATTTGTCTTCTTATTAAAAAGCAAATATTTTCATTCATGTTATGACTATTAAATTCAGAAGTGCCTAATTTTTAATAATTCTAAAAAAAATAAGCTCTGGGTTATAGATGTTCAGACATACTAAAGACTGAGAGAGAAACAATTATTAGCAAAAGGGAAAAGAAATAGTCACACTCATATCTATTAATCCAAGTAAATACTAAATGACAGTTTGAAATTATTGTAAAAACTCTTTCCTAAGTCATATTTTTCATTTTAAAACTTCACATTTTACAATGTCTATACTCATATTTTACTTATTAATTGGTTACACAGACAAAAATGATAATGTTTTGTGATTATTAAACTTAAACTCATATAATATGGTGCTCAATACACACATATTATTGGCAACCAAGAGAAAAATTAATAATGGACACATGATTTATTTTATAAGTGGAATAAAACTGTTTCTTAAAATTATATAGTTTCTAAAACAGCATGAAATATCCATAATGGGACATAAATAAAAGCTTTACATGTGAAGTGACCTTGTCATTTTTTTTTGCTTTCTTATCCAAATTGCAGGTTTTTACTTTTAGGCAATGGTATAGTCCTGCCGTCATACAGAACATGAGTTTGCCCTGAGCCTTCATAAGAAAATTTATGAATTACACTAGAGTTGATAAATTGTTCCCTCCACCCCAAATCACCAAAGGAACATCATACATTAAAAACTTTATGTCAGTTATCAAATGAGGCATAGTACAACCTAATGGTTACACAGGAATAGTGAGAAAGGACAACTGACTTTGATGTATGACAGCTTAACCTGGAGAAACTAGGTTCTGCAAAGAAGAGCTCTTTTGTGAGAAACACACACACACAGAGCCGATAAGAAGGAAATGTTGATATTATTAAATACACCAGGGTGCCAAATCTGCTCATGTATACTAAGTATCAAAATAAAATTCACATAAAAGACTTAGAAAGAAAAAGAATCCTGGTTCTAGAATGAGCAGTCAGTAATAGGACAACTGTAAAAGACTTCGGAATTCAGAGATCAAAAAGGAGCTGTAGTCTTTGCAGCTCCATTAGGAATTAGACCCAAACTGCTTTCTTTTTTATGACAGTATTCAACTGTGCACTTTAGATCGACTCAACCGAAAGCCTAATGAGCTCTGTGGAGGCCGCACTACCTGCCAAGAAAATAATCCATCCTCCAAAAGCCCCGGCAACAGTATTCTTCAAGGCTCAGAAAAAGTGCTGAAATGTCACTCAAAAGACTTTCTACAATCCTCCCTGGCAATCCTGGAGAATCTAATGAGTGAAAAGCCAAAGTACACCAAAGAAACATCATCTCCAAATTTAGAAGAAAAAAAAAAATAAAGGCAAGTTCCATAAGTCAGAAAATTAACGACTGACTGTCAAAAATGACCTTCTTGGAGTATCCAATGATGCCTGTCACAGCTTCTCAAATTACCCAGCAGGAAGGCCCAGGAACTGAGGGGAAAACCACAGTGTAGCAATTCACTGCCCTGCTGATGTGCAACCTGTCCCTAACATTTTTATTTCTGTTTCATTTTTGGAGATATATTTTAAGACTAAATCATCCTGAGTCCAGTGAGTGAACAAATCTGGAAACAAGTGTTACAAAGGAAAGACTTGTCTTTCTTCTTTTTTCCCCTACCTTCTTCTTTTATACTTCTTACTGGCTTTTTTTTTTCCTCTCTCACGAAACATCAACATAAGTTTCATTTTTATTTAGAAATAAACGGAACGCTCTCTGGGGCATTTACAAATCATATTTCTGGAGTCTCTTCCTCTGTGTATGGTCTGCAAAGGCATCGGATGAACCTAGTGTCACTTTCATTTCTCCTCCAGCCTCTGCTCAATTTCCCATATTTCAATTAAAGTCTGTTTTCTTTGCTTTGAAAAAGGAAAACAATTATTTTTGATCCTGAGGTAGGTACTTTCCAATAGATTGTTAGAAAAAAATCACATGCAACCACGAATCAGGCACCCTATCTGCCCTCAAAGAGCTTGTGTTAGTAGTTATTACATAGACAAGTACGACTAAAGTTACAATACAGGATGCTAATTACAAACACAACAACAGAGACCTGAACAATGCCTAAAGTTTGTACCAAATTTAGTCTCATAGAACTGGGGAACTATTTTGGAGAAAATAATTATTAAACTGAGATCTGAAAAAAAGAGCAGGAGTTGAACATTGAATGTGTCACTCTTTGACTCTACAGTAAAGAATTTTGGGAAATCAAAGCTTTAATTTCAACTGCCAATTCACTTAAGCTCCTTGAGTATTGATTTTTCTCTTCTCTGAAACTAATTTTGTATCCTGATAGAATGATTGTGGGATAAGGATGTCTGAGACTAAAAAACTAAAGATAGGTACTCAGTGACAAGCTGTATATTTTATATACAAATATAAAATATATATTTTGTGTATTTTATTATAAAAGCTTATATGATGTGGTAGGCAACTATTAAGATGGAAAATGGAAAGATTCCTACTTCCTGGTATTTATTCCTTCTTATCCTCAAGTACGGCCTGGATTAATTGACTCACTTCTAAAGATAGAATATGGCAGAAATGAAGGGATGTCATTTCCAAAATCAAAGTGATAAAAAGACTGGGACTCCTGTATTGGGGCTTGGCTTTCTCTCACCCTCTCTCTGAATTCCTGACCTTGGGGAAAGCCAGCTGCCATGTGATGAGGTCGCTCTATGCAGAAGTCCATGTGATAGGGAGTGAAACTCTGACAGTTATCAGACACAAAGAAAGAAAGAAAGTGAACTCACTCAGTCATGTCCAACTCTTTTTGACCCCATCGACTGTAGCCTACCAGGCTCCTCCATCCATGGGATTTTCCAGGAAAGAGTACTGGAGTGGGTTGCCATTTCCTTCTCCAGGGGATTTTCCAATCCAGGGATTGAACCCAAGTCTCCCGCATTGCAGGTAGATGCTTTACCATCTGAACCACCAGGGAAGACAATCAGACACAAGTGAGTGACAATAATCTGACACAAGTGAGTTTGGAAATGGGTGTCCCCCACATCCACACAGCTGAAACTTCAGAAGAGACCTAGCTCTGGCCAACAGCTACCTCATCAAAGATCTTAAGCCAGATTCAACCAGCTAAGCTGTGCCTGGGTTCCTGATATTCTTGTTAAACACTTTGGGATTTCCAGTGAAATGCTATAGAGGCCACAGACTAGAAGAAAAGAGCATGACCAGAACTAATGGAGTCATCATAGGATTAAAGGCCAAACTAAAATAGTTCCTCCCTAATGAAGCATGAGGTGGCCAAAATACTGGAGCTTCAGCTTTAGCATCATTCCTTCCAAAGAAATCTACCAAAAAAGTATAAATAGTGAATAAATGAAAATACCAGAACAGACAGACTATATTTTAAAAAGTAATTAAAAATCTTAGGATTGAAAAAATTCAATATCTAATTTTTTTAAATCTACTGGCTGGAATTAACAATACAATGAGAGAAAACAGACAAAAGTGTCAGTAAACCTGTAGACAGATCAATACAAATCATTAAATTGAAGACAGGCAGAAAAAAATCTAGAAAAATAAAAGGAGCCTTAATGTACTGTGGATAGCATCAAGCTTCATCATGTACATGTAGTTTAAAAAAAATGGACAGAAAGGAGCAGGAAAAAAATAGTTAAGGCAAAAAATACTAGGTGACAGATGTCCAGATTTGAACAGTAAAAAAGCCCTACAAAGTCAAGAAGCTGAGATAAATACAAAAACAAAGTTACATTTAGGCACTTCAAAGACAAATTGTTAAAAAGGAAATAAAGAGAAAAAAAATTAAAAGTGACATGGAGAGGAAAACGCTGAATTTTTGTCAGAAACAATAGAAACTTAGAAGATGAGACAATATTCTTAACAAGATAATAGTGAAAAAAAGCAAATCTGTCAACTTAGAATTCTATATCCAGACACATATAGATTGAACGTGAGAGGATGAAAAAAGATACTTCATGCAAACGGCAATGACAAAAAAGTGGAAGTTGCAGTAATCAGAGAAGACAAAATAGACTTTAAAGCAAAAGCTGTATGCCATTTTTATCTTCATTATTATCTTTACTACTGCCCTCAGAATCAACTGTGAACAATATGTGATTATTTCTGTTCAGCATATAGTTCACGATGGCTGAGTCATCAAGGAGCTCACCCAAAGTCACTTGGGGGCTTCCCTGGTGGCTAGGTGATAAAGAATTAGCTGCCAGTGCAGGAGATAGTTTTGATCCCTTCTCCGGGAAGATTCCACATGCCTTGGAGCAGCTAGGCCCGTGTACCACAGCTACTGAGCCAGTGCACTGGAGCCCAGGAGCTACAACTGCTGAGTCTGCCAGCTGCAACTACTGAAGCCTGCATGCCCATGTGCTCCACATTGAGAGAAGCCACTGCAATAAAAAGCCCACACACCACAGCGAGAGAGTGGCCCCTGCTCACTATGAATACAATACAAGCAGTATTTAAAGGAAAGTTCATAGCAATACAGGTCATCATCAAAAAAACAGGAAAAATCAAAATTTGTCTACAAAAGGCACATATTCAAATATTCATGGCAATGTTACTCATAATATTAAAGAATCCAGAAACAACCCAAATATCAATTTATAGAAGAATGAATGAACAAACTATAGTATATTCATAGTGTGTAATATAGCACACCAATAAAAACGAATGAACTACTGGAACTCTTCAAGATTTGGGTAATTAATCTCAAAATATTATGTTGATTGAATAAAGTCAGACACAATAGACTCTACAAGTGTGCGTCAGAAAATCCGAAATGAGGTCTTAAACTGAGGCAAGTGGGACTATAATGCTGAAATATTCAAATGGTGTATTATAGATACATGGTCTTTAAACTGGGAGAGACATAATCTTCAAGTCCTTTCTTCTTCCTCTTCCTCCTCCTCCTCCTCCTCTTCTCCTCATTCCTTTCCCCTCATCTTTCTCCTCTTTATTTTTCTTCTTTTATTAAAGAATGGAAAGAAAAAGACCTCAGTAGTTGCAGCACATGGGCTCAGTAGTTGCAGCATGTTGGCCCTGGAGTGTGCAGGCTTCATTAGTTGTGAAACATGGGCTTAGTATTTGAGGCTCACAGGCTCTAGAGCATGAGCTCAGTAATTGAGGTGCCTGGGATTATTTGCTCCCTGGCATGTGAAATCTTTCAGGACTAGGGACTGAACTTGTGTCCACTACATTGGCAGGTAAATTTCTATCTGGTATGCCATCAGGGAAGTCCTCACTTTTTTCTATAATCTGTGTTCTCAATTTTTAAAAAACTAAAAATGTGTTTATTTTTAGTATCAGCCAAAATATTAACTATTTTGAAAAGCTTAGAAGTATTTATTAACATCATTTTTCCTGTGCAAAATCTTGATTGAAATATCATAAATACTAATGCTTATGAGTGTGAAAGAGTTAAGACCAGAAAATAAGAGAAAAAATATAAGGATTAAAAAATACAAGTGTGGATGAATATATTTAGAAGGTACATGTATGATTAACTTGAATTTGCCAACGCGAAGACTAAAAACCATAACTATAAAAAGCCATCGTTAAAATATCTTCCAAGATGAAATGAGAGAATGAATGAGAAAATGTGTTCCAAAGTAAAAATCTAGATAAAAATCCAGTGTTATTTTCTAACTGAGAATATGAATCATAGCAATTTATAAAAGATGTCTCCTAATTGGAGGTGGGGAGTGGATTGGCCTGACACTACCTGTCATTTTTCCCCAGAGAATAAGGTCATATTCTCATAAGATGGGAAAATCAGACCACCTGACCTGCCTCTTGAGAAGTCTGTATGCAGGTCAGGAAGCAACAGTTAGAACCAGACATGGAAAAACAGACTGGTTCCAAATCAGGAAAGGTGTACATCAAGGCTGTATATTGTCACACGCTTACTTAACTTATATGCAGAATACATCATGAGAAACACTGGGCTGGATGAAGCACAGCCTGGAATCAATATTTCTGGGAGAAATATCAATAACCACAGACATGCAGATGACACCACCCTTATGGCAGAAAGTGAAGAAAAACTAAAGAGCCTCTTGATGAAAGTGAAAGAGGAGAGTGAAAAAGTGGGCTTAAAGCTCAACATTCCAAAAACTAAGATCATGGCATCTGGTCCCATCACTTCATGGCAAATAGATGCCAATAGATGGGGAAACAGTAGAAACACTGACAGATTTTATTTTGGGGGCTCCAAAATCACTGCAGATGGTGACTGCAGCCATGAAATTAAAAGACGCTTATTCCGTGGAAGAAAAGTTATGACCAACATAGACAGCATATTGAAAAGCAGAGACATTACTTTACCAACAAAGGTCTGTCTAGTCAAGGCTATGGTTTTTCCAGTAGTCAGGTAAGGATGTGAGAGTTGGACTATAAAGAAAGCTGAGTGCCGAAGAACAGATGCTTTTGAACTGTGGTGTTGGAGAAAACTCTTGAGAGTCCCTTGGACTGCAAGGAGATCCAGCCAGTCCATCCTAAAGGAAATCAGTCCTGAATATTCATTGGAAGGACTGATGCTGAAGCTGAAACTCCAATATTTGGCAACCTGCTGCGAAGAACTGACTCATTAAAAAAAGACCCTGATGCTGGGAATAATTGAAGGCAGGAGGGGAAGGGGGCGACAGAGGATGAGATGATTGGATGGCGTCACCAACTCAATGGACATGAGTCTAAGTAAACTCTGGGAGTTGGTGATGGATAGGGAAGCCTGGTGTGATGCAGTCCATTGGGTTGCAAAGAGTCAGACACGACTGAGCGACTGAATTGAACTGAACTGAAGGGATCCATTCTGTTATCAACAAGCAGTATTCAAAAATTCTGACCTTTGCTAATCAAAATTGAGCTCCATCTGGAAATCAATGAGGGCAAATTTTTCTCAACTTTCTAATTGGTTCTTTGTCGTGCTCCTTGTAAAGGAATTTGTTGTTTGCTGTTTAGTCACTAAGTTGTGTCTGACTCTTTTGCAGCCCCCAAAACTGTAGCCTGCCAGGCTTCTCTGCCCGTGGAATTTTACAGGCAAGAGTACTGAAGTGGGTTGCCATTTCATTTTTCAGGGTATCTTCCTGACCCAGGGATTGAACTTAAATTTCCTTCATTGGCCGGTGGATTCTTTACCACCGAGCCAACAGGGAAGTCGCCTGTAAGGGAATACCATCTGGCAAAACAAATATTTGGTGTAATTGATATAAAAGAGCAGTATATGTTTACTTGACTTGAGAAAAACACGTTATACTGAAAAACCCCTAGACATTTTTGACTAGTACATAGGTTTAATAACACTATGTGTAACAACTTGAAAGTTTGTAACAGGGCTTTGTTCCCCTTTATAGCCGTTTTTTTTCTTGTTGTTCATTTTGGTTGAATGTGGTACTCTCTCTGAGCCAGCATGGACTTCACATACATGTGTTAAAAAGTCCTAAATAAAGTCTTGCCAACCAAACTTAGAGAAGGATAGAATGCTTTAATAGTCCACTGATGTATTTATAGAATCATAAGGTTTCTAAACCAGAAGGGCCTTATAGGTCCATCTTCAAATCCAATCTTCTTACTTTTTGCAGCAAAGAGAAGAGAATAATTTGTCCAAAATCACATAACCAGAGAACTAGGAACAGAATCTTGGTCTCTTGGTCACCCAGCTCGAATTCATTCAAGAAATTAAATAACAGTTGATCAAATAACTTGCCCTTTGGGGATGCTTTACAGTTTCAATGGTGTTTTTAAATGTATTTCACATAACCCTTTCAGGTAAAGAGAATGTAATATTTGTGTTTTGCACAGAAACTGAGGCTCAGATTCTTTCTAAATAAGTTTACTGGAAATTCCAGTGCATAGACTGAGGTTAATATTTAATTTGTCTACTGAGCAATTAACATGGACTAGGCACTGTGTCAGGTAGGTAGTTTCTCACCCTGCTACATATCAGAATCACCTGAGACGATTTTAAGTCTCATGCATACTCTAGCTACATCCCTAAAAAGCCAGATTTACAATGGTAAACAGTATGTTTAAAGGGTCCCCCAATGATTCTATGTAGAACTAGATTGAGAACCACTGTGCTGTAAGAAAAATGTATGTTTGTTCATTTGACAAATATTTATTGAATGCTTGTTGTGTGTCAAGCATGGTCTTAATTGCTGAACATGCAACAGTGAATGCCACAGAACTATCTGTTCTCATTGTATTTTACATTCCAGTTGGAGAGACAAATAACAAATAGAATATTGAAAATGATGATAAATAAAATGGAAAACAAGCAAACAGAAAAACTGAAAGCAAAGGAGAGGAATTGTGGCTGTTCAGTCACTCAGTCATGTCTGACTCTTTGCGACCTCATGAGCTTCAGCATGCCAGGCTCCTCTGTCCTTCACTGTCTCCTGGAGTTTGCTCAAATTCATGCTCACTGGATCAAAAGAGAAGGAGATAGATATTGCCAATTTAAATAGAATAGAACATAAGCAGACATGAAGGAGATGGGTTTGAGTTGAGTGGAGGAGGGAGGAGGTGTTACTTTTGAATCAAGCTTTCTGGAGAGAAAGAAAAGCAAACACAAATGCTTTAAGGCAAGAGTGTGCCTGATGTACTCTAGGAACAGGAAGGAGACTGTTAGGGCTGATTTAGTGAGAGCGAAAGTGATAGGAGATGAGGTAGGAAGAGGGGACAGATGGAGGGCTTGTGAACCTTTTAAGGAATGTGGGTTTTATATAAGAAAGACAGAAACCCAATGGAGTCATTCAAGCAGGAGAGTGACAAGTCTGATTTTCATTTTTAAAGGATTATTGTGTGTAGAATAGATGTTAAGGTAGCCAAGACATAAATTGAAGGTTCAACAGAAGGCTTTACATACTGGTGACACATACTGTAATTTAAACCACAGTGATAACACTGTAGGTATTGAGAAATAATTGGATTCTGGATGTATTTTGAAGTTAGAACAAACAGAATCAACAATTTGATGCATGAAATTAGATAATGGTACTAACCCAGGATGAATGTGAGTTTTGGGTCTGATGGATTAGGATTTCAGAGCACCTAATAAAATTTCCAAACACTTGAAACCAAAAGTGATCAAACTGAAATAAGAACAGACAAACCCACAGTTATAGATGTAGACTTAATAATTGATGAACAAGTAGACTAAAAAATTAGTAAGGAAATGAAGATTTGAGCAACAGGCCCAATTATAGAACATTACAGTAATAACTTTAAGAGATCAACTCTTTTCTAATGCACATAGACTATTCTCCAAAATAGACAGTAAAATAAGTTTAAAGAAGTCTGAATGATTTAAATCTTTCACAGGATGTGTTTTCTGACTTTAATAGAATAAATTAAAATCAATAATGGTAAGGCATCTAGAAAAGCATCTAAAAATTTAGAAATTGAATAATTCATAAATAATTTATGGGATAACTGTCATAATATCACCCATTAGAAACATGTCCAGGAGAGAACAAGATGGTGGAGTAGCAGGTGGATGTGAAGTACATGTCTTTCCACAGATCCATCAGGAATACACCTTCCGACACAAGTACGTGCAGATTGCCAATTGAAAGTGGACCGGAGTACTTGACCACCAGAAAAGAATATATAGACCCATGTAAAACTCGAGATCAAGCCCTGAGCCTTTGGAGTGGGAGCACTGACTCTAAGAACCTAGACTATCAGAGAACTAACCCTAGGGAGTATCAAACAGTGAGAACTCACACGAAGGAGACCACTTGAATACAAGACCTGGCATCACCCAACCACCAGCAGCACCCTGTGCAGGACGCCTCATCTAAACAACAAACAAAACAAAAATACAAACCAAATCATCAGTAAGAGAGGATTACCACCTCACTCAGCCTGGCCTATCAGAGGATAAACAAGCAAACAAAAACTCAGCCCAAATCTCACCTTATATGAAGCTTACACAAACCACTGGACCAACCTTAGGTGGGCAGAAACCAAAAGGAAGAAAGAACTCAACCTTAAGGCCTGGGGAAAGGAGATCTCAAACACAATTAGTTAAAAGAAAATAATGAAAAGGCAGAAAAATACTACACAAATGAAGGAACAGACTAGAAACACAGAAGTCCAAATAAATGAAGAGGAAATGGGAAAACTGCCTGAAAAAGAATCCAGCACAATGATTGTAAAGATAATCAAAAACCTTGAAAACAAAATGGAGAAAATGCAAGAATCAATTAACAAAGACCTAGAAGAATTAAAGAATAAACATACAGAGACAGACAACACAATTACTGAAATTAAAGATACCCTAGAAGGAATCTATAGCAGAATATCTGAAGCAGAAGAATGAATCAGTGAGCTGCAAGATAAAGTGGTGGAAATAACTTCTGAAGAGTAAAGTAAAAAGAATGAAAAGAACTGAGGATAGTCTCAGATACCTCTGGGACAATAAAACGCACCAACATTCGAATTATAAGGGTCCCAGAAGAAGAAGAGAAAAAGAAAGAGTATGAGAAAATTTTTGAAGAGATTATAGTTGAAAATCTCCCCAACATGGAAAAGGAAATAGCCAATCAAGTCCAAGAGACACAGAGTCCCATATAGGATAAACCCAAGGAGAAATATGCATGACAGATACTAATGAAACTACCAAAGACTAAACACAAAGAAAGAATACTAAAAGCAGCAAGGGAGAAGCAAGAAGTAACATACAAGGGAAACTCCATACACTTAACAGCTGATCTTCCAGAAGAAACTCTGCTGGCCAGAAGGAAATGGCAGGATATATATAAAGTACTGAAAGGGAAAAATCTACAACCAAGATTACGGTACCAGACAAAGATCTCATTCATTTCGATGGAAAAATAAAAAGATTTTCAGACAAGCAAAAGTTAAGAGAATTCAGTACCACCAAACCAGCTTTACAACAAATGTTAAATGGACTTATATAGTCAAGAAATACAAGAGAAGAAAAAAAATCTATAGAATCAACCCCAAACAATTAAGAAAATGGCAATAGGAATATATACATATGTCAATAATTAGTTTAAATGTAAACAACTGAAAGAGACCCATGTACAGGCTTTCTACAAGAAATCCACTTCAGACCTCAAGACACATATAGACTGAAAGTGAGAGGAGGGAAAAATATATTCCATGCAAATGGGAAGCAAAAAAAAGCTGGAGTAGTGAGCCTCATATCAGCCAAAATAGATCATAAAATCAAGAAGATTATAAGAGATAAGGAAGGATACTGCATAATGATCAAGGGATCAATCCAAGAGGAAGACATAACAATTGTAAATATCTATGCATCCAACATAGGAGCACTTCAATACATAAGACAAATACTAACAGAGATAAAAGGAGAAACTGACAATAACACCATAATAGTAGGAGACTTTAACACCCTACTCACACTGATGGACAGATCATCAAAACAGAAAATTAATAAGGAAACACAAGTCTTAAATGATACATTAGAAGAGATGGATCTCATTGATATCATCAGGACATTCTACCCAAATGCAGAAGAATACACCTTCTTCTCAAGAGCACAAGAACATTTTCCAGGATAGACCATATCTAGAGTTACAAATCAAACCTCAGTAAATTAAAAAAAATTGAAATCATATCAAGCATCTTCTCTGACCATAATGCTATGAAACTAGATATCAACTATAAGAAAAAACTGTAAGAAACACAAACACATGGAGGTTATACAACACGTTTCTAAACAACCAACTGGTTACTGAAAAAATCGAGAGGGAAATAAAAAAATTTTCTAGAAACCAATGACAATGAAAAGGACAACTCAAAACCTATGGGATGCATAAAAGCAGTTCTAAGAGCAAAGTTTATAGCAATACAATCCTACCTCAAGAAACAGGAAAAACATTGAACAGACAACCTAACTTTACCTAAGACAACTGGAAAAACAAGGCAACAACAACAACAAAATCCCCAAATTAGTAGAAGGAAAGAAATCATAAAGATCCAAGCAGAAATAAATGAAAAAGAAATGAAAGAAACAATAGTAAAGATTAATAAAATTAAAAGCTGGTTCTCTGAGAAGATTAAAAAAAAACTGACAAACCTTTAGCCAGGCTCATCAAGAAAAAAAGAGAGAAGAATCAAATCAACAAAATTAGAAATTAAAAAGAAGAGGTTACAACAGACAATGCAGAAATACAAAGGATTATAAGAGACTATTAAGAACAACTATATGGCAAAAAAAAAAAAGGATAACCTGGAAGAAATGGACAGATTCTTCAGTTCAGTTCAGTTGCTCAGTCGTGTCTGACCCTTGGCGACCCCATGAACTGCAACACACCAAGCCTCCCTGTCCATCACCAACTCCCAGAGTTCATCCAAATCCATATCCATTCAGTCAGTGAAACCATCCAACCATCTCATCCTCTGCCATCCTGTTCTGCTCCTGTCCTCAATCTTTCCCAGCATCAGGGGCTTTTCCAGTGAATCAGCTCTTTGATTCAGGTGGCCGAAGTATTGGAGTTTCACCTTCAACATCATTCCTACCGATGAATACCCAAAATAATCTCCTTTTGGATGAACTGGTTGGCCCTCCTTGCAGTCCAAGGGACTCTCAAGAATCTTCTCCAACACCACAGTTCAAAACCATCAGTTCTTTGGCACTCAGCTTTCTTTATAGTCCAACACTCACATCCATACATGACCACTGGAAAAACCATAGCGTTGACTAGACAGACCTTTGTTGGCAAAGTAATATCTCTGCTTTTGAATATGCTGTCTAGGTTGTCATAACTTTCCTTCCAAGGACTAAGCATCTTTTAATTTGATGGCTGCAATCTCCATCTGCAGTGATTTTGGAGCCCATAAAAAAGTCAGCCACCCTTTCCCTATCTATTTGCCATAAAGTGATGGGACTGGATGCCATGATCTTAGTTTTCTGAATGTTGAGCTTTATGCCAACTTTTTCACTCTCCTCTTTCACTTTCATCAAGAGGCTCTTTAGTTCCTTTTGACTTTCTGCCATTAGGGTGGTGCCATCTGCATATCTGAGGTTATTGATATTTCTCCTGGCAATCTTGATTTCAGCTTATGCTTCTTCCAGCCCAGTGTTTCTCATGATGTACTCTGCATAGAAGTTAAATAAGTAGGGTGACAATATGCAGCCTTGACGTACTCCTTTTCTATTTGGAACCAGTCTGTTGATCCATGTCCAGTTCTAACTGTTGTTTCCTGACCTGCATACAGATTTCTCAAGAGGCAGGTTAGGTGGTCTGGGACTCCCAAATTCTTTCAGATTTTTCCCAAGTTTATTGTGATCCACACAGGCAAAGGCTTTGGCATAGTCAATAAAGCAGAAAGAGATGTTTTTCTGGAACTCACTTGCTTTTTCCATGATCCAGCGGATGTTGGCAATTTGATCTCTGGTTTCTCTGCCTTTTCTAAAACCAACTTGTACATCTGGAAGTTCACGGTTCACGTATTGCTGAAGCCTGGCTTGGAGAATTTTAAGCATTACTTTACTAGCATGTGAGATGAGTGCAATTGTGCAGTAGTTTGATCATTCTTTGGCATTGCCTTTCTTTGGGATTGGAATGAACACTGACCTTTTCCAGTCCTGTGGCCACTAGTGTGTTTTCCAAATTTGCTGGCATATTGAGTGCAGCACTTTCACAGCATCATCTTTCAGGATTTGAAACAGCTCAACTGGAATTCCATCACCTCCACTAGCTTTGTTTATCGTGATGTTTCCTAAGGCCCACTTGACTTCACATTCCAGGAGGATGTCTGGCTCTAGATGAGTGATCACACCATCATGATTATCCGGGTTGTGAAGATCTTTTTTGTACAGTTCTTCTGTGTATTCTTGCTACCTCTTCTTAATATCTCTTGCTTCTGTTAGGTCCATACCATTTCTGTCCTTTATCGAGCTCATCTTTGCATGAAATGTTCCCTTGGTATCTCTAATTTTCTTGAAGAGATCTCTAGTCTTCCCCATTCTATTGTTTTCCTCTATATCTTTGTATGGATCTCTGAGGAAGGCTTCCTTATCTCTCCTTGCTATTCTTTGGAACTCTGCATTCAAAAGGGTATATCTTTCCTTTTCTCCTTTGCTTTATGCTTCCCTTCTTTTCACAGCTATTTGTATGGCTTCCCCAGACAGCCATTTTGCTTTTTTGCATTTCTTTTTCTTGGAGATTGTCTTGATTCCTGTCTCCTGTACAATGTCATGAACCTCCATCCATAGTTCATCAGGCACTCTGTCTATCAGATCTAGTCCCTTAAATCTATTTCTCACTTCCACTGTATAGTCATAAGGGGTTTAATTTAGGACAGGTTCTTAGAAAGGTTCAATCTTCCAAGACTGAACCAGGAAGAAATAGAAATTATGAACAACCTAATTACTAGTACTGAAATTGAAGCTGTGATCAAAAAACTCCCAAAAAACAAAAGCCCAGCACCAGGAAACTTCACAGGAGAATCTATCAAAAATTATAGATGAGCTAATTCTTATCTTTCTAAAACTGTTTCAAAAAATTGCAGAGGAAGAAACACCTCCAAACTCATTCTATGAAGCCATCATCACCTTGATGCCAAAACCAGACAAAGACAACAACACACAGAAAACTACAGGCCAATATCACTGATGAATATAGATGCAAAAATCCTCAAAAAATTTTAAAAAACACAATTCAGCAACACATCTAAAGGCTCATACACCATGATCAAGTTGGGTTTATCCCAAGAATGGAAAGATTCTTCTCTAGGAACAAATCAATAAATGTGATGCACCATATTAACAAATTGAAAGATAAAAACCATATGATAATCTCAAAAGATGCAGGAAAAGCCTTTGACAAAATTCAGCACCCATTTATGATTAAAACTCTTCAAAGAATGCTCATAGTAGGAACCTACTTCAATCTAATAAAGGCCATTTATGATAAGCCTACAGCAAACATTATTCGCAATGGTGAAAAAATGAAAGCATTCTCCCTAAGATCAGGAGCAAGACAAGGGTGTCCACTTTCACCACTATTATTCAACATAGTTCTGGAAATCCTAGCTATACCAAACAGAGAAGAAAAAAAAAATAAAACGAATCCAGATTGGAAAGAAGAAGTAAAGCTCTCACTGTTTGCAAATGACATGATATTGTACATAGAAAACCCTAAGAGAGTATCAGAAAATTACTAGAGCTAATCAGTGAATTTAACAAAGTTGCAGGACACAAAATCAATGTATAGAAATCACTTGCATTTCTATATACTAACAATCAAAAATCTGGAAGAGAAATTAAGGAATCAATCCCATTCGCCATTGCAACAAAAAGAATTTAATATCTAGGAATAAACTTATCTAAGGAGGTATCATCAAAAAAGCAAGAGGGTTCCAGAAAAACATCTATTTTCTGCTTTATTGACTATGCCAAAGGCTTTGATTGTGTGGATCACAATAAACTGTGGAAAATTCTGAAAGAGATAGGAATACCAGACCACCTGACCTGCCTCTTGAGAAACCTATATGCAGGTCAGGAAGCAACAGTTAGAACTGCACATGGAACAACAGACTGGTTCCAAATAGGAAAAAGAGCATCCAGGCTGCATATTGTCACCCTGCTTATTTAACTTCTACGCAGAGTACATTATGAGAAACGCTGGGCTGGAAGAAGCGCAAGCTGGAATCAAGATTGCTGGGGGAAATGGCAATAACTTCAGATATGCAGATGACACCACCCTTATGGCAGAAAGTGAAGAGGAACTAAAAAGCCTCTTGATGAAAGTGAAAGAGGAGAGTGAAAAAGTTGGCGTAAAGCTCAACATTCAGAAAATGAAGATCATGGCATCTGGTCCCATCACTTCATGGGAAATAGATGGGGAAACAGTGGAAACAGTGTCAGACTTTATTTTGGGGGGCTTCAAAATCACTGCAGATGGTGATTGCAGCCATGAAATTAAAAGACTCTTACTCCTTGGAAGAAAAGTTATGACCAACCTAGATAGCATATTCAAAAGCAGAGATATTACTTTGCCAACAAAGGTCCGTCTAGTCAAGGCTATGGTTTTTCCAGTGGTCATGTATGGATGTGAGAGTTGGACTGTGAAGAAAGCTGACCACCAAAGAATTGATGCTTTTGAACTGTGGTGTTGGAGAAGACTCTTGAGAGTCCCTTGGACTGCAAGGAGATCCAACAAGTCCATCCTAAAGGAAATCAGCCCTGGGTGTTCTTTGGAAGGAATGATGCTAAAGCTGAAACTCCAGTACTTTGGCCACCTGATGCAAAGAGCTGACTCACTGGAAAAGAGTCTGTGATGGGAGGGATTGGGGGTAGCTGGAGAAGGCGACGACCGAGGATGAGATGGCTGGATGGCATCAAGGACTCGATGGACATGAGTTTGAGTGAATTCCGGGAGTTGGTGATGGACAGGGAGGCCTGGTGTGCTGCTATTCATGGGGTTGCAAAGAGTCGGACATGACTGAGCGACTGAACTGAACTGAACTGAAGGAGACAAAAGAACTGTACACAGAAAATTATGACACTGATGAAAGAAATCAAAGACAACATTAACAGCTGGAGAGATATTCCATATTCCTGTGTAGGAGGAAGCAATATTGTGGAAATTACTATACTACCTAGTGCGGTCTACAGATTCAATGTGATCCCTATAAAATTACCAATGACATTTTTCACAGAACTAGAAGAAAAAAGTTCACAAATCATATGGAAACACAAAAGACCCCGAACAGCCAAAGCAGTCTTGAAAAAGAATGGAGTGGGGAGGAATCAGCCTTCCTGACTTCATATTATACTACAAAGTCATCAAGACAGTATGGCACAAAACATAAATATAGACCAATGGAACAAGATGGAAAGCCCAGAAATAAACCCATGCACCTATGGGTACCTTATTTTTGACAAAGGAAGCAAGAATATGCAATGATGAGAAGATAGCTTCTTCAATAAATGGTGCTGGGAAAACTGGACAGCTATATGTAAAAGAATGAAATTAGAACACTTACTAACACCACACACAAAGACAAACACAGAATGGATTAATGTAAGACCAGAAACTATGAAACTATATGTTTAGAGGAAAACATAGGCAGAACACTCAATGACATAAATCAAAACAAGATCCTCTAGGACCCACCTCCTAGAGTAATGGAAATAAAAACAGAAGTAAACAAGTGAGACCTGATTATACTTAATAGCTTTTGCACAGCAAAGGAAACTATAAGGAAGGTGAAAAGACAAATCCTTAGAATGGGAGAAAATAATAGCAAATGAACAGCTGACAAAGGATTAATTTCCAAAATATATAAGCTGCTAATACATCTCAATGCCAGAAAAACTAACAACCCAATCAAAAAGTGGGAAAAAGACCTGAACAGACATTTCTCCAAAGAAGACATACAGATGGCTAACAAACACATGTAAAGGTCCTCAACATCATTCATTATTGCTGCTGTTGCTGCTGAGTCGCTTCAGTCGTGTCTGACTCTGTGCAACCCCATAGATGGCCACCCACCAGGATCCCCCATCCCTGGGATTCTCCAGGCAAGAACACTGGAGTGGGTTGCCATTTCCTTCTCCAATGCATGAGAGTGAAATGTGACAGTGAAGTTGCTCAGTCGTGTCCAACTCTTAGCAACCTCATGGACTGCAGCCCACCAGGCTCCTCCGTCCATGGGATTTTCCAGGCAAGAGTACTGGAGTGGGGTGCCATTGCCTTCTCCGTCACTCATTATTAGAGAAATGCAAGTCAAAACCACAATGAGATTTCACCTCACACAGGTCAGAATGGCCATCATCAAAAAGTCTACAAACAAATGCTGGAAAGGGTGTGGAGAAAAGGGAATGCTTTTGTACTGTTGGTGGGACTGTAAATTGATACAGCCCCTATGGAAGATGGTATGGAGATTCCTTAAGAAGCTAGGGATAAAATTACCATATGACCCAGCAATCCCACTCCTACGCATGTACCCTGAGGAGACAAAAATTGAAAAAGACACATGTATCCCATTGTTCATTGCAGCACTATTTGCAAAGCTACGACATGGAAGCAGCCTAGATGTCCATTGACAGATAAATGGATAAACAAGATTTGGTATATATACAGAAGGGAATATTACTTAGCCATAAAAAGGAATACATTTGAGTCAGTTCTGATGAGGTAGATGAACGTAAAACCCATTATACAAAAGAGTGAAATGAGTCAGAAAGAGAAAGATAAATATCATATTCTAATGCACATATGCAGAATCTAGAAAAATGGTATTGAAGAATTTGTTTACAGGGCAGCAATGGAGAAACAGACACAAGGAAATAGACTTATGGACATGGGGAGAGGGGAGGAGAAGGTGAGATGTATGGAAAGAGTAACATGGAAACTTACATTACCATATTAAAATAGGTAGCCAATGACAATTTGCTGTGTGTCTCAGGAAACTCAAACAGGGGCTCTGTATCAACCTAGAGGGGTGGGATAAGGAGGAAGATGGGAGGGAGGTTCAAATGGAGGGATATATGCATACCTATGGCTGATTCATGTTGAGGTTTGACAGAACACATCAAAAGCTTTAAAGCAATTATCCTTCAATTTAAAAAAATAAAAAATAAAAAAATGTACAAAATTTCTTATCAACATATTAGTAAATTAAGTCCAACCATATTTATAAGAGGTAATAAATCACAAAAAAGTGAGATTGAGTGCCTTAATTTCAAGAACATAAGATTAGACTACATTAAAACACCAAAGAGTATGTTTCATCATATTAACAGAATAAGAAACATAATCATTTCAATAGATGCAGAAAAATAATTTTGAAAATTTCATCACCTTTTCATTATATTTAAAACATTCTCAGCAAGCTAGGACTAGAAAGGAATTTTCTTAACCTGATAAAGGACATCTATGAAAACTCTACAACTAATATTATACTACTTAATTGAGAATTATAAAAATTGTTTTCCCTTCAAAATTGAGAAAAAAAAAGTATACTGAGGGATCCTAGCCAACAAAAAGCCACAAAAAAGAAATGCAATACAAAATATTAGAAATGAATAAGTAATACAATTTTTGTTTTCAGGCAGTATGATTGTTTACATAGACAATCCTAAATAGCATCATCCTAAAAGATGATGTTGTGAAAGTGCTGCAATCAATATGCCAGCAAATTTGGAAAATAGCACTGGCCACAGGACTGTAAAAGGTCAGTTTTCATCCTAATCTCGAAGAAAGGCAATGCCAAATAATGTTCAAACTACCGCACAACTGCATTCATCTCACACACTAGTAAAGCAATGCTCAGAATTCTCCAAGATAGGCTTCAACAGTATGTGAACTGAGACCATCCAGATGTTCAAGCTGAATTTAGAAAAGGCAGAACCAGAGATCAAATTGTAAACATCCATTGGCTCATAGGAAAAGCAAGAGAATTCCAGAAAGAAACATCTGCTTCATTGACTATGCTTAAGTTTTTGACTGTGTGGATCACAGCAAACTGTGGGAAATTCTTCAAGAGATGGGAATACCAGACCGCCTTACCTGTCTCCTGAGAAATCTGCATACTGGTCAAGAAGCAACAGTTAGAATCAGACATGGAATAATGGTCTGGTGCCACACTGGGAAAGAAGTGCATCAAGGCTGTATATTGAGGGACAAGCAAAATATTTTCATTCAAATTTCTAAAAGTTATGTGAATATAAAGTCCAAGAAAAAAAAGCAAGACATAATGAAAAAAAATTTAATGTATCTTACCTACTGTCTTTATATATCTTTGTGCTAGTGCTAAGTCTCTTCAGTAGTGTCTAACTTTTTGCAACTCCCTGGACTGCAGCCTGCCAGGCTCCTTTGTCCATAAGATTCTCCTGGGAAGCATACTGGAGTGGGTTGCCATTTCCTTCTCCAGGGGATCTCCACAACCCAGGGATCAAACCCAGGTCTTTTATGTCTCCTGCGCTGGCAGACAGGTTGTTTACCACCAGTGCCACCTGGGAAGCCCTTATATCTTCGTGAAGCCACTGAAGTCACTCAGTTGTGTCCGACTCTTTGTGACCCCATGGACTGTAGCCTACCATGCTCCTCCATCCATGGGATTTTCCAGGCAAGAGTACTGGAGTAGGTTGCCATTTCCTTCTCCAAGGAAATATCTTTGTAAATTGCCTTAAATTTTTTCAGGAAAAGATGTTTTCTGGTTACAAGTGCTACATAACCAATTATACTGAACATTTCTATATTAAAACAATCATTTTCGTTTTGGTCATAATTTCGTGGGTCATGAATTTGAGGATTCATCAGGGCAGTTCTTGTGTGCGGTGTCTGATGTGGGTGCATCCAGATGTGGGCTGTAATTGCAGTCATCTGAGGGACTACCTGTGCTTGATGTCCAATGTGGTTCACTAATAAGAAAATGACTTGCTGGCTGTTTGCTGGGACTTCACTGGAACTTCACAGTGAGAATCTATAATGGCCTCTCCAGCATGGTGGTCTAACAGTAATAGGACTTCTTAAATGGGTGCTCAAATCTCCAAGCATGAGTGTACCAGTGAACACAACAGAAGCTGTGTCACATTTTCTGATTTAGCCTTGGATCTCATGCAGTCACTTCTGCATTCTATTAGTTACAAATGAGGCAGAAGCTTAGCCAGATTCAAGGAGAGAAGACATAAGAGCACAGTTCTTCTTAGGAGTTGTGTTAAAGAATTTCCATTCATTAAAAAAAAAAAAAAGAGCCACAGATAAAGAGAAAGTAAATGAATAAAAGAAATTTATTGTTTTCTTTTGACTTGAATTGTTGAGATCCATAGATATCCAGCACATTCTAGGCTGAGTAGTCAATAATTTGAGAGGTATAGATTTCACTTAAAAGTTGAGATCAATGTTGTTGTACTCTTACAATCTCTCTTAATATTTTCACCTAATAAGTACAGTGTTCATAATTAATTCAGTAGCTGGAGATAGGTGGTTAGGATTTCAGAGGAATTAATATAAATGTGTCCTTTTGGTTCAACATTTTCTCAGGGATGGAAGAATAAACTGCTTGTTGCATTGGAGCAGAGTTAGGTGAAAATATAGAGCTATCATTCTGTGTCGTGCTGTACTAAGTTGCTTCATTAATACCCGACTCTTTGCTACGCTATGCACTGTAGCTCACCAGGTTCATCTGTCCATGGGATTCTCCAGGCAAGAATACTGGAGTATCTTCTCTCCTTGAATCTGGTTAAGCTTGTGCCTCATTTGTAACTAATAGAATGCAGAAGTGACTGCGTGACATCCAAGGCTGAATCAGAAAATGTGACACAGCTTCTGTAGTATTCACTGGTACAGTCAAGCTTGGGGATTTGAACAGCCACAAAATAAGTCCTATTATTGTTAGACCGCTAAGCTGGAGGAGCCATTCTAGGCTCTTTGGTTGACAGCCTAGTGAAGTTCCAGCAAATAGCCAGGTGGAACAGTGGTAAACAATCTCCCTGCCAAAGCAGGAGACACAAGAGATGTGGGTTCAATCTCTGGATCGAGGAGGGCATGACAACCCACTCCAGTATTCTTATCTGGGCAATCTCATGAACAGAGGAGCCTTGCAGGCCATGGGGTTGCAAAAACTAGGATACTATAGCACGACAGAGCCCATGCACACGCAGTCAAGCAGAAGAGAAAAAAACTGAACTCTCTGAAACCTTTGCAAATTTGTTTTCTCTCTGCAAAATTCATTTCATCTTATAACAGAGCACTGGCTGAGTGCCAGCAGAAACAATGAAAGCTACAGATGTGTAGTTTTCCTTCAGTTTACTTCAGCCTCTTGAAACATGTTGAACTAGGAAAGGAGAGGTGGGATCCATAAACTTAGTCTTTACCTTGAACTTCACCATTTATTTTGGAATGAGGACTGGGAAAATGCTTATTTAAGACTATCTAGATTCCTTCATTCAAGCTGAATTTTGTAATAAAATAGGAATTTATTTGTTCAGTTCTCTTGGCTCTGACATAACAATGCATTGGGTAAATATGAAGCCATATTACTCTATCATGCAAGAAAAAATTTATATATCCTCAAATGGTTCTCGGAGTCATTTTTCAAACAGGTCTCCTAATTTAGTTGGAAACTAATGGCTTATCCCCAGGAAATATGTATGAAAACTGTTATTTTATGATTGTGTGCAATAGTAAATGAGATGTTACATAAGCAATCAATCAACTCTGTAAAGTATCATCTGTTCTCTGTAATAAATAGTTTCCTCTCAATATTTGGTTAATTTTTCTTGCTCTGAACTAAAAAGTCTTGTTTGAATCCAAACCACAGTGATAGAGCCACATACCTAACTGTTTTTGAGGTTGTGCTTTAGGGATCATATACTTTTATAAAAGGGATGAAGTTGGGTTATTTGTAGAGACTGTCATACAGTAAATCAGAAAAAGAAAGCAAATACCCTATATTAACACATATATGTCTGTGGAATCTAGAAAAATGGGTCAGTTAGTTCGGGTCAGTTAGTTCAGTTCAATTCAGTCGCTCAGTCGTGTCCGACTCTTTGCGACCCCATGAATCACAGCACGCCAGGCCTCCCTGTCCATCACCAACTTTCGGAGTTCACTCAGACTCACATCCATCCATCTCATCCTCTGTCCTCCCCTTCTCCTCCTGCCCCCAATCCCTCCCAGCATCACAGTCTTTTCCAATGAGTCAACTCTTCGCATGAGGTGGCCAAAGTACTGGAGTTTCAGCTTCAGCATCATTCCTTCCAAAGAAATCTCAGGGCTGATCTCCTTCAGAATGGACTGGTTGGATCTCCTTGCAGTCCAAGGGACTCTCAAGAGTCTTCTCCAACACCACAGTTCAAAAGCATCAATTCTTCAGCGCTCAGCCTTCTTCACAGTCCACCTCTCACATCCATACATGACCACTAGAAAAATGGCTCAGATGAACCTATTTGCAGGGCTGGAATAGAGACACAGGTACAGAGAACTGACATCTGGATGTGGATGGCAGGGAAGAAGGGGATGGGATGAATTGTTACACTGCTATATGTAAAATAGGGCTTCCCTGGTAGCTCAGTGGTAGAGAACCTGCTTGGCAATGCAGGAGATGCAGGTTTGATCCTTGGATGGGGACTATACCTGGAGAAGGGCACAGGAACCCACTCCAGTATTCTTGCCTGGAGAATTCCAAAGACAGAGGAGCCTGGCGGGCTACAGTCCATAGAGTAACTAAGAGTCAGACATGACTGATGCAACATAGGCCACACATCTGTAAAATAGACAGCTAGTGGGAACCTCCTGTATAGCACAGGGACCTCAGCCTAGTGCTTTGTTATGACCTATACGGGTAGGACATGGGAGTGGGAGGGTGGTCCAAGAGAGAGGTGATATATGTATATATATAGCTAATTCCCTTCATTGTATGGTAGAAACTAACAACTTTATAAAACAACTATATCCCAATTTTTTTTAAAGGCCCTGCTTCAGTGATTGCTTTGCTACAAGCTTATACTTCTTTTCTTTCATTTGTGGACTATAAATATGGCTTCTCTGTGAAGCCTCAGATGGCTGTACCAAACCTAGCCTGAAAGAGGTGGCCCTTCCCTCTTTATATCATTGAACTGGAAACCCTGGCACTAGAATAATGAAATACAGAGCCTCAGAATACTGGAGCAAAACAAAGATTAGAGTAATTCGACTTAAAGCTTTTGTTTTACCTCTCCAGTCATGGAGTCCAAGAGTGCATAACTGCTTTTTCCTAGTCACCTATTGTATATCTTCAGATCAGCAGTGAATCCCTTCTCCATTGAACTCTTCTGTTATCATATAAAGATTAAAGCAATGAGGTAAGTCAGTTCTATAAAGTGGGATGACCGTGAGCTATTAGACTCATTTTTTGGTATTACTTTTCATCAGTAACCCCCAGGAATGAAATATGTTGAATATTTGGAACTCTTGGGATAAATGACTGGTTAAAGTGCTCCTCATTGTGATAATGACTTTTGTATGTTTTTTATCTCCTTTTACTCCTGGGCAGAGGAATCATTCTCAGACCTTAAGTTTTCATCCTTGTCATGTATAATGTATCACATAGATGTTCCCTGTTGATAACAGGTCGTCTTCTTCCTGCCATGGGTATGGTTTGTTGTTGCTGTTGAGCCACTAAGCCATGTCCAACTCTTTTGTGACCCCATGGACTGTAGCCCACCAGGCTCCTCTGTCCATCAGATTTCCCAGGAAAGATTACCAGAGTGAGTTGCCATTTCCTTCTCCACTGGACCTTCCTGACCCAGGGACTGAACCCATGTCTCCTGCATTGGCAAATGGATTCTCTACCGCTGAGCCACCAGGAAAGCCCCTGGATATGGTAGACTTCCACTAAATGTCTGGGCCCATTTAGGTAGGCTCCTGCTGTATTGCCTGAATCTGTATCTTCCTAAATACATAAGCCTTTAGTTGCATCAGAGACAAAGAGCATTAAATAAATTGAATTATGTCTTTTGACCTAACAAATAGAAGAGCTAGCCATTTGATGTAACTTATAAACTATTATCTCCAATTAGCAACTCTCTCATTATAATTATTTTGATATGCTAATTCTCATGTATTACTAGCTAACTTTTTGTACTAAATTATAGTGCTCATATTTTTATTTGGTGAACTTTAATGGAATATTTGGACAGCTTAAGAATGTGATTTAATATGGCATATATTAAGGAGGACTACCATTAAATAAGAAAATGTTTTGTAAAGCAGAAGTAAGACACAGAAATTTCACATGCTTTTTGAGTAAAATTTGACCCTAAGCTTTAATATTTGCTGATAAAATTACAGACATCTTTGTTTTAATCATTACTCAAAAATATAATGATTTAGAGAATATAAGTGAGAAAGCACTTCAGTCACAGCAAGTGTATGCCATAATGTGATTTCATCACTTGTTAAGGATATTTGAAAAGAAACAACTTTATGCTGTTACACCATGCAATTTAAAAAGTTTCCTCATGAAATAAGAGTAAACTCTATACTTCTGCTGTGACATCATTTTAATAAGATAATGTAATGAATTATTTTCAAATTGAATCCAAGTCTAAGGCCTAGCATTTTATAGTTACTCCCTTTAAAACGGAAGAGCTGGCTCACAGATAAATTAATGCTGGTCGGTGCACATTTCCCTTTGGCTAACTTTTTTTTTTGCCTTTTCGCCCTGAGACCAGCCATAAGCCATTTGCTTCGGTTTATTAGGTCTTAGAAATGCTTTAACAATCTGGAAGCTTTCTAACATATCTGCACAGCATGCACTGCATCTCAGTGAATATCATTCTCAGCATTAGAATTTGGAATCTCTTACTGTGCAACAGCAAACTGTATAGCAATCCTGCTGACCTAGCTAGTTTGGGGAAAAGGTCTTCTGAAAAGCCAAGTGCTGCTAACTGAAAGCTACCTTTGTTTTATTGAGCTTCTGTTAAGCAAGATAAGGCTTCCCTGAAGGCTCAGCGGGTAAAGAGTCCACCTGCAATGCAAGAGACACAGGAGACACTGGTTCGGTCCTTAGGAAGATACCCTGGAGGAGGGCATAGGAAACCCACTCCAGTATTTTTGCCTGGAGAATGCCCATGGACTACGGAGCCGGGCAGGCTACAGTCCAAAGGTCACAAAGAGTCAGACGCGACTGAGAAACTAAGCATGCATGCACATATTAAGTAATCTAATGAAAATCAGAAAACTCAATCATACTTCATAAAAATCAGACCCAACACATATAGGGATTCATATATATTGTTCAAGAATAGTCACACAGAGTAATTATATGCAGTCTTTTTTACTGAATGAGCAGGAGGGAGCAGAAATAAAATTATGTCAAAACTCTTCAACCTATAAGCGTAAATTCTTTCTTTAGAATACTGCTTTGGAATCCTATAATTTTAATTACATGCCTGAAATAGGTTTTACTGATATTCTTTTCACTTTTATTTCTCTTCTGCCTCTATCACCAAGTAGGATTTTCTTCTGTTGATTATACAACAAACAGTGGATTTGAAAGTAGCTTGGGGTTTCCCTGGTAGCTCAGCTGGTAAAAAATCTGCCTGCAATGCAGGAGACCCTGGTTCAATTCCTGGGTTGGGAAGATCCCCTGGAGAAGGGCTAGGCTACCCACTCCAGTATTCTTGGGCTTCCCTTGTGGCTGAGCTGGTAAAGAATCCACCTGTAATGTGGGACACCTGGGTTGGATCCCTGGGTTGGGAAGATACCCTGGAGAAGGGAAAGGCTACCCACTCCAGCATTCTGGCCTGGAGAATTCCATGGTGTCCCAAAGAGTCAGACACGACTGAGTGACTTTCACTTCACTTCACTTTGGAACTCCCAGAGTTCTAAGTGGAGCCTTGAGAATGGCTGGTTTCACACCAGACTATACTCTACACTTTTTCCCCATCCTGGGCTCACTCCATTTTGTCACTATGTATAGCTATAACTCTGTGACAGATATAGCTAAGCTCAATCTTCTATTTTCATAGCATGAGCTGTTGCTGGGACCTTTACAGAGCCAGAGACAACATTTCCTAGACATTTTGCATCCAGGTGAAACGATTTTCATCAATGGAACCGGAACTGAAGTAGGGTGATCACTTTTGGACCTGGGTTTTTAAAAAGCAGTTATACCTTCTTCAATGTCTCTGACACTGTCTCCCTTTCCCCTTCTGCTGGCTACAAGCAGGTGACACAGAAGTCCCAAGCGAATCCAGAGCCGCAGAAGAACAGGCAGAAGAACCTGTTTCTCTGAATCACTGTATGAAGGAATGTCACACCTGCCAAACCAGAATTGCCAACTTGAACTTTTTCATGAGTAGGAAAAGAATTTCTTCTGGGATTAATCATGGAAACTTGGTGATTTATTTGTTACAGCAGCTAATAGTTCCTAACCATAATAGTTTTGTATGCTTTTATGAATGTACTAAAAAATAAAACTGAATCGTTGATTTTTGAAACTTATATTCCCACTCAATGACTGGTACAGTGTTCTTATACTCAATGGGTAACAATAATGAACTGCTCCATAGATGCAAAGAAATGGCATAGCTTGCTCAAGCTCACACAGTTAGTAAAAGTTTAATCCCATAATAACTAATTTTGAAACATTTTTTACACTAAGCTGTTATCCTTGCAAATTTAATTTAGAGAGTGCTTTCTCTGGGCCATCTTTGTATTTTGTATGACTAGACTATCTCAAGGAGTCCTTCAATAAGCATATGTGAAAGGTAATAATAGAATAGCCAAAACTATTTTATAGCTTTTGTACACTTCAGCAACTTTCCAACACTTCTCCTGTGCATTTTTTTATATGTGAAATCCAAAGAAAGTAAGTTTATTTACTAATTTACAGAGTAGTTAGGTAGCCAAATGCTGATACAAACAACCAAAGAACTTAAGCAATCCATAATTAAATATTAAAATTGAGAAAATCTGTAACTTGGATATGCAAGACAACTGTTAGAAAGAAGTTCCATTAGTTCACTAGGGTTTAAACAATGGGGTGGCTTGAATTCCTTAAATATCTTGTCTCACTTCTAGAGGCTATAAATCTGAGGATAAGGTGTGAACATGGTAGGTCCCTTCTCAGAGTAGTGAGAATCAGTTTCATGCCTCTCACTCAGCTGCTGGTGGTTGGCTGGCAATCTTAGACTTGTCTTGGCTCATAGAAGCCTCACCTTAGTCTCTGCTTTTGCCTTCACATGGTGTTATTCCTATGTGCATATCTATCTCCTAATTTCCTCTTTTTATAAGGACTTTAATCATATGATCTCATTATAACTTGATCAATTTTTTAAACACCCTATGTCCAAATAAGTCACATTCTGAGGAATGTGGGGTTAGGACTTCAACATATGGGTTTTAAGGGGACATAATTCAAACTGTCCAAAGAGATATCTATGCATTTACTTAATAAGCACATGACTACTAAATATCTCCTGGGTGCCAGTCACTGTTTTGGGTGGGAGGAGAGTAAGGAATAAATGAAACAAATAAAGTCCCTGCTCTCATGATATGTTTTCTCACTGGTACTTGCCTAGCCCAAGGTTCTTTCTGCTATATTTCACTGGACTCCTTAGGAATTTTCTAAACAAATTAATTTAACATTTTAATCCCATATATTAAGTAGCTAAACTAATACACATATCTTTCATTTTTCAAACCCTGTGCAAGAAGTAAACACTTCAGCTGTATTTAATAAATGAATACCACCTGGGGATAAAGTTTGGATGTTAGAAAAACTACTGATTTTTTTTTAGGTCCCCAGCATGACCTTCAGTGAATTAATTCTGACTGTGTGTTAAATGACATAACATACAACATTGTAAGCAAATTAATTGCTATTCAGCATAACATTGCTTTGCTCTAATTTTGTATTTCTAAGCTATTAAAATTTAGACACTCCAGGCCCGATACTTCCGAAGCTAAGCAATTTGCAAAATGGTATACTAACAAATGTTCTTACCACATCTGCTCTTTCCAGTGCAGGGAAACTGGCAGGAGTCAGGGAAAGAGATCCTTATGGGCAAGAGCTAACAGGAATCAATGCACAGTTGGTCTGAAATGATAAATGTATTTTAGGAGTTCTCCTAGAAGAAATTAGGCAACAGTCCTTTGAGATGTGAAGCACACAAATCAACCTTATGATATCTAAGAGTTCTGCCAATTTCTTGAGAAAAAAATAATTAGAAAAGAAAAAATGTTCCTTCTACTCAGATGGCCTCTTGGACTAATGAGACTTAACACAGTGCTGTTGGTATCTGGGTAGCATCTATTGAGTAGCAGGTGTGTTACACAATGTGGGGGGTGGGGGAGGACAGATCAGTTCTGCTGAACTGGAACACTCTTGGGAACCGGTTCCCAGCTCACGTTGGTTCTTCTTTTTGGAACATCATCCGCTATCCCCATCTCCCATTTTCCATGCTAGTTTTCTCAGCTATGGTTGGCAAATATGAGTTACCACCACTGAGAAATTCTTCTCAATGTCCCCAATTTCATATTAGTGTCCTCTTCTCCCTGCCTGCACCCCCTGACACAGTACTTACCCCTATAACAGTTCCCACTGGTTTAAGAGTAAATGCCAACCCACTAACATATCTCTTCTACTACATAATGAACTTTCTGAGGTTAAAGATTACATTGTTTTCTTTGTTGTAGACCTGATGCCTGAAACATACAGTGCTCAACATGTATTTGTCAAAAGAAAAGGTCAGAATGATAAATATTTTATCCAGTTATTTTTCTAAACATATTATTTAAGTTAAATTAGAAAAGCACAGTATAGAGGGTGGTCCTAAGATGATGGAGGAATAGGACGGGGAGATCACTTTCTCACGCACAAATTCATCAAAAGAACATTTAAATGCTGAGTAAATTCCACAAAACAACTTCTGAATGCTGGCAGCAGACCTCAGGCACCCAGAAAAGCAGCCCATTGTCTTCTAAAGGAGGTAGGAAAAATTATAAAAGACAAAAGAAGAGACAAAAGAGGTAAGGACGGAACTCTGTCTCAGGAAGGGAGTCTTAAAAAGAGAGAAGTTTTCAAACACCAGGAAACACTCTCACTGCTGAGTCTGTGGCGAGCCTTGGAAGCACAGAGGGCAACATAACAGGGAGGGAAAATAAATAAATAATTAAAACCCACAGATTACAAGCCCAGTGGTAACTCCCCCAGTGGAGAAGCAGTGTGGATGCCTGCACCTTGCCACTAGCAAGCGGGGGCTGGGCAGGGAGGCGGGGGCTGCATTGTTTAGAGTAAGGATCTGGCCTGAATGCCCCATGTGCAATCTGAGCCAACTAACTTGGGCTAGCAAACCAGACTGTAGGATAGCTACCATGCGAAAAGCCCTAAGACACCTCCAAGCCCGCGCACAGAACAAACGACTGAACAGAACAAACGGCTGCAGACAATCCCCCTGTGGTGACAGGCAGCCAGAGCCGGAAGGGAGCAATTGCAGCCCCAGAGAGACATTATCTACCAAACTGCAAGCAGGCTTCTTTGCTAACTAAGACTTCATGGGGTTCTGGACAGTCAACATCCACCTGAGAAGGTGCACTGGTTGTACACCCAGAAAGCCGAGCAGCAAGGATGGGGGAGGCGATAAGTCACAGTGACCGCGCTTGCCAAAAACCTCATCACCTGAGCTGCTTGGACCTGGGAAGGGCACAAAACGCAGGCCCAACTGATCTGCACCGAGGACTACCCAAGTGCCTGAACCTGAGCGGCTTAGACCTGGGAGGTGCATGCAGCCCAGGGCCAGCCTCCGAAGTTTCTGGCAAAGCAACCTAGAGCTTGAGCAGTGTGGGCAGGGAGGGCACACGCGCCGTGAGCGGGGGCAGGCCCAGTGCAGCTGAGACACTCCGAGCACACGCCAGTGTTATTTGTTTGCAGCATCCCTCCCTCCCCACAGTGTGACTGAACAAGTGAGCCTAAAAAAAGTGTCTACCACTGCCCGCTTTGTGTCAGGGCGAAAATCAGACACTGAAGAGACCGGCAAATGGAAGAAGCTAAAACAGAGGGAACCACCTTGGAAGTGACAAGTGCAATAGATTAAAACCCTGTTGTTAGTACCGACTACATAGGAAGGGGCCTATAGATCTTGAGAAATATAAGCTGGACCAAGGAACTGTCCAAAAATGAACTGACAGGACAATACACACAACAACACCAGAGAAAGTCGTAGATATATTTTTATGATCATTCTTTTTTTTTTAATTTTTAAGACCTCTATTACTCCTTTAATTTTCACTTTTATAATCTACTATTACTTTGCAAAAAAAAGACCCTATTTTTTTAAAGCAAACTTCATACATATATATTTAAAAATTTTTGTGACTTTGGTTTTTTTTTCTTTCTTTTTTTTCTTCTTTTCTTTAATATTGCATTTTTGAAATTCCAAACTCTATTCTAGATTTTTAATCTTTACTTTTTGGTATTTGTTATCAATTTTGTATCTTTAAGAACCCAATCTTCAGTACCCATTTTTACTTGGGAGGGATATTACTGGCTTGACTGCTCTCTCCCCCTTTGGACTCTCCTTATTCTCCACCAGATCGCCTCTGTCTTCTCCCTACCCTCTCTCTTCACTACTCAAATCTGTGAATCTCTGTTTGTTCCAGACAGTGGAGAACACTTAGGGAACTGAATAGTGGCTGAATCTGTCTCTCTCCTTTTGATTCCCCCCTTTTATCCTCCTGGCCACCTCTATCTCCTTCCTCCCTCTTCTCTTCTCTGTATAACTCTGTGAACATCTCTGAGTGGTCCAGTTGTGGAGTGCACAAAAGGAAGTGCTTACTGGCTAGATTGCTCTCTCCTCTATTGATTCCACCTCATCTCATTTGGGTCATCTCTAACTCCCTCCTCCCTCCTCTCTTCTCCATGTAACTCTGTGAACCTCTCTGGGTGTCCCTCACTGTGGAGCAACTTTTCATCTTTAACCTAGATGATTTATCATCGGTGCTGTATAGAAGGAGAAGTCTTGAGACTACTGTAAAAATAAGACTGAAAACCAGAAGCAGGAGGCTTAAGTCCAAATCCTGAAAATACCAGAGAACTCCTGACTCCAGGGAATATTAATTGACAGGAGCTCATCAAACACCTCCCTACGTACACTGAAACAAAGCACCACCACAGGGCCAACAAGTTCCAGAACAAGACATACCATACAAATTCTCCAGCAATACAGGAACACAGCCCTGAGCTCCAATATACAGGCTGCCCAAACATACTCCAGCTAAACCACAAGGGAAGCCCAAAATGTGGTCCACTGGAGAAGGGAATGGCAAACCACTTTAGTATTCTTGCCTTGAGAACCTCATGAACAGTATGAAAAGACAAAATGATAGGATACTGAAAGAGGAACTCCCCAGGTCAGTAGGTGCCCAACACGCTACTGGAGATCAGTGGAGAAATAACTCTAGAAAGAATGAAGGGATGGAGCCAAGGCAATAACAATACCCAGCTGTGGATGTGACTGGTGAGAGAAGCAAGGTCCGATGCTGTAAAGAACAATATTGCATAGGAACCTGGAATGTCAGGTCCATGAATCAAGACAAACTGGAAGTGGTCAAACAAGAGATGGCAAGAGTGAATGTCGACATTCCAGGAATCAGCAAACTAAAGTGGACTGGAATGGGTGAATTTAACTCAGATGACCATTATATCTACTACTATGGGCAGGAATTCCTCAGAAGAAATGGAGTAGCCATCATGGTCAACAAAAGAGTCCAAAATGCAGTACTTGGATGCAATCTCAAAAACGACAGAATGATCTCTGTTCATCTCCAAGGCAAACCATTCAATATCACAGTTATCCAAGTCTATGCCCCAACCAGTAATGCTGAAGAAGCTGAAGTTGAACGGTTTTATGAAGACCTACAAGACCTTTTAGAACTAACACCCAAATAAGATGTCTTTTTCATTATAGGGGACTGGAATGCAAAGCAGGAAGTCAAGAAACACCTGGAGTAAAAGACAAATTTAGCCTTGGAATACGGAACGAAGCAGGGAAAACACTAATAGAGTTTAGCCAAGAAAATGCACTGGTCATAGCAAACACCCTCTTCCAAAACAACAAAAGAGAACACTCTACACATGGATAAAACCAGATGGTCAACACCGAAATCAGATTGATTATATTCTTTGCAGCCAAAAATGGAGAAGCTCTATACAGTCAACAAAAACAAGACCAGGAGCTGACTGTGGCTCAGATCATGAACTCCTTATTGCCAAATTCAGACTCAAATTGAAGAAAGCAGGGAAAACCGCTAGACCATTCAGGTATGACCTAAATCAAATCCCTTATGATTATACAGTGGAAGTGAGAAATAGATTTCAGGGCCTAGATCTGATAGAATGTCTGATGAACTATGGAGTGAGGTTCGTGACATTGTACAGGAGACAGGGATCAAGACTATCCCCATGGAAAAGAAATGAAAAAAAGCAAAATGGCTGTCTGGGGAGTCCTTACAAATAGCTGTGAAAAGAAGAGAGGCCAAAAGCAAAGGAGAAAAGGAAAGATATAAGCATCTGAATGCAGAGTTCCAAAGAATAGCAAAAAGAGATAAGAAAGCCTTCTTCAGCGATCAATGCAAAGAAATAGAGGAAAACAACAGAATGGGAAAGACTAGAGATCTCTTCAAGAAAATTAGAGATACCAAGGGAACATTTCATACAAAGATGGGCTCGATAAAGGACAGAAATGATATGGACCTAACAGAAGCAAGAGGTATTAAGAAGAGGTAGCAAGAATACACAGGAGAACTGTACAAAAAAGATGTTTATGACCCAGATAATCATGATGATGTGATCACTCTTCTAGAGCCACACATCCTGGAATGTGAAGTCAAGTGGGCTTTAGAAAGCATCATTATGAACAAAGCTAGTGGAGATGATGGAATTCCAGTTGAGCAGTTTCAAATCCTGAAAGATGATGCTGTGAAAGTGCTGAACTCAGTATGCCAGCACATTTGGAAGTCTCAGCAGTGGCCACGGGACTGGAAAAGGTCAGTTTTCATTCCAATCCCAAAGAAAGGCAATGCCAAAGAATGCTCAAACTACCACACGATTGCACTCATCTCACACACTAGTAAAGGAATGCTCAAAATTCTCTAAGCCGGGCTTCAGCAATACGTGAACTGTGAACTTCCTGATGTTCAAGCTGGTTTTAGAAAAAGCGGAGGAACAAGAGATCAAATTGCCAACATCCACTGGATAATGGAAAAAGCAAGACAGTTCCAAAAAAAACATCTATTTCTGCTTTATTGACTATGCCAAAGCCTTTGACTGTGTGGATTACAATAAACTGTGGAAAATTCTGAAAGAGATGGGAATACCGGACCACCTGATTTGCCTCTTGAGAAATCTGTATGCAGGTCAGGAAACAACAGTTAGAACTGGACATGGAACAACAGCCTTGTTCCAAATAGGAAAAGGAGTACGTCAAGGCTGTATATTGTCATCATGCTTATTTAACTTATATGCAGAGTACATCAGGAGAAATGCTGGACTGGAAGAAACACAAGCTGGAATCAAGATTGCTGGGAGAAATATCAATAACCTCAGATATGCAGATGACACCACCCTTATGGCAGAAAGTAAAGAGGAGCTAAAAAGCCTCTTGATGAAAGTGAAAGAGGAGAGTGAAAAAGTTGGCTTAAAGCTCATCATTCAGAAAACAAAGATCATGGCATCTGGTCCCATCACTTCATGGGAAATAGATGGGGAAACAGTGCAAACAGTGTCAGACTTTATTTTTGGGGGCTCCAAAAACACTGCAGATGGTGATTGCAACCATGAAATTAAAAGATGCTTAGTCCTTGTAAGGAAAGTTATGACCAACCTAGATAGCATATTCAAAAGCAGAGACATTACTTTGTCAACAAAGTTACATCAAGTTAAGGCTATGGTTTTTCCAATGGCCATGTATGGATGTGAGAGTTGGACTGTGAAGAAGGCTGAGCGCCAAAGAATTGATGCTTTTGAACTGTGGTGTTGGAGAAGACTCTTGAGAGTCCCTTGGACTACAAGGAGATCCAACCAGTCCATTCTGAAGGAGATCAGCCCTGGGATTTCTTTGGAAGGAATGATGCTAAAGCTGAAACTCCAGTACTTTGGCCACCTCATGCGAAGAGTTGACTCATTGGAAAAGACTCTGATGCTGGAAAGGATTGGGGGCAGGAGGAGAAGGGGGCGATAGAGGATGAGATGGCTGGATGGCATCACGGACTCGATGGATGTGAGTCTGAGTGAACTCCAGGAGTTGGTGATGGACAGGGAGGCCTGGCGTGCTGCGATTCATGGGGTCACAAAGAGTCGGACACTACTGAGCGACTGATCTGAACTGAAAGTTACTCTAAAACCATTGACATCTCATAACTCATTACTGGACACTTCATTGCACTCCAGAGAGAAGAAATCCAGCCCCACCCACCAGAACACTGAGACAAGCTTTGCTAACCAAGAAACCTTGACAAGTCACCTGTACAACCCCACCCACTATGAGGAAACTCCACAATAAAGAGAACTCCACAACTGCCAGAATACAGAAAGGCCACCCCAAACTCAGCAACATAAACAAGATGGAGATACAGAGAAGTACCCAGCAAGTAAAGGAACAGCATAAATGCCCACCAAACCAAACAAAAGAGGAAGAGATAGGGAATCTACCTGATAAAGAATTCCGAATAATGAGAGTGAATATGATCCAAAATCTTGAAATCAAAATGGAATCACAGACGAATAGCCTGGAGACAAGGATTGAGAAGTTGCAAGAAAGGTTTAACAAGGACCTAGAAGAAATTAAAAAGAGTCAATATATAATTAATAATGCAATAAATGAGATCAAAAACACTCTGGAGGCAACAAATAGTAGAGTAACAGAGGCAGACGATAGGGTTAGTGAAGTAGAATATAGAATGGTAGAAATGAATGAATCAGAGAGGAAAAAAGAAAATGAATTAAAAGAAATGAGGACAACCTCAGAGACTTCTAGGACAGTGTTAAATGCCCCAACATTCGAATCATAGGAGTCCCAGAAGAAGAAGACATAAAGAAAGACCATGAGAAAATCCTTGATGAGATAATAGTTGAAAACTTCCCTAAAATGGGGAAAGAAATAATCACCCAAGTCCAAGAAACCCAGGGAGTCCCAAACAGGATAAACCCAAGGAGAAATACCCCAAGACACATATTAATCAAATTAACAAAGATCAAACTCAAAGAACAAATATTAAAAGCAGCAAGGGAAAAACAACAAATAACACACAAGGGTATTCCCATAATGATAACAGCTGATCTTTCAATAGAAACTCTTTAGGCCAGGAAGGAAAGGCAAAACATACTTAAAGTGATGAAAGAAAATAACCTACAGCCCAGATTACTGTATCCAGCAAGGATCTCATTCAAATACGAAGGAGAAATCAAAAGCTTTACAGACAAGCAAAAGCTGAGAGAATTCAGCATCACCAAACCAGCTCTCCAACAAATGCTAAAGGATCTTCTCTAGACAGGAAACACAAAAAGGGTGTATAAACTCGAACCCAAAACAATAAGAAAGTGAAGTCGCTCAGTCGTGTCAGACTCTTTGTGACCCCATGGACTGTAGCCTACCAGGCTCCTCCTTCCATGGGATTTTCTAGGCAAGAGTACTGGAATGGGTTGCCATTTCCTTCTCCAGGGGATCTTCCCAACCCAGGGATCGAACCTGGTTCTCCCTCATTCCAGGCAGACGCTTTAACCTCTGAGCCACCAAGGAAGCACCCAAAACAATAAAGTAAATGGCAATGGGATCATACTTATCAATAATTACCTTAAACATAAATGGGTTGAATGCCCCAACCAAAAGACAAAGACTGGCTGAATGGATATAAAAACAAAACCCCTATATATGTTGTCTACAAGAGACACACCTCAAAACAGGGGACATATAGGCTGAAAGTGAAGGTCTGGAAAAAGATATTTCATGCAAATAGAGACCAAAAGAAAGCAGGAGTAGCAATACTCATATCAGATAAAATAGACTTTAAAACAAAGGCTGCGAAAAGAGACAAAGAAGGACACTACATAATAATCAAAGGATCAATCCAAGAAGAAAACATAACAATTAGAAATATATATGCACTCAATATAGAAGCACCACAATATGTAAGACAAATGCTAACAAGTATGAAAGGGGAAATTAACAATAACACAATAATAGTGGGAGACTTTAATACCCCACTCACACCTATGGATAGATCAACTAAACAGAAAATTAACAAGGAAACACAAACATTAAATGACACAATAGACCAGTTAGACCTAATTGATATCTATAGGACATTTCACCCCAAAACAATGAATTTCACCTTTTTCTCAAGCACATATGGAACCTTCTCCAGGATAGATCTCATCAGTTCAGCTCAGTTCAGTCACTCAGCCATGTCTGACTCTTTGTGACCCCATGAATCGCAGCACGCCAGGCCTCCCTGTCCATCACCAACTCCCGGAGTTCACTCAGACTCATGTCCATCGAGTCCGTGATGCCATCCAGCCATCTCATCCTCTGTTGCCCCCTTCTCCTCCTGCCCCCAATCCTTCCCAGCATCAGAGTCTTTTCCAATGAGTCAACTGTTCGCATGAGGTGGCCAAAGTACTGGAGTTTCAGCTTTAGCATCATTCCTTCCAAAGAAATCCCAGGGCTGATCTCCTTCAGAATGGACTGGTTGGATCTCCTTGCAGTCCAAGGGACTCTCAAGAGTCTTCTCCAACACCACAGTTCAAAAGCATCAATTCTTTGGCGCTCAGCCTTCTTCCCAGTCCAACTGTCACATCCATACATGACTACTGGAAAAACCATAGCCTTGACTAGACAGACATTGGTCGGTAAAGTAATGTCTCTGCTTTTGAATATGCTATCCAGGTTGATCATAGCTTTCCTTCCAAGGAGTAAGCATCTTTTAGTTTCATGGCTGCAATCACCATCTGCAGTGATGTGGGAACCCCAAAAATAAAGTCTGACACTGCTTCCCCATCTATTTCCCATGAAGTGATGGGACCGGATGCCATAATCTTCGTTTCCTGGGCCATAAATCTAGCCTTGGTAAATTCAAAAAAACTTGAAATCATTCCAAGCATCTTTTCTGACCACAGTGCAGTAAGATTAGATCTCAATTACAGGAGAAAAACTATTAAAAATTCCAACATATGGAGACTGAACAACATGCTTCTGAATAACCAACAGATCATAGAAGAAATCAAAAAAGAAATCAAAATATGCATAGAAATGAATGAAAATGAAAACACAACCCAAAACCTGTGGGACACTATAAAAGCAGTACTAAGAGGAAAGTTCATAGCAATACAGGCATACCTCAAGAAACAAGAAAAAAGTCAAATAAATAAGCTAACTCTATACCTAAAGCAACTAGAAAAGGAAGAAATGGAGAACCCCAGGGTTAGTAGAAAGAAAGAAATCTTAAAAATTAAGGCAGAAATAAATGCAAAAGAAACCATAGCAAAAGGCAACAAAGCCAAAGGCTGGTTCTTTGAAATGCTATGCTATGCTATGCTAAGTCACTTCAGTTGTGTCAGACTCTGTGTGACCCCAGAGACGACAGTCTACCAGGCTCCCTTGTCCCTGGGATTCTCCAGGCAAGAACAATGGAGTGGGTTGCCATTTCCTTCTCCAATGCATGAAAGTGAAAAGTGAAAGTGAAGTCGCTCAGTTGTGTCTGACTCCTAGTGACCCCATGGACTGCAGCCTACCAGGCTCCTCCGTCCATGGGATTTTTCTGGCAAGAGTACTGGAGTGGGGTGCCATTGCCTTGAAAGGATAAATAAAATTGACAAACCATTAGCCAGACTCATCAAGAAACAAAGGGAGAATAATCAAATCAATAAAATTAGAAATGAAAACGGAGAGATCACAACAGACAACACAGAAATACAAAGGATCAGCAATTATATGCCAATAAAATGGACAACGTGGAAGAAATGGACATATTCTTAGAAAAGTACAACTTCCCAAAACTGAACCAGGAAGAAATAGAAAATCTTAACAGACCCATCACAAGCATGGAAATTGAAACTGTAATCAGAAATCTTCCAGCAAACGAAAGCTCAGGTCCCGATAGCTTCAGAGCTGAATTCTACCAGAAATTTAGAGAAGAGCTAACACCTATCCTACTCAAACTCTTCCAGAAAATTGCAGAGGGAAGATAAACTTCCAAACTCATTCTATGAGGCCACCATCACCCTAATACCAAAACCTGACAAAGATGCCACAAGAAAAGAACACTACAGGCCAATATCACTGATGAACATAGATGCAAAAATCCTTAACACAATTCTAGCAATCAGAATCCAACAAGACATTAAGAAGATCATACACCATGACCAAGTGGGCTTTATCCCAGGGATGCAAGGATTCTTCAATATCCGCAAATCAATCAATGTAATTCACCACATTAACAAATTGAAAAATAAAAGCCATATGATTATCTCAGTAGATGCAGAGAAGGCCTTTGACAAAATTCAACATCCACTTATAATAAAAAAACTCTCCAGAAAGCAGGAATAGAAGGAACATACCTCAACATAATAAAAGCTATATATGACAAACCCACAGCAAACATTATCCTCAATGGTGAAAAATTGAAAGCATTTTCCCTAAAGTCAGGAACAAGACAAGGGTGCCCACTTTCACCACTACTATTCAGCATAGTTTTGGAAGTTTTGGCCACAGCAATCAGAGCAGAAAAAGAAATAAAAGGAATCCAAATTGGAAAAGAAGAAGTAAAACTCTCACTGTTTGCAGATGACATGATCTTCTACAGAGATAACCCTAAAGACTCCACCAGAAAATTACTAGAGCTAATCAATGAATATAGTAAAGTTGCAAGATATAAAATCAACAAACAGAAATCTCTTGCATTCCTATACACTAATAATGAGAAAATAGAAGGAGAAATTAAGGAAACAATTTCATTCACCATTGCAACGAAAAGAATAAAATACTTAGGAATATATCTACCTAAAGAAACTAAAGACTTATATATAGAAAACTATAAAACACTGGTGAAAGAAATCAAAGAGGACACTAATAGATGGAGAAATATACCATGTTTATGGATTGGAAGAATCAATATAGTGAAAATGAGTATCCTACCCAAAGCAATCTATAGATTCAATGCAATCCCTAACAAGGTACCAGCGGTATTTTTCACAGAGCTAGAACAAATAATTTCACAATTTGTATGGAAATACAAAAAACATCAAATAGCCAAAGCAATCTTGAGAAAGAAGAATGGAGCAGGAGGAATCAACCTGCTAGACTTCAGGCTCTACTACAAAGCCACAGTCATCAAGACAGTATGGTACTGGCACAAAGACAGAAATCTAGATCAATGGAACAAAATAGAAAGCCCAGAGATAAATCCATGCACCTATGGACACCTTATCTTTGACAAAGGAGGCAAAAATATACAATGGAGAAAAGACAATCTCTTCAACAAGTGGTGCTGGGAAAACTGGTCAACCACTTGTAAAAGAATGAAACTAGAACACTTTCTAACACCATACACAAAAATAAACTCAAAATAGATTAAAGATCTAAACGTAAGACCAGAAACTATAAAACTCCTAGAGGAGAACATAGGCAAAACACTCTTCGACATACATCACAGCAGGATCCTCTATGATCCATCTCCCACAATATTGGAAATGAAAGCAAAAATAAAGATATGGGACCTAATTAAACTTAAAAGCTTCTGCACAACAAAGGAAACTATAAGCAAGGTGAAAAGACAGCCTTCAGAATGGGAGAAAATAATAGCAAATGAAGCAACTGACAAACAACTAATCTCAAAAATATACAAGCAACTTATGCAGCTCAATTCCAGAAAAATAAATGACCCAATCAAAAAATGGGCCAAAGGACTAAACAGACATTTCTCCAAAGAAGACATACAGATGGCTAACAAATACATGAAAAGATGCTCAACATCACTCATTATCAGAGAAATGCAAATCAAAACCACAATGAGGTACCATTTCACGCCAGTTAGAATGGCTGCAATCCAAAAGTCTACAAGCAATAAATGCTGGAGAGGGTGTGGAGAAAAGGGAACCGTCTTACACTATTGGTGGGAATGCAAACTAATGCAGCCACTATGGAGAACAGTGTGGAGACTCCTTAAAAAACTGGAATAGAACTGCCATATGACCCAGCAATCCCACTGCTGGGCATACACACCCAGGAAACCAGAATTGAAAGAGACACGCGTACCCCAATGTTCATTGCAGCACTGTTTATAATAGGCAGGTCATTGAAGCAACCTAGATGCCCATCCACAGATGAATGGATAAGAAAGCTGTGGTACACATACACAATGGACTATTACTCAGTGATGAAAAAGAATACATTTGAATCAGTTCTAATGAGGTGGATGAAACTGGAGCCTATTATACAGAGCAAAGTAAGCCAGGAAGAAAAATACCAATACAGTATACTAACGCATATATATGGAATTTAGAAAGATGGTAACGATAACCCTGTATGCGAGACAGCGAAAGAGACACAGATGTATAGAACAGTCTTTTGGACTCTGTGGGAGAGGGAGAGGGTGGGATGATTTGGGAGAATGGCATTGAAACCTGTATATTACCACATGTGAAACAGATCGCTAGTCCAGGTTCGATACATGATACTGGATGCTTGGGGCTGGTGCACTGGGACGACCCAGAGGGATGGTATGGGGAGGGAGGGGGAGGGTTCAGGATGGGGAACACGTGTATATCTGTGACGGATTCATGTTGATGTATGGCAAAACCAATACAATATTGTAAAATAATTAACCTCCAATTAAAATAAAAAATTTATATTAAAAAAAGGGAAGCACAGTATAAAATGAAGAAGCATGCAGATATACAGTATTCATTATTAAACAAGAGATTTTCTGTCTGCTCTTTCATTTATAGCTGAATGACATTTGAGAAGTCAATCTTGATGAAACATAGACTCTTCAAGAATACAAAAAAATCTCATCCACCTGTCAGTGATGTTGTGAAGATTGCCTAAGACATATACAAAAAACATTTTGTTAAAGTATTAAGTTTGTTATTATCACTAAAAGAATCAGTGTCAAAAGTCAGACTGCATAAAACTCACTTATGGAAAGAACAAATACCCAAAGATCTTCAAGTCTGCTTTATCACCAAATATTCTTTTGGTAAATTTTGCTCTGATCATTGTCAACAAATGTTTATAGAACTTGTGCTGGAAACAGAATTTACTCACTTGTATTTTTGTGAAAGTGCAGGAAGTTTGGCATCATCCAATGCATTTTCTGGTTAAATGGTAAGAGTTATTTGAATTCCTTCCTTTTGAGTATGGCAACCTTTGTAGTGTGTTTGCTTAGAGTAGAAGTGTGGTTTGCTTATAGTAGGCTCAGGGAGGCTTCTGTAAGATAAAGTGAAGCAAACCACTGTTTTGACTTCTGTTTGTTTTTCTTTCCTGAGGCATGGTATAGGTTTTAGTATAGGTATAGGTTTTACTGTTTTGGGTTCTTGCTACTATAACAAATTACCACAAATTTAATGGCTGAAAAAACACAGATTTATACTATTATAAATCTGGAGGGCAGAAGAATAAAATTAAACTGTTACCTGGAGGATTCAGTGTGGAATCAATTTCCCATCTTTTTCAGCTTCTAGAATCTGCCTGCATTCTTTGGATCATGGTCCCATCCATGTGTCACTCCAACCTCCTGTTTCCACTGTTGCACCCCCTACATCCCATTTGACTCTCTCCTCCCCCTCCTAAGGATGCTTGTGGTTATATTGGGCCTACTTGGACGCTCCAGGGTAACCTCCTCACCTCAATATCCTTAATTTAATCACATCTGTACTATTTTGTCATGTAAGGAAACAATACATGCAAGGAAACAAAAGAAAACAATAGAGGTCCAGAAAGTTGAACCTCTTTAGTCCAATGGACTTCTGTGTGAGGCTGTTATTCTGTTTACCATAATACCCAAAACATTTTCTCTTCTTGAATGGTTTCTTCTAGTAGAATTAGATTCACTGTTTCCTGGGATTATAAGTGATCAATCTGTGGGATGTGTTAGGTGTCTTGATCATGTTTATTAGATAGCTCTAGTTGTTGTGTAATAAATAACTGCAAAACTTGCTGCTTAGATGAACATAAACACACTATTAAAACTATATATATAATAGATAACCAACAATTACCTACAGTATAGCACAGGGAACCATACTAAAAGAACTATACTAAATATTTTGAAATAGCCTATAAGGGAAATGAATCTGAATATATATATATATATATATGGGCTTCCCTGGTAGCTCAGCAGTAAAGAATCTGCCTGCAATGCAGAAGCCAAGGGGATTTGAGTTTGATCCCTGGAAGAGGACACGGCAACCCACTCCAGTATTCTGAAGAATCTCATGGACAGAGGAACCTGGCAGCCTATAGTCCATGGGGTCTCAAAGATTTGGACAGGACTAAGTGACTTAGCAGGCACACACGCACACACACACACACATATGTGAAACAAACACACACATATATATGCAGATACACACACACATACTCACACATAAGTAACTGAATCACTTTCCTGTACACTTGAAACTAGCACAACTTTGTAAATCAGCTATACTTCAATTTTAAAAACTTTCATTACTCCCCTCCCTTTGGGGAGAAGGTGTTTTCAGAGTGCAAGCCCTGCCTTCTCCATCCCTCTATCAATGAATAAAATTTCTGCTTGCTCAATATGCCAGCAAATTTGGAAAACTCAACAGTGGCCACAGGACTGGAAAAGGTCAGTTTTCATTCCAATCCCAAAGAAAGGCAATGCAAAAGAATGCTCAAACTACCACACAATTGCACTCATCTCACATGCTAGTAAAGTAAAGCTCAAATTCTCCAAGCCAGGCTTCAGCAGTATGTGAACCATGAACTTCCTGATGTTCAAGCTGGTTTTAGAAAAGGCAGAGGAACCAGAGATCAAATTGCCAACATCCTCTGGATCATGGAAAAAGCAAGAGAGTTCCAGAAAAACATCTATTTCTGCTTTATTGACTATGCCAAAGCCTTTGACTGTGTGGATCACAATAAACTGCGGAAAATTCTGAAAGAGATGGAAATACCAAAGCACCTGACCTGCCTCTTGAGAAACCTATATGCAGGTCAGGAAGGAACAGTTAGAACTGGACCTGGAACAACAGCCTGGTTCCAAATAGGAAAAGGAGTACATCAAGGCTGTATATTGTCATCCTGCTTATTCAAGTTCTATGCAGAGTACATCATGAGAAATGCAGGGCTTGAAGAAGCACAAGCTGGAATCAACATTGCCAGGAGAAATATTAATAACTTCAGATATGCAGATGACATCATCCTTATAGCAGAAAGTGAAGAGGAACTAAAAAACCTCTTGATGAAAGTGAAAGAGGAGAGCGAAAAAGTTGGCTTAAAGCTCAGCATTCAGAAAACGAAGATCATGGCATCTGATCCCATCACTTCATGGCAAATAGATGGGGAAACAGTGGAAACAGTGTCAGACTTTTATTTGGGGGGGGCTCCAGAATCACTGCAGATGGTGACTGCAGCCATGAAATTAAAAGACGTTTACTCCTTGGAAGAAAAGTTATGACCAATCTAGATAGCATATTCAAAAGCAGAGACATTACTTTGCCAACAAAGGTCCGTCTAGTCAAGGCTATGGTTTTTCCTGTGGTCATGTATGGATGTGAGAGTTGGACTGTGAAGAAAGCTGAGGGCCGAAGAATTGCTGCTTTTGACCTGTGGTGTTGGAGAAGACTCTTGAGAGTCCCTTGGACTGCAAGGAGATCCAACCAGTCCATTCTGAAGGAGATTAGCCCTGAGATTTCTTTGGAGGGAATGATGCTGAAGCTGAAACTCCAGTACTTTGGCCACCTCATGCGAACAGTTGACTCACTGGAAAAGACTCTGATGCTGGGAGGGATTGGGGGCAGGAGGAGAAGGGGACGACAGAGTATGAGATGGCTGGATGGAATCACTGACTTGATGGACATGAGTCTGAGTGAACTCTGGGAGTTGGTAATGGACAGGGAGGCCTGGCATGCTGCGATTCATGGGGTCGCAAAGAGTCGGACATGACTGAGCGACTGAACTGACTGATACTGATAAAAACTTTGCTGCTTAAAACAATAAGATTTATTATCTCTTAAAACTATCAATCACAGTTTCTGTGGGTCAGGAGTACAGTAGTGGCTTAGCTGGGTGGCTCTGGCTCAGGTTCTTTCACAGGTTTCACATGCCATCTGGGGCTACAGTCATCTGTGGGTTCACTGGGCTGCAGGAGCTGCTTCCAGGCTCCCAAGGACACTCAGAGACCCAGATAGCAAAGTAGTGCTGGATATTGGAGTTCTTAACCAAATAGACATCTAAATAGACTTCTTGAGTGTCTTGATATAGCAACTGACTTTCTCCAGAGATATTCCAAGGAAAAGCAAGGTGAAAAACGCAAAGTTTTATGGACTCCCTTTGGAAGTCACACACTGTGAACTCCAGTGTCCAATTAGCCACCCAGACCAGTCATGAATCATTGTGGGAGGGGACTACACAAGGGCAGAAATACAAACAGGGAAGTTTCTCTGAGACCTTCTTGGGGCTTGGCTACCATGTAGTAGTACCCATGTACTGTATAGGTGTACACAAGTGAGTATTTTCTTGGTGTGACTAAATATTAATCATCTGTGAGAATGAAGGAGCAATCTTTATTAAATCAGCTATGTAGTGTTCTAAGATGATTCAGAAAAAAAGGCAACGATGAACTTTTTCTCAGATGTGAGTAAGAGGTCGGTCCCAAAACAGCATCAATGTTGGAACGCCGATATTCTGACTTGAATTTCAATGATCTTATCTCTAAACCAAGCCATATTAGAAAAGAAAATTTACTGTGAGATCCATTGCAAGTTATTTCACTTCATTTCCTCAGATAAATGTTAGGAATTGATTCCTGACTGTCACCTAATGGTTAAGTACATTAACTCCTAACAATAGGTTTCCTCTGCTGAAAAACCCATCTGGAAATAAGAAATGTGTGTGGAACTGGTAGAGAGATGAGCATCTGGCCATCGGCACTGTTTCTTCTTTAATGTAGTCGGCTGGCATTTTCCCAGCTTGGAAGCTTCACCTATCAGAACTCTCTCTGGTTGATTTCAGGATCCACCACATTCCACTTAGTATGTTGCAGAATATTAACAAATTACACACTTCACTTTTATATTTAGTGTTTTCTGACAGTATAGTTTTCCTACATTCTGCATCTAACAGTAACTAAATGAGATTTAAAGTATGACATTGTCTCTTCATTTATCCTCCTTCCCCAAAAGACAGAGAGAGAGGCATGTGAGGGGGATGTGGGGGAGGAAGGAGGGAAGAGAGAGAGAGAGAGAGAAACCTCTGTCTCACCACGTGGAAACTAATTTTGTCATTAATAAATGTGAGGTCGTCAGCATTGTCAGTGGTGTGGGGGCTGGTTGAGACTGCCAGAGATACAGCAGTAACACTTTCCTGTAGCACTGAAGAAAGCGTCAGGATAGAGCAGACACTTCAGTAGCCAGAAAAACAGATGCAGCGACAGCCATTCTCTCCCAGGCTATTCCTGGAGACCAGGATTCTCCTGTCATGAAGAACAAATTTGAAACCAGAGTCTCTTCTGAAGACAATCTCTTTCCCATGAGGCTCTCTGGAAGGCTGTCTTCTCTCCTGCACCCGAAACAAGCAGGTGCTAGAGGTGAGGCAGGAGCCCTGCTTGCCCTACTGTCCCTGGTGGACCCTTCCTTCTCTTTCCTTTCTAAACCGACAGAAAACACCCAGTGCATCCCATCTATTAACTCATCTGCCAAACCAACACCTCCTTATTCCTTGAAGATGTTAGATCCAAGCTTACTGTCACTCTCTCCAGCACTCCTCCTATCATAACAGTGGACGATTTCAATATCCCCTTGAGTCATTTTTCCAGCCCCATAAAATCTCAGTTTAACCCCTCTCCTCTAATGACATTTTTGTTCTCAACCACCACACACATTATTTCTATTGATACTGAAATCCCTTCTTAACTTACATCCAAGTATCCTAGTCTCTGAACAGCATCTCTTAGGACTTTTGCTCACTCATGCTATTGCTCTGATTATTGTTTCAACTCCCTTTCAGAGTTAAAATCCACTGATTCTACCACTTTTTAACTTATTCTCATGTCCTCCCTTCATTCCTGAAATTCCATTGTCAATCATTATAATCATTTCTTTGAAAATGCTTTTATCTTTCTTATATCTTTTTGGCAATGTCCCAATCCTGGTTAAATATAAATCTCTGCCTGCCTTATCCTGTAACTATTCAGGGGCAAGTGTCTGGTGAAAAACAGGCAACCACGGTGACTGGTCTTACTTAAGTTCACAATCGATAACTTTCATTGGGCCTCTAACACTGCTCAACAGTAGTGCGGTATTTCATACTCGATTCATTTCCCAGTTCTCCTAAATGACTACTTTATACCTCTCTTTTCACACTTCTAATCTCTTTCTCACATTTTTTGAGGAAGCAATCAGAAAAGGATCTGTCAAGTTCTTGCCATTTCTATGTACTTTATTTCCTCGTGTTACAGTAGAATTGCTTGCACTCTGAGGTAAGGCCAGCCTCTCTCTTTTGTGCTAGATTCCTTTACCTTCTGCTCATTCAAGGATACGACGTCAACCAATTCTGTTCTTTTATGTACAAGTCGATACTGATTTTCCCTCTGTCAGATTTTCTTCATTGGTATACGAAAACACTACCATTCCTTCCATCTTAAAGAATCATCTCTTAACCTAACTTCCCCCTCAGTCACTATTCTATTTTTTTCTTGTCTGAGAGCAGCCCTACTAAAAATAACTGTCTCCACACACTGGTTTGGGGCTTCCCTGGTGACTCAGACAGTAGAGAGTCACATGCTGGTTTGCCTCCTGTATTGAACTCATTCTAGTCAGGCTCTCACTCTCACCATTCCACCACAGCTAGCTTCCTCAGGTCATCAGCTGGCTTGCTCATTCTAAACCAAGGGCCACTCTATAGTTCTCACCTCCTTTAACCTACAAGTAGAAGCTGACATATTTAATCATTCTTTCCTCCTTGAAACAATTTCACTTGGCTTCCAGAACATCACAATATTGCTTTTCCTGCTTCTCAATTTCCTTTTGTCTTTCCCTGGCCACTTAATTTTGGTATTGGGGTGCCTCAGAGGTAGGTCTTATTCTATTGGTGATCTCAGTATAGTATATGTACGTGTGTGTGTTCAGTCAGGCTCACTCTTTGCAACCACATGGACTGTAGCCCACCAGGCTCCTCTGTCCATGGGATTTTCCAGGCGAGAATGCTGGAGTAGATTGCCATTTCCTCCTCCAGTGGATCTTCCCAACCCAGGGATTAAACCCATGTCTCCTGCATTGACATGAAGATTCTTTACCACTGAGCCACCTGGGAAGCCCCAGAATAGAGTGTCGGATTTATTTAAGGTATAAATTATATACACACACACACACATATATATAATTTATATCCACATGTTTGTGTGTGTATATATATATATATAAACTCCAACTCTCTCTTAAATAACAAACTCGTATACCCAACTGTCTACTGGACATCTCTTGAATAGATAATAAATCTCTATGGTCACAACTCAGTTCATGCTATTTCTCTTCAAAACCTCTTTCTCTTTTAATCTTCTTTATTTCAGTTAATGGCAGCTCCATCTTTTTGCCAACATTTTCAACTTAATCCTCAATTTCTCTTTTTCTATCAATTGTCACATTTACCTATCTGCAAATCCTATTGTGTGTACCTTCAATCATATTCAAAATCTGATGAATTTACATAGTCGTCTATGCCATCGTCTCTCACCTGGATAAATGTAACAACCACGGAACTGGTCTCATTGTTTCTACCCTTGCTATCTCTCCCCTTCTTTTCTATTCTTACACAACAGTCAGAGGGATTAAAATAGTTTTTAATTTCCATTGCAATTTGTTCTTTGACCCCTAAGTTATTTAGAAGTGTGCTATTCAATTTTTATTTATTAGGAGATGTTCTACTTTTAAAAATTGATTTCTAGTTTTAATTCCCTTGTGTTTAAGAAACGTGCTCTGTGTGAACTCAATCTTTTAAATTTATTCAGACTCATTTTTACTGCCTGGCATATGGTCTGTTTTGGTCAACGTTCTATGTACACTTGAAAGCAAAGTATTTTCTGCACTTGTTGGGGACAGTGCACTAGAAATGTTATTTAGGTCAAGTTGGTTAATAGTGAGTGCTTTTCCAATTTCTATATCCTTACTGAAATTTTTGTCAGCTTCCACCATAAATTACTGAAGAAAAAGTGTGAAAATTTCCAAGTGTTATTTGTGGACTTACCTATTGTTTTTCTTTTCCTTTTTTCCTCCATTTTCCCAAGCACTTTGAAATGTGTTATTTGGTTAAATATGTTTAAGGTCATTATAACTTTCTAATCAATTGACATTTTTTATCATTATGAATTCTCCCCATTTATTTCTGTTAATAATCCTACCTTTGAGCCAGAAAACATGTCTACTTTGTCTTATGTCTTATGGGAAAGACTAGAGATCTCTTCAAGAAAATTAGAGATACCAAGGGAACATTTCATGCAAAGATGGGCTCGATAAAGGACAGAAATGATATGGACCTAATAGAAGCAGAAGATATTAAGAAGAGGTGGCAAGAATACATGGAAGAACTGTACAAAAAAGATCTTCACGACTCAGATAGTCATGATGATGTGATCACTAATCTAGAACCAGACATCTTGGAATGTGAAGTCAAGTGGGCCTTAGAAAGCATCACTACAAACAAAGCTAGTAGAGGTGATGGAATTCCAGTGGAGCTATTTCAAATCCTGAAAGATGATGCTGTGAAAGTGCTGCACTCAATATGCCAGCACATTTGGAAAACTCAGCAGTGGCCACAGGACTGGAAAAGGTCAGTTTTCATTCCAATTCCAAAGAAAGGCAATGCCAAAGAACGTTCAAACTACCGCACAATTGCACTCATCTCACACGCTAGTAAAGGAATGCTCAAAATTCTCCAAGCCAGGCTTCAGCAATACATGAACCGTGAAATCCCTGACCTTCAAGCTGGTTTTAGAAAAGGCAGAGGAACCAGAGATCAAATTGCCAACATCCGCTGGATCATGGAAAAAGCAAGAGAGTTCCAGAAAAACATATATTTATTCTTTCTTGACTATGCCAAAGCCTTTGACTGTGTGGGTCACAATAAACTGGAAAATTCTTCAAGAGATGGGAATACCAGACCACCTGATTTGCCTCTTGAGAAATCTGTATACAGGTCAGGAAGCAACAGTTAGAACTGGACAGGGAACAACAGACTGGTTCCAAATAGGAAAAGGAGTACGTCAAGGCTGTATATTGTCACCCGGCTTATTTAACTTCTATGCAGAGTACATCATGAGAAACGCTGGACTGGAAGAAGCACAAGCTGGAATCAAGATTGCCAGGAGATATATCAATAACCTCAGATATGCAGATGACACCACCCTTATGGCAGAAAGTGAAGAGGAGCTAAAAAGCCTCTTGATGAAAGTGAAAGCGGAGAGCGAAAAAGTTGGCCTAAATCTCAACATTCAGAAAGCGAAGATCATGGCATCCGGTCCCATCACTTCATGGGAAATAGATGAGGAAACAGTGAAAACAGTGTCAGACTTTGTTTTTTGGGGCTCCAGAATCACTGCAGATGGTGATTGCAGCCATGAAATTAAAAGACACTTACTCCTTGGAAGAAAAGTTATGACCAACCTAGATAGCATATTCAAAAGCAGAGACATTGCTTTGCCGACTAAGGTCCGTCTAGTCAAGGCTATGATTTTTCCAGTGGTCATGTATGGATGTGAGAGTTGGACTGTGAAGAAGGCTGAGCACCGAAGAATTGCTGCTTTTGACCTGTGGTGTTGGAGAAGACTCTTGAGAGTCCCTTGGAATGCAAGGAGATCCAACCAGTCCATTCTGAAGGAGATCAGCCCTGGGATTTCTTTGGAAGGAATGATGCTAAAGCTGAAACTCCAGTACTTTGGCCACCTCATGCGAAGAGTTGACTCATTGGAAAAGACTCTGATGCTGGGAGGGATTGGGGGCAGGAGGAGAAGGGGATGACCGAGGATGAGATGGCTGGATGGCATCACTGACTCGATGGAGGTGAGTCTGAGTGAACTCTGGGAGTTGGTGATGGACAGGGAGGCCTGGTGTGCTGCGATTCATGGGGTTACAATGAGTCGGACATGACTGAACGACTGAACTGAACTGAACTGAATTTGTCTTATGTCAATATAGCCACACTAATTTTTTAAAAAAAGTGTTTGCATGCTATATAATTTCCTGTCCATTTTCTTTCAATGTATCTGTGTCCTTATATTTAAAAATAGATCTCATATATAGCAATAATTTGGTTCTTTTTTTTCCAGTGTGGTAATCACTGTCCTTTAAAGAGAATGGTTTAGTCTGCTTAGGTTTATTGTAATTATTGATATGATTTATTTTCTTTTTTTCCTAGAAAAACTTTACTTTCCCTCCTCCACCTGGTCACATTTGAGCATGTATTCATTATCTCATCTTTCTTTTCTTCTAATATGGACAATATTAGCTTTTATGGAAAGAATGGGTGACTAGGTTTTTTTTTTCTTGCACTTCACATTGTCATGTTTGCTACTACTTCAAGGCCACTATTTGCCCTCTGTAAAAAGTTTTTATTTTTTTATCTATCTATGTATTTTTGGCTGTGCTGGGTTTTCATTGCTGGGCACAGGCTTTCTCTAGTTGCAGAGAACAATCCCTCACTGCAGTGCACAGGCTTCTCACTGTGGTACCTTTGCTACTGCGGAGCACAGGCTCAGGTGTATGATCTCAGTAGTTGTGGTGGCACATAAGCTTAGTTGCTCTGAGGCATGTGGGATCTTCCCAGACCAGGGATCGAACTCATATCCTCTGCATTGGCAGGTGACTGCTTAACCACTGAACCACCAGGGAAATCCTTAGTTGCCCTTTTAACCAAACATAAACAAAAGCAAAGCGTCTTTCCATAATCTTATGCTTCAGCATCATTCATGTGCCTCTGCTGCTGCTGCGTATTGACCTCCTGATGTAATCAACAATGTCCTCCTCAAACTACTCCCCCCACACAAACTACTCCCCCTATGACCCTGGGTCCCCTGCAACAGCTCTTTGAATGAATCATCCAGTATTCTGAGTTGCACTGGCCTTGACACTGGAGGTCCACTGTCCTTTTCAAAACAACATACTTGTTTTTTCTTTGCTAAAGAACCACACTTTGGTTTGAGTGACTACCTTCCCCAAAAGGCGCTTAAGCAGTTGCTGATCAATCTAGGGAACTTCATATCTTTTTTTTTTTGGCATATTGTTGATTTATACTGCTGTGTAAGTTTCTCCTATACAGCAAAGTGAATCAGGCATACATACACATATCCCTGCTTTTTGAATTTCCTTTACATTCAGGTCACACAGAGCAATGAGGAGAGTTCCTTGTGCTATACAGTAGGTTTTTTTTTATTAGTTATCTGTTTTATACCTAGTAGCGTATATATGTCAATCTCAATCCCCCAATTCATTCCAACCCCCTTTTCCTCCTTGGTATCTGTACATTTGTTCTCTACATCTGTGTCTCTATTTCTGCTTTGCCAATAAGGTCATATTTAACATTTTTCTAGAGTCCATATATATGTGTTAATATATGATATTTATTTTCCTCTTTCTGACTTACTTCACCCTGTATGACAGTATATGACTCTATAGGTCCATCCACTTCTCTGCAAATGACACAGTTTCATTACTTTTTATAGCTGAGTAATATTCCATTGTATATATGCACCACATCTTCTTTATCCAGTCATCTGTTGATGGACACTTAGGTAGCTTCCATGTCCTGGCTATTGTAAATGGTGCTGTAGTGAACACTGGGAAATATGTATCCATTTTGAATTATGGTTTTCTCTGAGTATATGCCCAGGAGTGGGATTGCTGGGTCATATGGTAGTTCTACTTTTAGTTTTTTAAGTAATCTCCATACTATTCTCCATAGTGGCTGTATCAAGTTACAGTCCTGCCAGTAGTGCAAGAGGGTTCCCCATTCTACACACTCTCTCCACTGTTTATTGTTTGTAGAGTTTTTGATAATGGTCATTCTGATCAGTGTGAAATTATTCCTCTATGTATTGATAGTTTTGATTTGCATTTCTTTCATTTTTATTGTTCTACTCTTAAATATAACATGTATTCTGCCCCTTATTGGTTTCAAGATTTTTCTGTTTGTCTTTGACATGCTTCAGTTTTTGCTTTTTTTTTTTTTCTCTTCAGTTTCCACCTTTATGTGCCCCAGCATGGTCTTTATTTATTCATTCTCCCAGAGTTTGATGATTTTTTCATCTGTGCATTAATATTTTTAATCAAATTTGAAAAAAATTTGACAACTATCTTCTCAAATACTTTGTATTCTGCCCCATTTTCTCTCTTTACTCTTATACGCTACTTGCATGTATCTCCAACTCTTTGCCATTAGTCCATATGATATGTAAATTTGGCCTACATTTTTCATTCCTTCATTTTTCTTCTCTTTACCTCAGATTAGACGATTTCTATGGTTTCTGAGATTACTAAAACTTTTGTGCTTTTTTTTCAAATCTGTTTAAGCATCTAAAAATTTTTTCAGAGAGATTTTCTTTGCAATTCTAAAATGTTCATTTGGTCTTTTTCTGGAGTTTCAACTTTTTACTAAAATTCTCCATCTTTTCATATCTTTTGTCCATACTTTTTAGTAAATTATTTAACATATTTATAATGTATGCATACTAAGTCACTTCAGTCATGCCCAACTCTTTGCAACCCCATGGACTGTAGCCCGGATGGGGTTCTCCAGGCAAGAACACTAGAGTGGGTTACCGTTTCCTTCTCCAGGGGACCTTCCCAACCCAGGGATCAAATCTCATCTCCACCACCGGCATGGGGATTCTCTACTACTAGTGCCACCTGGGAAGCTGTAACATACTCATAACATATTTATAATAGCTATTTTAAACCCCTTACTGCTAATTCCAACATCTGAATAATGTATGGATTTCTTTTTTTTTTTCTATTGCCCAACTTTCTGTTAAGATGGACCTCGTGTCTCATCTTCTTGCATATCCAGTAATTTTATTATATGCTGAACGTTGTGAATGATACATTGGAGAGTTTCTGGATTAAATTTTCCTCTAAAAATGAGGGTTTGTCCTGATGAATAGTTAAATTTTCAGCAGGTAATTTTGCTCTTGCTCTTGATTTTAGCATGTTACCAGAGTAAGGATCTTAGGCTGCAGTCAACTCCTAAGGCATAGGCTTTCTAAGTTCTCAGTTGGCTGGTCAAGTCATTCCTGAAGGTCTCCCATTGGATGGGGATACCAAATGTTTCCCCAGCACTGTGAGGACTCTGAAATCTCTGTTCACCTCTTAACCTGTCAGAGTTTCTTTCTCCTTGTCCTCCCAGTTTCGTGTCTCACACATGTACAACTTAGAATTCAGCCAACAACTTGAGGGGAATTTATGTTAATTTTTCAGACTCCTTTTTGTGGTTCCCTCTCTCCAGGGTCCTGCCCTTATAATTACAGATTCCTTAAAATCTCCAAAGTCTGATATTCATTTCTTTTACCAAATTATGTTTTCCCCATACCAGTCGTGTAGCTCCTTTCACTTGTTCAATCTTCTAAGAAATGATTTGGAAATCTTTCTCCGACAGAAAGCCAGCATGAATGGAAAATTAACCTCATGAACTTACCTGCTCTCAAAACAATGGACAGCCTTGCCTTGTCCATTTTTCAGCATTTAAAAACAGAAACATTCTTTTCTCCAATATTACATGTTTTAAAATTTTAATTAGAGGATAATTGTTTTAAAGTTATGGTGGCTTCTGCTGTACAACAAGGCAAATCCATCATAATTATATATATCCCCTCCCTCTTTAACCCCCTTCCACACCCCACCCCATCCCTGTAGGTCATCACAGAGTTCTAAGCTGGGTTCCCTTTGTTATACAGCAGCTTCCCACTAGCTACTATTTACACGTGGTAGTGTGTATATGTCGATGCTGCTTTCTCAATTTGTCCCACCCTCTCCTTCCCCAGCTGAGTCCACAGCTCTGCTCTCTACATCTGTGTAGCCATTCCTTCCCAGCAGATGAGTTTATCAGTACTATTTTTCTACATTCCATATACATGTGTTAATATATGATATTTATCTCTTTCTGACTTACTTCACTCTCTATAACAGGCTCTAGGTTCATCCATCTCACTACAACTGACCTAAATTTGTTCCTTCTTATGGCTGAGTAATATACCATTGTATATATGTTCCACAACTTCTTTATCCATTCATCTGTCGATGGACATCTAGGTTGCTTCCGTGTCCTGGCTATTGTAAATAGTGCTTTTTTATTACATGAGGGTAATTCTAATACTAGCTTTTCAATAAGGAACTGAATTATAATTTTGTTATTTTTAAATATTTTAATAGAGTTTTAAGTTTTTCCCTATGGAAAAATTTAAATGTTACACTTTTCAGTCCTAGGTAAATGTGCTACAGAAATTAAGAGTAATTAATGTAGTAAAATCACATTTTAAGTGCTGTTAGTGGTATTGATGGTGGTGGGCTGTATAGAGGGTAAATTTTAAACTTGACATCTAAGATAACAACTGCATGTATGCCAACTTACCATTGAAAAGCCCTTGGAACATAGATTTACATACCATCTTTCAGACAGCTCAACAGATAGTTGTTTAGCTTCTTCTTCCACATCAGATGAAGATGTTGGCTATGTTAAAGTAAAACTGTAATCTTTAAGCACTAAAGAATATGAATATGGCAAAGACAGGGAAGATTATATTGTTTGGGAGACTACCAAAAGGTGTCATTTTAAATATACGTTAGGATTTGATAATATTGCATGCTCTGATACATAGACTTTCTCTTACAGATAATTAGCTATGAATATTTATCTGATTATTGTAAAACTGTGATCTTAGAGTATTTATTCAGGCAGCGGTGTACATGACTGGAAAAATGGGCATCAGACGAGATCAGGAAACAACTGGAAACCTATTGTAATGGAAAAAGTAAAACTAAACTGACAGGAATTGATCTGGCGAAGAGGAAGGGCTGGATTTACAAGGTAATTTTAACGTATAATCAATAGTTCTGGTGAGGAATACAGAGCATGCTGTTTGAATGCAGAGAATGGACCAAGTTAAACACAGTACATTAGATTATTAGCTGAAGAAAAACTGTGAAGGAAAAAGAAAACCACTCCACACATTAGGCTATTGAGAATCATTATTCAATGATACGACTAAACTATATCCATGGCTCAAATGCCAGCAGCCTACAAAAGAAAGCAACAAGGTCTGTAATAAGAATAAACACAGAAATCCCCAACATTTACAAACCAAATATATGATCCAGAGCAAAGACAAGGTTATTTTAATATTATTCAGTGCTGTCAATAACCAGGACTGTTTTAGGTACTTACATGAGCTGGAAGAAAAGACTGTAATCTCTGTTAATCAAGAGTACCCCATGACACTTGTTTGCCCCATACAGCTTGGTAGAATAATGTATCTGAACACAGAGAGTCAAAGGTCTTAGAGAGCCAAAGGCTGCATGTGTCTTAAAGGAATAACCAGAGAATCACTAGCTTACAGTTGCAAACCAACTGCCAGAATGTTTCATTTGGTGCACAGACATACTTATGTAGCCTAAAGTGAGTTATAAACTAAAATTAGCAGATTTCCCCTAAAAATCCAGATTTCTGGCTTCTTTTGAAATCTTAGAAGATCCAGAAGTAAGTGGAAACATTTAACAAGAGTTGCACCTTGCAGTCACCAGCTGTTTATCTGGGTACACCTCACTCATTTATATAATGTAGGCATATTCAGTCTCATATCCAAGTCGTGTCTGACTACTGTGGACTATGTGGAACTAAGATGCTCTTGAGGGACATACAGAATGAGATGGAAGTAAAAAGTTGTAAGGGCAATCTGCTTGCACTTAAAACCCTTGAGATATTGGAACACAAGCAAGATTTCTTGGGGTCTCTGAGAGAACGTACAAATCTAACAGGTCCAGAGAGTTCTATTTCTACAGAGCACACAACTGGATTTAGTACTTTGGCTTCAGTAGCAACATATTTCGCATGAGATGGCAATCCCTAGAGGAGCAGTGGTAAAGTTGACTGGATGAGATAGCTCCTGGAGGAAGTGGCACTCCTTATCTGAGGCTGCTATCGTGCCTGGAAAATAAGTGATGCCCAGAGGGAATGGTGGTACTCAGCAGAAGCAACAGAGGTGTTCATAGGAAGACAGAGATACGTGGTGATGCTAGAGGCACCTAAGGAGCAGTATAGTACTCAGAAGAGGCCGTAGTACCGACAGGAGTGGCAGTATCAGCATTACCGCTTGATGAAGTGGCTGGGCTATTCTGGCAAAAGAGGAAAGCAGACAGGCAGAGGAAAAAAGTGATGTTGTGTAATAGAGCAGCTTACTGGTAGCATGTGTGAAAGACACTTTGACGCTTTACAGAGAAACTTGACAGCTGGTTAGCCCGGGACTAGAGATCTGAATGTAGGAATAAAAGACAGGAAAATATGTGTATAATGTTAATACTGTGCCAGACATAGAGTAAATATCCATATATACATGCCAGTTAAAATACAGGATGCCCAGTTAGCTTAGAATCTCAGAAAAACAGTGAATAATTTTTTAGTACAAGCATGCCCAAATATTGCATAAAGTATCAGTTCCGTTCAGTTCAGTCTCTCAGTTGTGTCCAACTCTTTGCAACCAAATGGACTAAAGCACACCAGGCGTCCCTGTCCACCACCAATTACTGGAGCTTGCTCAAACTCATGTCCAATGAGTCAGTGATGCCATCTGACCATCTCATCCTCTGTCATCCCCTTCTCCTCCTGCTTTCAATCTTTCCCGGCATTATGGTCTTTTCAAATGAGTCAGTTCTTTGCATCAGGTGGCCAAAGTATTGGAGTTTCAGCTTCAACATCAGTCCTTCCAATGAATATGCAGGACTGATCTCCTTTCAGATGAACTGGTTGGATCTCCTTGCAGTCCAAGGGACTCTCAAGAGTCTTCTCCAACATCACAGTTCAAAAGCATCAATTCTTCCTTGCTTAGCTTTCTTTGTAGTCCAACTCTCACATCCATAGATGACTACTGGAAAAACCATAGCTCTGATTGATGCACCTTTGTTGGCAAAGTAATGTCTCTGCTTTTTAATAAGCTGCTAGGTTGGTCATAGCTTTTCTTCCAAGGAGCAAGCATCTTTTAGTTTCATGGCTGCAGTCACCATCTGCAGTGATTCTGGAGCCCAAAAAACAAAGTCAGCCACTGTTTCCACCGTTTCCCCATCCATTTGCCATGAAGTGATGGGACCATGATCTTAGTTTTCTGAATGTTGAGTTTTATGCCTACTTTTTCACTCTTCTCTTTCACTTTCATCAAGAGTCTCTTTATTTCTCCTTTGCTTTCTGCCATAAGGGTGGTGTCATCTGCATATCTCAGGTGATTGATATTTCTCCTGGCAATCTTGATTCCAGCTTGTGCTTCATCCAGACTGGCATTTCAAATTATATACTCTGCATGTAAGTTAAATAAGCAGGGTGACAATATACAGCCTTGATGTACTCCTTTCCTGATTCGGAACCAGTCCATTGTTCCATGTCCAGTTCTAACTGTTGCTTCTTAACCTGCATACAGATTTCTCAAGAGGCAGGTCAGGTGGTCTGGTATTCCCATCTCTTTAAGAATTTTCCACAGTTTCTTGTGATCCATATAGTCAAAGGCTTTGGTATAATCAATAAAGCAGAAGTAGGTGTTTTTCTGGAACTCTCTTGCTTTTACGATGATCCAGCAGATGTTGGCAATTTGATCTCTGGCTCTTCTGCCTTTTCTAAATCCAGCTTGAACATCTAAAAGTTCATGGTTCACAGTACTGTTGCAGCCTGGCTTGGAGAATTTTAAGCATTACTTTGTTAGCATGTGAGATGAGTGCAATTGTGCAGTAGTTTGAGCATTGCCTTTCTTTGGGATTGGAATGAAAACTGACCTTTTCCAGTCCTGTGGCCACTGCTGAGTTTTCCAAATTTGCAGGCATATTGAGTACAACACTTTCACAGCATCATTTATTAGGATTTGAAAGAGCTCAACTGAAATTCCATCATCTCCACTAGCTTTGTTAAGTAGTGATGCTATGAACAAAATTATCCATTATTTACCTCAGATTCAAAGCTAACTGGCATCTGTATTTTAGTTTTCCAAGCCTGACAACCTTATGTCCTTAAAACATCATTTGTTTTTATGGTGACAGCTTCCCTGGTAGCTCAGATGCTAAGGAACCTACATGCAGTGCAGGAGACCTGGGTTCGATCCCTGACTTGGGAAGATCCCTTGGAGAAGGGAATGGCTACCCATTTCAGTATTTTTGCCTGGATAATTTCATGGAGAGAGGAGCCTGGCAGGCTACAGCCTGTGGTGTTGCATAGAGATGGACACAACTGAATGACTAACACTTCATACTATAGCTTGAATGGGCATCCTAAGTGACGTTAGTGGTAACATCACTGCAGGAGATGTAAGAGACAAGGGTTCGATCCCTAGGTGGAGAAGATCCCCTGGAGGAGGGCATGGCAATCCACTCCAGTATTCTTGTCTGGAAGAATACCATGGATAGAGGAACCTGGCAGACTTCTGCCCATGGGGTCACATAGGGTTGGTCACAACTGAAATGACTTATCACACGTATAGCTTGATTAATTGTTCCTTACTATTTGGAAACCATTTTCTGTGTAGCAAGCCTTCCTTCAGGCTTATTGTAGTTGGGTTTAAAACTATCTACTTAAAACACAGTGCCACCTAGCTGAGACTTGCTATTTAACTATTTCATGCCCACTGCATATAAGTTTCATCCAAGTAGTCATGATCTTGTACTATGTCACAAGATTCAATATATTTTATTACCTATTGGGAAGAACCCCTTATAACTAATGGGCATTTTTTTTCTTGACACTTTCCCCTTTCAGATCAGAGAGTCAGCATCTAAATACTTAAGATGTACTTGAACTGAGAGCTTAGTTTTGAAGGAACAAGGCAGTGAATTACTAAGTTTGAGGTGGAAGAAGTCATTAGAGGGAAAAGAAGCTTTTGGCAGGAGGGGAGACTGTGGTGAGGGACTCTAGGCCAGTTGAATTGTGAAGAAATTTTAAAAGGAAGGAAATTTAAAACTCTATTTAGTCTATCACTTTTATATGGAATCTAAAAAAATGATGCAAATGAACTTATTCACAAAACAGAAATAGACTCACAGAAGAAACTTATGGTTACCAAAGGGGAAAGGGTTGGAATATATAAATTAGGAGTTTGGAATTAACAAATACAACAAATATATAGAAAATAGGTAATGAACACAAACCTATTGTATAGCACAGGGAACTATAGATTCAATATCTTGTAGTGACCTATAATGGAAAAAGATCTGAATACATATATATATCAGGCTTCCCTGGTGGCTCTGATGGTAAAGAATTTTCCCACAATATGAGAGAGATGGGTTTGATCCCTGCATCGGGGAGATCCCCTGGAGAAGGGAATGGCTACCCACTCTGGTATTCTTGCCTACAGAATTCTATGGACAGAGGAACCTGGCAGACTACAGTCCATGGATCACAAAGAGTTGGACACAATTGAGCAACTAACACACATACACACACGTATGTATCACTTTGCTGTATACCTGACACACTGTAAATCAACTATTCTTCATTAAAAAACACAACTTAGTTTCCTTCATAATTTTGTCTATATTCAGCCCTGGCTGTGACTCAGAATATACTGGCTTTGGTCCTCTTTGGCTCTATAATTAAGTTTTTCTCTCCCTGAGCAAACACAATATCATTAGAGTGACTCTGAGACCTCGTAGATTTTTGTTCCTCTGGTGGTGGGGAGACACACCCCTCTGATTCCTATCCATGACTGGACTGGTCCTTCCCTATCCACTCTGGGTGGCTGAGTTAAGCTGATTCTGAAGCTGCACACAGTCTCGGTGAGAAGTGATTCAGTGAGGGATTAGTACCATCTACCATGAAAACTGGGGGTGTGGAAGATAAGATTTTGGCAAAATGGACCAAGAATGATTTGTCATAATGCTGCCTTTAGGAATGTCTTGGCTTATGTATTGAAGGCAAGGATAGCAAGAGTCAGGCGAGTTCCCAGGCCAATGTCCCAGGACACACTTGGTAGATCTGGGAGTCGGCTTATCACATGGGGAGAAGCAAATGGGAGTGAGAGTTGGCAGCCCAGAGCTGGAAGGAGCTGTGTTCAAATTTGATTCCTTCTACAGCTGTGAGTCGGCTTCCCAGGTGGCGCTCATGGTAAAGAACCCACCTGCCAATGCAGGTAACGTAAGAGATGCAGGTTTTATCCGTGGGTCAGGAAGATCCTCTGGAGGAGGGCATGGCAATCCACTTCAGTATTCTTGCCTGGAGAATCCCATGGACAGAGGAGGCTGGCAAGTTGCAGCCCATAGGGTCACACAGAGCTGGACACAATGGAAGCAACTAACATTTTCACTTTAACAGCTGTGAAATGTCCCCAACCCCAATCCCTGGGAATATGCATGGAAGAGCAAGTTTCTAGGCTTACAGAGGGTTGATTAACCTATTCACTCCTTTCAGTGTGGGTGGATGGAAAGCACATGAAGAGAGTCCCATTTAGGCTGTGCTAGAAATAGAAGCCTCAAGGGGCCATAGATGCCAAATATGGCACATTTTCCCACAATGTGCCCCCCAGTAATTGTGGCAGACATTGCTAATCGATCACTGGATTCTTTCCCACGGCAAGCAGCTTCACAATCTTAACCGAGCAACTCAGGCAGCAATTTTTAATAGTGATTGGAAACTAATTTGACATTTCAGGTCAGAGAACAGATTTTCAGACAGTACAATTCCACTTGGCTTTGGGATTAAAACAAACATTGGGAAAATTGAAATTCAAAGACAAGGATACAAGAAGTCAAGACACGGGCCATCTCCTGAGCTTTGTGACTCTGCTCTCAGTGTGTCTCTGAGACACTTGAATATGGAGCAGTTTGAACAAAGTGCCTAAAAATGAAGATGCTTTGGTTCTTGCTTAAGGGTGTTATTATATTATACAGTATTTTGATTTCATCAGTTTGAGATTAGTTAATATTTTACTGTTACAAAGATCTTGCCCCTTCAGATGATGGTAATAGTTGAAAACCAAAAAACAAGTTAGAATAATTTTATAACATTATATTTTATTTTTATAATTTATATATAATTTTAATATATGATTTTAAAATTTATAAAATTATAATAATGTAAATGTCAAAGTTTTTTATCTTACCCTGTCCACCCTCCAACACTCCTTCCAGCCTAGGTCTTTGTCTACCAGTTTCTAACTTGTTTTCACAAATGCTGACTATATTGACTCTGTAGAATGTGCTTCTTACACTAGTAAGCAGCCCTGATTGCTTAAAACAAGCACAGCACTGATCTCTTAAAAGAGGGGTCCAACTTTTTTCTACTTTGTTGGGCTCTGTCAGCTTTTAGCCTCGTGGCTAACAGCAGAGAATCTAACTCAAATTTGAGTTTCAACGTGTTTAGACCTTGCAATCTGTCACCTCAAGTAAATTATTAAGTGTTATACTTTCCTTATATGCAAAATAAGGGATAATAATACTAATGATAAAGGTGATTTATGGGGATCACGTAGGCTTATACATCTGCAGTGCTGACACACAGTGAGTGATCAATAAATGTTAATCATTTTATTATCTTTCCATCCCCTCCTCAAAGATAGTTTAAACTTCTTTATCTCCCCACTTATATTATCTGTTCCTTTTAATTTCCTGGAACCAGTCCCGATCTACACAAGATATTTGGGTAGATTCAACCTAGACTTTCAGGAGCAGTGATCCATTGTTTCCTCCTTCCGGTCTCTCTTTTTCTCCCCTCCTCTCCTGTTGTTCCTCTCCTTCCCTTTTTTCTTTTCTTCCCTGCAAAAAAAAAAAAAAAAAAAATTACTGAGGGCCTATTACAAATAAGTATTTTCGTAATTATTAAGGGTGAAATAATGATAAAAAATTATCTTTTTATGAGGATTCCATGAATTAGTACTTTTGCAGTGCTTTTAGTATAGTCGGATACATAAGTGCTAAATGTTTGCTGAATAAACCCAGGTTTCTGCTTTGTCCCAATGTCTGATCTTAATCTTCTATTTCCACTGGTAATCAGATTTTTATTTGATCCTCGTGTCTTCATGCCTGCTATTATGACAAGCCTATTAATTACTTTGATCATGTCAGGACTGAGGTTTGCCTTCATAGTTTTATTTAGGAGCAGAGCAGGAGGAAGGAGAAAAATGTCTGCATTACCTCTTGGTTTCTCTTCCCTTGCAATTTTGGGAGTACTGCATTATTACGTACCAGATTGGCCTTCCATTTTGGGCCAGCATTGGCTACCATGCCTAAAACCCTGCAGCCCCATCCCTCAGTCAAAGTTATCCCATTAAAGCCTACCCAGTAAGCTCTGCTCTTTTAGAGAAGCATGAAGCTATTTCTCTTCAATATCCCTCCTTTTTAAAAAACAAAATATCTCTAGTTCTTAATTGATATATAAACTAATATTTATAGAAAGGCTGCCAAATAGATGTTAGGCATATTTGTGAATAACTAGTAGCAGCCAATAGATGGAGTTGAAGTCTAGATAGTAAAAAATAGAGAATTTGTTTTTTTGTCTGTGCTTGTTTTTACTGAAGTATAATTGCTTTACAATGTCATGTTAGGGAATGTGGACTTTGTATTTATCTCTCTCTGTGACTTTCAGATAGTTTGGCTAGTCTCTGAGAATAGCTGTTATTTTTTTTTAAATCAGTATTATTTTAAAATAAACTTTGTTTTGAAATATTTAGGTTCACAGAAAAGTTGTGAAGATGGTACAAGAAGAGTTCTTGAATACCTAAACACAGTTTTCTCTCTTATTAACGTCTTACCTTTCTTTGGCTCATTTTTCACAGTTAGTGAACAAATAGTCACTCATTATCAACTAAAGTCTGCACTTTATTCGAATTTTCTTAGTTCCTACCTAATATTCTTTGTTGTCGTTGTTCAGTCGCTCAGTCATGTCTGCCTCTTCGAGACCCCATGGGCGGCAGCTCGCCTGGCTTCCCTGTCCTTTATACTTTTTCTGTTTTAATCCCTTCCAGGATATCACACTGCATTTCCTTGTCCCATTTCCTCTTGACCATGATTACTTTTCAGACTTGGCTTGTTTTTGATGATCTTGATATCTTTGAGGACTACTGATCAGGTATTTTGTGGAGTATCTCTCAGTGGAGACTTGTTTGATGTTTTTCTCATAATTATATTGGTTTTATGGGTTTTGGGAAGAGGAAGTAAAGTACCATTCTCATCACATTATATCAAGGATACATGCTATAAACACAATATATGACTATTGATAATAGCTTTGATTGCCTGGCTGAGGTGGTAACTGACAGGTTTCTTCACTGTAAAATCATTTCTTTTCTTCTCTTTCCATACTGGATGGAAGTCATCAAACTCAGTTCCCACTTAAGGAGTGGGGTGTTATGCTCCATCTTCCTGAGAGCTATGTAGTTCCGTAAATTAACACTTCTGCTGCACAGGTTTGTCCATTTTCCCCATGTATTTATTCAATCATTTCTTTATATAAACATGAGATCGTTGGTATTTGTTTTATACCTTGGGTTATAATCCAGTACTACTTTATTTGGTTGCATAAATTGTTCCAGCTTGGGTCACTGGGAGTTCTTTTAGTAGGTTCTTGTTTTTCTTCAACATACCCCCACCACTCTCACTGTGTGTGATCTCTCCCTCTCTTTCTGGCACTACAAGATGTCTTAGACACACCTTGCATATTCCTTGCCCCAGTTCTAGGATCAGCCATTTCTCTGAAGAACCCTACTTTCTCTTCCTGGAGAATGATAAAACCGAGATATAGGTATTGAGTGAGCTTGTTGCTATGGGGATGTCACTGCTTCTAGGCCAGTCTATTTAGCTGCTAGGGGGCCAGAAGGGAGGTTTAGATTACTCTGAGCAGCTGCAATGAAGAATAGCATGGGTTATATGCCAGTTGGCAGTAAAGTGAATGAAAGGTGAGAAATTGCCAGTGAAAGTAAAAAGTGGTAGAAGGGAAGTGGTAGCTTGAGGTGGAGCCTGGATGGTGACCATCCAAAAGATCCTGGGAGTTCAGTTCAGTTCAGTCACTCAGTCATGTCCAGCTCTTTGCGACCCCATGAATCATGCACGCCAGACCTCCCTGTCCATCACCAACACCTGGAGTTTACCAAAATTTATGTCCATTGGATCGGTGACACCATCCAGCCATCTCATCCTTTGTCATCCCCTTCTCTTCCTGGCCCTAATCCTTCCCAGCATCGGGGTCTTTTCCAATGAGTCAACTCTTCACACTAGGTGGCCAAAGTATTGGAGTTTCAGCTTCAGTATCAGTCCTTGCAATGAACACCCAGAACTGATCTCCTTTAGGATGGACTAGATGGAACTCCTTGCAGTCCAAGGGACTCTCAAGAGTCTTCTCCAACACCACAGCTCAAAAGCATCAATTCTTTGGTGCTCAGCTTTCTTCGCAGTCCAACTCTCACATCCATACATAACCACTGGAAAAACCATAGCCTTGACTAGACGAAATTTTGTTGGAAAAGTAATGTCTCTGCTTTTGAATATGCTACCTAGGTTGGTTATAACTTTCCTTCCCAGGAGCAAGTGTCTTTTAATTTCATGGCTGCAATCACCTTCTGCAGTGATTTTGGAGCCCAAAAAGATAAAGTCTGACACTGTTTCCACTGTTTCCTCATCTATTTGCCATGAAGTGATGGGACCAGATGCTATGATCTTCGTTTTCTGAATGTTGAGCTGTAAGCCAACTTTATCACTCTCCTCTTTCACTTTCATCAAGAGTCTCTTTAGTTCCTCTTCAATTTCTGCCATAAGGGTGGTGTCATATGAATATCTGAGGTTATTGATATTTCTACCGGCAATCTTGATTCCAGCTTGTGTTTCTTCCAGCCCAGCGTTTCTCATGATGTACTGTGCATAGAAGTTAAACAAGCAGGGTGACAATATACAGCCTTGACACACTCCTTTTCCTATTTGGAACCAGTCTGTTGTTCCATGTGTAGTTCTAACTGTTGCTTCCTGACCTGCATACAGATTTCTCAAGAGGCAGGTTAGGTGGTCTGGTATTCCCATCTCTTTCAGAATTTTCCACAGTTTATTGTGATCCACACAGTCAAAGGCTTTGGCATAGTCAATAAAGCAGAAATAGATGTTGTTCTGGAACTCTCTTGCTTTTTTGGTCATTTAGCGGATGTTTTCAATTTGATCTCTGGTTCTTCTGCCTTTTCTAAAACCAGCGTGAACATCTGGAATTTCACAGTTCACATATTGCTGAAGCCTGGCTTGGAGTATTTTGAGCATTACTTTACTAGCATGTGAGATGAGTGCAATTGTGCAGTAGTTTGCTCATTCTTTGGCATTTCCTTTCTTTCGGATTGGAATGAAAACTGACCTTTTCCAGTCCTGTGGCCACTGCTGAGTTTTCCAAATTGGCTGGCATATTGAGTGCAGCACTTTCACAGCATCATCTTTCAGGATTTGAAATAGCTCAACTAGAATTTCATCACCTCCAGTAGCTTTGTTTATAGTGATACACTTGACTTCACATTCCAGGATGTTTGGCTCTAGATGAGTGATCACATCATCATGATTATCTGGGTTGTGAAGATCTTTGTTGTACAGTTCTTCTGTGTATTCTTGCCATCTCTTCTTAATATCTTCTGCTTCTGTTAGGTCCATACCATTTCTGTCCTTTATCGAGCCCATCTTTGCATGAAATGTTCCCTTGGTATCTCTAATTTTCTTGAAGAGATCTCTACTCTTTCCCATTCTGTTGTTTTCCTCTATTTCTTTGCATTGATCACTGAAGAAGGCTTTCTTATCTCTTCTTGCTATTCTTTGGAACTCTCCATTCAGATGCTTATATCTTTCCTTTTCTCCTTTGCTTTTTACCTCTCTTCTTTTCATAGCTATTTGTAGGGCCTCCCCAGACAGCCATTTTGCTTTTTTGCATTTTTTTCCCATGGGGATGGTCTTGATCCCTGTCTCCTGTACAATGTCACAAACCTCAGTCCATAGTTCATCAGGCACTCTATCTATCAGATCTAGTCCCTTAAATCTATTTCTCACTTCCACTGTATAATCATAAGGGATTTGATTTAGGTCATGCCTAAATGGTCTAGCGGTTTTCCCTACTTTCTTTAATTTAAGTCTGAATTTGGCAATAAGGAGTTCATAATCTGGGCCACAGTCAGCTCCTGGTCTTGTTTTTGTTGACTGTATAGAGCTTCTCCATCGTTGGCTGCAAAGAATATAATCAATCTGATTTCGGTGTTGACCATCTGGTGATGTCCATGTGTCAAGTCTTCTCTTTTGTTGTTGGAAGAGGGTGTTTGCTATGACCAGTGCATTTTCTTGGCAAAACTCTATTAGTCTTTGCCCTGCTTCATTCCACATTCCAAGGCCAAATTTGCCTGTTACTCCAGGTGTTTCTTGACTTCTTAGTTTGCATTCCAGTCCCCTATAATGAAAAGGACATCTTTTTGGGGTGTTAGTTCTAAAAGGTCTTGTAGGTCTTCATAAAACCATTCAACTTCAGCTTCTTCAGTGTTACTGGTTGGGGCATAGTCTTGGATAACTGTGATATTGAATGGTTTGCCTTGGAGACGAACAGAGATCATTCTGTCGTTTTTGAGATTGCATCCAAGTACTGCATTTCAGACTCTTTTGTTGACCATGATGGCTACTCCATTTAAGATATCAAATATTTAAAATTTAGAATACACATTTTTTTGTAATGCATTAGAAAAAAGTTCTGGCTGATTACAGTATTCACTAAATTTCAGAATTGTTTTTGTCTAACATATAGGACATCATTTACAAAGGTAATTTAATAGAAAAAATGATAAAAATGCTAATTTTAGGATTATAAACTAGGAGATGATAACATTTGGTCAGATTAGAGCACATACATGTTAGGATTTCAATCAAGATTAGATCCATTGAGTAAGAAGGTATTGTTCTTCATGGCCTTTTTAATTATAACATCAAACTCATTATATCACAGGGAAGAACAAATTACTATAGCCTTTCTATTCTCTTACTTTTGCTACAAGTTAATCACTAAAGGGCTGTGGCCTATAAGCTTAAATTACACATAACGGCCCATCTCTGGGAAACCTGCTTCCCATGTAATGAGTGTTAAACTAAAATAAATTTGCTTCAGTTCAGTTCAGTTCAGTCACTCAGTCATGTACTACTCTTTGCGACCCCATGAACCTAGCACACCAGGCCTCCCTGTCCATCACCAACTCCCGGAATTTACCCAAACTCGTGTCTATTGAGTCGGTGATACCATCCAACCATCTCATCCTCTGTCATCCCTTCTCCTCCTGCCCTCAATCTTTCCCAGCATCAGGGTCTTTTCAAATGAGTCAGCTCTTCGCATCAGGTGGCCAAAGTACTGGAGTTTCAGCTTCAATATCAGTCCTTCCAATGAACACCCAGGACTGATCTCCTTTAGGATGGACTGGTTGGATCTCCTTGCAGTCCAAGGGACTCTCAAGAGTCTTCTCCAACACCACAGTTCAAATGCATCAATTCTTCAGCGTTCAGCTTTCCTTATAGTCCAACTCTCACATCCATACACGACTGTTAGAAAAACCATAGCCTTGACTAGATGAAGGTTTGTTGACAAAGTAATGTCCCTGCTTTCTAATATGCTGTCTAGGTTGGTCATAACTTTCCTTCCAAGCAGTAAGCGTTTTTTAATTTCATGGCTGCAATCACCAACTGCAGTGATTTTGGAGCCCCCAAAAATAAAGTCAGCCTCTGTTTTCACTGTTTCCCCATCTATTTGCCATGAAGCTTAGCTCTCAGAAAACCTCCTGACCAGGCCCATCCATGAATGACTACAGGAAGGAAGGAATTAATATATTCCTGCCAGAGTCTGACAGAAAGCAGGGCTCTACTTGTGCCCCTTTATTATAAAATGAGCCTGAATTCTCACTCATGAAGATGGTTCTTTGAGACACTAGTCCACAATCTTCTTGGTCTGCCGGCATTTTGAATTAAGTCACTATTCATTGCCCCAACAATTCGATTCTTGATTTTTTACTTTCTATGCAGCAAGCAGTACAAGTTTGGACTCAGTTGTTCATTTGCTCAGTTGTGTCCATCTCTTTGTGACCCCATAGACTGCAGCATGCCAGGCTTCCCTGTCCATCACCGTCTCCTGAAGTTTGCTCAAACTCAAGCCCATTGAGTTGGTGATGCCATCCAACCATCTCATCCTCTGTTATCCCCTTCTCCTGCCTTCAATCTTTCCCAGCATCAGGGTCTTTTCCAGTGTGTTGACTCCTCTCATCAGGTGGCCAAAATACTGGAGATTCAGCTTCAGCATTAGTCCTTCCAATGAATATTCAGGGCTGATTTCCTTTAGGATTGACTAGTTTGATATTTTTGCTGTTCAAGGGACTCTCAAGAGTCTTCTCCAACACCACAGTTTAAAAGCATCAGTTCTTTGGTGCTCAACTTTCTTTATGGTTCAACTCACATCCGTACATGACTACTGCAAAACCCATAGCTTTGACTTTACCTTTGTCAGCAAAGTGATGTCTGCTTTTTAATACACTGTCTAGGTTTGTCATAGCTTTTCTTCCAAGGAGCAAGCATCTTTTAATTTCATTGCTGTAGTCACCATCCACAGTGGTTTTGGAGCCAAAGAAAATAAAGTCTGTCACTGTTTCCATTTTTTCCCCACCTATTTGCCATTCGAAGTGATAGGACTGGGTGCTATGATCTTCATTTTTTGAATGTTGAGTTTTAAGCCAGCTTTTTCACTTTGTCATATTAATGATACTATTGTGACAGTGCTTTTTAAACACTTGATAAAGGTAGTAAAGAGACTGAAATATATTTTTTAATTGCTCCAAATTTACACATTCTGAATTTCACTTTTCTATGTTCTCTTTAATCTTATACTTTTACATACCTGATTTTTGCATCACGGTAATTACGTGGTATAATTTGCATCTTTTTTAACCTAAAATTCTATCATAAACATTTTTTCTGTTGCTTACATAATATGCATAATTATCATTTTAATTACACCATAATATTCTATGTAGCTGTTAAGCCATAATCCGTTTAACTTCCCTTGATGCTATGTAGTCAGGTTGTTTTTGTATCACAAATAACACTGCAACATACATCTTTGTTATTATTAAATTATATTACTTTTGGAGAGAGATTCACAGGAATGAAATTACTGAGTCAGGGTTATGAGCATTTTAGTGGATCATGAAATGTATTGCCAAATTGCTCTCCAAAGGGATTTACACTGCCAGCAGAAATATATGCTTGTTTCAGTTATATTACCTCCTTGCCAGAATTGCGTATTTTAATCCTTTTTTTCTATGTTTTATAGTTTAATAGTCACAAAATTCACTTTGTCTTCTGTTGTTGATGCTTCTGATCTAGGGTGTTGAGAAAAGGAAAGAAATATTTCGTGGATGCCTACACTTGATATGCACCATGTTAGGAAATTTCTACTCATTGCCTGAAATATTGACCCTAGCTCTGTCTCCCCACTCCAGTGTTTCTCATCAGCCCTCTCCCTCTCATCAGCCCTTCACTTTCCTTTGCAACACTTATAAGTATCTGAAATTCTGCTACACATTTATGTACTACTTAATTTTACCAATTTCTCCAATAAAATGAAAACTCACTGAGTTTTGTCTTGTGTATTGTTAACTATGATAGTACTTGGCCCACAGTAGAGCCTGTAAAAACATTGTTGAATGAAAATATGAAGGATTTAATTAATTAGTCTCAGTTCATAATCATGTCACCTCTGACTGGCCACTGAGACTGTTTTGAGATATATGGTGCTGTCTTTTCCTTTCTGGGTACTCGCTCACTCCATCACTTTCAAGTATGGTCAAGTGTGGTCTATTTGCTTTGGCCAATGAAAGGTGAGCCGAAGTGATGTGTGTCTCAGTGGGGTAAACTGTTTAGGAGCTGGGCATACTCATCACTGTTCTTTTTCGCCTCTGCTAGAGTTAATGCCTGAGTTCCAAATAGTTTTCCTCTGCCAGTCTAGGTCTCAAATTTAGGATGGCTATTAAATAGATTAGAGCCTCCAAGAAACCATTGGTAAATACATTTTATAAACCAGAAATAGGCAGTAATTAATTTGAGCTAATATTTGAGGGCTGACTGTCACAGTAGTAAAATCTAGTGTAACCCTACTGATGCAGAATTTAGTGGGTGTTAAGTATGTGGTCTAAATCACAGAGCTGGCAGTGGATAAGCCAGTATTAAACCTGGTTCTGTCTCTGCCATTTCCTCTCTCCCAGAGTACCACAGGCAGTAAATAGGTATATTATTTTGTTAGGGCTGTGTACTACAAACTAGGTGGCATAAATAAGAAAAAGTAATTGTTTTATAGTTCTAGGGGCTAGAAATATTAAATAAAAATGTCAGCAAAGTTAATTCCTTCCGAAGGCCATGAAGAAAAATTTGTACCATGTCTCTCGCCAGCTTCTGCCTAAGATTCCTGGTATGTCAAAGCATTACCTCAGCCTTTGTTTTCATGTTTGTTTTTTTTTTCTTTTTATTGAAGTGTAGATGGTTTTACTCTCTGCTTTCATCTTAACACATCAGTCTCCCTTCGTGTCCAAATTTGAGCAAGCTTCAGGAGATAGTGAAGGACGGGGAAATCCGGCGTGGTGCAGTCCATGCGGTCGCAAAGAGTCAGACATGACTAGTGACCAAACAGCAACAACCACAGAAGGACACCAGTCTTACCGGATTGGGGGCCCACTCTTCTCCAATTTGAATTTACCTTGACTCATGATATCTGCAACTTTTCTGTTTCCAAATAAAGTCACATTCTGAGATGCTTTAGGTTACGACTTCAACATACTAATGATAAGGGGACACAAATCGCAAATAAATACCATGAGCTTAGATAAGCATACACACAGTGTGTAACAATTCTGTGACTACATCTAGATAAACCTGGATAGAAGAGAATTTACCTCACTGTTGATTCTGTTATCCTTATAGTATTCCTGGAAGTCTGTTGAATTAGAAGGAGCCAGCAATAATGAAAAAAATGGGAGTTGAAAAATTGCAACGTTATCTTTTTAAAATATATATTGTTCAAGTGAACAGTGTTAGAGTCTCAATTGATGGTGGCCCAGCTGGTATGTCCATATGTCTTTAGCATTTCGAGATTAAGACCAAGCATTCAGAATAAATATAAAGGCATCTCAAATGGTATGGATGTGTTCCCAGATGCTGTCACCATATGTCTTATGAACTTCCTATTTAAAAAATACCAGGTCTATATCATTTAGCTTATCTGGTATAATATGCAAGTTGATCTTCTAGCACAAAGCGCTGAATCCACAGATAAAGTAAAACAGCGAAGAGGGCTTGAAATGTTCATAACACTGAAATTTCACTTTCAATCATTGCAATTTATGTTCTCAAAGGTTGAAATTTCATGTATAATAAAACTATTAATATGGAACCATATGCTAAAAGAATTTTCTAAGAGAGCAAACATAATGATTTGACATCTGAGTTGTTGCATATTATGACTTAATATAACATCCAGAAATCTCATGTTATGTTTCTTCACTTTTAGTAGTGAGAAAAAAAATACCCCAATTTAAGATATACTTATCAACATTGTGTATATAATTATGGGGGACTTTTGATGATCAGATGACTTTAATTTAAGCCATAGAGAGCCATCTGAAATCGTGCAGTAGCAAATAATTCAGAGTAGCAGTAGTGAAAACATTTATCACCAGGCCCACATGGTTTTATTACATAAAAGAATTGAGTCCATTTTAGCCAAATTGACTTAATTTTACGGTGTAATTGCACCATGGTTATCTGTGTTCTGTTGTCTATTTAGTTCTTCTGTAGGACACAACTGCGAGAGATGAAATTTTAAGGTAGTGGATAGCTGTTGGGGACTAAATTGTGTTCTGCCCAAAATTCATATTTTGAAGCCTTACCCTCTACGGCGACTGCATTTGGAGATTATGATCTTTGGGGAGATAAATAAGGTTAAATGAGATCATAAAAGTGGATCCTAATCTGATGTAACTGGTGTCTTTGTGAGAAGAGGAAGAGATTCCAGGTCTCTCCCTTTCCCTCTGTGTGCACAAAGGAAAGGCCCTATGTAGATACATAGAGGAGACAGCTGTGTGCAACCCAGGAAGAGGGGCCCCGCCAGACACCAGTCTTGCTGGCACCTTGATGCTGAACTTCTAGGCTCCAGTACTGTGAGGTTATAAATTTCTGTGCTTTAAGCCACCTGGCCTGTGGCATTCTGTTACAGCAGACTGAGTTGACAATAGCAGACTGAAAGCATTTGAGAAGGTGGCTGAGAAAGAAAAACCCAAGACAAGAAGGAGAATTAATAGCAGAGTTCAGGGAAAGCCATAGGAAAGTGAATAGGAAGAAAATCTACAGTCAGAGCTTCTGAAAGTTTTTAGATCAAGGGTACAATGCCCTTTGTAGCTCAGTCGGTAAAGAATCTCCCTGCAATGCAGGAGACCTGTGTTCGATTCCTGGGTAGGAAGATCCACTGGAGAAGGAAGTGACAACCCACTCCAGTATTCTTGCCTGGAGAATACCATGGATGGAGGAGCCTGGTGGGCTACGGTCCATGAGGTTGCAAGAGCTGGACACGACTTAGCAACTAAACCACCACCACGATGTCCTTTATATAGCCTTTTGTAACTTCCAAGACTTTATTTTATTAGAGCACTGAAAATGATTCATGTTCAAAAGCCTCAGTGGGTTAAAATATTTATATTTGTGTAGTGAGCCAGGATGTACATGATATAATTTAGAAAGATTACCTAAAACATCAAGCTTGAGGTATTTGGGGGGAAAAAATCACTTTTCTTGATCTCGCTTCTGCTCCTTCTACTAAATAGTTTGAATATCTAAAAAAGCACTTTAATACAAACACATTTCTATCCACTGATGTAACCAGTATTTCTTAATTTGATTGTATAAAAGTAAGTGACTGAATAATCACAATTAAAAAAGACCTAAGGGGAAAAGGGATGGGGAAGGGATCAGTTAGGGAGTTCATATGAACATACATACACTACTGTATATAAAATATATAACCAACAAAAACCTACTGTATGGCACAGGTAACTATACTCAATATTTTGTAATAACTTATAATGGAAAGATACTGAAAAGGAACATTATATATATATATATATATATATATACTTTTGTATATTTTTTATTTATGTGTATATCTATATTCTTTTTGAGACTCTTTCACATATATATATATATATGTGAAGTGAAAATCGCTCAATCATGTCCCACTCTTTGTGACACTATGGACTGCAGCCCACAGGCTCCTCTGTCCATAGAATTCTCTAGGCAAGAATACTGGAGTGGGTTGCCATTTCCTTCTCCAGGGTAACTTCCTAACCCAGGGATTGAACCCAGGACTCCTGCATTACAGGCAGATTCTTTACTGTCTGAGCCACCAGGGAAGCCCAGTGGCTTCCTTCCATATATATATATATATATATATATATATATATATATATATATATCCTTGGAGGATAAAACGGCATCAGTTTTCTTGCCTGGGAAATCTCATGGATGGAGGAGCCTGGTGGGCTACAGTTCAAGGAGTTTCAAAAGGGTCAGACACAACTGAGCACACACATGAACACACATATGTACATATGTGTATATATATGTATACACATAAACAAATATATGTATACCTAGATCTCTATGCTATACTCCTGAAACTAACACAATATTATAAATTAACTTTACTTCAATAAAAAGTAAAAAATTTTAAAAAGAGATCTAATAATGAATAATTATGAGGTTACGAAATTCTTACAGATTAATATAAAACATATATAACTTTCCTTTTAAAAAGAAAGCTTTGGAGACTTCACTGGTGGTCCACAGGTTAAGACTTGGCCTTCTAATGCAAGGGATGTGGGTTTGATATCTTATCAAGGATCTAAGATCCCACATGCCTCCCAGCCAGAAAACTAAAACAGAACACAGAAGCAATATTGTAACAAATTCAGTACTTCAAAAAATTAAAAAAAATAAAAAGAAAGCTTTATATTACATATATGTTAGGGAATTTTAGAGACACCACTCTATGTTTATATGTAGGTGTCTGTTTAGGTCTCTCTATACCAACATTTGTGTATACTATACATATGATACATATTTGTGGGGCTTCCCTGGCTGCTCAGACGGTAAAGAATCTGCTTGCAATGCTGAAGACCCTGTCAATTCATGGGTCAGGAAGATCCCTCAGAGAAGGCAATGGCTACCCACTCCAGTATTCTTGCCTAGAAAATTCCATGGACAAAGGAACCGGGCTCGCAAAGAGTCAGACATAACTGAGTGACTAACACTCAACAACAACAAATATATATGAGTGGAGCTTCCCAGGTGGCCCAGTAGTAAAGAATCCATCTGCCAATGCAGGAGACGCAAGAGATGCGGGTTCAAACCTTGGGTTCAGAAGATCCCCTGGAGTAGGAAATGGCAGCCCACTCCAGTATTCTTGCCTAGAAAATTCCATGGACATCACTGTCTGATAGGCTACAGTCCATGGAGTCTCAAAGAGTCATACATGACTGAGCACACACAGCACATACGTGTGTGTGTGTGTGTGTGCATGCTAAATTGCTTCAGTCATGATCGAATGACTGAATGTATCTATAATATAATAATATATTAATACTATAATAATTAATATAATGTAATAATAATATATATGATATCCATATAGACAGGCAGTCTTTATTTTGTACATTGTTGTGGAACCATAAAAATTAAAATGACCTGCAAACCGAATTCATGCATAAAGATCTTAACAAGCAATGGGAACTATTACAGTTAATCTGCTACCTTTATTTATTTTTCTATTTAAATTTTTTTTTTAATTTAAGGATAACTTCTTTACAGTATTGTGTTGGTTTCTGCCATACATCAATATGACCATAGGTATACTTATTTCCCCTCCCTCTTGAACCTCCCTCTCACCTCACACCATATCCCAGCCTTCTAGTTTGTCACAGAGCCCCAGTCTGAGTTCCCATTGGTAATATAATTTACAAACGGTAGTGTACGTTTCCATGCTATTCTCTCTATTCATCCCACCCTCTCCTCCCCACCCCAAGTGTCCACAAGTCTCTTCTCTATGTCTGTTGCCATTACTGCCCTGCAAATAATTTCATCAGTACCATCTTTCTAGATTATATATATATATATATATATATATGCACTAATGAATGGTATTTGTTTTTCTCTTTCTGATACATTCTACTCTGTATAACAGGCTCTAGGTCCATCCACCTCATAAGAACTGACCCTTTTTTATACCTGAGTAATATTCCAATGTATATATGTACCACAGCTTCTTTATCCATTCATCTGTCGGTGGACATCTGGGTTTCTTCCATGTCTTAGCTATTGTAAATAGTGCTGCAATGAAAATTGGGGTACATATGTCTTTTTCAGTTATGGTTTCCTCAGGGTATACGCCCTGAGTGGGATTTTTGGGTCATGTGGTAGTTTTGTTCCTAGTTTTTTTAAGGACTCTCCATACTGTTTTCCATAGTAGCTGCATCAATTTACATTCCCACCAACAGTACAAAAGCATTCTTCATTTCATCACAATCTTGTTTCTTATTCTTGTCAAGCATCTCACTTTTACTCAGTTCCTCTGGCTGCACTCATGGAGTTTCTCAGACAGTGGTGGTAGTGTCAAATTCCCATGGTCATTCATGCTAGATGTGAATTTCATTTTGAGCGTTATCACCTTTTCTTCTTTGCTGCACTTCATCTTTGTTAGCGATTTCCTCCTTTCAGTTGTATAATTTTTAAAACTATCACATAGATTTATCAATGGGAGAAAAATGATAAATACAACTGCACACTTTGCTGCCTATGTGTGAGCACATGTGCCGCGATCCTTGGCAGACTCTAAAAAAGTGATATGATTGGTCACTGATCATTATGTGAGTGTGTTACTTAGCTACTTATTAATGAACTGAAGAGCTAGCAATAACATTGTGAAAAAAATGAAAAAAGTGTTATTCGCTCAGTCATGTCTGACCTTTGTGACCCCATGTGTACCATAGACCACCCAGCTCTTCTGTCAGTGGGATTCTCCAACCAAGAATACTGGAGTGGGTAGTCATTCCCTTCTCCAGGTTATCTTCCCAACCCAGGATCGGACCTGGGTTTCCTGCACTGTAGGCACATTCTGAGCCACCAGGAAAGCACATTATGCAATTAGTTATACCACGATACAGTACCTAAACTTTGAACTCTGTTGTTGGGAGAGTGGTGGTGTTTACCTGAACCATGTGTCTTTTGGGCTGCTAAAACACAGTATCATAGATTGTGTATGCAGAAGGGAATGGCAATCTACTCTAGCATTCTTGCCTGGAGAATCCCACAGACAGAAGAGCCATGGGGTCGCACAGAGTCGGACACGACTGAGCGACTAACACACATAGACTGTGTAAAAGCAAATATTAATGATAAACATTACTTTCCACAGGCCTTGGAGAAGGAAATGGCAATCTATCCACTCCAGGACTATTGCCTGGAAAATCCCATGGACAGAGGAGCCTGGTAAGCTACAGTCCATGGCGTCACAAAGAGTCAGACATGACTGAGCGACTTCACTTACTCTAGAGGGTTGAAGTCCAAAGTGAGGGTAACTGCAAACCTGGAATCTGAGGAGAGCTATCTTCCTGGTTCCCAGATATCTGTCTTCTCGTATGCTCACATGGTGAAGAGCAGTGAGAAATGAAGCAAGTTCTCCTATAAGGGCACTAACATCAAGAAGGCTCCATCCTTACGGTCTACCTGAGTCCTAAGTCACTTCAGTTCAGTTCAGTTCAGTTCAGGCACTCAGTCATATCTGACTCGTTGCGACCCCATGAACCTCAGCATGCCAGGCCTCCCTGTCCATCACCATCTCGCGGAGTTCACTCAGACTCACCTCCATCGAGTCAGTGATACCATCCAGCCATCTTATCCTCTGTCATTCCCTTCTCCTCCTGCCACCAATCCCTTCCAGCATCAGAGTCTTTTCCAATGAGTCAACTCTTCGCATGAGGTGGCCAAAGTACTGGAGTTTTAGCTTTATCATCATTCCTTCCAAAGAACACCCAGGGCTGATCTCCTTCAGAATGGACTGGTTGGATCTCCTTGCAGTCCAAGGGACTCTCAAGAGTCTTCTCCAACACCACACCTCAAAAGCATCAATTCTTCGGCACTCAGCCTTCTTCATAGTCCAACTCTCACATCCATACATGACCACTGGAAAAACCATAGCCTTGACAAGATGGACCTTAGTTAGCAAAGTAATGTCTCTGCTTTTGAATATGCTGTCTAGGTTGGTCATAACTTTTCTTCCAAGGAGTAAGCGTCTTTTAATTTCATGGCTGCAGTCACCATCCGCAGTGATTTTGGAGCCCCCCAAAAATAAAGTTTGCCGCTGTTTCCACTGTTTCCCCATCTATTTCCCATGAAGTGATGGGACCGGAAGCCATGATCTTCATTTTCTGAATGTTGAGCTTTAAGCCAACTTTTTCGCTTTCCTCTTTCACTTTCATCAAGAAGGCTCTTTAGTTCCTCTTCACTTTCTGCCATAAGGGTGGTGTCATCTGCATATCTGAGGTGATTGATATTTCTCCCACCAGTCTTGATTCCAGCTTGTGTTTCTTCCAGCCCAGCGTTTCTCATGATGTTCTCTGCATATAAGTTAAATTAGCAGGGTGACAATATACAGCCTTGATGCACTCCTTTTCCTATTTGGAACCAATCTGTTGTTCTATGTCCAGCTCTAACTGTAGCTTCCTGATCTGCATACAGATTTCTCAAGAGGCAGGTGGGGTGGTCTGGTATTCCCATCTCTCTCAGAATTTTCCACAGTTTATTGTGATCCACACAGTCAAAGGCTTTGGCATAATCAATAAAGCAAAAATATATGTTTTTCTGGAACTCTCTTGCTTTTTCCATGATCCAGGGGATGTTGGCAATTTGATCTCTGGTTCCTCTGCCTTTTCTAAAACCAGCTTGAACATCAGGAAGTTCACGGTTCACATATTGTTGAAGCCTGGTTTGGAGAATTTTGAGCATTACTTTACTAGCATGTGAGATGAGTGAATTGTTCAGTAGTTTGAGCATTCTTTGGCATTCCCTTCCTTTGGGATTGGAATGAAAACTGACCTTTTCTAGTCCTGTGGCCACTGCTGAGTTTTCCAAATTTGCTGGCATATTGAGTGCAGCACTTTCACAGCATCATCTTTCAGGATTTGAAACAGCTCCACTGGAACTCCATCACCTCCAATAGCTTTATTCATAGTGATGCTTTCCAAGGCCCACTTGACTTCACATTCCAGAATGTCTGGCTCTAGATGAGTGATCACACCATCGTGATTATCTGGATCGTGAAGATCTTTTTTGTACAGTTCTTCTGTGCATTCTTGCCACCTTTTCTTAATATCTCCTGCTTCTGTTAGGTCCATACCATTTCTGTACTTTACCGAGCCAATCTTTGCATGAAATATTCCTTTGGTATCTCTAATTTTCTTGTAGAGATCTCTAGTCTTTCCCATTCTGTTGTTTTCCTCTATTTCTTTGCATTGATCACTGAAGAAGGCTTTCTTATCTCTTCTTGCTATTCTTTGGAACTCTCCATTCAGATGCTTATATCTTTCCTTTTCTCCTTTGCTTTTCGCTTCTCTTCTTTTCACAGCTATTTGTAAGGCCTCCCCAGACAGCCATTTTGCTTTTTTGCATTTCTTTTCCATGGGGATGGTCTTGATTCCTGTCTCCTATACAATGTCACGAACCTCCATCCATAGTTCATCAGGCACTCTATCAGATCTAGGCCCTTAAATCTATTTCTCACTTCCACTGTATAATCATAAGGGATTTGATTTAAGTCATACCTAAATGGTCTAGCAGTTTTCCCTACTTTCTTTAATTTAAGTCTGAATTTGGCAATAAGGAGTTCATGATCTGGGCCACAGTCAGCTCCTGGTCTTGTTTTTGCTGACTGTATAGAACTTCTCCATCTTTGGCTGCAAAGAATATAATCAGTCTGATTTCAGTGTTGACCATCTGGTGATGTCCATGTGTAAAGTTTTCTCTTTTGTTGTTGGAAGAGGGTGTTTGCTATGACCAGTGCATTTTCTTGGCAAAACTCTATTAGTCTTTGCCCTGCTTCATTCTGCATTTCAAGACCAAATTTGCCTGTTACTCCAGGTGTTTCTTGATTTCCTACTTTTGCATTCCAGTCCCCTATAATGACAAGGACATCTTTTTTGGGTGTTGGTTCTACAAGGTCTTGTAGGTCTTCATAGAACCATTCAACTTCAGCTTCTTCAGCATTACTGGTTGGGGCATAGACTTGGATTATGTTGATATTGAATGGTTTGCCTTGGAAACGAACAGAGATCATTCTGTCGTGTTTGAGATTGCATCCAAGTACGCATTTTGGACTCTTTTGTTGACCATAATGGGTTACTCCATTTCTTCTAAGGGATTCCTGCCCATATTAGTAGATATAATGGTCATCTGAGTTAAATTCACCCATTCCAGTCCATTTTAGTTCACTGATTCCTAGAATGTCGACATTCACTCTTGCCATCTCTTGTTTGACCACTGTATGAGGCCAGGGTTGGGGGCCGCAAGGAGCCACCCCATGTCCGAGGCCAGGGGCGGTGGCCCGGAAGATCAACCCATGTCCAAGGAGTGGTGGCTGCACTGGCGCAGGAGGGCCTAGAGGAGCTATCCCACATTGAAGGTCAGGAAGGGTGGCGGTGAGGAGATACCCTTCATCCAAGGTAAGGAGCAGTGGCTGCGCTTTGCTGGAGCAGCCCTGAAGAGATACCCCATGCCCAAGGTAAGAGAAACCCAAGTAAGATGGTAGGTGTTGCAAGAGGACATCAGAGGGCAGACACACTGAAACCATACTCACAGAAAACTAGTCAATCTAATCACACTAGGATCACAGCCTTGTCTAACTCAATGAAACCAAGCCATGCCCCCGGGGCAACCCAAGACTGGCGGGTCATGGTGGATAGGTCTGACAGAATGTGGTCCACTGGAGAAGGGAATGGCAAACCACTTCAGTATTCTTGCCTTGAGAACCCCATGAACAGTATGAAAAGGCAAAATAATAGGATACTGAATGAGGAACTCCCCAGGTCAGTAGGTGTCCAATATGCTACTGGAGATCAGTGGAGAAATAACTCCAGGAAGAAAGAAGGGATGGAGCCAAAGCAAAAACAATACCCAGCTGTGGATGTGACTGGTGATAGAAACAAAGTCTGATGCTGTAAAGAGCAATATTGCATAGGAACCTGGAATGTCAGGTCCATGAATCAAGTCACTTCAGTCATGTCCAATTCTGTGTGACTCTATGGACTGTAGCCTGCCAGGCTCCTCTGCCCCTGGGATTCTCCAGGCAAGAATACTGGAGTTGGTTGCCATGCCCTCCACCAAGAGATCCTCCCAACCCAGGGAATGAACCCTCATCTCTTAGGTCTCCTGTATTGGCAGGCGAGTTCTTTACTACTCCATCTCCAAACACTATCACATTGGGGATTCAGGGTTTAACCTGTGAATTTAGAGGGTGGTGGTGGATATCCAGTCCATAAGCATGCATGTGTTTAGTCTCTCAGTTGTGTCTGACTCTTTGTAACCCCATGGACAGTAGCCTGCCAGGCTCCTCTGTCTGCAGGATGTTCCAAGCAAGAATACTGGAGTGAGTAATGAGTTCTGCATCCAGGGGAATCTTTCTGACCCAGGAATTGAACCCAAGTCTCTTGAGTCTCCTGCACTGGCAAGAGGATCCTTTACTACTGTGCCACCTACACTCCACCAGCAAGTATCTCCCAACATGAGGCTCAAACCCATGACCTTGAGATTAACAGTCTCATGCTCCACTGACTTAGACAGCCGGGCACTACCATGATAACTGAAGTTTCAAAAATCAGAGTTGCATGCGCACACACAGACACACACACAACCAAAGTAACAGAACTTGGCCTTATATTTCAATTATTATTTTTTCAGGTTTTATCTTTTTTACTTCAATCTCTTTCCTATTCTTTTTGCTGAAATGTTTTCCTCCTCCTGTGTCTCGCTTTCTTGCCCTCTTTCTTTTGTGAATACAAAAAACCTAGGAAGGCTTTCTTGGAAAACCTAGGAGACTCTGCAAGCTCCCCATTGCTCTCAGCTAAGTTCTGGGTGGACAGTTCTCTAGCCAGTTCATCTCAAAAGCAGTTTTCAGCGATAGCTGGAAATTGGGGACGAGGTCATTCTGGCTCAGATACAATAAGCTTACTCTCTGTTGTCACTTGTGAGTTTCTCATGCTTATCAGAATAAATCCATACTCTTCACCGTGAGTAACTCAATTAGTTATGGACCGCTTGAACATTTTTTAGGTCTAACTGCATGAAATCTGTGGTAGAGTCCCTGTTCTCCATTCATCTTTGCATCCGCCACTCTGCAGTGTGTTTTTGCAACCCCTCTTTCACCCCTTGGAACTTGGCCAGCCTTGGGACTTGCCTTGGCCTGCTGAATGAAGTGAAATTGACAATGTGCCAGGCTTTTGCCTGCTTCTTCTCTGTTTATCCCCTGTGTGAAGGAGCTTAGCTAGTCTGATGGAGTTGAGAGACCATGTAAAGAAAATTTAAGTTGTCCAAAGAGAAGCCATCCTAGACTAGTCTATATTCAGATGGCCCCCATACATGGGAGAATGTCCAGTCAAGATTAGCAGAGCTGCCAATCTGGTCATGGATTAATGAATGAGCCCAGCTCAGACTAGAAAAATAGCTCAGCTGAACCATAGATTTTTGAGAATAGTATTTTCTTATTGTTATAGCATTTAGAAATTTTTAAAGCTCATTGAATTAATATTAACTAGTTAAATAGTACGTGCTATTTATAGAAGCAGAGACTTTTTTAAAAAGTACTAACTTTAGCTGTTGCTGTAATCTATAAAAATGTCCTTTGCTTAGTTCTGATACTAGGTAGTTGGTAAATTCCAAGCCAGTTTCCCCCTTAATGTAAAACAGTCTCTTAAGACACTATTAGTGTCACTGCTGCTGATCTATCCAACCTGGAGGAGTAGGGACCATGTCTCTCTTTCTAACCACTGTTTAGTCAGCATGTTCCTAATTATCTGTTGTACAAAATCACTCTACAAATATTTTCTGGATGAATGAAGGTTGAGTGGCCTTCTTGAGCAAGAGCAATACTTCTAGGGAAACCTGATTAATATTCAAAATGTCTCAATATTTTGGAAAGCATTTATTTCTCTCTTTTTAGAAGCAATTTAAAAATACACTTGTTTCGACTCTTGGGATAAAAATGTTTTTTTTACCCTTTTCTACAAATGATAGTGCTTCAGTGCAAAATGAAAATGCATTTATAAATGCAATAATATGAAAGTGGTAAAGAATCTGCTTGCCAAGCAGCAGGTGAGGGTTTGGTCTCTGGCTTGGGAAGATCCGCTGGAAAAGGAAATGCCAAGCCACTCTAGTGTTCTTGCCTGGGAAATCCCATGGACAGAGTAGCCTGGTAGGCTACAGTCCATGAGGTTGCAAAGGAGTTGGGCACAACTTAGCAAGTAAACAACAATAACAAATAAGTCAAAGATGGCATCAGTAAGAATCACCCTTGTTAATTACTGGCGTCTTTGAGATGTGCACTTTCAGCTTTTGTCTGATGGTTGGAGGTGATTGTGCGCCCACTCATCTCTTTCTTTTTATGAGATCCTTGTGAGCAAGGCCACAGATTTGAAAATGGCAATGTGAATTTTGAATTTAGATCCTATAATCCATCCATCCAGTCATTGGAAAGACTGATGTTGAAGGTGAAATTCCAGTATTTTGGTGATCTGATGTCAACAGCTGACACACTGCAAAAACCCCCGATGAAGGAAAAGATTGAGAGCAGAAGGAGAAGAGGGCATCAGAGGATGAGATGGCTAGAGGGCATCACTGATTCAATGGACATGAACTCGTGCAAACTTTGGGAGGTGGTGAGGGACAGAGAGTCCCGGACTGCTGCAGTCCACGGGGATGCAAAGAGTAGGACATGACTGAAAAATACATCCATGGCTCACAAATCTTGGGGTAGGGAGAGCAAAATTGTTTTTATATCTTGACCAAGTCCTGAAGCTCTATCACACCAAGATTCAGCTATAATCTAAAGTGAAGGGGACAGAAAAAAAGAAATTGAATACTTTTATATTTCTCCTTAGAAGAGAATCATTCACGTAAACCTGGAAGAAATTTTCTTAATTGATGTTTTAGAAGAAACTTAACTCACAAAATTCATTAGAAAAACAATGCCTGCCAAATGTGAGATCAATGTTTGTAAGGTGTAAATAGAATCACTTGGTCTATGTCCAGGACAACTTTATAGAACATGCAATAAAAACTAAATAAATGGTAACCTAGAGGCAGGAACAAGGTTATTTATCAGGTTGCCCAAGATGTTTCTTTGATTTTTAAGTAGAAATAAAAGACATTTTTCATTTTCACCAAGTACTTTATTGAAAAACATAGTCACCATTTTGTTCCACTACGTTCTGACATCTTCCAGGCAACTTCATAATTCCTTTTTCCCAAAACTTTTTATCTTTTTGAGCAAAGAACTGTTCCAGGTTCCTTTTATAGCTGGGGAATTGAATTTTTTTCCATTAAGAGAATTTTGTAAAGACCAAAATAAATGAAAATTCGAAGGTACAATGTCTGGTGAATATAGCAGATGAACTGGAACTTCCTAGCCAAGGTGCAACAGTTTTTGCTTGGTCATCAAAGCAAGCTTGCCATTTTGGGTCTTCTTGATGGAAGATTATCGTTTTCTGTTCACTAACTTTGAACATTTTTCGGCAAGTGCCACTTCATTTGGACTAACTGGGAGCAGTACTTTTTGGAATTAATCATTTGGTTTTCCAGAAGGAGCTCATAATAGAGGACTCCTTTCCAATTCCACTCTACACACAAAATCACCTTCTTTGGTTGAAGACTGGCCTTTAGTGTGGTTGTTGGTGGTTCATTTTGTTTGCCCCACAATCTCTTCTGTTCCACCTTATTGTACAGCATCTGCTTTTCATTGCCTATAACAATTTGTTCTAAAAACAAAACATTTTTGTTATGTTTCAGAATGGAGTATTGAATATGGAAATATGGTCAACATGACCAAGCTGGTGCAAATGACTTTCAATGCTTGATTTGGATATTTTGAGTATGTTGGCTCTCTCTTGTGTAGTATAACATTGACCATTCTCAATTAATGTCTCGATTTAATCATTGATTTCAACTGGTCTACCAGATCATGGAGCATCATCCAGCGAGAAATCTCCAGCATGAAACTTCACTAGCCACTTTCAACACATTCAAATCTGTGATAGCATCTTCTGCATACAATGCAGATCTTGTTTTGCATTCATTTTTTTTTACCTTTCTTGAAATAGTAAAGCATAATGTGTCAAAAATGTTGTTTTCCCTTCCATCTTCAGTATTAAAATGACTCCACAGAAATTCACCGATTTTGATTTTTTTTCTAAAAATGCATGCTGATATGACATCTGTCAACAATACAATCTAGCAAAACTGTTTCCAATGAAGTTAAAGACTTAGTTAAAATAACTAAGCACTACTAAAACCAACTTACAGAAAAATATGAAGGAGTGTCTGGCCAACTCAATACATCTATTCTTCAGCACGTTGCTCATACGTAGGGGGCAGAGTATGTTGTAGATTGTGTACCTGCTCAATATCCCAGGCTGTCTCCAGAAGATTGTCATTTGTAAATAAGAAAGTTGATGAGATCCCAGGGTGGCCCATTGGATGCAGGGGGTCATTTATCTGCCCAAAGGACTGGTCCAATCAGAACCACATGATGCCCTTCCAAACATTCTCTAATCACTATGGCAATCTGACTTTCATCAGGATAGCAAGCATTCTTTATTCCTCTACCCTCAAGAAAGAATTAATACATGGGACAAAAATCATACTTGATGTTTTTAATTTTTAATATTTTATTTGAAAAATGCAACTCACAGCAGAGAACTATTTCTTCCCCTACTGCTCTTTCACATAGGAAACTATACGGTAAATGTAACTGAGATTTTTGGCTAGGATAGATCCTGAGAAAAGAGAGGCCCAGTTAGAAGTGGAATAGACAAAGTCTGTCAAAGAAGGTTCACCTCTCTTTTAACATAAAAGATCCTTTTAGATACTCTTAGGAATCAGATAAAACATGTGCAGAATTTCTGCCATGCAAACAGGGACTACTGAAATTTTCAGGCTGACCAATTTATACTGACCTGGGCCCCAAGTAAGTAGAATAAAAAGATGTCTTTATCAGAAAGATATGTGTTTCCCTGCTTTTATTAGACTATATATACACATATTTACAAATGAGTGTTTTTTTAAAAAAATGTGTTTTCATTATTCTCAGTAACAGCATCATGGTTAACGGCTCTTTGCTGACTTCTTGCCCTAAGCATGTGTATCTTTTTATTCTTCTGAATTTCCTTCATAGCAGGATCATTCATTATACAATCTTGGGTCCATGGCATTTATACTTACAGATGACATTACTGGTTTAAATCTGGATTTCTGAGGAATTTTTAACTCCTAGATTCAGATCAGGTTTAGCAAGGTACAAAGATATATATATATATATATATATATATATATGGCTTCCAACAAGAAAAGTGTGACTAACTGGTTCCTTGAAGACTGATGCTAGAACTGAGAAAACAGACCTCTTTAAGTCTTACTGGTAATCCTGCCTCCTAAATTATTATGATCATTTCCTCCACTTTTATTTCCATTAAGTGAATCCTCCACCACTGTTATTGCCTTAAAAAAAAAATCTTTAAAGAGTGTCAAGGCATTCCAAGCTTTTTGGTATTCTAAATTTCCTCCAGAACTGAACTTGATAGAGAAATCTGAAAGGTAGAAATAGGAATTTTCTGCTTTTCTGGTCCTACTGCAAGTAGTTTAAATCCTACAGTGATGAAAAAAAGTAAGTGATGTCTATTTTGAGAGTAATGGAGAAGTCTTTGGTTACATTTACTTTTTGATTTCTGTTAAAACTGCATAAAAAGTTAAAAATTTATTTCTTTTAGTTCTGTCAAGGTTAAGAAGAATCTTTTCAGTCAATTAACTACTTCTCACATAAGACAAAGTTACTCTGTGTACCTCTGAAAATCACAGTTATTGTTGAGGAATATGTTGAATGGTTTTGTCATAGTCCAATTTATTTTCCTTATGTTATAACTTTCATTCTTGATTCCACATACTCAGTGTAAGGGATGCCCCTCAGGGCCTTGACCGAGGGGTGGGGTTAGGGCATGGGTGTGAGAATTGCAGGAGAGACAGACTTCACATCTAGATTCTTGACATTATATTTAAATAAGATTATAAATTGATTAGTACATTATATTTTGAAAAGTGTTTATTCTTAAAACACTAACACCACATAACTTTTATGACTTTATTTTGACATTTTTTCATCTTTTTGACAGATAGGTGGTTGCCCAGGACTCCACTGACCACTGAAAGGCCTCAATGTGTCCAGACAATATGGCAGCTGTGGCATATTCACAAAGAATGCTAAATCTGAATTTAAACTTTAACTGTCTCATCCTAGTTGTGTGGAGGTGGTCACATTATTTACCCTGCCTTGTCTTTATTTTTCTCATCTGTAACACTAAAGCCAAACTCTTAACGGTTTACCTGGAGCTATTGTGAGGATTTGGGATTGCAAAGAGTTGGACACGACGGAGCAACTTTCACTTTCACTTTTTTTCATTGTTAGGATTAGATGAAATAACAAAGTATAGTATACTTTCTAAACTATAAAGTACTACAAATATGCAAAGCAAAATACATTGACTATATTTCTTGCATTTATATAATTTAATCTGCATTGTCTGGGGGTGACTCTTTTCTATTTAAATTATGTGGAAACTTGGACTAGCCAAAGAATGGAGACTTTGACCACTCTTGAGATGGTTATCTGTGGAAAATTGTTCAATAAATAGGTATGATTGCTGGATTCAGTCACTTAGACTATCTTAAACACTGCCTGCATTAAAAAACTACAAGTCAACAATTAAATCACAATCGTCAGGAACAAAAATTCAAATAAATAATTTTTAATTATGATACATTACTTATTACAGTAAAAATTGGCATTTTCACCTTCAAAAGCAGAAGCACCAGTCTTAGAATTTATAGAATGAATGGTATTTTAAGTGAAATATAGCATAATATTATGTGCAAACATTATTTTAGTATAGAACATACTTTCTAAAAGTAAAGTAATATCACACACTGAAATCTGTTAGAATGGAAATAAGGTCATGCTGAATAATGAAATAAAAACCCCCATGACTTTCAAAGTCCACTTCGAATGAAATATGGTATGCTGCCAAATAGAAGATACATGATAAATTAAAAAGCTTAACTAGCTCAAAGTGGAGGGACTTCTCACACAAATATGACTCGTGTAAAGGTTTCTTTTCACTTAGTCTCAGTGATTCTGTGAGAAATTAAAATGAATGTTTTATTTCAGAATTAATTTTTATTCATTGGTCATCACTTTTTTATTGAACAACTACCTACTCTGTGTGAGGATTTGTTGTAGGTTTAGGGGAGACAGAGAAGAAAGACACGGTCCTGCCCTTGAGGAGCTCACAGTCTAGTGGGGGAAACAGATAAGTTGACACTGATTTTTAAATTATAAAAATGATTAGACAACTTTATAAACCTTTTTTGTCATCAAACACACTTTGGGTGTTACGAATGGATGGTGAAGAGGGATGATGTCCAATGCAGTGAGAGACCATTTGCTTCAATATCATGTGACTTCTGCGAAGGCAGTGATGTGGTTCTGCAAAAAGAAAAAGGAATTACAAAGTCAGAGTCTTGGGAAGACTAGCTTCATAAAAGACTTTGGTGTTTTTACAAATAATCAGTAGCCTTATATAAAATTGTAGCCCAGATACGCTTAAATTGCAAAAACATCCAGCATTATTTAAATGAGTTGCATATATTATTATATCAATTTAGCTACTAATTATATATTTTATCCAATATTCTTAATTAACCAAATAGAGGAAAATGTTATACCTGCCTTTTTCAAAATTAACACTGAAATTTGGAGAGATAAATATGGTAATGCCAGACATGTTAATATTCCGTTCAGCGTTAATGGAATTTTAATGCTGCATGTTGGAGTTTCAGATTAATTGCTCCCTGTGAGACAGATGGCATAGAAGTAGTGGTGAAATGTTCAGACTGAAATGGCATTTGCTAGCTGACAAAGATCTACTTTAAACACTTCATTTTTGATGCATGAATCCAGACTACAGACTGCAATCTCTGTTGTTTACCTCAACCAGAGAATTCTTTGTAGAGACTTTTTTACATTTTTTTTAAGCAACTGAATTGTGTACAAAGGAACCCTGTGGAATTGCTAATATTTAAATGGTTTCAGACATGCAATATGGCTGCTGAAATACTGCAGTGGAAATCGATATGACATAATTAATCATGCTACATATAGGTCATGTCAGGATCTAACATAAGTGACAGCCCAAACCAATAATAGCAGCATTACAAAAGGGTTTTACCATCAAATTACATGTTTAGAATGTTTTTCATTGTAGCTTTGACTCTTTATAAGTCAAAGATATCATAAATAGAATTTCACATAATGAACACATGCCCTCAGATTTCTTCCATGTATTTGTGGCACTTTACAAGTTAAGGTGTTTTGAATAGCTAAAACATTTTTTGAATGTATGTGAATAAATTCATTTTCACTGAATCGAGGCATATTAACCACAACTAGAAGAATATCACTGATGACTGCTTAAGGCATTTTTTTCTAGGTCTTACCCACTTCAACCTACTAGAGAAAAACAGTATCAGTAAGAATCAGTAGTGACCAGAGCATGTGGACCTTTTTACTAATTCCTGATAAGCCCTTAGAAAGTTTAATCTCCCATTAAAAAAAAAAAAAAACGTCCTGATAAAAATGTTGACTAATTCAGTGGCTCATCTCTAAGTTTTCTTGAGTATTCCTTCCAAAAGCACAAGCATGCCTTTAGGACAAAAGTGATCTTTCAGAGTTACAGATTGCACTATGATAGAATAAAAGCCATAAGAACTGTGGAAACAGTACATCATAGTTTTATTTCTAGTGGCCCCAGGGGGACTTGAAATCTGTGAACTGAAAAAATACATTTTAATACACAGTGTTTCAGTACAGAACTGACAGGAGTGTCACTCCTCCGGACAGGACCCAGCACATAGTAATTTCTGGAAAGATGTTAAGTTATAAACGGAAGATTAATCAGTCTGTGGCAACTGGTGGGTAAAGACAGACTGAAGATGTGACACTGGAAAGAAACGAAAGGAGATTTAAACAAGGGAGAGGAAACAGATGTTGCTCCAGACAGACGCTGCTGGCCTAAGTATCAATGTTCTCTTGCCCTAAATAATAGTGTCCACGAGGCTCATTAAATTTACTAAAGATGATCCTGAGTGAAGAGGACAACCATCTCCTTGGAAAGCAGAACTGAAATACACTGCTACTACTGCTGCTAAGTCCCTTCAGTCGTGTCCGACTCTGTGCGACCCCACAGACAGCAGCCCACCAGGCTCCGCCGTCCCTGGGATTCTCCAGGCAAGAACACTGGAGTGGGTTGCCACTGCCCTCTTCAATGCATGGAAGTGAAAAGTGAAAGGGAAGTCGCTCAGTCGTGTCCGACTCTTGGCGATCCCATGGACTGCAGCCTACCAGGCTCCTCTGTCCATGGGATTTTCCAGGCAAGAGTACTGGAGTGGGTGGCCAGTGCCTTCTCCGGAAATACACTAAGTCCCCCACAAATGAATGAGTTCTGTTCTGAGAGAGAGTTCAAAAGTCCAACAATGTTAGCCTAGGTAGCCAAATAACATGATCAGCCATATAGTACTGTACTGTAACAGGTTTGTATACTTTTCACACAAATGATACATAAAAAACAAACAAAAAGTAAAGAAAACATTTTTAATTTTACAGTATAGTACCTTGAAAAGTACGGTAGTATGGTATAACAGTTGGCACTTCTTAGCAGTACCAGCTATGTCACCAATGCTTCTGGACATCCTGGGCTTGAAATAAAGAAACTGTACTTCTGTACTCTATACAGCACTGTAAAGTACACAAATGCACAACCACTTGCAGAGGATACACACACGTGACAATGTACGCCAGACACACGAACTAACTTATGTGACTGGACATGAGAATGCACGTTTGCATCTTTGAAAATTAGAAACTTGAAAGTTCATATGTAGGGGACTTCCTGTATTAAAAGACCTTAATAAAGCAAAGAAAGTAACAGAAACAAATCACTGGTAATCAATGCAAGGGAGAAAACAAGCAGAGGAAAAACCAAGTGACAGGTAAAAAAGCTGGAGAGTGACAAAGAATGTGCAGTGACTGCAGGGAGAGCATATAAATTTTCATCTAAACCTGGGCTTGAAAGTGAAAGTGAAAATCGCTCAGTCGTGTCCAACTCTTTGCGACCCCATGAACTATACCATCCATGGAATTCTCCAGGCCAGAATACTGGAGTGGGTAGCCTTTCCCTTCTCCAGGGGATCTTCTCAACCCAGGGATCAAAACCAGGTCTCCCGCATTGCAGGCAGATTCTTTATCAGCTGAGCTTCCCTTGTGGCTTAAACTGCTGCTGCTGCTAAGTCGCTTCAGTTGTGTCCAACTCTGTGCGACCCCATAGACGGCAGCCCATCAGGCTCCCCCGTCCCTGGGATTCTCCAGGCAAGAACACTGGAGTAGGTTGCCATTTCCTTCTCCAATGCATGAAAGTGAAAAGTGAAAAGTGAAAGTGAAGTCACTCAGTCGTGTTTGACTCTTAGCAACCTCATGGACTGCAGCCTACCAGGCTCCTCCGTCCATGGGATTCTCCAGGCAAGAGTACTGGAGTGGGGTGCCATTGCCTTCTCCAGTGGCTTAAACTGGGACTGTCCCGAATACAGATAAAAGGTCACCTTAGAAACAAGGCATTGCACAGATAAGTGTAAGTGAGCTATTAAGATCTAGGGTTTGCCATTTAAAAGCACATTTTGGTGACCACTAGATCTTCTTTTCATTGCTTATAAATTCCAAGCAATAGTCCCCCTTTCTTTATGCTAAGTCATAACCAGGTTAAACTCAAGGGTAACTGTGGTTCCAGATTGAGTCCACTTTTAGATCCCAGGACTCTGGGGAAAAGCCTGCTTTTTCTAATCAGTACCCTTACACTTTCACATCAGATTTAAGTTCTAACCTCTGAGATGGCTTTACCTAATTGGCTGGAATTAAAAGGATTCTGCTCAGGACTTGTCACTTAAAGGTGGTAGTTAGAGAGATAAACAGATGAAAAGAGAACAATGAAGTGACTATGCGTAGGGAAGAAAACATTAAAGGGAAATTTAATAATAGTTTCCAAGTACATGAAAGGAGTGTACAGAGAGCACAGGGGCCATCTGTTCATTAATTTCACTAACAGCAAACAAACCCAGACCGTAGAATGAAAGAGATGGACTATTAACCTCAGTAGGCTTTAAGAAATAAGATGAATTCTCTTCTGGCACAGGAATAGTTTTTTCCTGAAAGAATCTAGAGAAAGGACAAACTAAAATCCTTATCATCTATAAAACTCTATGATTCTCTATTATAACAATTACATGTATGTAAATGCATGATTTGAAATATTCAAATGGTATGATTCCTATGCAGGAAGTTATGATGTTGCTCACTTCCCCATCAGCATTTTTTTAGTAATATTAAAAGAATCAGAATTGCACTTAATATTTTCAGTTCACCTGTATGAGTCAAACTAGGTGACAAGGGGTTTTGCCTTTTAATCTGGTTGAATTCTTTATATGAAATATTAAATCTTACTCGTAGACAGGGCAAACTTTCAATAGGCAAACTAAAAATTCATGCACAGAAGCTTAATTCAGAGTCTTAAGAAGAACGTGGTCATACAATTCATCAGTGCAATTAAACACACAGAGCTGTACACAGAAGTTAACAGAGCTTGAGTCCAAAGAGCTGAAGATTAGAATATGTTACATCCATTAGAGAGTGTTCATTTAAGTCCACAGCAAGTCAGTGAGCAAAATACTGAATCCAGTCCTTGAGTGCAGAGGTCCCATGGAAAAATAAGTACTTGTTCCTGAAAAGTAGTTTTGGATTCTTAAATTTGATAAACTCTATGTCCCTAGTATGTCAATTTTTGAAGCTTTAAGTTCCATGTTAAAAATCTTGATTTTTTTATTCATCCTATATCCCAGTTGTATAAATTATACATTGGAATTTTAAAGTTACTTAAAACAAAATTGTTATTTATTTATGACATGAAAATTTGGCAATAACTTGCTACTTAGTGAGATCTGCCACTCACCATTTTTCCTTGAAAAAATACAGGGAGATGCAAAAAACAGCACTTCAGATAAGAAAACATAAAAAGTTACTACTATCAAGGGCTATTTGATTGAGGAATGCTAAGTTGCCATTAATGAGTGAAGTATCAGTGAAAAACCAAAATATATTTGAACAATAAATAATAAAAAAATAATAATAACCAAAATGACCTAGTATCTAGATCCCTTCTGGTTATAATGGAAACTTGCACAGAAGGACACATACTTTGTATTTGCCTTAGCTTTGCAACTCAGTTCTAACACCAGTGCGCGCGAGCGCACATACGTTTATTGCCTTAATTGAAGGTGTTCACAGTGGCTGATTCCCATTATCCAGCTGAAGAGTCTTGCGAGACAGTCTTTAAAGGACCTTCCCTGTGAATTCTCTTCTTGATCATTCTCAATGGGTTGGATTCGGGACACCTACAAAATGTATTTTATTACATATTATTTCAGTGTTTAAGTATTGACTTACTTGGATAAAGCACTCGTCTATTTAAAATCCGATGTTATATTGCTGGACAAAATGCTGAGCTTAAATACTGTTCCATTTCTTTCTTTCTGGATGATTATAAACAGCTTTCGTTTTTTAATTGGAAGCTATCAGCAATCAGCTTTTACGTTAAACATAAAATGGGATCTGAGCATATGATATCTTGAATTCAGTGATTTGTGTCTTCAACTCTATTGGTTAAGGAAGCTGTGTGGCACAGTGGATGCTGCAGTCAGGTAGTGTGAATGTCAAATGTTTGAAGGTGGGCTCTGCAGCAACTGACATTTTCACAGGCAGTTTAATCTTTCAAAGATCTGGCTTTCTTATCTGTAAAGTGGAAATAATAATACATATTTGAATGGATTTTGATTAGGATTAAATGAGATGAGATGCACAAAGGTCCTCATCTCTCTACCCAAACATATTATGGTTGTCCACAAAAACCAGAAGCAAGATAAAAAGTAAAAAAGAGGAAGAAAAAGAGAGAGAATAAAGAAGTTTTATATAATTGGTCGGAATTCCAGGATGCTATAGTCTACAATTCTAATATCCAAACGAGCTTTAAAACCCAAATGTTTCTTTTTTGGTGCAAGCTCATTTGGTGGTGTTTCTTACCACCACTGGTGAATTCCTGTGTGGCAATTTGTACTCTGCTGTGCTGCAGAAATATCCATCTTTGATTACAAAGTGATGCTCAAGATCCTGCTTGTGTAACAATACACTCCTAAAATATAAAATAGTTTAATCCTGAGAAACATCTAGCATGAATGATTTAGGATACGGAATCACAGTCCTATAACCAATAATTGTTACAGACACAGCCTACATTTTACCAGAGGAAGGTAGATGGATGGCATATTCCCCAATACTGGCCATCTTTATTTTGCTATTTGCTTCTTCCTTCATTCACTGCGTCCTCTGATGAGGCAAAATGAAAAGGAGAAGAGAGAAGAAGAAAAGCAGTCATGTATGAAGTGTACGCTGTAAGATTCAACTTCATCACAGTAGGTTTTCCTCCTGGTAGAGCCTGAAGTTGGTGAGTATTTCAGAAAAGAGAAATGATGTTAAGTCCATCTAAGAAGAAATTACTAGAGAACTTCAAACTTGAGGCTATGAAACACTGTAAAGTTCATCCAAGCAATTTCTTGTTTTAAAAAGTTGGGGATGTGATGACGTAAGAGCTAAAGGTGACAGAACCAGAATTCTCTTGGGAAAGACAACTTTTTTGGAACCATTTCTTTCTTTCTTTCTTTCTTTTTTATGGTGGTTCTGTTTCAATTTAAAATTTTATAATAGCTCTGAGTTTTGTTTCTTCTCAGGAATTTCCTTCTGGTACTATTTGGAGAGAGAGGCTAGAAACTATTCTCCGAGAGAATTGTTCCTCCCTAGAGAAAGGGGAGAACTCTAGGTGGCTTTCTCTGATAAGCTAATTAACCCAGAGGCAGGCCAAGCTTTTACTGGAGTATTAGCTATAGATCTTATGAAATATTTCCAAGTCCCGAGGAGCCAAAGAAACTTAAGGCTTTCCACAATGAATCTTTAGGAGCACAGGTTCTGTAATTGGTTGCATGTTGGAATCACCTGGGAGCTTTAAACAAATACTGAGGCACCTCTGGAGACTTGGATTTAATTGCTATGAGGCGTGCCCTGGTCAGTGGGATTTTAAAAGGCTCTCCAGATGATTCTAGTGTGCAGCTAATATTGAAAACCGTTTCAGACATTCTGCAGGCCCAGCTGGATCCACGCCAACCGCTGGCAACATGTCCAAATCACCTGAGGTGCCTGATATACTACCAATCCCCTAGCTCAAGCCCAGGCCTACTGGATCAGATTCTTGAGACTGCATTCCAGGAGTCTGGCCTTTTTTTTTGAATGCTGCAAGTGATGGATCCCCTTTTACATCAGTCTGAGAACCACTGCCAAGAGGCGTAGAAAAGCGGTTAGTTAGCAATGTGAGCACTGTGAGGTATAGACAATCAATTCTTTCTTTAAAATGCTATCACTTCTTTGGCAAAAAGAACATGGCCTACAAGAGCAGTAATACTGAATGCTTCTCAAATAAAATAAAATCTTTGTGTTCTAACACTTCTGGGAATAGCTGCACGTTGCATTCCTTGTTGAGAGCTTCACGGGGCATAAGGTGTTGAGAAGATTTGTAATAAACACTTATGTTTCATTTAAGCTCAGTTTTCCAATGTACTGACATGAAACTCCATGCAAGTCTATTAATACGAATGTGTTCATGTTATTTGGTGGATGTCAGTATCCCTGGACTCTATCTGAAGTTTCTTAACTTCCCTAATTCTGACAACCTGTCCAACACTTATAGTCCACAGTCACAACTACATTGTCAACCACCAACCCTATTTACCTCCTGACCTGTCTCCCTCATGCAATAAACTTTCTCCGGCCATTCTGGAAATTTCCCAACCAATAATTTTTTTCATCTGCTCTAGTCCATCTCACTCTTTCTCGATTTTATTTCTATTATATTCATTCTGTAGTCAAGTTGAACATTCTTTGATGGCATCCTCAATTCTCTTGCCCTAGTGCTCTTCTCTCACCTGCCATACAAAATCTTGGTGTAAGCCGGTTCCTCTGTCTGGAACATCCTCTTCTCCCCTCTTTGGCTAACAGCCCTTCAGATCTCTCTTTACAGGATGTTGCAGCATCACTAAGTTTGGATAAGTCACCATTTATGTGCTCCTCTGACAGAGAGGTCTGGAGTGCTGCAATTCATGGGGTCGCAAAGAGTCGGACACGACTGAGCGACTGAACTGAACTAACATAACTGTCATCACTCTGTTCTTATAAAATTATTTATAAATCTGTAAGTAGAGACTCATGAGACTGTAAACTCATTCGTCCTGAGAAATGTACCATAAAGTTTCTTATTTGATATTTGTTGCATGTCCCATAGGTTTCCCTTGTGGCTCAGATGGTAGAGTCCACCTGCAATGCAAGAGACCTGGGTTTGATCCCTGGATCAGGAAGATCCCCTGGAGGTGTGCATGGCAATCCACTCCAGTATTCTTGCCTGGAGAATCCCATGGACAGAGAATTTACTGTACATCACAACTGATGATAAGAAATATAAGTCACCCATGTACCCATGCCTTGATTTACACTGATATTTTAATCTAACGAATGGCTTATTATTTCTTTCTTTCCAACAAAGGTCTGTCTAGTCTAAGCTATGGTTTTTCCTGGAGTCATGTATGGATGTGAGAGTTGGACTATAAAGAAAGCTGAGCAGCTGAAGAACTGATGCTTTTGAACTGCGGTGTTGGAGAAGACTCTTGAGAGTCCCTTGCACCGCAAGGAGATCCAACCAGTCCATCCTAAAGGAAATCAGTCCTGGGTGTTCATTGGAAGGACTGATGTTGAAGCTGAAACTCCAATACTTTGGCCACCTGATGCGAAGAGCTGATTCATTTGAAAAGACCCTGATGCTGGGAAAGATTGAAGGCAGGAGGAGAAGGGGACAACAGAGGATGAGATGGTTGGGTGGCATCACCGACTCAATGGACATGAGTTTGGGTAAATTCCAGGAGTTGGTGATGGACAGGGAGGCCTGGCGTGCTACAGCCCTTGGGTTCGCAAAGAGTAGGACATGACTGAGTGACTGAATCACACTGAACTTTTAAAAACACATTAGATTTGCTAAATAAGTAGCCTAATACTACCTGTCAGAGATGAATCAAAGGATCTGGGTAATGGATCAACTGTATGATAAGTTCATATACAACCAGGCACTGATTAAAACTTCTTATTTAAAAAACTTGCCTATCTGGGCATGCCTGGTGTGTCAGTGGTGAGGAGTCTGTGCAGGAGACACAGGTTCGAACCCTGGTTGGGAAGTTTCCTCATGCTGCAGAGCAACTAGCCCCGCAGAGTGTAACTATTGAGCCTGTGCTCTGGAGCCCGGGAGCCGCAACTTCTGAGCCCATGGGCTGCAACTACTGAAGCCTGCATGCCCTAGAGCCCATTCATACAAAGTCATGTGCATAAAGTTTTATATCAGATGTATTCATAATTGGGAAAAACTAGAACAGCCTAAATAGCCTTCAATTGGTAAACAGATTTTTAAAAATGGTGGTACATCCACACAACAAAATACCACTCAGCAATAAAAAAGGAAGAAAAAGAAAACAGGTAAAAACATGAATGAATCTCAAATGCATTAAACAAGGTGCAAGAAGTTAGACTCAAAGGCTATATACTGAGTGAATCCATTTGTATGACACCATGGAAAAGGCAAAAACATAGGAACAGAAAACATATTAGTGCTTGCTGGTGTCAGGAGATAGAGTAGGAGTTTGCTATCATTTTAGGGTGGTGGAAATGTCCTATAACTTGAATATGGTGATGGCTACATGATGGTAAGGATTTGTCAAAAGTCACTAAAGTGTGTTATAAAAGGGAATTTTATAGGATGTAAATTATGCCTTTGAGTTTACTTCAGTTGCTCAGTTGTGTCCGACTCTTTGCGACCCCATGAACTGCAGCACACCAGGCCTCCCTGTCCATCACCATCTCCCGGAATTCACTCAAACTCACGACCATCGAGTCAGTGATACCATCCAATCATCTCATCCTCTGTCGCCCACGTCTCCTCCTGCCCCCAATCCCTCCCAGCATCAGAGTCTTTTCCAATGAGTCAACTCTTTGCATGAGGTGTCCAGAGTACTGGAGTTTCAGCTTTAGCATCATTCCTGCCAAAGAAATCCCAGGGCTGATCTTTAGGATGGACTGGTTGTATCTCCTTGCAGTCCAAGGGACTCTCAAGAGTCTTCTCCAACACCACAGTTCAAAAGCATCAATTCTTCAGCGCTCAGCCTTCTTCACAGTCCAACTCTCACATCCATACATGACCACTGGAAAAACCATAGCCTTGACTAGATGGACCTTTGTTGGCAAAGTAATGTCTCTGCTTTTGAATATGCTACCTAGGTTGGTCATAATTTTTCTTCCAAGGAGTAAGCGTCTTTTAATTTCATGGCTGCAGTCACCATCTGCAGTGTTTTTGGAGCCTCCCAAAATAAAGTCTGGCACTGTTTCCACTGTTTCCCCATCTATTTCCCATGAAGTGATGGGACCAGATGCCATGATCTTAGTTTTCTGAATGTTGAGCTTTAGGCCAACTTTTTCACTCTCCTCTTTCACTTTCATCAAGAGGCTTTTTAGTTCCTCTTCACTTTCTGCCATAAGGGTGGTGTCATCTGCATATCTGAGGTGATTGATATTTCTCCCGGCAATCTTGATTCCAGCTTGTGCTTCTTCCAGCCCAGCATTTCTCATGATGTACTCTGCATAGAAGTTAAATAAGCAGGGTGACAATATACAGCCTTGATGTACTCCTTTTCCTATTTGAAACCAGTCTGTTGTTCCATGTCCAGTTCTAACTGTTGCCTCCTGACCTGCATATAGGTTTCTCAGGAGGCAAGTCAAGTGGTCTGGTATTCCCATCTCTTTCAGAATTTTCCACAGTTTATTGTGATCCACACAGTCAAAGGCTTTGTCATAGTCAATAAAGCAGAAATAGATGTTTTTCTGGAACTCTCTTGCTTTTTTGACGATCCAGCAGATGTTGGCAATTTGATCTCTGGTTCCTCTGCCTTTTCTTGAACATCTGGAAGTTCACGGTTCATGTACTGTTGAAGCCTGGCTTGGGGAATTTTGAGCATTACACTACTAGCGTGTGAGATGAGTGCAACTGTGCGGTAGTTTGAGCATTCTTTGGCATTGCCTTTCTTTGGGATTGGAATGAAAACTGACCTTTTCCAGTCCCATGGCCACTGCTGAGTTTTCCAAATTAGCTGGCATATTGAGTGTAGCACTTTCACAGAATCATCTCTCAGGATTTGAAATAGCTCAACTGGAGTTCCATCACTTCCACTAGCTTTGTTTGTAGTGATGCTTTCCAGGGCCCACTTGACTTCACATTCCTTTAGTAAACTCTAATTAAAAAATAAGGACCATTAAGCACTCCATGAATTAAGTCTAAAGGCCAAGTGGTTCCTAGAATTTGATTTGTCAGTTAGTGAAAGCATTAGTTGCTCAAGTGTGTCTCTTTGCAACCCCATGAGTTGTATAGCCCACCAGGCTTCTCAGTCCCTGGAATTCTCCAGGCAAGAATACTGGAGTGGGTTGCCATTTCCTTCTCCAGGGACTGAACCTGGGTCTCCCATTGCAGGCAGATTCCTTTCTGTCTGAGTCATCAGGGAAGCCCAGTTATTGAGTTATTATTTGAATAGTTGATTGTTTCAGTCACAAAAGAAAGCACAAAATAAATGTATGGAAAGATATTCAAAATATACAAATGAAAATGAGGTACTTCATTTATTTTTGACCTTTAAGATGTATGAAAATTATAAAGAACAATTCTCTCATTCTTTTTTTTTTTAATTTTTATTTTTACTTTATTTTACTTTACAATACTGTATTGGTTTCGCCATACATTGACATGAATCCACCACAGGTGTACATGCGTTCCCAAACATGAACCCTCCTCCCACTTCCCTCCCCATAACATCTCTCTGGGTCATCACCGTGCACCAGCCCCAAGCATGCTGTATCCTGCGTCAGACATAGACTGGCGATTCGATTTTTACATGATAGCATACATGTTACAATGCCATTCTCCCAAATCATCCCACCCTCTCCCCCTCCCTCTGAGTCCAAAAGTCCGTTATACACATCTGTGTCTTTTTTGCTGTCTTGCATACAGGGTCGTCATTGCCATCTTTCTAAATTCCATATATATGTGTTAGTATACTATATTGGTGTTTTTCTTTCTGGCTTACTTCACTCTGTATAATCGGCTCCAGTTTCATCCATCTCATCAGAATTGATTCAAATGTATTCTTTTTAATGGCTGAGTAATATTCCATTGTGTATATGTACCACAGATTTCTTATCCATTCATCTGCTGATGGACATCTAGGTTGTTTCCATGTCCTGGCTATTATAAACAGTGCTGTGATGAACATTGGGGTACATGTGTCTCTTTCAATTCTGGTTTCCTGGGTGTGTATGCCCAGCAGTGGGATTGCTGGGTCATAAGGTAGTTCTATTTGCAATTTTTTAAGGAATCTCCACACTGTTCTCCATAGTGGCTGTACTAGTTTGCATTCCCACCAACAGTGTAGGAGGGTTCCCTTTTCTCCACACCCTCTCCAGCATTTATTGCTTGCAGATTTTTGGATCGCAGACATTCTGACTGGTGTGAAGTGGTACCTCATTGTGGTTTTGATTTGCATTTCTCTAATAATGAGTGATGTTGAGCATCTTTTCATGTGTTTGTTAGCCATCCGTATGTCTTCTTTGGAGAAATGTCTATTTAGTTCTTTGGCCCATTTTTTGATTGGGTCATTTATTTTTCTGGAATTGAGCTGCATAAGTTGCTTGTATATTTTTGAGATTAGTTGTTTGTCAGTTGCTTCATTTGCTATTATTTTCTTATTCTTAAGAATATTCTCTGTTGGAGAGAACACTGGATATCAAACCAAAAACCTTAAGAGTACCTTTTCCCCCTAGCATTTCCACTTCTATATATATATCTTAAATAAGTTTTATTAATTGAACTTATAGGTATGTCTATTTTAGAGATGTTTACCCCAGTATTGTTTATAATTGTGGGAACTTGGAAGTGGAAGCCATTCTCTATGCCTAATAGAGGTAATGGTTAATTTATATGGATGAAAACTTTTTCAATGTAATTCTGTAATACTGTATAGCACAGTGATTATGATTTTGCACTCTGCAGTGATAAACATGAACATAAATCAAAAGTGGAAAATACAGTTCTGTATTCCCGTCTCAGAACACAGATAGGTTATATGACCTTGGGCAAATTACTTAACTTTTTTAAGTCTCTCTGAAAAATATGAATGAGATACATTCAAACGATTTTTGTAAAAACTAAAATGATATGTTATGTTCTTTGCATAATTCCTGACACATATTAAGCTTTCACTGAAGATTTAGCTTTTACAGTTATGCCTGATATGATTATATATTCATTGACCTGTGGCCATATTCACAACATACTGTTACGAGAGCAAAAGCAGGATCAGAAAGGAGCAACCAGGCAGGTCCTCTACCACACACAAACCCACCCACCCACTCATGGGGGCCTCGAGGCTATTTTAAGAAAATATTTTCAGTGATTACTGTGGTAAGATATGGATACTTTCTATTTGTGTTTTGCTTTTCCAGATTTTCAAATTTTAAACAATATACCTGAATAACTTGTTGCTTCCTTCACAGAAACAATAAACCACAATAAAATGTGGCTGTTTTGTAAGACAGGGAATGAAGTCATTGTTTATCCTCCTACTTTCAGTCAAGTAGAATTTTACACTTTCTCCTCCAAAAATGTTCATAGACCCGTGGTGTTCTGGATTGACTTTGAAGCCCTCCATAGAGTCCCAAGGACCATCTAGCAAAAGGGAGCCGATCTGAGAGAAGGGGAGAATGAAGGGGTAGGAGCAGTTTTCCATGTGTAACTAACGCTGTGTGCACTGAGAGGGATTTTTTAAATCCATCATTGTTTTATTTTCTCCTTAAATAATGACGACATAAATCATGTAATTTTAAAATGTAGTCATCAACTATTTATTAGTAAAACGAGATGAGATAGCTTGTTTATATTCAGAAGTAATTTACTGAAAAGAGGCTTTTATAAAAAGGCCTGTTAGATAAGATTGAAAAAAATATCTATCTTTTATTCTTTGTGAATTGTATGATCATGTATAAATAGTGTGGAGAAATAAATAATGAACACAAGGAAGCACAAAGAGGAAAAAAATGACATATGGCAAAGTAATATCAGTATATACTTACTTTTCTAAACTAAAATGTTGATGCCTGGTTGGCATTTTTAAGCCTACATTTAAAATTGTCCTTTTTAAGCAAAATCAAACAAATGAGAACAGAGTACAGCATGCAAACACTGATTTACTTCAAATATTTTTCATAAGTACTCAAACCTTAGATTGAGAAAAAAGCCCTAAAATATGAGGGTATTTAGTTCCACTAACTATTCCAATATCTGATCACTAATACAGTTGTTTTGACAAGCTCCTATATAACATTTACATTACAGTTCAGCAGCTCTGTAAAACAAAGATTTGCATTCCAGAAAAGCAACTGAATCTCAAATAGACTGCCATCATTATTCAAGCACAACATTTTGAAACCTCAAAGGAATTTATCACAGACAGCACTGTAATGTATAATCATATTTATTTTGGCAGGAAGGAAACCACAGGATTGTTTTGCTGTTGCTATGACACTAATGTATGCAGCATTTTATAGTATAATATTTTCTGCCACATGTGCTATGCATGACATAGACAATCTATATAAATTTTTAAATCCATGAAATATATCTATAAGGATAGGTATCTATATCTATTAGGATAGGTATCTATATATCTCTATCTATCTATTATCTATCTAGCTCCTGAAACAAAATGAAAATCCTATTAAAGGAAGCATTATTGTTACAGGAGAGAACTAATGTTAAGCACCTACCATGTGCCAAGAAGTTCATTTGTGATCTGTTAATCCCATCAATCACTCCATAAGGAAATGATTATTATATCAATTTTTCAGAAAATGAGGAGAGGAGTATTCATCTAATCCCACCTAGTTTGACTAGCTACAATGTAGTCAAACCAAGCTTCAAACTGAATATGCTTGCATGTGTGAGTGCTGGGTCACTTCAGTCATGTCCAACTCTATAACCCTATGGACTATAGCTCACCAGGCTCCTCTGTCCATGGGACTTTCCACGCAAGAATACTGGAGTGGGTTGCCATGCCCTCCTACAGGGGATCTTCCAGACTCAGGGATGGAGCCCTCCTTCCTGCTGCTCCTGTACTGCAGGCGGATTCTTTATCACTGAGTCACCAGGGAAGATCTCAAGCTCAAGACTGCCAGCTGCAAAAGCCTGTCTTTCCATCCTTCACCTACCCTATGCTATGCTATGCTAAGTCACTTCAGTCGTGTCCGACTCTGTGAAACCCCATAGATGGCAGCCCACCAGGCTCCCCCGTCCCTGGGATTCTCCAGGCAAGAACACTGGAGTGGGTTGCCATTTCCCTAACTCTGCCTAAATTTCAACACAGGCTACACTCTGATATCTATGATTTTATAATCTGCAAAGCAGTCAATGTAAATGTCAACACATGGCCTTTTCTGGGTCACCATGAATTCCCTTAGAATTTTCTTTTCCATATAAATTTCCACTACAGTTGCCATTATTGTTGTTTAGTTGCTAAGTTGTGTCTGACTCAGTGACTCCATGGACTATAACCCGACAGACTTCTCTGTCCATAGTGTTCTCCAGGCAAGAATATCGGAGTAAGTTGCCATTTCCTTCTCCAAGGGATTTTCCTGACCCAGAGATCGAACCTGTGTCTCCTGCATTGGCAGGTGGATTCTTTACGACTGAACCACCTGAGAAGCACAGTTGCCATGAGAATTAAACATAACACAGAAATTTCCATCTGTAATATTATACACTTCTTATGCTATTTCTAGAATTTTTGAGTTGTGATCAATGCTCACAACTTTCATTCCAGTGACGCTTCTGTTGATAAGGGAGTGCTTTCACACCATGAGCTTCTTGGGTAGTACAGGCTAGTAAAAAGTCCCTGATCTATGTACAAAACTGTAATCTGCAATCTTGTAAATTCTTTCTAGCATTACTTTCCTTCCCTGTTGTAGGCAAAAGGGGATCACTTTTGGTTTAAATGATTAGATCACATACACCTTAAAAGAAAATAATGGAGAAAAATTTTTTTCTCAAAAAGCATTTATTTCCTCTACCTGGCTCTATCCATTAAATGAATTCTCAGAGTTATCTCAGATTAGCCATAAGTGGCTATAGCAGCCTGTCCTATTAATATATGCCTTAACAAAACTAAAAAAAATATGTAGATATCAATTGCTCTTGGATCTATAGGAAATCTTTCATTTTCTATCAAATCCCATCTATCCTTATATTTATTTAAAACATTTTTTTCCCTTGCCATATAGTGTCCCCTTCTTTAGATTTTGTTGTTTGGCATCAGTTAAAACTGATGATATATAAGCATACATCATTTGCATGTGCTTACCTATGGAAATCTGAATGGTAGCCTTCTGCCTTAAGAGGGAGAATAAGCAGAGGGCAAGAGAGAGGATAAAAATAAAAGCACCTAGTGCTCTGCTGCTAGAATGAATACAGCTTGACCCAGGAGGATCCCTGGAAGGAAAGAAGACAAGGAACTCCTTTTCTGTTCAGTTCAGTTCAGTTCTTTTCAGTCCTCAGTTGTGTCCGACTGTTTGTGACCCATGGACTGCAGCATGCCAAGCCTCCCTGTCCATCACCAACTCCTGGAGTTTACTCAAACTCACGTCCATTGAGTGGGTGATATGATCCAACCATCTCATCCACTGTCATCCCCTTCTCCTCCCGTCTTCAATCTTTCCCAGATCTGGGTCTTTGCCAATGAGTCAGCTCTTTGCATCAGGTGGCCAAAGTACTGGAGCTTCAGCTTCAACATCAGTCCTTCCAAACAATATTCATGAATGATCTCCTTTAGGATGGACTGGTTGGATCTCCTTGCAGTCCAAGGGATGCTCAAGAGTCTTCTGCAACACCACAGTTCAAAAGCATCAATTCTTCAGTCCTCAGCTTTCTTTATAGTCCAAGTCTCGCATCCATACACGACTACTGGAAAAACCACAGCTTTGACTAGACGGACCTTTGTTGGCAAAGTAATGTCTCTGTTTTTTAATGTGCTGTCTAGGTTGGTATAACTTTTCTTCCAAGGAGTAAGCGTCTTTTAATTTCATGGCTGCAGTCACCATCTGCAGTGACTTTGGAGCCCCCCAAAATAAAGTCTGTCACTGATTCCATTGTTTCCCCATCTATCTGCCATGAAGTGATGGGACCTGCTGCCATGATCTGAGTTTTCTGAATGTTGAGTTTAAAGCCAACTTTTGACTTTCACTTTCACAAAGAGGCTCTTTAGTTCTTCTTCGATTTCTGTCATAAGGGTGGTGTCATCTGCATATCTGGTTATTGATATTTCTCCCAGCAATCTTGATTCCAGCCTGTGCTTCATCCAACCCAGCATTTCTCATGATATACTCTGCATAGAAGTGAAATATGCAGGGTGACAATATACAGCCTTGATGTACTCCTTTCCCAATTTGGAACCAGTCTGTTGTTCCATGTTTCAGTTCTAACTGTTGCTTCCTGACCTGCATATAGGTTCCTCAAGAGGCAGGTCAGGTGGTCTCATATTCCCATCTCTTTCAGAATTTTCCACAGTTTATTGTGATCCACACAGTCAAAGGCTTAAGCACAGTCAATAAAGCAGAGTAGATGATTTTATGGAACTCTTTTGCTTTTTCGATGATCCCGCGGATGTTGGCCATTTGATCTCTGGTTCTTCTGCCTTTTATAAATCCAGCTTGAACATCTGGAAGTTCAGAGTTCACATACTGTTGAAGCCTGGCTTGGAGAATTTTGAGCATTACTTTGCTAGCATGTGAGTGCAATTTGCGGTAGTTTGATTATTCTTTGGCATTGCCTTTCTTTGAGATTGGAATAAAAACTGACCTTTCCCAATCGTGGGGCCACTGCTGAGTTTTCCAAATTTGCTGGCATATTGAGTGCAGCATTTTCACAACATCATCTTTCAGGATTTGAAATAGCTCAACTGGAATTCCATCACCTCCACTAGCTTTGCTTGTAGTGATGCTTCCTAAGGCCCATTTGACTTCACATTCCAGGAAGCCTAGCCTTAGGTGACTGGTCATACCATCATGATTATCTGGGTCATGAAGATCTTTTTTGTATAGTTCTGTGTATTTTTGCCACCTCTTCTTAATATCTTCTGCTTCTATTATGTCCCTACCATTTCTGTCCTTTATTGTTCCCATCTTTACATGAAAATTTCCCTGTTATCTCTGATTTTCTTGAAGAGATTTCTAGTCTTTCCTATTCTGTTGTTTCCCCCTATTTCTTTGCATTGATCATTTTTCTGTTCAAGAGAAATCTCTGAAGAAAGGACAGGAAAATGACACAGATGAAAGGTTGGTGTGTTTCATAAGATGGGTGGGATGGAGGAATAGTTTTCCTAATGACACCCTGGCCAGCATATAGCCCTTTTTCACTGCAAATCACTGGTGTGGTTAGATAACCCCCGCATATAGACTGCATTCTTTTGTAACCCCAAATTCCTATTTTGAAACTTAATTCCCAACATGATGAGTCTAGAAAATGGGTTTTAGGGGGTGATTAGATCTTTTATGAATGGGATAACTGTTCTTATTAAAGGGACCTTACAGAACTCCACAACACTGCTGCTGTGAGAAGGCACAGGGATAAGGCCATCTGTGAACCAGGAAGAAACCCTTCATTAGAGACCAAATCTGCCAGTGCCTTGATCTCAGACATCCAGACATCAGGACTGTGAGAAACAAACTTCTGTTGTTTATAAGCTACCAGTCTATAGTATTCTGTTATAGCAGACTGAATGGAGTAAGACAACTCCTCTGATCAGAATCAGCACCTGACCAAAATACATTTCACTAAACTAGCACAAAGGCTAATGCCAAGAGAATGCACTGGTCATAGCAAACACCCTCTTCCAACAACACAAGAGAAGATTCTACACATGGAAATCACAAGACAGTCAACACCAAAATGAGACTGATTATATTCTTTGCAGCCAAAGATGGAGAAGCTCTATACAGTCAGCAAAAACTAGACAGGGAGCTGACTGTGGTTCAGATCATGAACTCCTTATTGCCAAATTCAGTCTTACCTTGAAAAAAGTGGGTAAAACCACTAAACCATTCAGGTATGACCTAAATGAAATCCTTTATGATTATACAGTGGAAGTGAGAAATAGATTGAAGGGACTAGATCTGATAGACAGAGTGCCTGATGAACTATGGACGGAGGTTCGTGACACTGTATGGGAGACAGGGATCAGGACCATCTCGAAGAAAAAGAAATGCAAAAAAGCAAAATGGCTGTCTGGGGAGGCCTTACAAATAACTGTGAAAAGAAGAGAAGTGAAAAGCAAAGGAGAAAAGAAAAGATATAAGCATCTGAATGCAGAGTTCCAAAGAATAGCAAAGAGATTCTCAGAGATCAATGCAAAGAAATAGAGGAAAACAATAGAATGGGAAAGACTAGAGATCTCTTCAAGAAAATTAGAGATACCAAGGGAACATTCATGCAAAGATAGGCTCGATAAAGGACAAAAATAGTATGGACCTAACAGAAGCAGAAGATATTAAGAGGTGGCAAGAAAACATAGAAGAACTACACAAAAAAGATCTTCATGACCCAGATAATCAGGATGGTGTGATCACTCACCTAGAGCCAGACATCCTGGAATGTGAAGTCAAGTGGGCCTTAGAAAGCATCACTACGAACAAAGCTAGTGGAGGTGATGGAATTCCAGTAGAGCTATTTCAAATCTTAAAAGATGATGCTGTGAAAGTGCTGCACTGAATTTGCCATCAAATCTGAAAAACTCAGCAGTGGCCACAGGACTAGAAAAGGTCAGTTTTCATTCCAATCCCAAAGAAAGGCAAAGAATATCAAAGAATGCTCACTACCACACAATTGCACTCATCTCACATGCTAGTAAAGTAATGCTCAAAATTCTCCAAGCCAGGCTTCAGCAATATGTGAACCGTGAACTTCCAGATGTTCAAGCTGGTTTTAGAAAAGGCAGAGGAACCAGAGATCAAATGCCAACATCCACTGGATCATGGACAAAGCAAGAGAGTTCCAGAAAAACATCTATTTCTGCTTTCTTGACTATGCCAAAGCCTTTGACTGTGTGGATCACAATAAACTGTGGAAAATTCTGAAAGAGATGGGAATACCAGACCACCCCGCCTGCCTCTTGAGAAACCTGTATGCAGGTCAGGAAGCAACAGTTAGAACTGGACATGGAACAACAGACTGGTGCCAAATCGAGAAAGGAGTATGTCAAGGCTGTGTATTGTCACCTTGCTTGTTTAACTTATATGCAGAGAACATCATGAGAAATGCTGGGCTGAATAAAGCACAGGCTGGAACCAAGATTGCTGGGAGAAATATCAATAACATCAAATATGCAGATGACACCACCCTTATGACAAAAAGTGAAGAACTAAAGAGCCTCTTGATGAAAGTGAAAGAAGAGAGTGAAAAAGTTGGCTTAAAAGGTCAACATTCAGAAAACTAAGATCATGGGATCCAGTCCCATCACTTTGTGGCAAATAGATGGGGAAACAGTGGAAACAGCGGCTGACTTTATTTTTTTGGGCTCCCGAATCCCTGCAGATAGTGACTGCAGCCATGAAATTAAAAGACGCTTACTCCTTGGAAGGAAAGTTTTGACCAACCTAGACAGCATATTTAAAAAGCAGAGACGTTACTTTGTCAACAAAGGTCTATCTAGTCAAGGCTATGGTTTTCCCTGGAGTCATGTGTGAATGTGAGAGTTGGACTGTAAAGAAAGCTGATCACAGAAGAATTGATACTTTTGAACTGTGGTGTTGGAGAAGATTCTTGAGAGTCCCTTGGACTGCAAGGAGATCCAACCAGTCCATCCTAAAGGAGATCAGCCCTGGGTGTTCATTGGAAGGACTGATGTTGAAGCTGAAACTCCAGTACTATGGCCACCTGATGGGAAGAGCTGACTCATTTGAAAAGATCCTGATGCTGGGAAAGATTGAGGGCGGGAGGAGAAGGGGACGACTGAGGATGAGGTGGTTGGATGGTATCACTGACTCAATGGACATGAGTTTGGGTAAAGTCCAGGAGTTGGTGATGGACAGGGAGGTCTGGCGTGCTGAGGTTCATGGGGTCACAAAGAGTTGGACACAACTGAGCAACTGAACTGAACTGAACTGATGCCTGGTCAGTCAAACGGCATGACAAGGTTGTACTGAGGCAGAGTCTATGTCATCTTTATCATTTACCTAATTTTTACAACAGTCCCTCACAGACTTGTTTCTGTTTGGTTTTGTTCTGCTTCAGTGTTGCTCTCCTTCAATTTATTTTCCATTCTGAACATGCCATTTCCTTCCTGACATACTTTCTTGGCTCCTCCTTGCTTATAGGGTAACAATCAACCCCACAGTGTTGCATAAAAGACTTTTCATGAATTTTCATAAATCTGACTGAGAATACTTTTCCATATACTTCTTTTTGGTTTGAATTTCATCTCTAACGGTGTGGCTATTGATGAACTTTGCCTATTTTTCAACTAGTATGTTTTATATATTATAGACATCAACTCACTAGCAAGTATGTCATTTATATTTTACATGTTTATTTTTAAAAATGCTTGAACCTAAATTTTCTAGTTATTGCAAGAATGAAACTAATATTGAGTCCCTCCTTTATAAAGTCTACAACTCATCACACTTTCACAATTTTATTGATATTATCTAAGATCTGTCTCATTTTGTCATTGCTGCATTCATTAATTTTGCAGTAGATCTTTTCTTTAAAGGAATTCAATCACTTTGCCCTGTTTCTGTCACTGTATTTACCATGTGTGTGCATGCTTGGTCGTGTCTGACTCTTTGTGACCCGATGGACTGTAGTCTGCTAGGCTCCTCTGTCCATAGAATTTTCCAGGCAGGAGTACTGAAGTGGGCAACCACTCCCTTCTCCAGGGGATATTTCCGGCCCATGGGTTGAACCTCTGCCTCCTGAGCTGCAGGTGGCTTCTTTATGTAAGATATGTAAGAACCTGGGAATTCTTACACGTCTGGTGCTTTACGGTTACCTTAATGCTTAAATGACCTTTCGGGTGCGAACAGAATTCTTATGTCACAAACTCTTTCATGGAAACTCAGAAGACATTACATCATTCTATTCGGGCATCTAACGCTTTTGAGGGAGAAGTCTGTAGCCAGCACGCTGTTAGTCTTGCGTGGTGTGTTTGCTTTGTATTTGCTTTCACTCACTAGGCACACTGTATTAAAACCTCAAAGGCTCAGTTGGCTACCAATAACAAATGTGTGTTTCTTTCTTATACTACACATTGGTGCTCAGGTACTATGGATCTGCTCCAAGCTGCAGGCTGGGCATTGGTCTGCTGCCCATGACTTCCCATTCTGTGACCCAGGCTGTCAGAAACAGCCCGTATCTGGAACATGGCTTTCTCCGAAAGAAAGGATCATGAGCAACAAGATTGGGCAAAGCTTATGATGACTCCTCAGGCTTCTGGTTGATGGGCTATCTGTCAAGTTCATCCACTTGTCATTGATCAAGTCCAAAGAAACTGAAGCAAAAAGGATACTCTGCCTATGGAAGGGGGAAGATAGTAATTAGGAACGATAATATCAGCCACCACAATATTTATAGAATTCTTTCTTCAGTATTGAAATTTGAATTTTTCACTGAGAAATATCTAAATTCTAGTATATGTTTTAATTTTACCTGGTATCTTGTTAATCCTTCGAGTATAAAGATTCAGTATTTATCTGGAAGGAAAGTTTCCTTATAGTATGTATCTGAATATTGTCCTCTTCTTCAACATCCATATAACAGGTGATTCACTTGTTATATTCTGAGGTATATCCTTCATACCTATTATCTTTACTTGGATCAATTTTATTCTCTGTACTTTTACTACAGATTCTGAAACCTGTCCTTAACACACCTGATTTTACTTTCTCCATGGTGGATTTTGTCTTTGTGATTTTGAACTTTCCAGGTGGCACACTGGTAAAGAATCCACCTGCCAGAGTAGACGCAGGAGAGGCAGGCTCGATCCCTGTGTTGGGAAGATCCCCTGGAGTAGGAAACGGCAACCTGCTCCAGTATTTTTGCCTGGAAAATTCCGTGGACAGATGAGCCTGGTGGGCTACAGTCCATTGGGTCACAAAGAGTCACATACACAGTAGGTGAGCTCACATACACAGTATTGGTTTTAATTTTGCCATGACATTGTTTTCTTAGTTTCCTAATTGTACCTTTGTGCTAGCTATCTTTCATCTCTCATTAAACATATTTTCTTTAATTTCCTTGACAGTAGAAAATATATATTATCTATAATAAATTTAATATCTTGAGCTCATCTTTTTTCCCTAAAAAATGTATTCTGACTCTTAAAAATGTCTCTTCTGTGTCATAAAATCATCTTAAAGAATTTAAGTAACTGTCCTGATTATTTATGCCTGAATCAGCATAGATTTAGCTCAGTTTATCTTCTTAAACTTAATGCGAGAAGATTCAAAGAACTTTTAAGTGTTTTCATGAATAGTCAGGGGATCCTTCACTTAGATCTGGAGCTGAAGAGCTGGAGAATGTAGTTTTACAACATCAGGTCGATGATTTGGAAGCCTGAGTGGAGTGGAAGAAGAAGCTGAGGCCATGGACATTTTCAGGAAGGTCAGTTTATTTCTACACAGTTTCATTGCTGCGGTTGCTGAAATGTCAGGACTGCTATTCTGTTCAGCTTAACCTCTTCTACAGGAGAATGATATAGTCCTTGGATGTAGCTTATTTATTTTTTTGACTGAAGATAACTCTCCATCCCATTTTATAATACCTATTCAGTTCAGGAAGGGATTTCTTCATTTGGCGTGGACCATTATTAATGAGAAGCCTGATCAGAGGAAAGCTTCTTGTCTGAAGGCTTTCTTTTGGGGTGTACTTGCCTATTTGCTAACCCTGTTTCATATGGTGTTGGTTCATGGTGCTGAATCATGTGGTAAGTAAGACTTCTCATTCTCTCAGAGGTTGCTCCTATCTCTTGTTCTCACTCTTTGAAATCTGGAGGATATTACTAGGATTACATAGGATTCTAGCCACTTTTGCAACATCCAACTTCTTTACTGGCAAAGAAAAATTTTAATTGTCCTTTGGTGACATCCATCGAACTAAAACTATTCATACTATATCCAGCAGAAATGCCTAAAATTTTACTCTATCTAGTTTTTGCTCTCAGTGACACAGCTATTAAGACATTAATTCCTACTTTACTCTTGCTAATATAGGAGAGTAAAGCTAATGAATATGTAAATGTTTCCATCTTCATTTCCTAGGAGAGGTAGAATCTTTTTATATTGAAGTATAATTGCTTTACAATGTTGTGTTAGTTTCTGCTCTACAACAGAGTGAACCAGCTATATCTCTCTATATATATATCCCTTCCCTCTTGAACCTCTCTCCCATCCCATACCCATCCCACTCATCTAGGTCATCACGGAGCACAAGCTGAGCTCCCTGTGCTTTATAGCAGACTCCCACTAGCTGTTTCACACATGGTAGTGTATTCATGTCAAACCTAATCTCCTTGAAGGCAGGAAAAGGGGATGAGATGGTTGGAGAGCATCACTGACTCCATGAACCCGAGTTTGAGCAAACTCTGGGAGACAGTGATGGCTAGGGAAACCTGGCGCACTACAGTCCAAGGGGTTGCAAACAGTTGGATGTGACTTGGCGACTAAACAACAATCTCCCAATTCCTCCCCTTCATCCCCCATGTCCACATGTCAATCCTCTATGTGTGTATCTGTATTCCTGCCCTGGAACTGGGTTCATCTGTACCATTTTTTTCAGATTCCACATATATGCGCTAATATACGATATTTGTTTTTCTCTTTCTGACTTACGTTACTATGTATGACAGAGTCTAGGTCCACCCACATCTCTACAGATGACCCAATTTCCTTCCTTTTACGGCTGAGAAATAGTCCATTGTATATATGCATGACATCTTCTTTATCAATTCATCTACTGATGGACACTTAGCTGCTTCTATGTCCCGGCTACTGTAAATAGTGCTGCAATGAATGTTAGGGTACATGTGTCCTTTTAAATTATGGAAGTTTCTTAAAAAACTAAAAATAGAACTACCATCTGACCCAGAAATCCCACTACTGGACATATACCCTGAGAGGCAGACTTGTTTTTTGGACTCCTGAGAGTAATTAATAGTGCCTTTCTTTGTATTTTTGCCAACTCCTAAAGCCAGCACCCCTGAAGATTCTGTTTGGGATGCATGGGCTCTTGAAGGCAGGAGCCAGAAAAGGATGAGTTGGAAAGGGAGAAGTGGTGTGACTGAAGAAAAATGTTGGCTCCCTGGGACCTTCAGTTGGTGGGACGTGTGGGTCCTGGAAATGACAGGCACCTGCACACAGCTTGTGTAAGGGCCCCAGGACAGACAACACCCAAAAGAGAGGTGTGCCTATGGCAGCTGGACCCTGGGCATGAGGCATAAAGACTTGTGTGCTACAACCAAGGTCTCCGTGCCCAATTTGGCAGAGAAAAATACACCAAATGCTCTCAAAAGGCTTGTGTGAGTCATAAGGAAGGGGCACAGGGATTTAAATAATTCTGGGGCAATTTTTCCAAAGGACTTTTGACTCCAGTGTTCTTGCCTGGAGAATCCCATGGACGGAGGAGCATGGTGGGCCACAGTCCATGGGGTCGCGAAGAGTCGGACATGACTGAGTGACTTCACTTTCACTTTTCACTTTCCTGCATTGGAGAAGGAAATGGCAACCCACTCCAGTGTTCTTGCCTGGAGAATCCCAGGGACGGAGGAGCCTGGTGGGCTGCCATCTATGGGGTCGCACAGAGTCGGACATGACTGAAGTGACTTAGCAGCAGCAGCAGCAGAGAGAAATACCTTGTGTGGTATTTTGCATAACTGGCTTCATTATATATAGACACATTTTATACACATCAACTTAGAAAAACACATTCTGCAATATATCGGAAAACTTTCCACATCTTGATTTACCTCATCCGTTTCAGCTGTTGAACAGTAATAATAATCGGTAATGATTAAGGGCTTCAGAGGTGCCAGGCTGTGCTAAGTGCTTGCTTATTATCTTACTGAACTCTTATGACTGCCGTTCTATGAATCATTCTATGCAGGAGGAAACTGAGTCACAGAGCAATTAAGTAAGCTGCCCAAGATCCAAAGCACCCCAAACTGCCAGCCACTCTACCACTAGAAACTGTGAACAGGAACACCACACGAAAACGTTCTGGATCCTACTGTAGGAATGTAGCCCAGTGGATTTAATAATTCACTACAGATAAACATTTAGACCTCTCCTGATTTGATATTATAAACAGCTGTAGTAAAGTTACTGGTAACTTCAATGTTTAGTGAACGTTGAGACATGATGGGCTGGTTTCCACAGATGATTAATTCTTTTCATAAAACCAAATGTAATGAGTGTTCAGATTTACTTAGCCTTCAGAAAAATCATGACTTTCCCTCAAACTATGGTAATTAACTATATGACAAACTCCCTATAATTAAGGGATAAATTGTTGGCATTTTATAAGCAAGAACACTTGCACGCTGTAATTATCCTGTAGCTTCCAGTTTATCAAATGTGTACTTTGAATATAAGAAGTTATGTAAGTACCTAACTTCTACAAGAAACCCATTGTCTGCTCTACACAAAACCGACAACCAGAAAATGATAGCTTGGCATAACCACGCTAAAACAATAGGCCATAACTGCCAACCCAGCTTTAACACCAGGCCCCCTTTCTCTCCTCAGAGGGCCAGCTTAAGGAGCTAATGTCACTTCCCAACTGCCAGTTATAAAGATCAAACTGCTAGGGAGGGTTTTTGCATTCACTTGTTTCCCACTGCGATCTACGATGGGAAGCGGTGCATTTACTCCAAATATTCCTTATTAAAGAAGGAGGAGAAAGCTACTCCGGGCTGCTCTGAAGCGATGGCCTTCCTCCATTTCTGGCTGATGGGCAGAAACACATATCCTTTCAGCAGCAGAGCTCCAAGGGGAAGCCCAAGACTCATGATTTTCCCGTGTGAGTGCAGACAGGGTTCTGCCTGGAAACAGGGATGGAGAGAGTGGAGAGGGAAGGCGGAGCTCAGCGGGGCGAGTGCCAATGCTCTCTAGGTGTGTAGACGGAGAATCAAATTAGACTCCAATCATCTTTATTGCCTAACTATCACATGGAAGATAAAGCACACGAATGTATCATAAACAAAAATGTTAAAGAATAAACACTGATTTCTTGCAATCAATAGATTCTAATAGAATATTTTTGCTTTCATCATCTAGTACCTTAAAAGTCGCTGTAAATAAAAATGAATTTGCATAAAATCAAGAACAGAAATATTTTAATCATTTAATACACATAATGATGTAATGGTATATAAGATATTTGGCAAGGCTAGCAGACCTCTAAAGAAACATTTTGCAAATAAATGTTAAAAAGCAGAAGACTGGGATTCCTGTTCAAGTTAATATATTGAGAGGTGCTTAAAATACCTAATTTTTACCCCGATGATTTTCTTCTAAGTATGTTTAAGATCTCTACCTGCTATTGCTTTTTGTATTTAAAGTTCAACAAGATCTAATTTTATATGTATTATTCACTTCAGTTTAGTTTAGTCGCTCAGTCATGTCCAACTCTTTGCGACCCTGTGGACTGCAGCACATCAGGCTTCCCTGTCCATCACCAACTCCCGGAGCTTGCTCAAACTCAAGTCCATCAAGTTAGTGGTGCCATCCAACCATCTTATCCTCTGTTATTCCCTTCTCCTGACTTCAATATTTCCCATTTCCAAGCATCAGGGTCTTTTCCAATGAGTCAGTTCTTTGCATCAGGTGGCCAAAGTATTGGAGTTTCAGCTTCAACAGAAGTCCTTCCAATGAATATTCAGGACTGATTTCCTTTAGTATGGACTGGTTGGATCTCCTTGCAGTCCAAGGGACTCTCATGAGTCTTCTCCAACAACACAGTTCAAAAGCATCAATTCTTTGGTGATCAGCTTCCTTTATAGTCCAACTTTCAAATCCATACATGGCTGCCAGAAAAACCATAGCTTTGACTATATAGAGTTCTGTCAGTAAAGTACTGTCTCTGCTCTCTAATATGCTGTCTAGGGTTGTCATAGCTTTCTTCCAAGGAGTAAGCATCTTTTAATTTCATGGCTGCAGTCACAATCTGCAGTGATTTTGGAGCCCAGAAAACTAAAGTCTGTCACTGTTTCTATTGTTTCCCTATTTACCATGAAGTGATGGGACTGGATGCCATCATCTCAGTTTTTTGAATATTGAGTTTTAAGTCAGCATTTTCACTCTGCTCTTTCACTTTTATCATGAGGCTCTTTAGCTCCTCTTCACTTTCTGTCATAATGGTGGTATCATCTGCATATCTGAGGTTATTAATATTTCTCCGGGTAATCTTGAATCCAACTTGTGCTTCACCCAATCCAGCATTTCGCATGATGTACTCTGCATACAAGTTAAAAAAGCAAGGTGACAATATACAGCCTTGATGTATTCCTTTCCCAATTTGGAACCAGTCCATTTTTCCATGTCCTGTTCTAACTGTTACTTCTTGACCTGCATACAGATTTCTCAGGAGGCAGGTAAGGCGGTTTGGTATTTTCACCTTTTTAAAAAATTTCACTTAGATATATATTTTATTGGGGCTTCCCAGGTGGGGCTACTGGTAAGGAATCCACCTGCCAATTCAGGAGACATAAGAAAAGAGGATTTGATCCCTGGGTAGGGAAGATCTCCAGGAGCAGGGCATGGCAACCCACTCCAGTATTGTTGGTTGGAGAATCTCACCAACAGAGGAGCCCAGCAGGCTACAGTCCCTGGGGTCACAAAGAGTTGGACACAACTGAAGCAACGCAGCATGCATGCATGTATGCATTTCATTACATAGGTATATATCTTGAATCACTATACTGTATAACTTTTCTTTGCTGTTTACCAATGACATGGACATTTGCAATCTGCTTAACGACTTGAGTTTCCCAGGTGATGCAATGGTAGAATCCACATGCAAAAAGATCTCCTGGAGAAGGAAGTGACAACCCATTACAGTTCTTCTTCCTGAAAAATTCCATGGACTGAGGAGCCTGGTGGGCTATAGTCCACTGGGTTGCAAAGAATCGGACATGACTAAATAGCACACACATAACTACTTGGGAGCTTCTCTTAACTGTATAATGAGGACATTTATTGTAAGAGGGCATCAGCTAAGCCATGGTAGAAAAGAGATTAAAATAATCAGTGACTTAGAGAAGGAGTTAATTTCTTTTTCAGAACCACCAAGGGTGTGTATGTGGACTGCTCCATGAGCTCATCCAGAACCCAGGTTATCCAGGAGGATTGGTCATCTTCAAAAATAAAAGATTATTCCAGTCACTTATCTTTTCCATTTGGTGATAAGGAGTACAGACTATCTAGCACAAGAGTTTTCAAAGAGATGACCCAGAGGTTGTGGCACCTACCCTTCTGTTTACATTGCATGGGTCTAAACTTGGTTGCTATGTCGCACCTAACTGCAGGGCAAGCTGGGGAATAAAGACTACAGCTGGACAACCATCAGTTCAGTTCAGTTCAGTTCAGTTGCTAAGTCGTGTCCGACTCTGCAACCCCATGAATCACGGCACGCCAGGCCTCCCTGTCCATCACCAACTCCTGGAGTTCCCTCAGACAACCCTGAGTGTAGTTAAAATTGGAGTGAGAAACTCAGTTACTGAAGAAGAGGAGAAGGAATACTGATCATCTATTAGCAGCCTTTGCCACTATAATGATGAAAGTGAAGGTGTTAGCTGCTCAGTCATGTCCGGGCTACCTCTTTGCAACCCCATGGACTTTTCATGGAATTCTCCAGGCCAGAATACTAGAGTGGGTAGCCATTCCCTTCTCCAGGGTATTTTCCCAGCCCAGGGATTGTACGTGGATCTCCTGCCTTGAAGGCAGATTCTTTACCACTGAGCCACCAAGGATACTCAGTTTTAAAAATTGTTGTAAAGAACAAAAGTATACTTTGTAGAGCACAGAAGTGGTTTTGTGGAAGCAATCAGGATAGCATTTGGCACAGCGTGCATGATCACTAAATGGTCATTGTTATTTTTATCATCATCATCACCATCATCATCATATAGTGTCTCTATCCTCATTTAAATGCTTAAAATCCTTTCACAGTATCATGGATAAGTGCTTATTTAGCTATTCTTGAATCCCTATAGTAAAAAGAAATTTCATTGCTTTTAAGGTGGGGAAGTTATTAACTAACTTCCAGACATTATTTATATTCCTACACTTCCTTCTCTTTCATCCTAATTGTGATCTCTGAGATCCCATAAAACAAATTGCATCCCTCTGTCATACAACAGTCCTTCAGATCTTTATGGGAAGCTATTGCTTCTTTCTTGAGTTTCCTTTTCCTATAAACTTATTATTTTTTAAACAATATTTTTGTTCCTTCTAGTCTCATTACTCATGACTTTGACTCTACTCACCATCTTAGACACATCTATTTGCTCACTTAAAAAAATCTGCTGTCAGCTCTTATGTTTTATAAACGTTCATCTTAAAACCAAGGGTGTACACAGTATACCAAGTTGACCTGAGCAAAGCAAACCATCAATCCCTCATTCAGGACATCATTTTCCCTAAGTGGGACTTAAAACCATATTAACTTCTGGCAGTCATATCGTGCTGTTGACCCATGCTGAATGGTAGGCTCCTATACCCTCTGAGCCTTTTGCATTTGTGCAGTTAACCTAGACATACCCTACCCTACAGGAACTTTTTTTTTTAAGTCCAAATATGAAATACTTCCTTTATTTCTAATTAATTGTTAGTTGTACATTTATTGCAATCTTCCAAGAATTTTTAATATTTCATCTAATTTATCAATTATCCTTCACAGATTCACCTGGGGCTTCCCAGGTGCATGCCTCAGTGGTAAAGGCTACACCCTCTCAGTGTAGGAGCCGCAGGAGACGTGGGTTCGATCCCTGGGTAAGGAAGATCCTCTGGAGTAGGAAATGGCAACTCATCCCAGTATTCTTGCCAGGCTAATCCCATAGACTGCAGTTCATGGGGTCGCGAAGAGTCAGACATGACTGAGCATGCATCCTATGCGACCTCTCCATACATAGATTCATACCATCTAAACCCCCAATTAGCATCTACTAGTAATTTCGTCCAAGATATTGATCAAAATCTGGATGTGGACAGGGCTGAGGAGAAGCCATTAGTAACCCTCTGTTACTAAATGAGAAGTCATTTAACCAGTTACATACGTGCATGAATGCATCATCGCTTAAGAAATATTAACCTATCTAGCTCACAGAAGTCTCAAGAAAAGTTATAACCTGGCTTTTCTGGTCATTGCTATGTCCCATGAGGCCTTGACCTGCTACTCAAAGTGCTACCTCGTCAGGCTCCCTTAAATCCAGCCTGTTCCTCAGGGCCTTGCTGATCAGGAAAGCACACTGGTGTTTCCCTGAGGCCAGAACTTTACACACTGAGGTTTAACAATATTTATTGAGTCCTGAGTATATGCCAGTTGTCACACTACACAGATTTTCATACAAAAGCAGCATGGAAGAAATGGAATATGTATTATGAAAAATGTATACATTCTCAAGTAAAACTCTTGCCCATGAGTGGGACCACTGTATAACATTCCTTATCTTAAAGCTATGGCAGATTACCGCACAGTCCATGGACAGACTCAACTTTTAAGCCTGAGAGGCTCAAAGAAATGTTTTCTATGTGATATGCATTTTTAAAAGTTGCTCTCTTCAGTGATTAAGTTCTTGCTAAATACCACATTAGACTCTGAGCTTATTGCAGTAAATAAAAAATGTGAAAGAACTCTCAAGAATAATTATTCATTTGCTCTAGATAACAATCACACTTTAGAATTTAAATTATGAATCACCTGTACAGATGTTACCTTTTCCAAAGGACTTTCTACTCGAGGAATGCTTATCATTGGCATCTGTGCCAGGTTATCCGTGTGTGTATGTTCATTTTCTGGTTGTCTTCCTTTGAAATTATTTACCACACATACAACCTACAATTTCAGGAAAAAATACAATTAAAACAAAGCCATGCTCCCTATAAACATGATCTTTGTGAGCAGCGTGATTAATCGCAGTAATAAAGTATTGGCATGACTTAAACACTACATGTCTATAACTTTACATTCAAATTTATCTTGTAATCCAGTGCAAGTGTGTTCAAGAGCATTCATCAATTAATATGTAGCTCAGTTAATAATGACATTGCTATTATTCCAAAATTTTCATTAAATTAGTTTATAGTCAATGCTCAAACTGATCCAAAAATAACACCATAACCTTATAAAAATTCATAGCAAGCTAACCTTTCCTTAATGTGGCTAACCTACAACTTAATTTAAATGTTAATTATATCCCATTGCTTCAAGATCTTTACATTCATAATAAACCTACTATGATTGGCACTTTCTAATTTAGTAGCACCATTAACCCTAGTTTATTGTCTATTATTGCATCCCATATATATCTGGCATTTCAACAACAGCTTACTATGGCTACCACTAAAATAGAAGACCTTTTACACAAAGGAAACTGACCCTTGTTTCAATTGATTATATCCCATACTAAACCAGAAGTTTTCATATTCTACTGTGCATGAAAATAAAGTTCTGGCACTTAAAATAAAGACATTCCTAAGCCCTCTCCTAAAAATTCTGATTTCATAAATGAAGGATAAGGTTTAGGAGTTGCCACTTTTAAAAGGCATTTCTGAAGCTTCTGATGTAGGTGGATCAAATTTCAAGAATTAGTGATTTAAATAATACAGGAAAATTAATTGCTTATATTGCTTATATTGAACTAGTAGGTAAGATATTCTTGAGCCTTCTTTTTCTGGGTTTTATATTCTATAATCAAACTGAAATACAGAATTTACTTGTAGCTAGTTTATAACTTAACATTCATTTAATAAATAAATGCTTAATATACAATCACAACTTTACATTGTATATTTTCCACAAATCACAGTGGAAAGTGTAGGGCTCATTACTGAATATTTTCGGAGGTCAAAAATTACATCTTGATTGTTCTCCAGCTTTTAAATTAAATTTTAAAATCTACAAAATAACACACACTATTAGATTTTATCTCGGAAAAAATTTCCTTGCAAACTGATATATACTTATTATCCTTTCAATTCTTTGCATAATTACAGATCAGAAGCACAGATCAAAGCCTAATAACTTAATACTCAATTTCATCACTATCATCCAGATCTTTAGAGTGAAGTCATGGCAAAGGTTTGGAAATGGGTACCTGATAAACATTCTATCAAATGATGAGCCTGCAAAGGACTAACAGATAGCAACTGACCTAAAGTAGAGGTCAGCAAATTTTGTCTGTAATGAGCAGATAGGACATATTTTTGGTTTTGTGGGTGTATAATCTCTGCAGCAAGTATTCAGCTCTTCCATTTTGGTGTGGAAGCAGCAATCAAGCAATATAATCAAGAATTTGAGCTAACAACAATATAACAAACAACAGTTTCATACCCATTTCATGAAATAAATATATATATATATATACATATATATATACACACCCACACATACACACACATTTTCTTTGCATTAATATTATGCATGCTAAGTCACTTCAGTTATGTCCAACTCTCTGTGACCCTATGGACTGTAGCCTACTAGGCTCGTCTGTCCATGGGATTCTCCAGGGAAGAATACTGGAGTGGGCTGCCATGCCCTCCTCCAGGGGATCTTTCCAATCCAGGGATCAAACCCTCATGTCTTATGCCTCCTAAATTAGCAAGTGGGTTCTTTACCACTATGGCCACCTGGTAAGCACCATTAATATTATATAAATTTATGGAAAATCAGCAGGTGAAAAAAAACTGCTACAAATTCTTCTGAATTAAAATTTGCTGAAATAACTATATACACAGACAAATGGAAGTCATTAGATGAAGAACAGATTTAATAGTGGCTACTGAAATTAGTATAATTGCTTTTTATACTAATTTCGGTTCAGAAAACTCTGAAAGTTATTACCAGTTATCTTGTTGCCTTAATTGAGGGTCAGGACAACACCACTGAAGCAGCTAAGAATTCACATGTGAAATATTTAAATGCCTAACACATAGCAGATATTCATTAAAGCATCTATTAGCATAATGATTACTCTTCATTACTATTATTATTCAAATTATGAGGAAGGAAATTATCAAATCTTCCTTAGAATCATATTCAAATATTTAGTAAGTCTTGTCTGGTAACATTCGCAAATATGAAATTGACTTCCTATTAGAAAAATGCTCATAGGAAATAACAATAGACATGGGTTTTGATGCTGAGGCTGAATGTTCTGTTCTTGGACAGTCCTCTGGGTCTCAGTTTTCTCAATTTGAAAGTGAAGAGGTTGTGACAGATTAGCAAAGTCAGCTCCATTTCTTTGGCTGGCAAAGGTATGAAAAATTCAACAAACGTTCAAAATAAAACCCAAGATGTGCCCATCTTCTGATCCTACTCCAAACCTTGATCTTTTTCTGGATTCTCTCAGGGAAAGGAAATTCCCCCTCATCCCCAAACACAGTTGCATGTGGCTGAAAGCTCGAACACTTCCTGTACTCAACCACTCAATTTGTTTAATTCTTCTTCCTAAAGATTTTGAATTCTTCTATCTGCCTTGTTCTATCCCTAACACCAACTCCAAAGACTAAGCAATCATCATTACTTGCCTGAATTCCTGCAAGGCTTTCTCAAGACTAAATCCAATCTTGACTCCCTCCAATCCCTCTCTACAAAGAGGTGAGAATGGTCTTTCCAAAATGCAAATTTTATCATGTCAACCTCCTTAAAACTACTTTGTGGCTTGGCTTCTCATTCCTCTCAAAATGCAAACTCAGGTCCACCTTTCAGCCTTCTTTCTCTATTTTCCAAACACCTTCTGTTTCCTTTCACTTCCTTTTGTTTGGAATACTCATGTCCACTGTCTTTGGGCATATCTCATTCATCTGTGATATCTCATCTCTGCACCACCACCTTATTAGTCTTCCTTGATCCCAGGCTGTTTTTATTTGCTGGCAAGGACCTGTGATTTTTTTCACTGAAATACCTATCTCTATATGAAATTATTTATCTGCAAGCATAGCATTTTGGTTGATGTGATTCTCTTCCAAGGTTATCAGCTCTATGGAAGCAGACATGCTTCTTTTTTGGATCACTATTCTATTCTCAGTGCCAGGTGAATGAACAGATTAATAAATGATCATGAATCCAGGATAAAAATTCTCAAATTTTCTGATGTTCCCATATAATTGAAAGTGACTTTCTTTAGAAACATTCTATTTTTACATTAGGGGTTTCCATGAGTGCAACTCTACCCTCTCTTCCAAAAAATAACACTAGTAATAAGTCACCATTTACATATAGATTTTTGTTTTCTTTTTCCAGTAGTGATAATAAATTAATCTGATCCATTTGTGATCAGTTTGCCTCTTCCTTGTGGCAAATAAAATATCTCTGCTGTATGGGGTTATGTGCATGGGCGTTGGGGTCAAACAGGCCTGGAGCTTAATCCTGGGCTCTTCCATTTACTAATTCTGTGAGCCTAAGCAACTTATTTAATATAACTACATCTGTCTGCTTTATCTGCAAAACTAAGACAATAATAATTATGTCTCACTGTGCATGAGAATTAATTGAGTTAATACAGTAAAGAATACTCAAATAACTCTTTATTATTACTCTTAGGAATATGCATGATAACCTGACAAGCTCTTGCTTTGGTCAGTAAAGTTGAATTATCCTGCCTGATACTGCAATATCCATCTTTCCTGCAAGTACTTTGAGGCATTCATTTTTATAAAATAATATGAATCAATCTACAATAATAAAGTCATCAAAGGTGAAGAGTATGGTATCTATAGCCTTCTCTGTACCATGCAATTGACTGACTTGACTACATATGTGATTTCACTTAACCCTCAAAAGAGCTTTGGGAAGTAAATAAAACAGTTCATTCATTCATTCATTCATCAAATATCTCCTGAGAACTTCCTATATACCACTGGGAATATACAGTGATGAAAACAAACACCATCTCTGTAAGTGGTTTACATTCTAGAGAGTTTGACAGCAAAAAACAAAACCCAAAATATTATATGTGGTATACTAAAAGTTGAATCGTGCAGTGGAGAAAAGTGAATAGGAAATGAGGAAAGGAGTCCGGGGGAGAGGTAATCACTTTAAATACAGTTCAGGGGAGGCTGCACTTTAGGAATAATGAGGAGCTACGTGGGATGGTCAATATCACACATTGAGGAAAACTGGCAAAAAAAAAAAAAAAAAAAAAGTGGCAACAGCAGGATTCAATGTAGGTTTTTCTGACTCCCACACCTGTTTTGTTCTCTAAAATATACACAGGAGCATTCCAGCAGAGGCAATGTGCAGGATGGACAGAGTGTGTGAGACAGGAAGAAAACTGACTGGATTCCAAGTGTGGGATTTCCACTGTAAAAAAAAAAAAGGGAAACATAAACTTGACCAGGAAGAGTGCAGCCAGACTCTGGAGGATCCCAGAAGCCCAATGGAAGTGTCTGGTTTAATCCAGCACGAAAGAAGCTTGGTTTTCTGTTTGTTTTATTAGTAATGAATTATATTATCATGTGTATGAAGCAGCATGCAAGGCATTTGGAAGAGAGTCTAAAGTGAGGAGGTAGCTAGGAACTGCCAGATACAGAAGAGGTAAGCAATTAGATCTCTACAATCAAGAAGTGATGGTCAGAACAGCAAAGAAGTAAGATACGGGACAAAGATTCTGTAGTGGAAGCGAGTTTCAACTAGATGAATCACCGAGTGTGGGGAGAGTGAGTCAAAGGCATATGCTAGACTTTGGACGTGGGTGACAGGGAACATGAATGCCTTGAACCGACACACAGTGGCTTGGAGTAGGTTAGTGGTAATTTTATCTTGGAATCATCTTAGTGATCTGCACACACTGCAGAATAATTGAAAACACTCCAAGATACTGCAAGCCAGAGCTATAGTCACTGCTTGAAATAAGTATTCTACTTAGTTGCCCAAATGAGAAACTCGAGAATCATCATAGATTGTTGTCCACTTCATCCTCATCAATTCCATTGTTTCATCAATTTCCAAACCATCCCACCTCCAGCCAGCCTCCCCTCCCTCTGTGCAATCAGAGGCCCATCCACCACTTCCCTGAATCTGCATAACTTGTCGCTATCCTCACCTGGAGCTTTATTTTCCAAAAACATATTTTTAAAGCACAAATCTTATCACAGAGTAAAAGCGTCTGAAAGGAAACAATCTCTCATTTATAAAATTATTTCAGTCATCCATGTGGCCATGAACTAAACATACACACCATTTTGTTTATACATTATCAGTCTGTGTAATAATCCTTCAAGGAGACTGTAACCTTATTTAAATCCTTATTGCCAAATTCAGACTTAAATTGAAGAAAGTAGGGAAAACTACTAGACCATTCAGGTATGACCTGTATCAAATCCTTTACGACTATACAGTGAAGTGTGAAATAGATTTAAGGGACTAGATCATATAGACAGAGTGCCTGATGAACTATGGACTGAGGTTCATGAAATTGTACAGGAGACAGGGATCAAGACCATCCCCATGGAAAAGAAATGCAAAAAGCAAAATGGCTGTCTCAGGAGGTCCTACAAATAGCTGTGAAAAGAAGAGAAGCGAAAAACAAAGGAGAAAAGGAAAGATATAAGCATCTGAATGCACAGTTCCAAAGAATAGCAAGAAGAGATAAGAAAGCCTTCTTCAGTGATCAATGCAAAGAAATAGAGGAAAACAACAGAATGGGAAAGACTAGAGATCCCTTCAAGAAAATTAGAGATACCAAGGGAACATTTCAGGCAAAGATGAGCTCGATAAAGGACAGAAATGGTATGGACCTATCAGAAGCAGAAGATATTAAGAATAGGTGGCAAGAATACACAGAAGAACTGTGCAAAAAAGAGCTTCACGACCCAGATAATCACAATGGTGTGATCACTCACCTAGAGCCAGTCATCCTGGAATGTGAAGTCATGTGGGCCTTAGAAAGCATCACTACAAACAAAGCTATTGGAGGTGATGAAATTCCAGTTGAGCTATTTCAAATCCTGAAAGATGATGCTGTGAAAATGCTGCACTCAATATGCCAGCAAATTTGGAAAACTCAGCAGTGGCCACAGGACTAGAAAAGGTCAGTTTTCATTCCAATCCCAAAGAAAGGCAATGCCAAAGAATGTTCAAACTACCGCACAATTGCACTCATCTCACATGCTAGTAAAGTGATGCTCAAAATTCTCCAAGCCAGGCTTCAGCAATATGTGAACTCTGAACTTCCAGATGTTCAAGCTGGTTTTAGAAAAGGCAGAGGAACCAGAGATCAAATTGCCAACATCCATTGGATCATGGAAAATGCAAGAGAGTTCCAGAAAAATATCTATTTCTGCTTTATTGACTATGCCAAAGTCTTTGACTGTGTGGACCACAATAAACTGTGGAAAATTCTGAAAGAGATGGGAATACCAGACCACCTGACCTGCCTCTTGAGAAACCTATATGCAGGTCAGGAAGCAACAGTTAGAACTGAACATGGAACAACAGACTTGTTCCAAATAGGAAAAGGAGTATGTCAACCCTGTATATTGTCACCCTGCTTATTTAACATCTATGCAGAGTACATCACGAGAAATGCTGGGCTGGAAGAAACACAAGCTGGAATCAAGATTGCCAGGAGAAATATCAGTAACCTCAGATATGCAGATGACACCACCCTTATGGCAGAAAGTGAAGAGAAACTAAAAAGCCTCTTGATGAAAGTGAAAGAGGAGAGTGAAAAAGTTGGCTTAAAGCTCAACATTCAAAAAACGAAGATCATGGCATCCGGTCCCATCACTTCATGGGAAATAGATGGGGAAACAGTGGAAACAGTGTCAGACTTTATTTTTCTGGGCTCCAAAATCACTGCAGATGGTGACTGCAGCCATGAAATTAAAAGACACTTACTCCTTGGAAGGAAAGTTATGACCAACCTAGACAGCATATTAAAAAGCAGAGACATTACTTTGCCAACTAAGGTCCGTCTAGTCAAGGCTATGGTTTTTCCAGTGGTCATGTATGGATGTAAGAGTTGGACTGCGAAGAAAGCTGAGCACTGAAGAAATGATACTTTTGAACTGTGGTGTTGGAGAAGACTCTTGAGAGTCCCTTGGACTGCAAGGAGATCCAACCAGTCCATCCTGAAGGAGATTGGTCCCAGCTGTTCTTTGGAAGGACTGATGCTGAAGCTGAAACTCCAGTACTTTGGCCACCTCATGTGAAGAGTTAACTCATTGGAAAAGACTCTGATGCTGGGAGGGATTGGGGGCAGGAGGAGAAGGGGACGACAGAGGCTGAGATGGCTGGATGGCATCACCTACTCGATGGATGTGAGTCTGAGTGAACTCCGGGAGATGGTGATGGACAGAGAGGCCTGGTGTGCTGCGATTCATGGGGTTGCAAAGAGTTGGATACAACTGAGAGACTGAGCTGAACTGAACCTTATTTAAAGAGGAAGAAACTGAGGTTAGGTAAATTGCTTAAGGGCACAAATTGAGTAGATAGTGAGGATGAGATTCAACCAAACTTTTGCTCTCTTTCAACTCTCTGGGAGCTGACAGAGGCTTCCAAATCACCTACATTTTTAAGCAAGAGCCCAAATTACTGTTATACCACATGAGGCATTCAGAGTATCCCGTGTGCTTTTTCATTCCCCTTCTTGTCACCCATGTTGGATGACTGGTATCATTTCTGGGTGCCCGATGCATACTGTGCCTTCGGCCTAGAATACAGGAGGGCCTTCATACATGCTTATTTTTTGATACATTTTCTGTTGCCTGTGCACTGTGCTCTTTGCCCTTCATTCCTTATGCCCCAAGCTACACCTATCTGCTTTACAAATTCTTCAAGTTTACATATAGTCTCTTCTTTCTGATTCGTCCCTAATTCAAACAGAGTAGGTCTCTTGAGTATATGTACCCTACATCTTCCATTACATCATCCTCTATAGAACTCTTCATGTCCATCTCGTCCCACCTGACTGCAATCTATTTAAGTACCTGGACTGGATCCTTTTCATGTACTTATTCCCAGCACCAAGCACAATGCCTGGATTAGAGTAGGGTCTCAGTAAATGTTTGTTTCATGAACGAAGAAAAGGAGGGAATGTTTGAGGGAATAGACTGGCCATTACTGTCTGACTCCAGAAACAGACTCCCAGAGAAGCCCAGTCATGTTTATCTGAGACCCTTTGCAGGCCCAGTTAAAGCACTATTCAGATGTAACTGCATTTCAGCTCCATGGGTCTGGAACATCTTTGCTGGTACCTCATCAGGCTACATCTTCTCCTCCTTTGGGTACAGAAGGAGACTACTGTATAAAGCAAAACATACTTTTGCACTGACATTAAAATCAGAAACACTGTTTTTATGGATAAAAGCTTGTTTAGTTATTACATAGTTAAAGCACTTCCATATGACCTTTTTATAAGGTCCTCGTCCTGGATGCATGGGAATGCTTGAAGGGCCCTATGGAAGATTCTGAGTATGTCCAGTAAGATGGTCTTGGGCTCAAGGGGGACCCCTAGTCCAATTAATCATTCCCCACGTGGTTCTCAGAAGAGGAAGTGAAAGGAAGATATGAGTGCTCTAGACTTAACCTTGCAAGGTATCATGATGTTCACTGGCAGTCAAGGGAAGATGGCTACAGCCACAGGAGGAGATGAAGCCTGATGAAACACCAGCAAAGATGTTCCAGACCCACAGAGTTGAAATTCAGTTACATCTGGCACTAGCGCTTTAATGCTTCAACTTTTGGCATGCTGTTTGCTGTGCCTATGATTATTTTCTTAGGATTTATGTGAAGCATTTTTTTTGTTTGTTTTATAAAAAGTTAGCCTGTTTCAACTGTCTTAAGTGAAAGCAAGGGAAAGGTTGGGGGCCATGCCTGGGCCCCCCTGTTTGCATGGGGCTACAGGATATCTCTGGGGGTGGGGAAGATAAGCCTAAGTTTCCAAGGGACCTTGGACACAGCAGGGAAAGGCATCAGAAAGAAAAATAGCAAATGGTCTAGAAAGGAATCAGGGCATAGTCACTACTTTTACCACAAGAAGTTCTAGAAGAAATAACCTATATAAAATGCCCAGCACATAACTGCGCAAATCATTGGTAGCTGGAAAGGTTTGTATAAGCTTTAACATACTGTTATAAACAGGGAGGCCTGGCGTGATGTGATTCATGGGGTCGCAAAGCGTCAGACACGAGTGAGCGACTGAACTGAACTGAAAGCCCGATTGAAACAACTAAACCTACAGAACTAAAATCTACAGAAGTAGTCCAAGGAGATTTTTACCACAGAAGTAGAGATGGCAGGCTTGCCTCATTAAGAGTCACTACGTGTGCTCCTCACTTCTTGGCAGAATCTGATTTGAGTGATATTGCCTTGGAAACTCTCCATGGGTTTTCAGTCACTGAAGGCGACCAGTTCATCTCACAAGTGAGGTTCACCTGTTAGGTTCTGGGACTTGGCAGCTCAGGAGAGGACTGTTTGGAGGCACCGGGGCACTTTGGGATACTGTACATGCTTCAGGACGCTAAGTGCCCTGAGGAAATTTTTTAAACATACATATACACAATGGAGTATTACTCAGCCATTAAAAGAATACATTTGAATCAGTTCTAATGAGATGGATGAAACTGGAGCCGATTATACAGAGTGAAGTAAGCCAGAAAGAAAAACATCAATACAGTATACTAACACATATATATGGAATTTAGAAAGATGGTAATGATGACCCTGTATGCGAGACAGCAAAAGAGATACAGATGTATAGAATGGACTTTTGGACTCTGAGGGAGAGGGAGAGGGAGAGGGAGAGGGTGGGATGATTTGGGAGAATGGCACTGAAACATGTATACTATCATGTAAGAAACGAATCGCCAGTCTATGTTTGATACAGGATACAGCATGCTTGGGGCTGGTGCACGGGGATGATCCAGAAAGATGATATGGGGTGGGAGGTGGGGGGGGGGTTCAGGATTGAGAACTCATGTACACCCGTGGTGGATTCATGTCAATGTATGGCAAAACCAATACAGTATTGTAAAGTAAAATAAAGTAAAAATAAAAATTTTTTTTAATTTAAAAAAAAATTTTCCCATTGCAAAAAGGTCCACAATGAAGTTTTATGTGTGCCTGAAAAAAAAAAAAACCTATTTGTAGGGAAGGAATGGGAATGCAGATGTAAAGAACAGACTTGTATACACATTGAGGGAAGCACAGATAGGACAAATTGAGACAGCAGCACTGAAATATACAGGCTACCATGTGTAAAATAGTTAGTAGGAAGCTGTTATATAACATAGGAAGCCCAGCCTGGTGCTCTGTGATTACCTAGAGGGGTGGGATGAGGGGACTGGGGAGGGAGGCTCAACAGGGAAGGGATATGTGTGTGTGTGTGTGTGTGTGTGTGTGTGTGTATGTAAATTATGATTGGTTTGCATTGTTGTACTACAGAAACCAACACAATATTATAAAGCAATTTTCCTCCAGTCAAAAAATAAATTCAAAAGAAAAAACATCTAGGGAGGTATGAGTGTTTTTTTAGCCCCATTCCACTTTGCATGAAAATAGTCTCTTCACTTTTAAATGTAGAAAATACACTTTTCACCCCAAGCCTGACTTTAAGCAGAACAAATGAAGGAGAAGAAAGAAATGAGTGATTTAAAACATAAATATTTCCATTTCAGAGACCACCTTTCGAAAACTAAACCCAGTGATTCACAGCTGTATTGTCTAGTAGGTGGCTATACACATTAATTAACAAACAAATTATATCTAAAGAAACTTGTACTTACAAGAAATACTGCTATAGATATTCCAACCAGAAAGCCTGCTATCACATCAGACCAATGATTTCGATATTCTGCAACTCTGTTCAGTCCAGTAAGAAAGGCCAAACACATTAAGCCTAGGCACAAAACGGGCTTAGCAAGTCTTGTTCCTTTGGCTTTGATTGTGTTGGTAATGTACATCTGAAATAGCAAACAAAAAGCGTGAATGCATTTCCTTATATATGTACACCTTATATATGTATCAGGACACACATATTTATAGGAACAGATATATAATTCAAATAATTAACTACAGTTTATAGATTTTTTGAAGAATTTTCTTAAAAGTAGAGTTAAAAAGTAGTGATTAGTTAATTGTACTTACCTTATATTGAGTAATGGTCAATTCTTATGTAACATTAATCATTTAAGATACTGAGTTGCAGACATTCCAAGTCACTTTTCACAAACTTTTAATTACTTACTCTCATTTTATCTGAATTTACATTTTATATGAATACTACTGGAAAGGGAAAATTAATGAATGTTTTTAATGTTTACATTTCTGTATACCATATTGAGAGGATGTACACTTTATAAAAGGGACTTCTCAGGTGGCTCAGGGGTAAAGAATCCACTTGCCAATGCAGGAGGTGTGGGTTTGATCCCTGGGTCAGGAAGATCCCCTGGAGGATGAAATGGCAACCCACTCCAGTATTCTTGCCTGGGAAATCGCATGGACAGAGGAGCCTGGTGGGCTACAATCCACAGTATTACAAAGAGTTGGACAGGACTGAGCTACTGAGAGTGCATGCATACTTTATAAAAATCAAACTTGTGAGCATATCTATAAAAAACAAAATCAAGTGGATTTCACTAAATAGATATTACTTGGAAAAAATAATTTAAAGTTCATTACAGTACCAACATTTACTTTTATGCTGTTATCTGAAATTGTGAAAATACTTTGTTTAACAAATTTTATCAACCAGCATAAGAACAACAGCAAAAAACCCTTAATTATATGGGAGAAATGTGTCAGTTAAACCAAAATAATCAGTAAACACCTACATTTTTGGCATCTTCATATATGCTAATGAAGAACGTGTAACTGTCAGTTGGTTGCACAGAATGAAATCTTTTCAAGTTGTGAGACACCATGGTCAAGAAACCCAGTTCTTCCCCAATCTGATTTATTTTATAGCTCAACTGCTCATAATTTCCTATATGCATTTCTATAGAAGTGAATCTGTTGACTGTGAAGGAGATGTGTCAGTTATTTCAAGTCACTGTGTGTGTTTAGTTGCTCAGTTGTGTCCAACTCGTTGTGACCCCAAGGACTGCAGCTTGCCAGGCTCCTCTGTTCATGGGATACTCCAGCAAGAACACTGGAGGAGGTGGCCGTTCCCTTCTCCTGAGGAATCTTCCTGACCCAGGGATTGAACCCCAGTCTCCTATATTGAAGGAAGATTCTTTGCTGTCTGAGCCACCAGGGAAGCCCCTATTTGAAGTCACTGCTGCTGCTGCTGCTGCTGCTAAGTCACTTCAGTCGTGTCCGACTCTGTGTGACCCCATAGATGGCAGCCCACCAGGCTTCCCGTCCCTGGGATTCTCCAGGCAAGAACACTGGAGTGGGTTGCCATTTCCTTCTCCAACACATGAAAGTAAAAAGTGAAAGTGATGTCACTCAGTCGTGTCCAACTCTTAGCAACCCCATGGACTGCAGCCTACCAGGCTCTTCTGTCCATGGATTTTCCAGGCAACTCACTAGTGATTATTAAAGAGATGGCTTTCACAGTACAATAAGTTTTTATGACATTAATGTCAGAATCTGATACTGATAATATAGTCAGAAAAATACTTACAAATGCATATAACCACTTGCCTATTGTCCTCAGTTGAATTAAAAAAAAAATACATTTGACTAAGAGATTAAACCAAATCAGCACTTAAGCTTTTAGTCCATGGCAGCCATTTTTGGGTGCTATGAAAATCAGTAATTCTCTTTTCTTTTTTTTTTTTTCTGGGCAAAGTTTGTAGCCCTGTTAGCTGCCAGTACACGCTATGAATATTTAAACAGTTCATATGATACAAGGTTTCTATCTAGCCAAGTTCTAGCCTTTTGCAAACTCTTAGGTCTCAATACTCTAGGATATATATTTTAAAAGCTGGATTATCTTCATTTTGGCATTTGACCTTCAGAGCTATGTCTGTGTATTCTAAGCCTGTGCTTAGAAGAGCTGAATAATCTCAGTTAAGAAGAATAAGTAGACATGAGAGAAATAGGAGGAGATGAGAAAAGAAAAAGATGCTTTTGCCATTCCAAGAGAATTTATTAAAGAGTTCTGCCCACATGAGTAACAAGACAAGAATATCACACCACTTCAGGTTTCCAGTGATGCATCTAGTAGAGTAATTTCTTATTTGACTCACGCATATAAATAGGGAGTGAAATTTAAGCTGCTAGTGAGATTTTCTGACTGATTACTGACTTCTTACGTTTGCATTTCTTCATGTCTGTCAGAACACTAACAGACAACTACCCTCATTAAGACAAAATGAATATGAAATGATAACTGAATAGTATTAATATGCTTGTCTGTTCAAGACAATGCTCTAAGCATTTTACTTATTAAGTCCTCAAAATAACCATAAAATATCATCATTACCTTCATTTGACAGATAAAAAAATTGACTCACGATAAAGCTTATTATAAAGAATACACAATTGGAGTATTGAGGGTGGCCCTTTCGAGAAAGAGAGATGTCAAAGGGAAGTAAGGATAGAGCATTTTGGTGCCTCCAACCTTCCTTTCTCTTGATTAATTTATTGCTTGGAAAAAAATGGCCAGTGAACATAAACTAAGCATCACTGAATGCAAGAGAAATAAAATCAAAAACAGGGGAAAGAAGGCCATTACAGCACATAGGGATGAGGCTACATCTGTACTCTACTATTAGGGAGAATTAGGAAATGGTGTAAGTGCAGTCTGTGTAGAAAATCTGCAGAATCTAAATAACTTTGGAAAGTATTTGCCTTCTCCTTCATCTCCAGAGGCCACCTCAGACAGAGCTCAGGCCTTACTTGTCCAAGTTGTGTTGGCTTATTAGTAATCCTTGAGCTTGGGCTATGATCCTCTTAAGATTCTCTTAAATTTCAATTCATTCCTAAGTTGTATGACTCAAGTATTGTTTATAAGCGGCCCCAGGATACAGCCTGGTCACTATGCTAACTCATGAAGAAGCTTCTATAATAGGAATAGCCTGGGATTTTGCTCTTCTTCCAACAGATCCCACTTAATGTCCAGAACCAGAAGAGAAGAAAATTGAATGCAAAGGGTTATGAAGAAGGGTAACATTCATTCAAATACTTTCAACTTTAAAGTGGATCATAACCCTTTATAATGCACAGATTTTTCTCAGTTGGCATGGATGTCACAAAAAAAAATTTTGAGTTTTCACTTATACATACTAGAAAACTTTCTGGTTCCCTAGTACTTATGAATATGACTGCCTTTTAACCAGTCTAATTGTGTTATCCTTACAGAAGGTCTATTATCCCTAATTTGCAGAAAAGGAAATTATGGCATAAGAATCTATTAAGCAAGTTGGATGCAGGACAGAAATTGATTATTTATGCTCTCTTGGTTTTTAATTCACTTACGAAACCATCTAGGTTAACCAGATGTCAAAATGTAACTAAAATAAAACACAAACAGAAGGGAGTATGATTTGAGCAGGATGGTATCTGTTCAGTCCTCAGTGGATGTTCACTACCTTATAAGCCAAGCCATTTAGCCATAATTGGGCAGTTCTTATCCATCCATCCCACAAATATCTATTAGCACAAATGCAGGAAGCCCAAACTGGTCATTTGCTATCTGCTAACAGCTGGGGTATATTCTTCAACACCTTTTCCCTTGTTTATACATTGTCTACAATAATTGACACATATATAAAGGGGTTTTGCTTGCTTGAGTGCTTTTACTAAAATATAATTACAAAGCTCAGGCTTCCCTGGTTGGCTCAGACAGTAAAGAATCTACCTGCAATGCAGGAAACCCAGGTTTGATCCCTAGATTGGGAAGATCTCCTGGAAAAGGGAATGGTTACCCACTCCAGTAATCTTGCCTGGAGAATTCTATGGACCGAAGAGCCTGGTGGGCTATAGTCCATGGGGTCACAAAGAATTGGACATGACTGAGTGACTTAACACTTTCACTTCACAATCACAATGCCCATGTCATGAAGTAATGTGAATGGACACAATTGTAAGAATAATCATCGATCTCTTGGGTAAACTGAGAAAGCACTGTATAATTTTAAAAACAATACTATTATAAAACAAAAATAAAAACACAAATGTTTGTGTTAAGCACTTACTATAAACCTGAAACTGTTATTCAAAGAGAAGCCATCTAGGTTATATCCAGAAGGATGAACACGAGTTCTCAGTGAAGAGGAAGTGGGGGAAAAAATTGTCCTAGACCCAGGGAGAGCATCCATGGCCCACTATATGTCTCCCAACACCTGCATCATCCCCACAGCACTCACCACAACGTATGGTTTATGCTAATTTGCTCCCTTCACTATACTAATGACATACAAGCCAGATCTGTGTTCTGTACTGTAAACCTTGTGCTTAGTTAGTCCTTTGTCTGAAACACTGTAAGCACTTGAAATAACTATTAGACTAAATAACAGAGGGAATAAATGAAAAATGCAAAGGTACAGGAGAATGAGTATGGAGTATTTCCCTCATAGCATTTGCCACTATCTAAAAATCATGTTCTCTCTTTTGTGTATGTATGTTTATCTGTTGCCTCTATGAGAATATTCCATTAGTGTAAAACCTCTGTCCATTCACAATTCTACCTGAAATTCATTGCTGTTGTCATGGTTTAGTCACTAAGTCAAGTCCAACTCTTTGTGATCCCATGGACTACAGCCCACCAGACTCATCTGTTTAAATGGTATGCTTGGGGAAAAGTGAATTTTTGAACTTTTGTCAGAAAATACACATCACTATCAGAAAATGTCTTGCATATGCCTTTGTTTACTTGCTATTGTCCTTCTCCTCCTGTCTATCTCATATTGCCTGAAACAAAACTTGATACAGGACAGGCACCTGTGATGGAAAGAATATTAGCTCTATAACAATGCTGAAGCTCTAATCCTGGGAACTTGCGAATATGTCACCTAATCACATGAGTGTTTAAAAGTGGATAACCTTCCCTAGCTTTAGTCAGAAACAGATCTGAAGATGCTATGCTACTGTCTTTGATGATGGAGAAAGGGAGCCACTAAGCAAGGAACTGAGATATCCTCTGAGATCTGGAAAGGTAAGAAATGAACTCTCTTTAGAGCCTCTTGAAGGGATGCAGCCAGGCTGAAACCTTCAGTTTAGCCCAGTGAACCCAGACTGGACTTCAGATCTATAGAACTCTAGGATTATAACTTTGGGTTGTTTCTAAGTCCCTACGTTTGTGGTATTTTGTCATGGTTTAAAAAGAAAACTACTATAATCAATCAATATCTGCTTCGTGCGTGAATGAATAAATGGACTGGAATTTGTAAAAATGACCTATAAGAGAGAACTGTGGCACTGAGATTAGATCATCTGCTCTGGAATCAAAGAGTTATGGGTTGAGTCCCAGCTCTGCCACTTAAACAAGTGAATAACTTAAACAAGGTATTCAACCTATTGAATCTTTGAACTCCTTATGCATAAAATGCAAATGACAGAAATATTACCAGGCAGTATGGAAAGAATTAAATGATGTAATACAGGTAAAGTACTTAGCACAGCGATAGTGCACAGTAAGCTCTTAGTATAAACCACACATTGTGGTAAGTGCTGTGGGGATGATGCAGGTGTTGGGAGACATATAGGGGGCCATGGATGCTCTTCTGGGGTTCAGTCATGGTCAGGTTGGAGAACACAGCAGGACACAGACCGACTACATTGCGTGTTGCTGCGGAAGTGCCTGGTGAGCGGAGATCATCAGGGCTGAGCGTGGAAAACCCACATTCTTCTCTTGCTTTCATACTCTTTCACTTTTTCCTTATGCTCTTTTGCCATTTTCCCTCCCTTTCATGTTCTCTTAAAAGATCCATTAGTTATTTGCAGGTGATTATCATGAATTCTCTTAGCCTTTGCCTTTTCTTTACTACAAACTAAAGGCCTTGATTTCATCCATCCATTTCTCTATATATATTTCTTTATATATAAGGGCTTCCCTGGTGGCTCAGATGGTAAAGAATCCACCTGCAATGTGGGAGACCTGGGTTTGATCCCTGGTTGGGAAGATCCCCTGGAGGAGGAAATGGCAACCCTACCCCAGTATTCTTTTTTTTTTCCCCAGTATTCCTGCCTGGAGAATCCCCATGGACAAAAGAGCCTGGTGGACTACAGTCCATGGGGTCACACAGAGTCAGACACGACTGAACAACTAAGCACACACAAAGTGCTTGATACATGGTGTAGCAGAAGTACGTATATATACATGGTTTCAAATGACACTGAATATAGTTTCCTGCGCTTTACAGTAGGTCCTTGTTTATTTTAAACATAGAAGTGTGTATATGTTAATCCCAACCTCCTAATTCACCTTCACCATCACCCTTCTGCCAACCACTCTGGTAACCACAGACTGATTTTCTTTAACTGCGAGTCCATTCCTGTTTTGTAAGCTCATTTATATCATTGTTTATGTTTCACATATAAGTGACATCATATAATACTTGTCTTTCTCTTCCAGACATACTTTGCTTAATATAATAATCTATAGTGCTGCAAATGACATTTCATTTTTAACGGGCGAGTAATATTCCATTGTGTACATATACCACATCTTCTTTATCCATTCATCTGTCAGTGGACACTGAGGTTGTTTCCGTGTCTTAGCTATTGAAAATAGTATTGCTATGAAAACTGGGGTGCACATACCTTTTCACATTAGTTTTCTCTGGATATATGCCCAGGAGTGGGATTGCTGGATCATATGGTAACTCTAGTTTTTTAAGGAACGCCCATATTATTCTTCATAGCAGCTGCACCAATTTACATTCCTACCAATAGTGTAGGAGAGTTCCCTTTCCTCTACACACGCTCCAGCATTTAATATTTGTAGACTTTTTAATCATCACTATTCTGACTGGTGTGAGGTGACACCACATTGTGGTATGGATTTGCATTTCTGCAGTAATTAGCAATGTCGAGCATCTTTTCATGTACCTGTTGGGTATGTCTTCTTTGCAGAAATGTCTTCTGGCCATTTTTTTGATAGATTGTTCTTTGATATTAAGCTATATGAGTTCTTTGTAATTTTGGAAATCAATTCCTTGTTGGTACTATCATTTGCAAATATTTTCTCCCATTCCTTAGGTTGCCTTCTCATTTTGTTTATGGTTTCCTTTGCTGTGCAAAAGCTTTTAAGTTTAATTGGGTCCATTTGTTTATTTTTGTTTTTATTCCATTACTCTAGGAGATGGATCCAAAAAATATTGCTGCAATTTATGTCAAAGAGTGTTCTGCATATGTTTTCCTTTAGGAGTTTTATAGGGTCAGGTCTTACATTTAGGTCTTTAATCCATTTTGAGTTTATTTTTGCGTATACTATTAGAGAATAGTCTAGCTTCATTCTTTCACCTGTAGCCATCCAGTTTTCCCAGCACCACTTATTGAAGAGACTGTCTTTTCTCCATTATACAGTCTTGCCTCCTTTGTCACAGATTAATTGACCATAAATGAGTAGTTTATTTGGATTGCACCCTATAGTCTTGGGACTTCTCTGGTGGCTCAGACGCTTGTCTGTCTACAATGCAGGAGACCCGGGTTTGATCCCTGGGTTGGGAAGATCCCCTGGAGAAGGAAATGGCAATCCACTCCAGGACTATTGCCTGGAAAATCCCATGGACAGAGGAACCTGGTAGGCTACAGCCCATGGGGTCACAAAGAGTCAGACACGACTGAGCAACTTCACTTCACTATAGTCTTACTCATGAAACTACAATTCACAATCAGGTTAGAACTGGATTCTTTAAACTGATATCCAAGTTTTGACACTTTGATTAATACATCTTGAAAAGCAACAGATTTTTTTTAAATTTTGGTTTGTTTTTTTAAATAACTACGTAGCATTTCTGGTCATATTGTTTGTAGTCCTCACATGGACCAATGCCCTACCAAGTTCCTCTTATCCTGGATTCCTGGAGTTGTTTTCAAAAAAATCAAATTTCGTAATTGTTCTCAAAATATCAGTCCACCTTGTCAAAACCATTTTGAACTGTGAGGCTGACATCTATCAAACTAGTTCTCTTTCTCTCAGTTTCTCGTTAGTACCATACCAATAACAAGACAGTTAGTACCATACCAATAACAAGACAGTGTCAAGGGTGGAACTCCATGATGCTCAACTGGAGACTTAGTCGCAAATGGGTATAAAAACACTGAACAAAATATGGAGCGTTCACTTATTAAGCCAGGTGTGCGGTGACCTAAAAGTCTTATTATTGTATCCAAACTTACCTATGATCATAAATTTGCCAAACTGCAATGTAAATGTATCTGATGGGGTAATAGAACGGTGTATTAGAATAGAGCTGTGTAATTCTATTGTAACAGAATTGTGATGAAAGGTAATGTGATGGTGGAAAGGCCATGGACTTTGTACCAGACAGATTTGTATTAACCTAACTCAGACTTTTCAGAGCTGTGATGGGAAAGTGCAATAAATGGTGGTGTGCTGAAGTCATACTTTAATACACTACAGCATAGGTTGTATGGAGCATGCATTTGCTTCCCCCCACCCCACAGACTGACCTAATCTTTATCATGGGCATCCATCCCACACTGGAGAGGAATGGAATGGCGGAAGGGAAAAACCTGAATAAATGCTCAGTTGTTCTGAGTTTCTCACTGTTCTCCTTCTGACAAAATACCCTGGCCCAGTTGGAGGCCTTCAAGACTGCATGGCTGAGGAGAGGAGGTGATCTCAGGGTGGCCACAGGGCTGTCCTGCTGAACAGCCTCCCCTGACTTCCCTTTAGCTCAGATAGTAAAGAATCTGCCTGCAATGCAGGAGACCCAGGTTTGATCACTGGGTTGGGAAGATCCTCTGGAAAAGGGAATGGCAATCCACTCCAATATTCTTGCCTGGAGAATCCCATGAACAGAGGAGCCTGGCAGGCTATAGTGCGTGAGGTTCAAAGAGTTGGGCACAACTGAGTGACTAATACTACTACCGCACCGTGCTTCTCCCACGGGTCTCCTGAGCCTTCTCAACAACCACTGGGAATGTCCCTGTGGCCCTGACTTGGCACATTTAGGCTCGCACTCCGGTCCTCAGCACATCCCCTTCTGGCCTTGGGGATTTCTGCCCTCTCTAGCTTGGCTGCAGCTTCCTGGGGCTCCCATAGGACCGTCTGCTCTGCTGCTTTACCCACCTGCCACAGGGTTGCCCTGAGGTTAAGCTCTCCCAGTTTCACGACAGAAAACAGACATAAGCCCATCTACTTTCTGTTTTCTCTTCAACCTTTATGGAGTATCTGTAATCTGGTGGTCAACTGCCTTCTCAGGGTTTCTAAACTAAGGGTGCTCACCCCAATGCTGATACCTGCCATTCTACCCTTTTCTCTCCTCCAATCCTCCCACTTCTTGGCAAAGAGATGGAACCGTCCGCTCCCAGGTGTGGTTGCACCATCCTTTTATATTATATCCTGTGTACTCTCTATTGTTACCTTGTAATAATATATGCAAATCTTCAAATTTTGCTTTTGGTATGTAAAAGTAGCTTTGGAATTTAGAAATTCCTGTTCTCTTAGGACAAATGAGACTTGACTATCAAAGCCAAACACCACCTTCCTTTTCTAACTGGTACTGGCCCATCTCTTTTCTGTTTTATTGAGGAATAGGGCTTCCTTGGTGGCACAGTGGTAAAGAATTCACCTGCTAATGCAGGAGACGTAAGACACAGGGGATCGATCTCTGGGTCAGGAAGATCCCCTGGAGTAGGAAATGGCAACTTACTCCCAGTATTCTTGCCTGGAGAATCCAATTGACGGAGGCATCTTGAGGGCTACAGTCCATGGGGTTGCAAAGAGTAGGACCCAACTGAGGGACTGAGCATACACACACACTGAGGTATAATCGACAGATTTAAAAAATGGATATACTTAAGGTATACAACATGATGCTTTTTTACATGTGTTTTAAGGGAAGAATTGATTGAAACTGCCCATCCTGGCCACGCACCATATTAACTATCTACATCAGTTATTTTATGACAGGAGGTCCTGGTAAGGAATACGGAACTAACGAGCCACCACGAAGCAGAATTCAAGAATTAGGGAGGGTCAAAAGGAGACACAACGTGTCCTACCAACTTCCCAGAATCCTCCTTGCTGGAATCCATCTTGGCTGAGCAATGCGTACACCACCAAGAAGGAAGGACCCTGAGCAAGAATGACCGGCCAGGGACAACCTGAAAACTCACCCTATTATGATAAAACTCAAGACTGTGAACCAAGTGGCAGAGCAGTCCTCCTGAGTTCCCTTACCCTGCTGGTCCCTGCTGGGGTGCCCCTTCCCAAAAAAGTCTCTTTTTTGTTAGTATGTGTGTCTCCTCAGACAATTCATTTCTGAGTGTTAGACAAAAGCCCACTCTCAGGCCCTGGAAGAGGTCCCCCTTTCTGCAATGTGAGAAAGGTAATCACTACAGTCAAGCTGATTAACATAACCATTACCGCACATAGTGACCATTCTGTGTGTATGTGTGTGGTGAGAACATCTAAGATCTACCTACTCTCTAAGCAAGCTTCAGGTCTACAATACACTATTGTAAACTATAGTTACATTGCTATATATTAGATCTGTGTGGTATGTATAGATGCAATACTATTCAGCATTAAAAAAGTAGGAAGTCCTATCATTTGAGATAACACAAATCAACCTGAAGGACATTATGCTAAGTGAAATATGCCAGTCAAGAAAAGACAAATATTACGAGATCTTACCCATATGTGCAATCTAAAATAGTCAAACTCATACATGCAGAGAGTGGAGTGGGGGCTTCCAGGAGCTAGAGGACAGGAAATTGGAAGATAGATGTTGACCTTTCTCTTATGGCATGTTCTTCTCTGAGACACTGAATAACAGATGAGAAATCCTAGAGCTACGTTCTACAATATAGAAGCCACTAATTAGAACTATTGAGCACTGGGAATATGGATAGTGGGAACAAAGGACTGCATTTTTTAGTTAATTTAAATTTTAAAACTGGCACTTGCTTTGATTATTAGAAAACTTTTAAATATATTTGGAATAAATTGGTTATGTGCTTGTACTTTTACATTGTAAATTTTATGAAACCTAAATAGAGAGCAAATACTTGAGATGAAAATGTAGTATCAGAACTGAGATGTATTATAAGAGTCAAATAGACGCTGAATTTTGAAAATTTTGCGGAAAAAGGAATGCAAAATATCTCATTAATACTTTTTATATTGATACATGTTGAAATTTTAAAATCTGGACGTACTTGGTTAAACAAAAATATTTCAAAAATTTAAAAATATGACTATTAGAAAACTAACAGTCATTTATGTGATTCATTTATATTTCTACTAGATAATGCAGACCTAGACAAGAGCATCATGATCCAAAGGAAATGAAAACTATATCAGTTAATATTCAAAAATATTGTCCTCATTTCAGCATTTATTGCTATCTTATTACTTTATTTATCATATTGGTTGGAATTGGGTACTGTACATAAAATCATTTTTTAGGACACGTGTGCTCTGTCTGACAATAGTTATCTATATCTTTTCAGTTCAGTTCAGTCCAGTCACTCAGTCGTGTCTGACTCTTTGCGACCCGATGAACCACAGCACGCGAGGCCTCCCTGTCCATCACCATTTCCTGGACTCCACTCAAACCCACGTCCATTAAGTCGATGATGCCATGATCTTATCCTCTGTCGTCCCCTTCTCCTCCTGCCCTCAATCATTCCCAGCATCAGGGTCTTTTCCAATGAGTCGATTCTTGGCATCAGGTGGCCAAAGTATTGGAGTTTCAGCTTGAACACCAGTCCTTCCAATGAACATCAAGGACCAATCTCCTTTAGGATGGACTGGTTGGATCTCCTTGCAGTCCAAGGGACTCTCAAGAGTCTTCTCCAACACCACAGTTCAAAAGCATCAATTATTCGGTGCTCAGCTTTCTTTATAGTCCAACTCTCACATCCTTACATGATCACTGGAAAAACCATAGCCTTGACTAGATGGACCTTTGTTGGTAAAGTAATGTGTCTGCTTTTTAATTTGCTGTCTAGGTTGGTCATAACTTTCCTTCCAAGGAGTAAGTGTCTTTTAATTTCATGGCTGCAATCACCATCTGCAGTGATTTTGGAGCCCCCAAAAATAAAGTCTGACACTGTTTCCACTGTTTCCCCATCTATCTGCCATGAAGTGATGGGACTGGATGCCATGATCTTCGTTTTCTGAATGATGAGCTTTAAGCCAACTTTTTCACTCTCTTCTTTCACTTTCATCAAGAGGCTCTTTAGTTCTTCTTCACTTTCTGCCATAAGGGTGGTGTCATCTGCGTATCTGAGGTTATTGATAATCTTGATTCCAGCTTGTGCTTCTTCCAGCCCAGCATTTCTCATGATGTACTCTGCACAGAAGTTAAACAAGCAGGGTGACAACATACAGCCTTGACATACTCCTTTCCCTATCTGGAACCAGTTTGTTGTTCCATGTCCAGTTCTAACTGTTGCTTCCTGACCTGCATATAGGTTTCTCAAGAGGCGGGTTGGGTGGTTTGGCATGCCCATTTCTTTCAGAATTTTCCACAGTTTATTGTGATCCACACAAAGGCTTTGGCATAGTCAATAAAACAGAAATAGACATTTTTTGTGGCATTCTCTTGCTTTTTCCATGATCCAGCGGAGGCTGGCAATTTGATCTCTGATTTCTCTGCCTTTTCTAAAACCAGGTTAAACATCTGGAAGTTCATGGTTCACGTATTGCTGAAGCCTGGTTGGAGAATTTTAACCATTACTTTACTAGCGTGTGAGATGAGTGCAACTGTGCAGTAGTTTTGACCATTGTTTGGCATTGCCTTTCTTTACATCTATTAATACATTACTGTTTCAAGAAGCACACAATGTAATAAAATGATTTTATGAAATTATCTTGAATGTTCAGAGTTAAACTATCAGTTCAGTTCAGTTCAGTCGCTCAGTCGTGTCTGACTCTTCGTGACCCCATGAATTGCAGCACGCCAGGCCTCCCTGTCCACCACCATCTCCTGGAGTTCACTCAGACTCACGTCCATCGAGTCCATGATGCCATCCAGCCATCTCATCCTCTGTCGTCCCCTCATCCTCCTGCCCCCCATCCCTCCCAGCATCAGAATCTTTTCCAATGAGTCATCTCTTCCCATGAGGTGGCCAAACTGAAGTTTCAGCTTTAGCATCATTCCTTCCAAAGAACACCCAGGGCTGATCTCCTTTAGAATGGACTGGTTGGATCTCCTTGCAGTCCAAGGGACTCTCAAGAGTCTTCTCCAACACCACAGTTCAAAAGCATCAATTCTTCGGCGCTCAGCCTTCTTCACAGTCCAACTCTCACATCCATACATGACCACTGGAAAAACCATAGCCTTGACTAGATGGACCTTAGTCGGCAAAGTAATGTCTCTGCTTTTGAATATACTGTCTAGGTTGGTCATAACTTTTCTTCCAAGGAGTAAGCGTCTTTTAATTTCATGGTTGCAGTCACCATCTGCAGTGATTTTGGAGTCCAAAGAAATAAAGTCTGCCACTGTTTCCACTGTTTCCCCATCTATTTTCCAGGAAGTGATGGGACCAGATGCCATGATCTTCGTTTTCTGAATGTTGAGCTTTAAGCCAACTTTTTCGCTCTCCTCTTTCACTTTCATCAAGAGGCTTTTTAGTTCCTCTTCACTTTCTGCCATAAGGGTGGTGTCATCTGCATATCTGAGGTTATTGATATTTCTCCCGGCAATCTTGATTCCAGCTTGTGCTTCTTCCAGTCCAGCGTTTCTCGTGATGTACTCTGCATAGAAGTTAAATAAGCAGGGTGACAATATACAACCTTGACGTACTCCTTTTCCTATTTGGAACCAGTCTGTTGTTCCATGTCCAGTTCTAACTGTTGCTTCCTGACCTGCATACAGATTTCTCAAGAGGCAGGTCAGGTGGTCTGGTATTCCCATCTCTTTCAGAGTTAGTCCATTTTTCAGGTTCTGATTATTATAACAGCTTTTAAAAACATTTTGCCTCTAAAATATTTTGCAATTAATCAATTGCTTCATATTTTATTGATACCCTTTAAATACTTGGTGCATTCCATACTTAGTCAGTGTAAATCAGGAAGAAAAGCTCAACTTTAGGAATTTAGTGATCTGGGTTAAAATGTCAATCCACCACTGGTTATTTCTGTGACCTTAGAGTACCTAATTTCTGAGACTCTTATATCATTTGTTAAATGAAAATGATAATATCAGTTTGTAGGATTTAGCACAATTATCTCACAAGTAGTATAAGTTTTATTACTGTCACAAAGCACCATGAAGATTTGTGCTTGCTCTGTGCCAGGAATGAACCTAAAGGATTAAAATGATATATTTGGATTAAAACTACATTTTCTGAGAGAAATAACACATTATATTGCTTAAATTATGGGCATGGGAATAAAGGTCCTTGAACACATTGCATCTGAAAAACCAAGAGTGGCCATCCATTTTCTTTACAATATACTTAATGGGTCCCTAACAAAAGATTACATAATCACAGACACAGAATTTATCATGTAGTTGATGTCCCTGAATGGGTAATGCTAGGGAGTCACAAATGTGAAGTGAATTAAAAACAAGCTCAGTGTTCAGGACCAGCTGGTACGTGCAGTTAAGATCAGAATTCGCTCAGTGGCTCAGCTGCCCTCAGCACAATGGCCGACTGATGGTTTGGCTCTGAATAACAACCCTTCATCACTGACACATTTGCCTTATTCCTTAAGTGCAGCCGTGGCTAGTTTCACATGGAGACCATTTCTCTCCAGTATGACCCCCATGATAAATATATTGTACACACAGCACTTTGTCCATCAAGCAGAAGAACAAAAATGCTTTTACGAGACATTTTCTCACATTTCCATCACATAACAGCTGTTTCCATTCGCCACACAAAAAGTAAACAATATTCAGATTAAACCCAGGCTTCTGTCGTCCTCATTTTACTCCCCAGCATTTTGCTCATAACAGTTATGAAAAGACATCATTTTTGTACTGAAACAATATATATTTTTTCTCCTTTGCTAGCTTATGAAGGATAGAAATATCCTTTCCTTTTTGTCACCTTGGTGACTGACACAGCGCTTGGCTAACTCTCAATAACTAATCACACTAAACCTTAAGATCCCCTGAATGCTTGCTACATGTCAAGAACAGTGCTAACTTCAGTACCTGTGTCAATCATGTAATCCAAATAACCCCATGACTTTGGGACTTAACAGCAACAGTAACTAAGACATAGAAAGGTTTAGCAACTTGCCCACAGACTTTTGGCTACAAGTGATGGAGCAGCATTCCAAATTCAAAAAGCTAGTGAGGGCTTCCCTGGTGGTCCAGTGGTTAAGACTCTGGACTTCCAATGCAGGGGGCGGGGGGTGGGGGGTAGGGAGTAGGTTCAATCGATCCCTGGTTGTGGGAACTAAGATCCCACATGCCAAAGGGCATGGTCAAAAAAACTATAAATTTCAATCAGTTAGCTGCCTAGTCCATGCTCTGACCACCACCACGGCACATGCAGTAGCCTCTCGCAGTCAGAAGACACAGATTCAATCCCTGGGTCAGGAAGGTCCCCTGGAGAAGGAAATGGCAACCTAGTCCAATACTCTTGCCATGAAAAAATTAGATGGACCCAGGAGCCTGGTGGGCTATAGTCCATGGGGTCACAAAGAGTCGGACATTACTGAGCAACTGAGTGTGTGCGCACGCACACACACACACGCACACGCGCGCGCGTGCACACACACACACACCGCCCTTGAGATCAAGGGCTGAAAGTCTTTGTCTTCAAATTCTTAGCATATTACAGGTGTGCAATGGTTTTTGTTAAATTAATGACTATATAATTGAATTAACTGTTATTGTCAGTGTTTTGAATTAAACCAACTAATTACTGTTTGTTTAAATCTAAATTTTTTCTTTAAAATGTGGCACAAGTGCTATCAATTGATATGTAGTGAATCAAGATTATTTTACTTTGAGTCCTTCTAGATATCAGATGTTAAGATAATTAGTGTCATTGAATATTACTGAAAAAATGAATCTAGAGCTGTGAGTTTAAAGAAAAGGACAAAGTTTACTGCTAAAGAAAAACCTTGGGAATTGTGTGACCATGAACTCAACAGTGTGATAAAATAAGCAGCCAGGGAAACCAAAGCAAGTGAACAAAAACTACTGCCATCTTGGGTTTATTTGCACTGGATTAGTTTTTAAGGTGCTTGTGTAAATATTACATCTTTGACATTCCCTAATATTTGTATTTGTAAAGCATTTTGTGTTCACAGAACTAAAGAAGTCCAAAATAAGGAAGTTCACAGATAATCCAGATGCTTCTAAATCATATTCCATTAATTCTTGGGAAATTCAAAAAGGGGCTTCTAGAGCATGTATGAGAAAGTGTGGTGAGAGGATTGCATGATTCTATGTTTCCAGGACTGGTTATTTAATTTGCAAGGTCCAGTGTAAAGTGAAAATGAGAGATCTCTGTGGAGAGATCATCAGCAATGTCAGGATGATGAGTAGAGCATCAAAACCAAGCATGGGGCCCTCCTGAGCACAGGCCCCACGTGACAGTACAGGTTACATGCACAATGAAACTGGCCCTACCTGTTATGATTCCCATTTTATAGAGCCACTGGGAAAATTACCTGAAGGAAAAATGGATTACAATGGGCAGGAGGAGACACTATAAAAGGGGCTATAGGAAAATGATATTGGTAATCCAGGCAAGCTATGATAAGGGCCCCAACCAAATCTGTAGGTGTGATGAAGAGAAGGATTTTATGCTGAAGTAACACCTCTTATAAGAGTTCAAATTTTCTATTTAATTTTCCCTATTTCAATTATATTTGTAAATTACCCCCAAACTACCATCTTAACACCACAGGCCTTCATGAAATGAAAATACCCAGTAAGAAAAGCTTTATAAAGAAAATCAATTCCAGAATGAGTAAAAGACCGTGTCTTTTAAAAATGTTAAAAATGGTCCACCTGAATTAGCGAATGTCATCGTCAGTTAGTTAAACTTAATAGCAATGAATATATGAGCACACTGGGGCCATTAGGAACACTTAAGTATAAGAAATATGTCTGACTGATGTGCAGTGGCTATCTTTAGTGTTCTGGCAAGTGTACTGTGATTTCTGGCTCGCCCTAAGAAGCCAACTGTGCTGGAACATTACATAATGCCACTGCCATGTGTGAGTCAAAACTCTACTCCTGGGAAACTGCAGAGACATTAGCCACCCAGAACAAAGGGTCTCAGGTAAGGCACCTGGAATTCTGCATAGTCAGCACCCCAGTTGTGTGCCTTGGTTTTACTGGCTGCACTGGGGGCAGTGGAGGGGGTGTGGCTGAGAAAGGACACGTGGGAAGCATTCTGGATTCAGACTTTGGCTTCAGCATACACTGACTGTGCGACTTTGGGCAAGTTATTAAATTTCTCTGAGTCTGACTTTTTTTCCCATCTTTAATTTGAGAATTGTAATAGCTCACAATTGTGAGGCCTGAGCAACATCAGCTACAGAAGCCCCTTAGCACCAAGCAGCGTCAGACTGCTTGTTGTTATTCAGACTGCCTCACTTGTTATTCAGCTATTCACACAAATAAGGTGGACCTCTTTTTAGGGAAAGTGAGAATCAAAAGAGCGTTAATTTTTAGGGCTTTTTTTGAGTGTATAAGTATTGTGAAGTTGACTGCTGGAGGGTCCAAGGGGTGCTGCACAGCAGGGATCCCCAACCCCTGGGCCACAGACCAGTTCTGGTCCATGGTCTGTTAGAAACCAGGTTGCACAGAAGTGAAGCTTCATCTGCATTAACAGCCACTCTCCATCACTTGCGTTACCACCTGAGCTCCACCTCGTGTCAGGTTCGCAGCAACACTGGATTCTCATAGGAGCACAAACCCTACTGTGAATTGTGTGTGTGAGGGATCCAGGTTGTCCACTCCTTATGAAAATCATGATTTCCATGGCCCGCCCTGGTCCATGGAAAAATTATCTTCCACGAAACTGGTCCCTGGTGCCAAAAAAGTTGGGGACTGCTGCTGTACAGGATGCTGAGGTTATGTCCATGAGCAGCCTCAGACTGGGTTGGGGACAGAGGTCCTTTCAGCCAGCATCTCTGTGGATCTAACTAAGCTGTGTCCACATTCTCAGGCAATGAGGAGAAAGTAGGATCATTTAAGGCTGTACAAAAGCACCTCCCACCCTTGAAATGTGCATGGATTCCCTTCAGGCCTCATCTCCAATGATGAGACTGAGTAACGGTTTTCCTAGTTGAGGTTACAGTGGCAAAGAGGCTCTGGGGGAGGGCCTGTGGAGACCTACATAAATGCCAAGGTGTATCCCCATTACCTCTCTTGTCTCTAATAAAGTGCCAGAGAGAGAGAGAGAGTGCCAATGCTTAATTTACTTAGTAAGACCTATTTATTCAGAAGAATTGATCCAGGGCTTTGTATAGGCACAACCTCTGAGTATCATTTTCTCCATCACTATCATTAGAGACTATAGATTTACTAGGGGGCAAGGGCAAAACATCTTTTAAAACGTCATAGTAACAAATAAAGAGCATCCGAAATGGGTTGTCATTATTTGAACCAATCAACAGACATTTCTAGACTGCCTTATACTCATGCTACTGCTGGCATTGTGATGGCTATAAAGGAATGGTCTCTAACGCCAGTGAATGTATAGTCTACTGGAGGCAGAAATACATAAGTGATAAAACAACTGGGCTAATCTTTACCTTTTCTAAGTGCTCCTTGACCAAGGCCTTTCCAGATCAGAACAGGAGCAGTGACAGCAGTCTACCCCAGGTGCAGGCAATAACACGAATGCAATAATAAAACCAACTATCTGCTCTATATAATTGCCAGGCAATTCTAAACAATGTCAGTGAATACAGACTTCTGCTGCTCAGAATCCTGTTGGTTGCGGCAGACTGTATTCTTCAAAACTGGCTGCAACCGTCTCCCATTCCCTTGTCACCCCCTCATTAAAAGGTGAAGTCAAATTCTTCTCCCTTTGAAACTGGGCTATCTTGTGACTTGCTTGTAAACAACAAAACACAGCAGATGTGACACTATGAACTCATAAAAGCCAGTGAACTTCTGCTTTGTTCACTGAAACACTTGTGCTTGGAGTGTTGCAGGAAACCTGACCCACCTGGGGCTGCCATGTTGTGAAGAAGCCAAGACATATAGAAAAGTCACTTATAGGTAGCCCAAGTCGTGAAGTCCTCCCAGACCTGATGCAGCAATTGAATGAACAATCCTTCAGATAGTTCCATGCCTGAGATATCAAGGAATCCTTGGAGCCAGTCTTTGAGGCCAAAACATCATACAGATGAAAGACAGCCAGGCCGCATCTTTCTAAATATCTGACCTACAGAATCTGTGAGCACAGTAAATTGTTTTATGCCACCAAGACTGGAACAGTTTGTTAAGGAGCAACAGTAAGTGGGACACTGGTTTAAACTGAAATAATTGCTATTGTTATTGTTGAGTGTTAATATATATAATGATCTTCAATCAGCATATTTTTACTACATAATTTCTAATTAATATTGTATTGTACATGGAAGTTAATTTGACCTCCCAGCTATAGTACTTTCATCTTCTGGCATGTGCATTCAGCTATATATATTCATCTGGAGAGTAAGTTTGCTCTAAAGACTGGGAAGCATTCAACCATGCCTTGGCTATGAAGTGTCTCCAATTCCTATGGTACTAAAATGATAGCTTAGTAAAGGTAAAGATGAAGAAAGAGAACTTGAACTATTTCGATTCTGCCAATTTATGTGACTACCTGGAGTTTAACTTAATGAATAATAGGTTATTTCAACATAATAAAATCACAAAATAATGTAAATACAGAGTATAGTATTTTGCTGGGAATGTGCAAATTTTACTTCACACATAAAATATTTTACTAAATTTTAATGCCTTTAAAATATATGTCCATTGACAGATAAATGGATAAAGAATTGTGGTACATATATACAATAGAATATTACTGAACCATAAAAAGGAATGAATTTGAGTCGGTTCTAGTAAGGTGGATGAACGTAGAACCTGTTATACAGAGTGAAGTAAGTCAGAAAGAGAAAAACAAATATCATACATTAATGCACATACATGGAATCTAGAAAAATGGTACTGATGAACCTGTTTGCAGGGCAGGACTAGAGATGCAGATATAGAGAAAAGACTTGTGGACAAGTGGGAAGAATTGAGCGAGTAGCACTGAAACATATACATTACCATATGTAAAACAGATAGCTAATGGGAAGTTTCCATACAACACAGACTGCTCAGCCAGCTGCCCTGTGACAACCTAGCGGGGTGGGGTGGGGTAGGGGTGGGAGAGAGGTTCAAGAGGAGGAGATATAAGTATACTTATAGCTGATTCACGTTGTTGTGCACAACATTGTAAAGCAATTATCCTCCAATTAAAAATATTAAAACAATTTTGTTCACTTTAAACTTGAAAAATGAATCAATACTATAATGTTTATTACTGTTACCATGTAACTATTGTGGAAAGTAATTTTTCCATCCAGAGGAAGGGATACTAAAGAATGATTTCCTTTGGTGTCAAACATGGTAGGTGTGCCACTGTAGATAAGTAGATTGAAAGCGAAAGTGAAAGATGCTCAGTCGTGTTCCACTCTTTGTGACACCATGGACTATACAGTCCATGGAATTCTCTAGGCCAGAATACTGGAGTAGATAGCTTTTCCCTTCTTCAGGGGATCTTCCCAACTCAGAGACTGAACCCACGTCTCCCATATTGCAGGCGGATTCTTTACCAGTTGAGCCACAAGGGAAGCCCAGGAATACTGGAGTGGGTAGCCTATCCCTTCTCCAGTGGATCTTCCTGACCCAGGAATCAAACCAGGGTCTTGTGCATTGCAAGAGGATTCTTTACCAACTGAGCTATCAAGGAAGCCCTTGATAAGTAGATTACTTTCAATTAAAAAGACGAGAGTAAACTCCAAAAAGGAAAGCAACTTTGATCTAGGTAATAAAGACAAAGAACTTGTTTCTTTTCACTGCAGAATGTTTGAACCTTGTTCCACACAATATACTTCCCACACGGGAAGCATAGAGTCTATCCCACTACCAAAGCCAACAAGAGCTGGACAGTGCCTTCCTCAAAGTCCTGGCCAGAAGTTTGCTGGCACACAAGCCACACTCAGTCAGTCAGATATGCCTGAAAGTGATGCGAAAAAGCAGACAAAGTGAAATATCCATTTTACTAGCAGTTGTGGTGGCAGTCAGGCCGGTGGAGGCACTACCAGAGGGTGGCCATGTGGGGTCCTGGGTCCCGCAGGCACAGCAGTGTATCCTCACCGTGTCCTTCCTGTGGTCAGGTTCTGGCTGCTCAGGTTCCATCAGTTCCTGCTCATTCCCTGAACTTAGTTTGTAAGCCCGTCCTTTCACCTCATTTGGGCCAAATCAGCCAGATTCACTTTCCATTATATGTAGTGGAGAACTCTGGCCGATACATACAAAGATGACTAGAATTTTGACTAGCTGAATATGGAGGTAGGAGGTACTGAAGATATTGTATTAATAGGTCAGGAGAACAGCAAATGTAAAAGTACTAAAGTGGAAAAAATATTGTAGTTAGTGACTGGTGATGATCTAGTGTGAACTGAGTTCAGGTGACCTGGGAACTGAGCTCCTGAAAGAGGGTGTGGTGAATGAAGGGAGGTGTCTTAGCTGAAGCTGCCATAACAAAATACCAGAGACTGGACAACTTCAATGAGAGGTATTTATTTCCTCACAGCTCTAGAGGTTAGAAGTCTGAGGTCAGGGGCCAGAATGATTGGGTTCTGATGAGAGCTTCCTTCCTCGTTTATAGAAAGCTGGTTTCCTACTGTGTCTTCATATGGCACACAGAAAGACCCAGCTCTCTGGTGTCTTTTCTTATAAGGGAACTAATCCCATCTCGAAAATCTCATCTAAACCTAATTACCTCCCTAAGGCCCCACTTCCAAATGCCATCAAGTGGAGGTTAGAGCTTCAATATATGAATTTTACAGACAGAAGTCCATATAGTGAAAGCTGTGGTTTTTCCAGTAGTCATGTATGAATGTGAGAGTTGGACCATAAAGAAAGCTGAACACTGAAGAATTGATGCCTTTGAACTGTGCTGCTGGAGAAGACTCTTGAGAATCCCCTGGACAGCAGGGAGATCAAACCAGTCAATCCTAAAGGAAATCAACCCTGAATATTCATTTGGAGGACTGATGCTGAAGCTGAAGTGCCAATATTTGGCCACCTGATGTGAAGAGTCGATTCACTGGAAAAGACCCTGATGCTGGGAAAGACAGAGGGCAGGAGAAGAAGATGACAGAGGATGAGATGGTTGGATGACATCACTCACTCAATGGACATGAGTTTGAGAAAATTCAGGGAGATAGTGAAGGACAGGGATGCCTGGCATGCTGCAGTTCATGGGGTCGCAAACAGTCGGGCATGACTTAGTGACTAAACAACAACAGGAATTTTTCAGGGGACGCAATTCAGTCTATGGCAGAAGGGAACACAAGCTTAGCCAGGAGGAAGAAGGTCTCATGTGCCACATACAGGGGTGTGACCCTTGAAGGGTTGATGAGGGGAGGCTATGAGGAGCTTTTGTGCAAAAACAGACTTGTTTACTGCTTTAGGAGTGTTACTCAAGTGGCACAGTGTAAAATGAATGGGGTGAGTGAAGCAGTTTCTTAGGAAGCTTCTGTGAGAGGCTACTGCAATAGTCAAGGTGAGTGATGTAAAGGAACCATGCTCAAGGAGAAGCATGAGGGGCAGGGTGGAGAAGACAAGTCTAAATTTGAGAGATATTTCAAATGTGGAACCAATATAATTAATCAGACATCTGGATGTGGGGGTGTGGAAGTGGGAGGAGTTGAGGATGACTCACAGGTTTCACTTGGGTAACTGAGACAGTAGGAATGCCAATAATCAAATCAGAAGATAAAAAAGCAGTAGCTAGTTTAGAGCAATGGCCGGTCATGATTTCAATTTTTGAAATGCAGAATTTAAGAAGCTGATGAAATACAATATATTTATGTTCAAGTTAGGAATACACACGGAGTTCAGGAGAATGGTAAGGCCAGGGAAGGAGCTTTGGGGTTCACTTGAAAAGACATGGAAGTGGCAATGAATGAGATCACCCATGAGAGGGATAACTGAGGGAACAAAAAGAGGTCAAGGATGGAAGTCTGTTAAATGCTGGTAGGTGGTTTTATAACATTGCAGTAAAGCACTTTTAATAAGGGAGGAGGCCAATTTAGAAAATAAAATGTTCTCAAAGTTTAAAAACAGAAAAGTTCAGATAGAAGGGGGTGATCAAGAGTCTTGCTGATAAGTCACTTCAGTCATACCCGACTGTGCGACCCCACAGACGGCAGCCCACCAGGCTCCCTCATCCCTGGGGTTCTCCAGGCATGAACACTGGAGTGGGTTGCCATTTCCTTCTCCAATGCATGAAAGTAAAAAGGGAAAGTGAAGTCGCTCTTTTGTGTCTGACTCTTAGTGACCCCATGGACTACAGCCTACCAGTTTCCTCCGTCCATGGGATTTTCCAGGCAAGAGTACTAGAGTGGGGTGTCATTGCCTTCTCCAGATCAAGAGTCTTAGTAATGTTGAAATGGTCAGACAAACAAATGTCTGAAAAGGCTTTTGATAAGATCTCTGGTGGATGAAGTCTGAAGAGTAGTTTAGGTAGAGTGTAGCTGGGGTGGAGAAGAATAAAACCCACATAATTACTAGTTTATAAGGTGAGGGAGTATCAGTTAGTCTTTCTAGATGCAGTCTTTCAGCAATGAGAAGTTAGTTCAAATTTATGGATGGTATTGTAGGGTTGTTGGTTTTATTTTTTTGATGGTGGAGATTTTACCATGTCTCAAGAAATCACGTTTTCCTACATTGTACATAAGCTAAAAGCACACATTCCTATATACAAAAATATGCCTGATTAATATGTCTGACAAAGGAAAGAAAGCAGTAAATATACTATCTGTGAAACATTTAGCCCAGTAAGCATGCCATAGTAACAGTTATTATTTTTACACTCTAAATTTCTACACTATTAAAGAAGAATTTCTATTTGTTATTTGAAGTCCTTTGTTCTTTCAAAATTTTCTTTACATGGCATAAACAAACAAAAGGCCCAAAGCAGACTGTGTTCACCGGAGAAGGTAATGTCCTTCGTAACACAGTGGAAGATGTGCCGAGAATCTCCTTGAAATGAACTATCAGTTCAGTTCAGTCGCTCAGTCGTGTCCGACTCTGTGACCCCATGGACTGCAGAGCGCCAGGCCTCCCTGTCCATCACCAACTCCCGGAGTTTACTCAAACTCATGTCCATTGAGTCGGTGATGCCATCCAACCATCTCATCCTCTGACATCCCCTTCTCCTCCTGCCTTCAATTTTTCCCAGCATCAGGGTCTTTTCCAATGAGTCAGCTCTTCGCATCAGGTGGCCAAAGTATTGGAGTTTCAGCTTCAACATCAGTCCTTCTAATGAATATTCAGGACTGATTTCCTTTAGGATTTGAACTATAGCGTCCATCCATTTAGGAGAAGTTTGATGACTGAAATAAGTTATAATTTTTGCTATACATTATGGCACTTCAAATGCAAATACATTTGGTACAGAGAGGATCACAGAAGAAGATACAGCACGCTCTTAACCCCTTGCTGCTCATTATCTTATGAGAACCTCTCTAAGTTAGAACTAGATGAAAGCCGTGTAGCAGCCAGAGAGGTAAGTTCCTCTGATCTCCTCTCAGCAAAGATCAAGCTATTGTGCTGTTAGGAGAGAAGTGAGCTGAGAGCCTCTGCCTTTAAAGCAGTTGGATTCACCATAGTGTTTGAGCAGAGGTCACAATCTTCCTGGCCAGCCCCAAGTCAATGACTAAGCATAGCATGGGTTCTAAGGCTTGCCCATGTATGCCCAATGTGGGCTCTTTTCATGGACAACCTCTGCTCAGAACTGGCTAAGACTCTCCCTATCCAATCTTGTGTCTTTCTTCTAACTTCTGCAAATATCGGCCCCCTCCAACCCTCCAATAAATCTCTTTCACTTCTTGGAGAATCCTGACTAATGGAGTCGGTACCAGGGCTGGTCTAAGATAGCAGGAGGTAAGATGCGTTTGGGAACATATCCTGGCTGGAAATGAGGGCCTCATCCTACATGGTGTGTGAGGCACAGACAGTCCACCAGGTAGCTATGCAATTGCTAAAAGTCATCAGTAGTGGCTTGGAAGAATGCTCTGGTAGGAACAGGATAACTCATCAGTCCCCAACCATTTTGGCACCCAGGACTGGTTTCATAGAAGACAATTTTTCCATGGACCAGGAGAAGGGGGAATGGTTTCAAGATGATTCAAGCACATTACATTTATTGTGCACTTTATTTCTATTATTATTACATTAGCTTCAGCTTGGATCATCAGGCATTAGATTCTGGAGGTTGGGGACCCCTGGGCTAAGTAACTCATTCTGGTTTACACAAACATCCCTGATTTCAGCACTGAAAGTCTGAAGCCTGGTGGTTGGTCCCTCTAGGTGGGAGGAAGATGTCAGCCAGGTCAATGATTCAAGCAATTGAGGAATCAGGGAAACAATGCCTTCAGGGATAATAAAATTGGCTGATTCTTATTAAGTCTTGCTGGTGCCCTACAGAGAGAAAATGAAAAGCTGAGGGGAGTTAACAAACGAATGAAAACTGAGTGTGTAGGCCAGAGAGCCTCTTTGGTAACTTAGAAAGAGGTTGTTTATTCTGTAATATGAGGGTAGAAGAAGCTGAAGACCAACTTATGACTTACTAACTAAAAGTCAAGGGACCTTCAAAGGTGACTGAGTGCTCAGCTAAAACAGGTCGATTATGCACACAAGGTCAGGACCCTGGTGCGGAAAATCTGAGACCTTAACACAAAGGACGGGGACATCTGGGTAGATATGACTGAAGATTTTGATTAACGAGGCTGCTGTAAACCCTTAGAGCCTTCAGATGTGGCCCACCTCTACCTACAAAATGCTAGTACTCCCTCAGCTTACCCATGCCAAGATGCATGACTGGGGAAATAAGAAGTCACTCTCCCCCAATGCACTGGGGGGTCCCTCATGATCTGCCCCCACTGCTCCTCCTGACTGCCAGGCTAATGACTAGGATTAAGTGGTCCAGGATGTGAGGACCCTGATGAGAAGCAGATAGACTCCACCCTTAAGAAGCTGCAAGAATTAGCCAGCATACACAAGCTGGAGGCAGGACAGACCTAGGGGGCTAGATTTTGAAGGAACTTTATCAATAAGAATGAAACAGAAAAAGGATAAGCAAATGTCTGTTGACATAGGGATACTTTCCCTGAGCACTTAGGATTTAACAATCTTGCAAGGCTCCAGGGGACAGTAAAAACACCTTGCTGGGCTGGCTCCTAAAAGCCTAGAGAAAATGACTGCTTTCTCTTAATAAACCTGACATGCCTGAATTGCCCTGGCAGTTGGTGAAGGAAGGAATGAGAAGTCTCAAAGAAATGGGCACTGCTGGAATGGACATATGATATGATCACAAAGGCCTGCTAGACAGTTGTTCATCATGGAAGGACCTAGGTGATGAGCTATTCATTGAGGTGTCAGGCAAGTGTCAGCAAGAGGGCCACCAGCACGATGCAAAATCCCAGCAGCACCCCTCCTGTATGGCCAGGATGGTAGAAGAGCCTATCACAGAGCTGGGCTCCCCAATACCCATGCGGATGATGGGGAGCCTGAAGAAACAGAAGCCAGTTATGGTGCTGAACCATCAGAAGCAGGGGTGGGGTGGGAGGGAATGTCTCAATTATTATAATAATGAAGAGGCCTGAGTGACAGTCAAGGGGATTTGACCAGCTGAAAGTTTTAGAGATGACTTACAGATCATAGCCTTTCCTCGGAACAAAACAGATGGAGAGCCAATGAGACAACTTTTGGACCCAGAGGGAAGGATCTGCAACACTACAGAAAATACATATTTTACGTATTTATGGAAAATATATATTGTAATGACTTTCCCAGTTCTGCCCCAAAAGAACTGATGACCATTCATTCAAGTGACTATACACTGGGCAAAAGAGAATATCCAGATATTTTGAGGACTATTGGACACAGGATCTGAGTGGACACTATTAACCTGGATACCTGAATGAACGTCATCATGGCCTCAGGGTAAAGTAGGGTCATGTGAGGACTACATAATAAATGAGTCCAGACCAGACTCTGGCTCACAGTGGATTTACTAGGTCTGAGAGCACAGCCAGTGGTCATTTTCCCCTAGGCAGGTGGAGTACTGGGGGAATTCAATTGGAAGCTTATGAAAACAGTATTCTTCCACTCCTGCCAGGATAAAAATGAAAAATCATATTGCATTAGGAAAGGGAATGGTAAAGATTTAATGCCACCACTTAGGATCTCAAGAATGCAGGGGTTGCAGGTCTCCTCATGTGCCCATTTAATTTACCAGTCTAGACAGATCCTAGAGAATGACTATAGACTACTGAAATCTTCAACCAGGTAGAGGTAACCACTGATTTGTCCAATGTGTTCTTTTCTGTCTCAAGCATGAAGATGTAATCGGTCCACTTTCGCTTGGAATGGGCTGCTCCTCACCTCTCAGTTTAAAATGTCAGTGCTGTGTTAACTTTCCGACTCATTTCCCACATCATAGTCTGAAGTGAGGTGGACATTTTGGACATCTTACTGAAAGCCATGTTGAGCCTATACATCCAAGACGTCATTCCGATCAGGCAAGATAAATGAGAGGTGGTTAGCACACTGGAGCCTTGACAGACACTTGGGGAAACATCCCACACTCATGAATACACTTCTGGCCCATAACATCAAAGTGATACTGCCTACCACAGAGGTCTAATAAGCATGACGCACAGCCAATGGAAGCTATGTTACCATGCAGTCAACTACCGTACTTGTAAAGAAGTTGAAGATAAGTTAGAAGTTGTCCTTTTTAAAGCCATTAAAGTTCTGTGCCATCTGAAAACACTATGCAGAACATAAGATACTCAAAATTAAGGTTCATAAGAATAAAATATGCATTTACTTAAGATCAAAGTACAACTAAAGTCCAATAATAATGACCATTCATATTACTTTTAGTGTTTGAGCTACTTGGCTGCCTGGAAAATAGGACCCAAACCAGGAAATTATGGAATGCATACTTTTTGGACAACTTTCCTAATTCATATTGTGTAACATTTCAATGAAAATCAATGAACTAGTTTCCTTCACCGACTATGTGTAAGGCACTGGGAAATAAAATGCAGTTGCCTTCTCTTCACTGCGCACACCTCAGGAGGCAGTGTGATGTAAGAAACCTAATACTCGCTCTGGCGTCACACCACCCTGGGTCACAGTCCTGGCTCTAACAAATACTAGCTGAATAACCTTGGGCATGTTAATTAGCTTCTGTGTAAGAGTCAGACACGACTGAAATGACCACTCATGCACACATGCATGCATCCTTAGTTTTGTTACTGGTAAAATGAAGATAGACAAATTTCATTCCGGCCATTGTGAAGATTAAGGCATAGAGAGTTCTTGGTATGGTGCTAGACTGTTCAGTTCAGTTCAGTTCAGTTCAGTTGCTCAGTCATGTCCGACTCTTTGTGACCCCATGAATCACAGCATGTCAGGCCTTCCTGTCCATCACCAACTCCCAGAGTTCACTCTAATTCACGTCAACCAAATCAGTGATACCATCCAGCCATCTCATCCTCTGTCGTCCCCTCATCCTCCTGCCCCCAATCCCTGCCAGCATCAGAGTCTTTTCCAATGAGTCAACTCTTGGCATGAGGTGGCCAAAGTACTGGAGTTTCAGCTTGAACATCATTCCTTCCAAAGAACACCCAGGGCTGATCTCCTTTAGAATGGACTGGTTGGATCTCCTTGCAGTCCAAGGGACTCTCAAGAGTCTTCTCCAACACCACAGTTCAAAAGCATCAATTCTTCGGCACTCGACTTTCTTCACAGTCCAACTCTCACATCCATACATGATCACTAGAAAAACCATAGCCTTGACTAGACGGACCTTTGTTGGCAAAGTAATGTCTCTGCTTTTCAATATGCTATCTAGGTTGGTCATAACTTTTCTTCCAAGGAGTAAGCGTCTTTTAATTTCATGGCTGAAGTCACCATCTGCAGTGATTTTGGAGCCCCAAAAAATAATGTCTGGCACTGTTTCCCCATCTATTTGCCATGAAGTGATGGGACCAGATGCCATGATCTTCGTTTTCTGAATGTTGAGCTTTACGCCAACTTTTTCACTCTCCTCTTTCACTTTCCTCAAGAGGCTTTTTAGTTCCTCTTCACTTTCTGCCATAAGGGTGGTGTCATCTGCATATCTGAAGTTATTGATATTTCTCCCGGCAATCTTGATTCCAGCTTGTGCTTCTTCCAGCCCAGCGTTTCTCATGATGTACTCTGCATAGAAGTTAAATAAGCAGGGTGACAATATACAACCTTGACGTACTCCTTTTCCTATTTGGAACCAGTCTGTTGTTCCATGTCCAGTTCTAACTGTTGCTTCCTGACCTGCATACACGTTTCTCAAGAGGCTGGTCAGGTGGTCTCATATTCCCATCTCTTTCAGAATTTTCCACAGTTTATTGTGATCCACACAGTCAAAGGCTTTGGCATAATCAATAAAGCAGAAATAGATGTTTTTCTGGAACTCTCTTGCTTTTTTGATTACCCAGTGGATGTTGGCAATTTGCTCTCTGGTTCTTCTGCCTTTTCTAAAACCAGCTTGAACATCTGGAAGCTCGTGGTTCATGTATTGCTGAAGGCTGGCTTGGAGAATTTTGAGCATTACTTTACTAGTGTGTGAGATGAGTAGATGAGTGCAACTGTGCAATAGTTTGAGCATTCTTCTAAGTTACCTAATTTGTCTGGAATATAGGTCACTAGTGGTATTTTATGAACAATTATAATCCTTTTCATAATAATTTTGATCTTTATGTACAGTCTTTCTTAAAAAAATTTTTTTTTTTTTACTCTTTTGGCCACACCGCGTAGTGCATTGTATCATAGTTCCCTGACACTGAAAGTGAAAGTGTTAGTCACTCACTCATGTCCAACTCTTTGCAACCCCATGGACTGTAGCCCACCAGGCTCCTCTGTCCACGGAGTTTTCCAGGCAAGAATACGAGAGTGGGTTGCCATTCCTCCTCCAGGGCATCTTTCCGAGCCAGGGATGGAACCTGGGTCTCCTGCGTTGTGGGCAGACTACCGTCTGAGCCCCCAGGGCCAGGTGTCAAACCCACGCCCCCTGTACTGGCAGCAGAGTCTTAGCCACTGGACCACCAGGAAAGCCCCAAGGTCTTTCTGGATTTTAGTAATTTAAGTCTTCTTTCCTCTTTTTCTTGGTCAGTTTAGCTAAGGGTTTGTCAGTTTTGTTGATTTTTTCAAAGAGCCAGCTTTTGGTTTCATTGATTTTCTCTATTGCTTTCTATTCTCTAATTCCACTTATATCCACTCTAATTTTTATTATTTCCTTCCTTCTACTTCCTTTGGGTTTAGATTTCTTTTTTTTTTTTTCCTTAGGGTTGAAGATTGGGTTACTTTTCAATAAATGAAAGCTTGGCTCCATTTAGCCGTAGCATCTAAGTAAGCTGGTGAAAGTGTGAAAGTGTAAACTCGGTCAGAAGTGTCTGACTCTTTGCAAACCTATGGACTATAGCCTGCCAGGATCCTCTGTCTATGGAATTCTTCAGGCAAGAATACTGGAGTGGATAGTCATTCCTGAGAATTCTCCAGGGGATCTTCCTGACCCAGGGATTGAACCAGGGTCTCCTGCATTGCACACATATTCTTTACTGTCCTGAGCCACCAGAGAAGTCCAAGCAAGCTGGTGATGGTGTATAAACCCTGAGGTGTGCATCAGAGCACTGGCTCTGGATCTACATCTGATTTTCCTATTCCTGTGCTCTCAGAGAAAACAGGGGCCCCACAGCTGCTAAAATCTATACATTTCATATCACTTGACTCTGGTCTCATCAGCACTAGGACTTTCAGTCTTAAGGAAACCAGCTGAATTCAAATGCTTATCATTTCAAGTCTGAGACTGACCATCTCCTTAAAATCGTCTCTTCACTTTTAGTTTCTTTCCTTTTTAATTCCCTCTTTACTGTTGATGTAAAGAATCTGCTTGCAATGCAAGAGACCCTGATTCGATTCCTAGGTCGGAAAGATCCACTGCAGAAGGGGTAGGCTACCCACTCTAGTATTCTTGGGCTTTCCTTGTGGCTCAGCTGGTCAAGAATCCAACTGCAATGTGGGAGATCTGGGTTCAATCCCTGGGTCAGGAATATCTCCTGGAGAAGGAAAAGGCTGCCCACTCTAGTATTCTGGCCTGAAGAATTACATGGACTTTATAGTCCATGGGCAGAGAAAGCAATGGCACCCCACTCCAGCACTCCTGCCTGGAAAATCCCATGGACGGAGGAGCCTGGTAGGCTGCAATCCATGGGGTAGCTAGGAGTCAGACACGACTGAGTGACTTCATTTTGACTTTCCACTTTCATGCATTGGAGAAGGAAATGGCAACCCACTCCAGTGTTCTTGCCTGGAGAATCCCAGGGACGGGGGAGCCTGATGGGCTGCCGTCTATGGGGTCTCACAGAGTCGGACACGACTGGAGCGACTTAGCAGCAGCAGCAGCAGCAGCAGCAGACCATTTTAAACTTCAGGAGGAGTTTACATCAGTATGTACAGGCTTGATGACTTCTACATATTCAACATATATTTACTGGAATTGGAGTAAGTAGAATCATTCTAAAGAACTGCTTCTGTATGGCATTTATTTGCTTATTAACTTGATCATGAAGTCTCAGGTTGGTTTACAAGGTCTTTCTGATCTATTTATCCTTGCCAATTCTTTAACCCCACAATCCCACCCCTACCATATACTCCTTATGAGAGATACCCTCCCTCAGTCCCTCCAAAATATATCTGCTGTTTTTTGCTCCTGGCCTTTGCTCTCCCTGTCCCCTTACCTGGATTGACTCTTTACCTATTCAAATCATATTCACCTTCAAGACCCATCCCAAGTACCACTTACTTCTGAAGCACTCCCCACGGTGCTTGCCAATAGTGATCTCTTCCTTCTTGGACTCTCAGAGAAAGCGCTGAAGGATCCCCCAGCTGCTCCAATCTATACATTTCATATTATCTGACTCACAGGCTCCCACTGTCATTACCAGGTACATTAACAATCATATTTCACTCAGAACTTTATTATCTGTGTACCATCCACAGGAAAAACGTATCCAGTAGGCACAGTGATACTTGTAAGGACCTATGAAATTGTCTTAATATTAACACCAGAAGGTAAAAGTGAATAATAAATAAAATATTCAACATATATTATTTATAAATTTGTTTTTATAGCAATGAAGTCATAACATTATACACATGCTGTTGTTGCTGTTTAGTTGCTAGTTATGTCTGAGTCTTTTGTAACCCCATGGACTGTAGCCCATTAGGCTCCTCTGTCCATTAGGGTCTCCAGCATTGGCAGGCTGATTCTTTATGGCTGATCCACCAGGGAAGCCCACATATATATATATTTAGGGGGTTCCCAGGTGGTGCTAGTGGTAAAGAACTTGCCTATCAATGCAGGAAACATACTAGACACCAGTTCAATCCCTGGGTCAGGAAGATACCCTCAAGGAGGAAATCGCAACCCACTCCAGTATTCTTGCCTGGAAAATCCCATAGACAGAGGAGCCTGGCAGGCTAGGGTCACAAAGAGTGAGACATGACTGAAGCTACTTAGCATGCATGAACATACTTTTTAATGGCAGAAGTGGCCCATGAAGGTACACATCCAAATGCTAGGGACTACAGAAGTCATAATGGAGCCCTGGCTATCTTATATTGCCCAATGATAGTAAGTCCTATTTTCCTAATTAGAATATCCAAAGGCTGCCAGCAATCCTCAAACCAGAGTTTGCTAACACCTAAAGCTCAACATTCAGAAAACGAAGATCATGGCATTGGTCCCATCATTTCGTGGGAAATAGATGGGGAATCAGTGGAAACAGTGCCAGACTTTATTTTTGTGGGCTCCAAAATCACTGCAGATGGTGACTGCAGCCATGAAATTTTTTAAAAGACGCTTACTCCTTGGAAGAAAAGTTATGACCAACCTAGATAGCATATTGAAAAGCAGAGACATTACTTTGCCAACAAAGGTCCGTCTAGTCAAGGCTATGGTTTTTCAGGTGGTCATGTATGGATGTGAGAGTTGGACTGTGAAGAAAGCTGAGTGCCAAAGAACTGATGCTTTTGAACTGTGGTGTTGGAGAAGGTCCTTGACAGTCCCTTGGACTGCAAGGAGATCCAACCAATCCATTCTAAAGGAGATCAGCCCTGGGTGTTCTTTGGAAGGAATGATGTTCAAGCTGAAACTCCAGTACTTTGGCCACCTCATGCGAAGAGTTGACTCAATGGAAAAGACTCTGATGCTGGGAGGGATTGGGGGCAGGAGGAAGAGGGGATGACAGAGGACGAGATAGCTGGATGGCATCACGGACTTGATGGATATGAGTTTGAGTGAACTCCAGGAGATGGTGATGGCCAGGGAAGCCTGGCGTGCTGTGATTCATGGGGTTGCAAAGAGTCGGACACGACTAAGTGACTGAACTGGACTGAACTGAACTGAACTGAAGAAACCCCAGACATATTAATGAAATTCTATGACATATTTTTCAATATTTCAAAGAGCTTAGTAGAAAAGTATATTTACCCACAATAAGCCCACATGCACCAACTGAAATGTCAGTACTCTTTGTCTTTGCCTGGAACTATACTAAGTCAGTTGGCAACAATGGTGATCTCATGCTGCTGAGTGGTTCTGATACGTGGAATACACAAGGAATTTTTGAGATGTAATCAGAGATGGCAATGGCACCCCACTCCAGTACTCTTGCCTGGAAAATCCCATGGATGGAGGAGCCTGGTTGGCTGCAGTCCATGGGGTCGCTAAGAGCCGGACACAACTGAGCGACTTCACTTTCACTTTTCACTTTCATGCACTGGAGAAGGAAATGGCAACCCACTCCAGTGTTCTTGCCTGGAGAATCCCAAGGATGGGGGAGCCCGGTGGGCTGCAGTCTATGGGGTCGCACAGAGTCGGACACGACTGAAGCGACTTAGCAGCCAGCAGCAGCAGCAGCAGAGAACCAGATGCCACTACAAATCCATAGGTCAATCACAGAATACCTAGATATAAGTACCACTTACAGAAGCCAGGTAAAATTATGGTAAAGAGAGAGAGTACCCATGTGTCTTCAATCATACACTATTTATTATTTAATAATTGTATGTATGCAAGTTCAATAACTGCATTGTGCAGTTTCAAACAGCATATTACATTTTTATTATTATGGACCATTGTTTAATATCTGGGCTTAAGTTGGGATGGGAAAGTGTTACTATGTTAAACAGAACATTTGAAAACATGGAGTTCGTGGAGGAGTGGTAGCTGGGAAGAAAAAGGTAAACTATAAAAGGGGTCTATGGTAGTGAAAATACTGGAACCCAATGGGTACTTAGCAGACAGCTTTAGTTCCTTCCCCTGCCCAATACCAATTACCATACAGCTGAAGGATCACAACAGAAATGTCAGTCGACTAATAGCAGTGTGGCACCAGTGGTCAAGTGACAGCATAGCAGCCACATTATGAGTAGATGCTCAACAAATACTGTTTGATGTATTGTCTACCAGACACAATTTTGCTCATTTGAAATCTGGAGCTCAGGGACCTTATACATTTCAGTGTTAAATGACTCCTGAGTGGGGATGATTTCCAGGAAGGGCTTTCTGATGTCAACCAGGTCTCACCAGCCAGTGAAGACAAATTTGTGAAGACAGTTCAGAGATTTTCTTTTTACCTTCTCCAATCCTTTCTCCAAACACTGTCCCCAACTAGATGGTCTCATGGAGTCAACTGCTTCAAAAATGGGCATGTTTCCCCCAATTCTGGAGGAGGTTTAGGGTGGTTTGTTAAGCAGCAACAGATAATGCAAAAAACTAATAAATATAGTTGACCCTTCCCTTTTAAAAAAAAATATTTTCAGAAAACCTGAGGTCAGAATTGGAAGTGATCTACAGAGACCATTCTATGACTTTTTGTTTCAATGGTTTATGAGGTTAACTGGAAAGGCATCAAACATTATGTCTCATTCCAATTCTGGAGTTCATTTGATTTTAACTGAAAAAAGTTTTATCCATTTTATATGAAAAGAAATGCCACAAGCTTAATTTAAATATTATTCTAATACAACTCAACACTGAATTATAAATTTAATGGTTGAAGGTTAAATAACCTCCAGAATTTTTTCCTGGGAAACCGACAGCATGTGCAGAAATAGGCATAGTATTTTCTTCCCTGAAAGTTCTCAGAAAAGCAAAAGATAACAACTCTGTGATCAAATTATCCCCACAGCCTTAATTAAAGTCAGATGCTAAGGGAGAGTTCAAGTTCCTTCATTTTATTTACTAATCCACAAAGAGAAGCGTCAGGAAAATGTTCTTCAATTCTTATTTGCATACTTCCTAATAGGGCTCATTTATTTTTATTTATGTGTTTATATATGTTTATAACACCTTCACCACAATAAACAAATATATCTCTGCCTAAATACAGCAATAAGCATATTTCCACAGAGATTATGAAAATATGGCTGTTTTCCCCTATTCATCTACATGTAAAAATTCTGGCAAGCATTTCCTGTTGAAAACCCCAACATTTTTATTACAAAGTTTTCCCAAGGTGTCTCCAGTGAAGCTGGAGAAAATATATGCATTTGTATAGGTTCAGATATAACAGCAAATCCTGACTGTACTGCCTCCATTTGCAGTAGGAGTTATGTTCAGGGTTGCCATAGCAGCCACCCACGCTCACACACACACAAAGGGGTGGTGGAAACGAGAGAAAAGCAGTTAGCAGAGAACAGAATCTATTGTTAAAAAGACAGCAGTACCTTTCAATGTAATTATAAGCAGGAATCCTGATTTTCAGTCTGAACTGCTGTTTAACGATAGAAGATTTCTGAGTGCTAGATTGTTATCACATTTTTTTTTCCTCTAAACATATCTACCACCTAAACCTTTGGTTTTAACTTTTATGGATGCAGAGGTTATGCAGGACCAGGAGGGGATTCAGCTAACCACACACACATAAGGGCTGTTGCTGCTGCTTAGTCGCTTCAGTCGTGTCCAACTCTGTGAGACCCCATGGACTGTAGCCCACCGGGCTCCTCTGTCCGTGGGATTCTCCAGGCAAGAACATAGGAGAGGGTGGCCATTCCCTTCTCCAGCGATCAATAATCAACTATTACACAAATAGTAAAAATAATAAAGAAATTCTAAAATAAATAAGAACTAGTAAAGTATTAAATAAATAAAAGTAAAGCACTAGTGCCTGGCATATACTAAATGCTCAATAAATGTTTGCTAATAATAACTGTTATTGTTAAAACATCTCCAAGTGCTTATTACAGACTAGAACAGTGTGTGTGTGCGCGTGCTCAGTCACTTAGTTGTGTCCGACTCCTTGAGACCCCATGGACTGTAGCCTGCAAGGCTCCTCCGTCCATAGACTTTTCAGGCAGGAATATTGGTGTGGGTTGCCATTACTCTCCCATGGGATCTTCCCAACCCAGGGATTGAACCAGCATCTCCGGTGTCTCCTGTACTGGCAACTGGATTCTTTACCACTGTGCCAGCCTGGGAAGCCCCAAGTCTAGACTAGATAAGTGTGACTTTTAATTCAGACATAGCTTAAATAAGTGCCTTTAAGTAAGCTGGTAAAACAAACAAAAAACAGATAAGAAGTTGCTAAACAAATGCCAGCAGACACACCATTTTGGCAGAATAGAAACACCAAGAGTTTCACTACACTAACACATTAACTACCATTGGCATACCCTAATTACACAACAAAATCTATATCAGTGCTCAGATAATTATGTAACAGTATCTGGTGTCTGAGAGTATTCTGGAATTTGTCTCAAGTCACTGGCTTGGTCACATGTCTATATGCAAGATGTGTTTACAATTAATGTGTGTTAGTTGCTTACTTGCGTCTGACTCTTTGCGACCCCATGAACTGTATAACCTGCCAGGTTCATCTGTCCATGGGATTTCCCAGGCAAGAATACTGGAGTGGGTTACCATTTCCTTCTCCAGGGGATCTTCCCAACCCAAGGATCTAACCTAGGTCTCTTGCATTGCAGGCAGATTCTTTAACCATCAGAACCACCAGGGAAGACCTTTACAATTAACATCCAGATACAAATACAAACATAAGATTTAGATGTGATGACAATGAAAGAAAAATATTTTACTGTTCCTGATTCACACAAGTTTTAAATCTTCATATTAAGGCTAACTGCTCCACCTTCTAGAGGAGCTGGAACAGTCAAGCAATTTAGAGACTAAGAAAGAACACACATGGATTAGAAGATTTTATATCAAGTCTACAAGTACCTTAAAATGTGCAGCAGAAAGCAAAACTAATGGGCTAAAGAAATCAGGGGCAATTAGAGGAACAGTGTTGGGAGCAGTATGAGGGTAAGAAGAGAGTTGTAACTGGAAAACTGTACAGAAGAGAAAATGAATAGAATGAGATTTGTTCCTTAATGCTATAAAAATTTTCCTGATGGGATTTCTTTTAAACTCCAAGAAGTGAATGGTAGAATTAGCTTGGCTTAAACGTTTTAAAAATGTTAAAACGCACACCCTTATGACCTCCAAAATGACTCTGCCATTGTGAGTATTATGTAGGATGCTATAGTTCCACTCTTAAATTGTCTTTTATCTAGAAATCTTTATTTCCAATATCAAGCAGAGGTGTCACGGGAAATATTCTCTCTTTTAGAGATAAACTGACAAGCTTACGTTAGGAACATTAAAAACATTTCCATAAACAAATAGCTCTTTGAGGGGAAAAATAATTCTGAGTTTTTCCAAGCAATTAGAAATTAGTCAAATTTGGCTGACGTTGGCCCTGAGATTTCTTGTCAATGAGCTGAAATCAGAAGTAGTTACTGGCACCATTTACTAGGAGAACTCCAAAAGGAAAAATGTTCTGCACTTCTTACTGGAGCTAAGAAAAAGTCTTCAAAGAACACTTTTGGAGTACAACTTTATAGCTTCAAGGCAGCCTCTGGTGATAAAGGTTAAGAACAATGGATACAAACACTGGGGACAAGAGCTGCCTGCCCAGCATTAATGCACTCAGTAGTGACCACTTCCTTCCACCTAAACGTCCTAAGACAGCTGCACCTACGGTCTGGCTCTTACCACTAGAATGACGGCAAATACTCAAGAATGAATAAAATGTGTATAATTTTTAAGGGCATTTTGGTTAGTTCTCTAACAAAATACTAAAACAGTGGCTGAGATACTAAGATGATAGAGCTACCAATAAAAAAGAACTTTCTAGAAAAAGAGTGCCGCTTTCCCTACCTTCACCAGGGAACACTGGAAGTTGAGTAGGCAGCAAAGAGGCCTCAGTAGTTCTCTTAATTACACTATTATAAGTTTATAAGGACTGCAAAGGACAAATTTGTTTCCATTAAGCCCTATTTAATATAAAGACAAACATATTCTCAAATGGAAATGCTAATGGCTATATTTTTTAATACAACAAACTACCCACACATAATCTCATGAGAGTTGACTGACTTAATTTTAGTCACAGTACCAACAGCTTTTATTAAAGATAAATTAAATGGCCTGCAGAAAACTGTTAATGTGACTTCCATTATGGCAGGGAGAAATAATTTCTACTTTGGGAGAATTACCAGAAAGACAAATTAAGAATGGCTTCTAATCCTTACTTACTGTCAGATACATAGCTGCATAGACACTGAGAGCCGCTTCTTTGGATGGAAATGTCTTCCTTGCTCTCATGATGAGATCTGGGTTGCCTGTGCAGGCTTCTTCCCCACTGATGAACTGCGTATATTGCTGACACCCAAGTGCCGTGTAGTTGGGTTTACACAGGGCAAGAAAATGGGGAGCCAGGTTTCCTGTGACAACTTGTCCAGCATTTACAAAGATATCTGTTGCAAACAGTCCAAATGTATAAATTCCTGAGGAAGAAAAACACGCCATTTTAAACTCTTTGCTTTGTTGTGCTTCAGTTTACAATAAACCAACATGGAAATATTTTAGAAACTATGGAATAGTTCATACATGTCCATACGTATGGTTCCTTCCATTTCACTCCCTCCAGCTTCCCCCTTTGCTTTCTGAAGTAGTGGGAGTGTTAAATTATTTAACATATTGAGTTGTCTGCCACTGGCTACATTTTTATGCATGGCAGGTTTATAAGACATAAGATAAAAGAAGAAAATATATTCTAAGACTGTGTTTGGGTAATGTGATGTTTTAAATGGAGACGTGTTTCCCTTGAGAGGGTTCAGTCTATCACCTTCTACTAATGTTAGCAATCTTTCTTTTTTCCCTATTTTTGAATATCTTACTAACATAATACAGAGCAGTCATCTCCCTTTAATTATACCTCTTAAGCCCATTCTAACTAGTATTAACTCAGCTGGAGGTGCCAATTAGCAAAATCCTAGGCCATCAGTTTTAAAAAATCATGTAACTGCTAAGTCCCAGCTTATTTTTTATGTATTGAGTTTCAATCTCTCAAGTTTGGGACAACTTAGTAAATAATAAAGCACTTAGATTATGATTTTTAAATTATCTTCACAATATTAAAATTTACTTGCTTTGTTTACCTGGACATGAAATATTAAGTACATAAATTTCCCCCCTTTTGTAAGGAATATGTCAATTTACTCAAAAACTGAAACTATTTTCTAAATTCAATATAATTGGCCACTAATGCCAAAACTTATCTCTCTATTTAGGTAAGAAAGGCAAAACAGATTCTTTGGCATCATTGTCAAACTTCCAGCTACAATCTACAAGGATGTGGTATCAATGTAAAGAAATCCATTCTTTCATAATTTTTGATAATAAAATCCATCAAGGACATTTTAAAACTATACCAAAATACTACTTTCCAAACAGCTGGTTCATTAAAAAGGCATATAATTCTATTATGATAATTAGATGATTTTTTTCTTTGTCATGTATTTCTGGATTGTTTGTTTCCTAAGGCTTTACATAATTATTGACTGTTATGTTGCAAATCAGCAGGAAAAAAATATTTTTCCAGGATTAGATACGTGACTATCCTTTTCATTTTCAAAGTATTATATAAGATTATAAAAGGTTCTAACACCCAAATCCGCACACAGCAAAACTCCATGAGTATATAAACCACAATGAAACAAAGACCTTAGTTCTTTATTGAAAACATTTACAAGGAAGAGCTTTCTTTCCATCTTACCAGCATTCCATGAGTCATACAAGTAAATGTTATTAAAATCAGAAATTTGACAGAGGTAGAGAAAAAGAGAGAATGAAGCTCAATACAATGTTATTGTATATACTCTCACCTTTCAAATCTCATGGCCTAGCATAGGAACCTAAATGTCAAGTGTTCATCTCTCTTCCCTTGAAATCTAGGCTAAGATGCACTCATTTTATTTAACTAAACCATTCTTTTATCTGGTATAATAAGTTTTCCTGTCTAGAAAGGAATATTTGATAAAGATATGGAAATGTCTCTTGATATTTATAAAGCTCCCAAATGTGCTTCAGAATTAAAATAGTGCATCAGGCCCAAGTCCAATATTGAAGTTGACTACAAAGATACTTATTAAAGTGAGATCCCATGAGTGTATCCTCCAGATACACTGGAGTGTGACCTCCAGAATAAAGTCACTAAAAAAGAGTGATGTCTTATTCTATAGTAATGCTTTTCTTGCAAGCTTCGCTTTTATTATAGTAAACTAGAAACATCCAAATCATGATAAACAAAGAAACAAGAAACAAATCAAGTACTTCTAAATATCTTTTAAATCACATAAGTAAGAAACATGCACAGGCTTATATGCATACTTTATGCCATTCAGGCGGAGCTTGTTTTATTGAGCTTCACTTTATTGGACTTCACGAATAATACTTTTTTTTTTTTTTTTTTTTTTTACAAATGGGAGGTTTGTGGCAACCCTGTGTTGAGCAAATCTACTGGCACTATTTTTCCACTAACATTGGCTCACTCTGTGTGTCTCTGTCACATTTTAGCATTTCTCTCAAGATTTCAAAGATTTTCATTATGATTTATTTGTTATTGGTAATCTATGGTAGTTCTTTGGGTGCAAGACATACTGTACTCATATAAGGCAGTGAACTGCTTTACCAACTACTCATTCCCCTATATTTCTCTCCCTCTCCTCCAGCCTCCCTACTCTCTAAGACACAACATTATTGAAACTATGCCAATTAAAAATCCTACAATAGCCTCTAAATATACAAGTGAAAGGAACAGTCACACATCTCACCCTTAATCAAAAGCTAGAAAGGATGAAGCTCCATGAGAAAGACATGTTGAAAGCTGAGACAGGCTGGAAAGCTAGGTCTCTTGTGCCATTTAGCCAAGTCATGAATGCAAAGAAAAACCTCTTTAAGGAAATTAAAAATGCTACGCCAGTGAACATACAGATGATAAGAAAGTGGAACAGCCTTATTGCTGATTTGAAGCAAGTTGCAGTGGTCTGGACAGATCCAATCAACCACAGTACTCCCTCAAGACAAAGCCTAATCCACAGCAAGGTCTTAACTCTCTGCAGTTCTACAGAGGTGAGTAAGTTGCAGAAGAAAAGTTTGAATCGAAGCTAGCAGAGGATGATTCATGAGGTTTAAGGAAACAAGTCATCTCCATGGAAGGAAAGTACAAGCTGAAGCATCAAGTGCTGATACAGAAGCTGCAGTGTTATTCAGATGACTTAGCTGAGATCATTAATGAAGGTATCTACATTAAAGGACAGATTTTCAGTGTAGATAAAACAGCCTTCTATTGGAAGAAGATACCACCAAGCACTTTCAGATCTAGAAAGAAGAAAAATGCCTGGCTTTAAAGCTTCAAAAGACAGGCTGACTCTCGTCTTTGGAGCTAATGCAGCTGGTGAATTTAAGGTGAAACCAATGCTCACTTACTACTCTGAAAAGTCTAGGGCCCTAAAGAGTTATGCTAAATATACTCTGCCTGTGCACTATAAATGGAACCACAAAGTCTGGACAACAGATTATCTGTTTATAACATGGTTTACTAAATATTTTAGGCCCATTGGTAAAACTTGCTGCTTAGAAAAAATATTCAAGTTATTACTGCTCACTAACAATGCACCTGGTCATCCAAGAGCTCTGATGGAGATGCACAATGAGACTAATGTTGTTTTTATGCCTGCCAACACAACATTCATTCTACAGGTCATGGATCAAGGAGGACTTTTGATTTTCAAGTCTTACTGTTGCAGGGACGAGCCAATTCTGATTCCACGTTGGATCTGTTTCTTTGATTTTAATCTTCACTTTTCATTGTTTTTTTTTTTTAACTATATCACACATAATGGTCTGTCTCCAGGAACCCTGCCCCTCTGCCTTTGTTAGAGACAGTCTAACCCAGCCCACCTGTGAATGGCTGCACAGAAGAAGAAATTAACATATCCCCTATTTCGCAAGATAAATACCTTTTTACTTTACTTCCTCACCTCCTTTCCCTCTCTGTTCTATAAAAGACGTTGGCACCCAGACTCCAATAAGATGGTCATTTTGAGATATTAGTCTGCCATCTTCTTGGTCAGCCAGCTTTCCAAATAAAGTCATATTCCTTGCCTCAACACTTGGTTTCTTGGTTAATTGGCTCGTTGTACAGTGAGCAGAGTGAGCTTGGTCTCAGTAACATTATTATTTAAGAAGTACATTTCATAAATTTGTAGCTGCCATAGATAGGGATTCCTCTGATGGTTCTGGACAAGAGGAATTTAAAATCTTCTGGAAAGGACTCACTATTCTAGATACCATTAAGAACATTCACGATTTATAGGCAGAGGTTAACATATTAACATTAATAGGAGTTTGAAAGAAATTGACTTCAACCATCATGGATGATTTTGAGGGGTTCAAGAACTAAGTGGAGGAAGTAACAGCAGATGTGGTGGAAATAACAAAAGAATTAGAAGCGGAGCCTGAAGATTTGACTGAATCACTGCAATCTCATGATAAAACTTGAATGGGTGAGGATTTGCTCCTGACAGATGAGCAAATAAAGTGGTTTCTTGAGATTGGAATCTACTCCTGGTGAAGATGTTGTGAAGATTGTTGAAATGATAACAAAGAATTTGAAATACTACATATAGCAGCAGCAGGGCTTGAGAGAACTGACTATAACTTCAAAAGAAGTTCTATCATGGGTAAAATGCTATCAAGCAGCATTGCATGATACAAAGAAATCACTAAAGAAAGGAAGAGTCAATCACTATGGCTAACTTTGTTATTATCCTATTTTAAGAAATTGTCACAGCCACCTCAATCTTCAGATTCTACCAATATGATCGGTTGAGGCAAGACTCTCCACCAGCAAAAAGATTACAACTTATTAAAGGTTCCAATGATGATTAGCATTTTTTAGCCATTTTTATTTTTAAAAGTGTTTTTAATTAAAGTATGTATTTTTTCAATAGACTAAAATATAGTATAAATATAACTTCTATATGCACTGGGAAACCAAAAAAGTCACATGACTCACTTGATTGTGATATTCACTTTACTGTAGTGGTCTAGAACTGAGCTCAAATATCTTAGGAGGTATGCCTGCATATTCTTTAAAAATATGGGCACAAGCGAACAAAAAATTTTTACTTAAGTAGGCATGATATAATTTAACAGAATTTAGGAAAGTTCAGTTTCATCAAAAACACTTCAGTTCTAAGTATATTGTTGCTTATTTTGTTATTAAATGATTCTCATGCAAAGATTAAATGGGTCAAGAATACAGTATTGATATATGTGACAAATATAACTTGTAAAGTTTTATATAAAAGTTATCCTTTCAACAGTATAAATGAGAGCTATGGGGATATATAAGTGGATGGCAATAAAAAGAACACTCAGATATGAAGACCTTTCATCTCCGGAGAGCTTTAAAATCATGATGACATCTGATTAGTCTTTAATGGGCTTTCATATAGATTAGGTGATCTAAGCAGTGTTCAGAAAGCTAAGATCATGGCATCTGGTGCGATCACTTCACGGGAAATAGATGCGGAAACAGTGGAACCAGTGGTAGACTTTATTTTTTGGGGCTCCAAAATCACTGCAGATGGTGATTGCAGCCATGAAATTTAAAAAAGCTTACTCCTTGGAAGGAAAGTTATGACCAACCTAGATAGCATATTCAAAAGCACAGACATTACTTTGCCAACAAACGTCCGTCTAGTCAAGGCCATGGTTTTTGCAGTAGTCATGTATGGATGTGAGAGTTGGACTGTGAAGAAAGCAGAGTGCTGAAGAATTGATGCTTTTGAACTGTGGTGTTGGAGAAGACTCTTGAGAATCCCTTGGACTGCAAGGAGATCCAACCAGTCCATCCTAAAGGGAATCAGTCCTGGGTTTTCATTGGAAGGACTGATGCTAAAGCTGAAACTCTAATACTTTGGCCACCTCATGTGAAGAGTTGACTCATTGGAAAAGACCCTGATGGTGGGAGGGATTGGGGGCAGGAGGAAGAGGGGACAACAGAAGATGAGATGGCTCAATGGCATCACCAACTCGATGGACAGGAGTTTGGGTAAATTCCAGGAGTTGGTGATGGACAGAGAGGCCTGGCGTGCTGCGATTCACGGGGTTGTAAAGAGTTGGACACGACTGAGCAACTGAACTGAACTGAAATGAACTGAAGCACAGTATCTCCACAGTCCCCATTTTGATCCCATCAATATGAGAATAACATTGAAGGGTTATAGTATCCTTAATCTCAATACTAATAAGAATTTATCCTAAATGTTGTTTAGTATATACAGTTGTATTTTTTCTTATTTGATAAAGCCAGGAAATAATAATCTAAATTAAGTTTACCTGTTTCAGTTAAAAACTTGCCTTGGCCAAATGTCTATTGAATTGAGATGATTTTCAGTAATTCATCAATATTCACAGGCATTCATGCTAGAATCTGAGATTTAAAGTATCATTAAATCTTGTCCCTTAATAAAATCACCAACACAGTTTTGTTGGTTTTACAAAAAAAAGCAACAATTGAGAAGTAGTTCATGGAGTGCTGCTTATTATAATTAACAAACACAGCATTTCTTTTCTTTGTCCAGCTATTCTTTTTCATCTTTTGTGATATTCAGTAATCAACCTAGACCATCATTTCTACCTAAGCATTGTTTCTGAAATTTAACAAGCACTAAATCATTTCTTTTATTTACATAATTTTTAATTTCTTTTAGAATATTAAATATCTAAGTGTGGTGGGATTTTTTTTCCCTTAAAATAATGTGGAAATGACACCATGAAGTGGAGTTTTGCAGAAACTAATATGAGAAAGGAGAGAAAATAATATGAAGTGTTTATTTTAAAACCAAACTGACACATTTCAAAGAAAATATAACCTAATATTTGCAAACAGTTAAAATGCTGGTCATTTTAAAGGTTAGCTTATACATAAACATTATTTCAGAAACAATAAAAAGAATTCAATGAACACATACCAAGAAATCGTACAGTTCTCCTCACCAGTGGGTTTATATAGCAACAGTCTCCAGTTAAAATAGTTTTCTCCTGGTTTTCAAAATCCCTTGTGGCCAGTTGTAGGCAAAACACAGCAGTTTCTCCAACTATTATCTTGCAAGGAAATAAAAGATTAAAGAATATTATAATTTAACCAGCATAAATGCAGAATATTTCTACTTTTACAAAAATGAATAAAAAGGAGTTCTTCTGAGTGGTAACAATCTTGATATAAAGCTGAACCATATTTGGTTGATCAAACCTTTTTATTATAACCTCCCCCCATATATATAAAACCCATATTTCTCTTAATTCAAAAATGTATGAAATTAATATGGTATGGGATAAGGGGTGGGATGGGATGGAGGTCCAAAAGGGAGAGGATATATGTATACATATAACTGATTCACTTCATTGCACGACAGAAACTAACACAGAATTATAAAGCAACTATACCCCAATTAAAAAACATCCCCCAGTAAGGAACTGGAGCAAGTGTCATGTATCATAATAATATTGATGAGGAAATGAGAGCTTGAGGAGGTTAAACAATTTGCTCCCCATAAGGCCAATCACAAGCCAGACAGAAATTTCTGACAGTCCTCCATCTGTTGACTCTATTTAATACCACAAACAACCACACTAGAAATAAGATTATGAGAAACGAAACCAGAGCCAATAGCACATCTTCCAATTTGTCATTGTTTAGGTCACTTTTTAGGTCATCTTATCAAGGTTAAATTCCCTGACACCCACTAGAGAAGTGATTTTGGGGTCTTTGTGGAAAGCAATATCTATCATTTCAAGATATTCAAAATTCTAAGTGGGAGGTAGACAAGGAGTGTTTGACTGATTCTGCCCTCTGAGCCTCCTCTTCTCCAGGGCAGGTATCATGGTGTCTCCACCGACAGGTTGGCTCCATCCCACAGTACACTGAACCCCGAGCTCAGTCTGTTAACACACTACAGTCCCTAGACTGTAGCAGACACCCAAGAATTCTGAGTGTATGAATTAATTCATCCTCGGTAGATCAGAGGTCTTCGTCTGCCTCTTTTACTTGATTCCTAATAACCAACATTTTCTGCCTTGTTTCTGCAGTGAAGGCTCTACCCTATACCCTAGTTCCTTTAACCAGGTTCTGTGTGCTTAGTTTCTGACTTGCTTACCCATTTACAGTTACCAGACTAAAAGCTGCCTTGTTCAGGCTACTCTTCCAAGTTTCCCTAATGATAACCTCTTGCTTGTCTGTATCTCTGCACGTTGCACTTTTCTGAGTTTTCTGTTTATGTCTTGAGCATACCTGACAAACACTGTCAAGGTCAATATTATCTGGCTACCACTAAAAGTGTGTGTGGGCTAGTTGTTCAGTAGTGTTGGACTCTTTGCGACTCTGTGGACTATATATCCCACCAGGCTCCTTTGTCCATGAGATTTCCCAGGCAAGAATACTGGAGAGGTTGCCATGCCCTTCTCCAGGGGATCTTCCTAAACCAGGGATTGAACCCAGGTCTCCTGCATTGCAGGCAGATTTTTCACCACCTGAACCACTAAAAGAATCCCACTCAAACTGGATTAAGAATAGGGAATTTAATCTAAGGTTGGCGGGTTATCTCAGAACCTAGTGTTGTAACGCACAGGATTAGGTCCAGGGTTGGAAATGTCTCAGGAGTCCAGGCAGCCATTCTCTCAGTCTCCTTCTTCTTTTCTGGAGTCATGCTCTCACCTCAATTCTCTGAATGTCTGACTCATTCTTGTCTCTCTGCAATCTGTGTCTCCTGCTTCTTAGTGTATATGAGTGCCCCAGCAGGCTTGCCCCAGCAAGAACTCTGTGTTGAACATGTCAGCTCAGTTCAAGGAAAATTCAACTAATTAGATTTACTGAACCTGGAGTCGAAATTCCTGGACGGTTCAGCTTGAGACAGGTGTCTCTTCTGGTCCAATTAATCAAGGTTAAGAAGGTGTGCTATGGTGTATGAAAACTGCCTTATGGGTATAAAGGTTAGTTTTCAAAGAGTCGCAGTGATGTCTACTTCAAACTCCCATCCATTACACCTTGCTGGACCTCCTCCCTGCTAGCTCTTGCCTAGACTAGCAATTTCCATCATGTTCTCTGGATACTGTGTTTTTTTGCCTACCTGGACTTTACCTAATCAAATGCATGTGCCTAGGCCCTAGCGTCTGCTTTTCTTTAGTGGGTACGTCTACTTTCCATGCTCTAATTCTCCCTCCCTTGCTGCGATATCTATGGGACCCCTCAACCAAATCATATTCTTAACTTCCCCCATCTCAACCTCCTAAGTCAAAACTCCCACTGCTACAACTCTCAGATAAATTCAAGTAATGAAAATAACACAATTCTTATTATGATGAACGCCTAGATGCCTCTGAGTTAAGGACACTGCACTGATCTTTAAAGAAGGGTTTATAATCCAGCTGGGAGGACACAAAATGAAACTATGGCAGAAGGCTGTACATGCTGAGTTTTGACTGGTGTGGATAGTAAGTGCCAGTAGAACATTTAGGAAGTGTCATGGACTCACTGAAGGCATCTATGGTGGCCATGAAATGGCGCCGCTAGGATCTCTGCTCTGGGAGGTTTTTGGTCTGATGGTCCCAGTTGTCACTCCTTTGGATTAATTACTGGGTCACAGGTTTCCCAGATGGTTCAGTGGGTAAGAAATCAGCCTGCAATGCAGGAGGCTTGCAGGAGACGCAGGTTTGATCCCTGGGTCAGGAAGATCCCTAGAGGATGGCCACTGCAGTATTCTTGTCTGGAGAATCTAATAGAGCCTGGCAGAGTATAGTCTATAGGGTTGCAAAGAGTTGGACACATCTGAAGTGGCTGAGAATGCATGTGACTAAGCACTGCCTGTGGGGTCTCCTAGAAATGGCTAAGCATGGTGGGGGAATTCAGGTGAGACTATTTCTCCGAGATGTGACATAAAGACTCCCCACAATTCTGGTCAAAGTTTTCTTGGAACCATGCTGTGCTCTGAGGTGCCTCCTACCCTATCCTTCCTTCCCTCTCTCCTTCACATGATCAGATCTTCATCATAATCTGAATGCTCTCCTTGCCTTCTCTGGCTTACCACCCTCCAACTTTTGTCTTTTACAAATGTTTCCCTTGATAAATCTCTTATATATTTAGTCACATTTGGTACCTGCTTCTAGGAGAGCCGGTAGCTCAGATGGTAAAAAATCTGCCTACAATGCAGGAGACTTGGGTTCAGCCCCTGGGTCAAGAATATCCCCTGGAGAAAAGGAAACAGCAACCAACTCCAGTATTTTTGCTTGGAGAATTCCATGGACAGAAAAGCCTGGCAGGCTATAGTTGATGGGGTCGCAAACAGACACAACAGAGCAACTCACACTTTCACTTTTTCCCCTAGGAGAACCTAAATTAACAGGACATAAAAGAAAGATAGGGGGTGATCCTTACTATACTTTAAGGAAGAATAATTAGTAGACAGATGGAGAGAATTCTGATGCAAGCCCTACAGAGAAGGCAGTATTAGAACAGGAAAGGAGAGAGCATTTCTCCCGGTAGCTCCCAAATTGACCTGAACATAGGCTAAGGTGGATTAAGTTTGCCTTGGAGGTAGAGGCTCTGGTCAGTGAATTGCAGACCTAAATTCTATGTTCTTTGATTTTTATTTTGATTCTTTTTCTCTTAGCCTGTCAGAAGCCCACTCTAGAGGACTTCATTTCTCCTAAGGCTTTCCCAAACCCTGCTACTAAATATTTCTCTCTCTCCCTTGGGCTCCAGATGCAAATCTCCACTTATTACATAGCAAAACCACTTATTACATAGCAAAATCTCTGCATGCTCAGATTGGCATGTTGAAGTGCTCTAAGTCTTCCTATCCGAAATGAAATTCCTGTCTCCCACCCTAAACCTCTTGTTACCTTGGACACACAGGCTGAAATTCTCCCCTTTACCCCGACACTAAACCTTCATTTCCTTCCTTTGCCTCTATCAGCTGTTAAATTCTATCAGCTTCCTTGCTCAGTCCAGTAAAGAATCCACCTGCAATGGAGGAGACTGCCTGCAATACAGGAGGCCCTGTTTGATCCCTGGGTTGGTAGATCCCCTGGAGGAGGAACGGTAACCCTCTCCATTATTCTTGCCTGCGAAATCCCATGGACAGAGGAGCCTCGTAGGTCACAGTCCATGGGGTCACAAGAGTCGAACGTGATAATGACTAAACCATCCCACCACCACCAGTGCTCTTATATTTTGATTATATTTCAAATATGTCCACTTCTACCATTCTCCCTATTTAAAAATTCAGTCCCTCATCATTTCTGTCCTGCATTAAAACATCATCAGAACTCACCTCTGTGCTTTCATATTCCCTGCTCAAATTGTGTGCAATCCAGGTCCTCTATAATTTCCAGTGTGTCTTCATAGGTAATGCAATAACAGGAGCTGTTTACAGACTATTTACAGATGAACCTAAACCCATCTTTTTCAGCTTCTCTTACAAACCTCCAGACATGCTATGTTACAGTCACAGCTAAACATTTTCATTCTCAAACATACCAAGCATTCCCGTATATTCTGGCTTTTGTACTCGGGCAATGGTAGGCAGTTCTGTTCTTAAGACATGATTTACATATTGCCTACTCTACTGCAGCTCTATTCCTGGGACAAGCCATCCCTCCCTCTCTGCATTCCAATAGCACTTTGTACATTTATTATGGTACTTTACACATGCTCTTATAAGTATCAGCAACATCTGTCTCCTCCACTTAATTGAGAGGTTCTCTGCGACAAGGATTGTATAATGTTTTCTTTATACTTTCATATTAAAGCACAGTGACTGGCAATGAATATGAATGGCTGCTAAAATGAATGAAATTTAGCTCAGTCTGCCCTTAGAGATAAGGACACCGATCCAGAGAGAAATAAAGAAGTTAATCATGTCTATTCCTGGCACAGCCAAAATCTGAATCCAAGATCAGAGCTATTTTCACCACAGCCTCTATCTAGGACTGTGTAAGCCTTTCCTCTAATTTTTCCAGGTTAAGCCAGATCACCTCCCTGCTCCACTCTGATACTCCTCAAGACTCAAGTCACACCCAGGAGTTCCATCGTCTTTCTATAGTTTTCAGGGAAACTTGTTGGGGCACAAAGCACCTTCACAGCTCCTGGGGTCTCTAGGTATGAGAGAGCTGAGTATAGAAAGACTTTCCTGATCCTTTTGACGCACATTCCAACCTTCCAACAAAGACCAAAAGAGCTTCACATCATCCTTTCTAACTCTGCCATTATTATTATTTTTTCAAGATTGTGTTTTCAGAGAAATTTCTTCATATTTCTACTGCAAGCTTTTGGTCCTTATATGTAACTGAGGTCTCACCACCATTGTCAAGAGAAGTTCTTAATCGGGAGTCACTGCCTGCCATTTTCATTAGACTCCCAGAGAAGCTCTTCGTGAAAGATCCTGATTGGCTGTTTTCTCTCCTGGGAGTGGGAGACAGGAAGCATGACAGGACAAAGACACATAAGCAAGAGATGGAGATGCTAAAAGCTTTGTCACTCCATCCTTTGTAGGTTTCCTTGATAAAATTCCCTTTCTCTGTGAACTTATAACTGAAAGCCGTTTCCAGAGAGAGCTGAGGGGACGAACAGTGCTAACTGAGCACGGACCCTCCCCCTGCCTGCCACAGGCCGCAGCTGGCTGCAGGGAGTGAGAAAGGAGTGGAACACTGGGAAGGACATCGGTGGCTCTGGTGGGGAAAATCGACTGATTTCCTGAGGGCCAGCAGTTCACAGGGGCCATTCCTCCCCTACCTCAGCAAAGATTCTGATTCACTGGGAAATAATAGAAAAAGGAAAAAAGACTCTAATGGTAGAGGGAGGTGTAGGCTGGCGCAGGAAGAACACAGCAGGAAGCCCTCAGGTCATTTCTTGCATCTGTTTTCCAGCTCCCCTCACATGGACTCACTAACCTCATCCCACCACCAGCCCTCCTCTGCCAAGAGAGGCGAAGGCCCCTGCTCCCCCAGTTCTATAGGAAACCCTGAAGCAACGTCCATGGAAGTTCACTCAAGATCTAGGACAATAGATCCAGAATGTGATAAGACGCCCACCAAGGGCTGGGGAGCTGATATTGAAGGGCTGTCACTACCTCACAGGGCTGCGTGTGAGCAAGTGCTGTTGCTTGAGTCACAGTCCCCTCCCCACCGCAACCTGACAGTCTACCTCCTTGGAGGAAACAGTTGTGCTCCTGAACCTCTCCCGCCCTGAAAATGGAAGCCCTACAGTCCACTGAGCAACCAAAATGGAGTACTGTGTTCTAAGTACTATGTCCTAGTACCATGATACATCCTCCTCCAAATGAGCCATCTGTCATGCTTTACTGAACTCACGGCTGACACCACGAAGCTCCATGAACCCTCTCTTGTTTATCAAGGTGTACCTATACACCGCCCCCCCTCTTCCTAAATGACCCATCCATGTCTCCATCTCATCTTTGAGGATAGATCTGGTACCCAGTTCTGTTTTTATCTTCTACCCTGTTCCCCAGTGAGTAAAATGCCCCAGCTGGCTGATGAATAGCAAGCTACAAAAATACAGCTGTGAATCATAAACCACTAAGTATAAATATCTCTATTATGAGCACATGCTGCCCTCATACCTCAACTCCCAAAGGCTGACCCTCTGGGAGATGTATTTCTTCATGACACACTGAACCAAGTTTTTTCTTATGACATCACAGTCAAACTCCAAACAGCTTCATGTTTTCATTTATAAAAAAATCCAATGAGAAATTCCTCTCCCCTTCAACTGCTGGCCACTCAAACATACCCATGCTTCATCAGCTTGAGATTAGTACAAGAAAAATATTTCCAATGTACTACTGCAGCAGAAACCATGCAATCAGTGTGACTACTTGGCACGCATCTCACACACTTCAGATATATGTCAGATAATACCTGGAAAGCAACTTGCATTCATAAAAGTTTAGTAATGGCACACAGTTAAATTTTAAAATGTAGGAGGGTACCAGGAGTTTATATGTGGAGTCCTATCAAACACATCATGCATTCTTGGTTATTATAAAGACACATATATGGAGAGTGAGCTCATTTCCCATCTAGCCAAGGAAAGTTCTAAGCTATACTAGGAGGGAAAAAGCTACATTGGGTACTGTCTTATTAACTTTGTATCATGATATAGAGAAACAAGTTTCTCCCATGTACATATGGATTTCATACTTGCTAAGTAAGAAAGTTGCTAACTTCTTGGAACAGTTTCCGAGTAAAACTGAGGTTCAGAGAGATGAGAATAAATTGAACTAAAAAAATAATACTTGGCTTCCCTGGTGGCTCAGATGGTAAAGAATCTGCCTGCAGTGCGGGAGACCTGGGTTTGATCCCTGGGTCAGGAAGATCCCCTGGAGAAGGGAATGTCTATCCACCCCAGTATTCTTGCCGAGAGAATCCCATATCTCATAGACAGAGAAGCCTGGTGGGCTAGGGTCCATGGGGTCGTCAGACATGACTAAGTGACTAACACTTTCCCTTTCCCAAAGAAGTAATAGTTGTACGATCCCTCCTAGCATTTAAGAAACTATGGCTATGTCTTGCTACAACCTGTAAATGTCAGAATTTGACCACCAAAAACTTGTGTTCTCAATTTCATAGCATAAAGTAGCTACTTAGCCTGGACCAACATTCCCTGCACACCTGCCTCTAGGTGACTTATATCAAGGGATGAGTGACTTATGACAGTTTCAGACCTACAAGGCAACAAATCAGGTGTCTTTCTGTATGTTCTCTGCCTCTATCTGCTGACTAGAGCAAAGAGATTTCTGGGTCCAGCAGTCGTTGGTGCCACAAAGTGGAAGGAGGCCAGGTCCCCGGAGGTAGCGGGCCTGCACTGGACTACTTCGTGAGTGGATGATAAACTCTAGTGTATGAAGTCACTGAATTGTGGGGCTAGTCCCTGAAATGTGATAGTGGCTAGAACTTGCTAATTTACCTGTTTTTCATAAAAAAGGGTTAAGTCTCAGGCTTAGAGTGTTCTGCAGAAAATAACGGTCTAGAATTTAAAAAAATTGATTTTCACTGTATTTATTTTATGGTTACCTTCTATATCAAGTGATGCTGGTATTCCATTTACAGTAATACATTTTCTTTTATAATAATGTTGGTAAAGTAGATTGGCTTGAAGAAGAAATAAATGATAGTTGAGGTGATATGCGGCCATGATAGAAATCATGAAGGTGAGTCCCTGAGAGGCAAATCTGGGAAACTTTTAATAATAGCTAATATAAAGCTCCGACAAAGCAAAGGAAACAAGATGAAATGCAGCCTATGGAATGGGAGAAGACACATACAAATCATGTATCCAATAAGGGGTTGGGAAGATCCCCTGGAGAAGGGAAAGGCTACCCACTCCAGTATTCTGGCCTCTGGAAATCCATGGACTGTACAGTTCATGGGGTTGCAAAGAGTCAGACACAGTGAGCAACTTTCATTAACACTAATTCAAAACATATAAGAACTCACACATCTCAGTAGCAACAATAACAACAAAAACCAACCCAATTAAAAGTGTATGAAGGAACTGAATAGGCAGTTTTCCAAAAAAAAAAGATATACAAAAGACCAACAGGTACATGAAAAGGTGCCCAACATCATTAAGCAACAGGGAATGTAAGGCAAAACCACAGTGAGAGATCACCTCACACTTGTCAGAATGGCTATCATAAGAGATGACAAGTGTTGGCAAGGCATGGAGAAAAGGCAACCCTTGTGCATTGCTGGTCTATTGATCAGAATGCAAGCTGGTACAACTACTACAGAAAACCATATGGAGGCGTCTCAAAAAATTAAAACTAGAACTACCATGTAATCCAGCAATCCCAAATCTGAGGGGTATTTATCTAAAGGAATTGAAATCAGAATACTGAAGAGACGTCTGCACTCTTATATTCATTGTGACATTTTTCAAAGTATCTAAGATGTGGAAACAACCTAAGCGTTCATTTACAGATGAATGGATAATAAAGATGTTTCATATATATGTAGTGGGATACTATTCACCACAAGAAAGAAGGAAATCCCACAGTGTGTGACAATGTGAATGAACCTTAAGGGCATTATGCTAAGTGAAATAAATCAGATAGGGAAAGATAAATATTGCATGGGATCACTTACACATGGAATCTAAAAAAGAAAGAAAGAAAGAAACAGTGAAATTCATGGAAACAGAGTAGAACAGTGGTTTGAATCCCAGGGACTGGGAAGTTGGGGAAATGCAGATATATGTGTCAAAGGGCACAAACTTTTAGTTATAAGATTAACATCTTCTGGGGGTTTAATGTACAGCATGATGATTATAGCTAAAAATACTGTATGATATACTTGAATGTTGCTAAAAGAGTAGATCTGAAACATTCTTCGAGTGCTTCATGAATAAAGTTGAGTTTTTGAATATGTCATGTTAATAGACCAGCTGGGAGGTTAGATTGGTCCTTCAAAAGTGTTTGTCACAGTTGGCTTTGCTTCCCTAAACTTTTTGGAAGTACATCTGCCACGTGATGTGTTGAATGTGGTTAAGTGAATGAATAAAATATCTCAGTAAAAAAAAAAAATTCTTATCACACAAACAAAGATGGTAATCATGTGATGGGACACAGGTGTCAGTTTATGCTATGGTGGTAATCGTTTTGCAATGTAAAATGTATCAAATTAACACACTGTAACCTGAAACTTATACAATGTTATATGGCAATCATATCTCAATAAAGTTCAGGAAAAAGCTTTTAAAAAACTTACATGACATGTACTACTTTTTAGGGACTATTCTCAGTACTTTGGAAATATTTTTTGTTGTTGTTCAGTCGGAAAGTTATGTCCAACTTTTTGCCATCCCATGGACTGCATCATGCCAAGCTTCCCTGTCCTTCATTATCTATAGGAGTTTGCTCAAACTCATGTCCACTGAGTTGGTGAAATTTAATATTTAAAACAATCCTCTGAGATAGGTATTGTTATTGAAATCCAGCTGCGGATGAGGAATATCAAGCAGAGAAAAAGTGCCTACAGTTGGGTACAGGTTGGGTACAGACTGAGGAACCAGCATCTCAACCCAAGGCAGTCCACCTCCTGAGACCATGCTCTTAACCTTTACATGTTACTGGTAGCAGTTAAGATGTGGGTGTGTGGCAACCAGGAAGCCTTAATACCCTAGGGAAAGGACAGTTTTAGCACAACCGTGGCTCAAAAGCAGCTTAGATTGAAGGATATGAAGCCAAGAACTGGATTTATTCCTGTGAATTAAGGTTTGTAGTCTTTAAAAAGGAGACTCCTGTTCAAATGCAGATGACAGGGGGCAGGAAGGCAACCAATGGATGGGGGCGATCATAATGAATCAATTTTTAGTTGGGAAACTAGAGGAAAGGGATCTGCTTTTTTGAGAGTGCTCTACGGGCAGAGATCCGTGGTCCTGACAGCAGCAGCATCCGCAGCACCTGGGAACTGGATGAAAATGCTGCTTGGATTCTATCCCAATTCTAATGACTCAGCAACTCTGGGCAAGAGTTCAGACCATTAATGTTCCAATAAGCCCTCAAGCTCTCTCAGGTCTTCCCTGGTGGCTCAGCGGGAAAGAATCAGACTGTCAATGCATGAGACACGGGTTCCATTCCTGGGTCGGGAAGATCCCCTGGAGGAGGGCATGGCAACCCACTCCAATATTCTTGCCTGGAGAATCCCACGGACAGAAGAACCTGGCGGGCTACAGTCCATAGGGTCGCAAAGAGTCAGACATGACTGAAGCAACTTAGCAAAGCAAGCAAGGGAATGTGCGATGCCTGGAACAGCATAACAGAGCAGTCTGATAAGTTGGAATAGTGTGAAAGTCCAGACACTAAGCCTGGGGTGCATACGTATGTGCAATGGGGGACCACGGTGGAGCAGGATGAGGATATAAAAGAAACATGGTCTACCTAACAACAAGACGCGGACTTACATGCTATGCTCATTCTTTTTTTTCTAATGATTAGAAGCTTGTAAAAAAAAAAATTAAAACTTCTTTCCTAATTGAAATAAAAGCTAATTAAACTTTACATGACATAAATACTTTGCTCAACTGTTCATATAAATGTAGGAGACATAAGGTATGAGAAAAATGAATCCTAAGAGCACTGTAATAAAATTCATTCTGTATACTTGTGTTGTTTTTTTTAATTTTCTTAACATATAAGGTCAGATTCTGTATGTTCACAAATCTGCAGTCCAGTACTGTTATAATGCACCTGCCATTCCTCAAAAGAGTTAGTTCATCATCAATAAAATAAAAGCTACGTCATTCAGTTGTGTCCCACTCTTTGTGACCTCATGGACTATACAGTCCATGGAATTCTCTACGCCACAGTACAGGAAAGGGTAGACTTTCCCATCTCCAGGCGATATTCCCAACTTGGGGATCGAACCCAGGTCTCCCGCATTGCAGGCAGATTCTTTACCAGCTGAGCCACAAGGGAAGCCCTAATAAAAACTAGTATACAGGTTATTAGCTTGCTTTCAAGCTCTTCTAAAGTACATGTTTGAATTAATTTCCCCTGTTCTTATCAATAATAAAAAAGCAACATGAGAAAATTTAAATAGTCTTTGGGACTTGAAGATAATGAAGTTTCTAGAAATGAGCCTTTGAAGCACAAGCAAAAATTAAATGTCCTTATGTCAGTGCTTCTTTCCCTTTCACTTTTCACTTTCATGCACTGGAGAAGGAAATGGCAACCCACTCCAGTGTTCTTGCCTGGAGGATCCCAGGGACGGGGGAGCCTGGTGGGCTGCCGTCTATGGGGTCGCACAGAGTCGGACACGACTGAAGCGACTTAGCAGCAGCAGCAGCACGTCAGTGCTTTTAAAACTAAGTTCAACAGCATGTTAACTAGTTTTTTAAGAGGGGTTGTGGGGAGACTCTTGGGTGAAAAAAAATCAGCTTTAAACTCTAACCCCTCCTGGAGAGTCACAACGCGTATTAGCACATCAAGATTCATAATTTCCAGCTGCCCCAGAATGGTATTATTCTACTGTCTTCATTTTACAGATGAGGACACTAAGGCATAGAGAGATTACCTGCTTATCTAAGGGCATTCAGGTAAGAAGTCAGGAAGCCAGGACTCACTCAACCTCATGCGGTCCAGTTCTGGCATTCAAGTTGACACCGTACTGTTTTATTATTTTGTTCTAATTTAGGAAGAAAAGTCTGGCAGTTAAGGCTTTCTTGTCTGAACTTTCTGCATTTAAAGGTGTGATTTCCTCCCAATTAGCTTTCCCGCATGACCCAAAGCATGACAGTCTGTTCAGTAAAAGTGTTACCTTTTCTGCCCAGTGTTCCCCAAACTTCTCTCATCTTAGCAATCTGTCTTCCAGGTAGAGACTGTATCAGAAACATTAGGCAAAATAAGTAAAAGCAAAATCTTCCTTATTTTTTAAGAAGAGAAAATTTCACATTTAGGAAGAATTAGCTATATACCTATGATAACTGGATGAAAGAATTAGGGCTCTTTAGAAATAGAAAGCTGAGAAATACTAACTTTATAAAGTAACGATGAACCCATGCACCACTCCTCTAACATTAGGTAAGTGAAGTCGCTCAGTCGTGTCCGACTCTGTGACCCCATGGACTGTAGCCCATCAGGCTCCTCCGTCCATGGGATTTTCCAGGCAAGAGTGCTGGAGTGGATTACCATTTCCTTCTCCAGGGGATCTTCCCAACTCAGGAATCAAACCTGGGTCTCCCGCATTGCAGGCAGACGCTTTACCATCTGAGCCACCAGGGAAGCTAACATTAGGTAGAGAATGTCTAAAACAAAGAGATCAAGTATTAATTCACACAATGAAAGGGAAAAATACTACTTTGAAAAATGACACAGGTGGGAAATACAGAGGCATTTAAGAAGTGCTTTGAGATGTTTTTATGAGCAGAAAACAGTCAGGGAAGTAGAGTGGGATTTACCTGACCTTTCCAATCAATGGCTAAGAAAGAATGACATTTCTTCTCTATAGTACAGAAGAATTATACTTTTCCTCACAGGACTTCCTTGGAGTGTCTACTGGCTATTGAATCCAGGGGGAATCATCCCGGGTCCTGAAATGTTGCATTACTGTCTTATGTGAAAAGTAGAAGTGTTAGTCACTAAGTTGTGTGGGACTCTGCAACCTCATGCACTGTAGCCTGCCAAGCTCCTCTGTCCATGGGGATTCCTCCAGCAAGAATACTGGAGTGGGTTGCCATTCCACTCTCCAGGGGATCTTCCTCACCCAGGGATTGAATCCGTGTCTCCTGCATTTTAGGCAGATTCTTTACCATCTGAGCCACCGTCTTATAGTAGACAGTAATTTTACCTTTTTTTTTTTTTTTTCTGGAGAATCTATACTTCTGTTTGGTTAAGATTTCTCCTGGACCAAAATGCAAGTTTCTGTTGTATTAATATACCAGGACTGAATTCATGGTCACCTTCAAGTTCCTTACCCACATATGTATTCAACAGACTAAACTCTGTGTAACACTCTTCTTTTCATAAAAAATAAGCTTCTGAGGTGACAGCTCTGCCTTGGAAAGGAGAAACAATATTCCCTGCAATTTCAAATTCATCATACAGATCTTTCTCTTGAGGCCATCTTCTTCCGGTTTTCCTGGCTTTCATTTCTGTCATCTTTAAATAGACTGGCATGACAAATGTCTTTTAAGGCCATTCATTTTTACTTAAAAAAAAAAGAAAGACTAGACATTTAAAGAACTTTATTTTTAAAACACTCGCAGGGGGGAAAAGGTTGATTACACAGGAAATCCTTCTACTTTAACAAGTCATTAAAAATGTTGATGAGAATGTATGAAGATTAGCATGATTGAAATCCAAAAATAAATGAATGAGACGAATCTTGGAACAGAAGCTCATTTTGCAGTCTGGTCTCACTTGCATTTGGTGTATGTGTAACTTTTCAGCTTATTGCTCCCAGTGTATTAGGGAAATGTATAATTATAACTTAAATGTGAAACCCTAACAGTTCTGATTCAGTTGACTTCATTAATAAGAAAGCCAAAGTAAGGGTTTCCAAGATATGGGAAATATGTTTCAGAAAACTGATTATTTATCCCAAATGCTCTGAATTCAAGCTTATGATATATACATATTTATTATATAAATCCAAAAATACATTCCCTTCATTGTCATTTCAAAAAGTGATGTATGTAACACTTACCATGGGCCAGGTACTGTTCTAAACATCTTACGTATGTCAATTTGTGATCCTCACAACTACCCTATGATGTAGGCATTATTCCTTTTCACAGGTAAGTGAAAGTCGCTCAGTCGTGTCTAACTCTTTCAGACCCCATGGACTATACACAGTCCATGAGTTCTCCAGGCCAGAATACCGGAGTGGGTAGCCTTTTCCGTTTTCAGGTGATCTTCCCAACCCAGGGATCGAACCCAGGTCTCCAAACATTGCAGGTGGATTCTTTACCAGCTGAGCCACAAGGGAAGACCTTTCACAGATAAACTGGAGCACAAAGAGATTAAATAATTTTCATAAAGTCTAATAGCTAATGGCAAACCTGAGATTCAAACCTGGAAGCATAGCTCGAATTTTAATATTATATTCATCATTAAAGGTTTTTGCAGGAATGGAGTCAAAGCACTTAATAAAATCCATATTAACCTACTTTATGACTCAACGTCAAGGTTGACATTGTAATATTTTATTACTTTGCTTTAAGAAGAAAAGCCTAGCAGTTAAAGTTTTTCACCTAAACTTCTGCACTTATGAATATAATTTCCCCCAATTAACTTTCCTGAATAAAGCACAAATTTGGAATTTGACCTAAAAGTTAAAAAAAGCTAGATGAGGCTTACAGATAAGGTATTCTAATGAAGAGTTGTTATTGTTTTAGTTGCTAAGTTGTATACAACTCTTTGTGACCCCATGGACTGCAGCCCACGAGACTCCTCTGTCCATGGGATTTCCCAGGCAATAATTCTGGAGCAGGTTGCCATTTCTTTCTCCGGGGGATCTTTGATACCAGGGATCAATCCTGCATCTCCTGCATTGACAGGCATATTCCTTACCCCTGAGCCACCTGGGAAGCTTATAACAAACAGTTATATGTATTCAAACAAATGTACAGAATCTGTATGGATAGGCAGAGTACAGTGGGGCTGGGAAATTTAATTTCTGCAATGTCTTCCTAGCCTTCTGCATCTTACTTTAGAATCAACCTGTTACTCCAAAATGTCATTTTGAAATACTGCTGCTGCTGCTGCTGCCTCACTTCAGTCATGTCAGACTCTGCGCGACCCCACAGACGGTAGCCCACCAGGCTCCCCCGTCCCTGGGATTCTCCAGGCAAGAACACTGGAGTGGGTTGCCATTGCCTTCTCCAATGCATGAAAGTGAAAAGTGAAAGTGAAGTCACTCAGTCATGTCCAACTCCTCATGATCCCATGGTCTGCAGTGCACCAGGCTCCTCCATCCACGGGATTTTCCAGGCAGGTACTGGAGTGGGGTGCCGTTGAAGTATTAGTGATGCAGAAGTTTGGTGGGAGTTTCAGATAATTAGCAGGAAGTTCATTTTTAAAACTTTGAAGAAAAATTACAGATTCATATTTTTTTTCTCAAAGGAATAATGACTAAATATGTATTTGCAGATGTTTAACAGAATAGGTGGCTCAGTGGTAAAGAATCTCCTTACCAATGCAGGAGACACAAGAGACACAGGTTCGATTCCTGGGCCAGGAAGATACCCTGGAGGAGGAAATGGCAATCCATTCCAGTATTCATGACTGGGAAACACCATGGACAGAGGAGCCTGGTGGACTACAGTTTACGGGGTTGCAAAGAGTCAGACATGACAGACCACACATGCATGTGTCCTTTGCAATGGAATAGTGGAAGCCTACAGAACTGATGTAAAAATGTGTCTACACATATGAATTATTAAGGGAAAGAAAGTCTGACTTTGAAATCCCTTATCTCTTTTGTATATAGCTTACTCAGTTTCTCTGCTATTTTCCTACGACTACTCCCTGTGAGAATCACATTAACTTTTACACATATTTGAACATGTATGTAAACAAACTGCCCTTAGATAAGAATACCTGACTTTTACATTTGGGAGGAATTTGATCTTATCCAGACCCTTTAACCTTCAGAAAACTTGTTCAAATGCCCAACCCAGGCATCATCTTGGATTTTGCTTCTCTCCTGAGTCCTATTGCAGGCTGTCAAAATATTGAGAGTCATCACTTCTCAGCAGTTAGCAAGAGGGTTGCTGAAAACATAAAATGCCAGCTCAACGCCCTCTGGTGCCAAGGTCCATAACTCTGAGCAGCAATATCCAATAAAGAGTTTAGAAGCAGTTTCCCCCTGTTCTGTCGCTTCTGTTTCATTCAGAAATAAAATGAATCTTTCTGATCTCTTTGACTGCATAGAATATCTTCATGTTAATGGTTCTGGTTTTCATATTGACCCCAGAGGGTGCTGGCCCGCTTCGATCTCTCCACTGGGATCACCTGTGTGGTGGTCTGGTGACAACAATTCAGAAGGCTAAATGAGCCCCCACTTACAGAGGACAGTACTAACTACTGTATGAAGGACATAAGAATTTCTTCAAATTCTCTGGCTTCCACCTCTGATTGACCCACAGTGGATCTTGAGAGGTGCTAGGCCTGAACAGACATTGGGTGGGAAGGACAAGAGTCCTCTCAGGGGTACGAGAAGAGGGTTCTGGTTAAGTAGCCTCTCTTTCCAACTCTAAAATGCTACAAAACATCTCAAAATCATAATTTTTTGACCTATTGCTTATTACATTTCACAGTTGGCAGGCATTTTGAGAATTCTGCAATTCAGTGCCAAAAGGTAAATTTGTTAACAGATAGCTGAAATTTTATGAACATTTGAATCCTGTGAATATAGCACTCAAAGACTCAGAAAAACATTCCCTCAAAAAGTGACAGGAAACAATTCTACTTAATGAGCAATTCTGAGCACAGTTTTCTGGCCAGCAGTTTTAGACAGCTATTAAAATCTCAATCAAGTTTGCTTTCAAAATCTTAATTATAATCTCTCCATACGAACTTAAGCAAAACAGTCGAAATGAACCTGTTATGTGCAGCACTGATCATTTTAAAGGTTTATTCAATATCAGTATTTATAATTCATTACAGCATTAGAATATTCAAGTGAGTTAAAATTCTTCATATCTTGAAATAAAACAAAAGCCCTACTTAATAAACATTGATTGAACCTAAACTTACATGAAGAAGATACAGTAGTTTGCTAATCAGTGTTAAAAGCCTCTCTTCCTCCTAGAGCCTTGATTTTGCTCAGTTAGCAACCTTCTCTCCCAGCCATGATCTTCTGGGGAATCAGGGCCACCTTGGCCTCAGGGGATGAATGATCTGTCAAGTCCTGATAGCTTCATGTGTGACTAGTTCAGGCCTGGGTATGTAATGAAATTCTGCCTAAGGAGGGATGAGGTGACTGCTGAGAGTGGGTGCTTCTATAATAGGGATTCTTGCTTAGAAACTAACAGAAGAAATATTCTTCTAGAGATTATCAGGTTTGCATGTGATTCCAGAACAAGGGGGGCCACTGCATAATTGTGAGGGGAGCCAGCAAGAGCAGAGTGGTGGTGGTTTAGTCACTAAGCCATGTCTGAATCTTTTGCGACCCCACAGACTGTAGCCCCCCAGACTCCTCTGTCCATGGAGTTCTCCAGGCAAGAATACTGGAGTGGATAGCCATTCCTTTCTCCAGGGGAATTTCCTAACCCAGGGGTCAAACTGGTTCTCTTGTATTGCAATTTCTCTGGCAATGCAGGTGGATTCTTCATCAATACTGAGCCACCAGAGATGCTCCAAAAAGCAGAGCAGATATGTATTATGTCAGAATGGAAAGAAAAGGGCAATCTGGCTCTTTAGTTCATTGTTCAGAAACTAAATTAGACATTTTTGAGCCATCCGAACTTGGTACTCTCTGTTTTATGATGCAATAAATTTCCCTTATTGTTAAATGGTTCAGTTAAGAGTTTTCTGTTATTTACAGATGTAAGCAATGTAACCGATACAAAAAATAAGGCCCTGAATTTGTGAAGTACTATGGAGGATTTAAAATATTAAAAAACTACATTTAAATACAAATAAGTACAATACCATGTGGTAAGTATAGGGGGTTGAAAACTGGAAGGGAATCCATTAAACTGGTGATGGTACGGTGGGGAGTGAGAAATAAATCTCATGAAAGTTGACTTTAATTTTTTTCTTTTTAATATGGCAAGTGGCTTAAAAGGATAGGGCTATATTTGTAGCCATGACTGTGCTGTGCTCAGGCTTGTTGGATTCTTTGAGATCCCATGGACTGTAGTCTGCCAGGCCCCTCTGTCTATGGGATTTTCTTGGTGAGAATACTGGAACGGGTTGCCATCTCCTCCTCCAGGGGATCTTCCTGACCCAGGGATCCAAGCTGCATCTCTTGCACCCCCTGCAGTTGGATTCTTTACCACTTCATCATCTGGGAAGCCAGGGCTCTGTTTACCTCAAAGTTAAATACAGTGAAGACTGTGAGATAAGACTGAAAAAAGGAACAGGAAAAAGAGCTTTATAGGTGGGGTAACCATATAATTTGTTATTCAAACTGCTACACTTTTGAGTGTGAAGTGGGAGCTGAGTAATACTGACATGAAGACAAAAGGAATAAACTGGGACTGACCCAGGTAAAAAATCAGCTGGTAAAGAATCCGCCTGCAATGCAGGAGACCCGATTCGATTCATGGGTCAGGAAGATCTCCTGGAACATGGGTAGGCTACCCACTCCAGTATTCTTGGGCTTCCTTGGTGGCTCAGACAGTAAAATAACCAGCCTGCAATGTGGGAGACCTAGGTTTGATTCCTGGGTTGGGAAGATCCCCTGGAGAAGGGCATGGCAACCCACTCCAGTATTCTTGCCTGGAGAATCCCCGTGGACAGAGGGACCTGGCACGCTGCAGTCCATGGGCTCACAGAGAGCTGGACACAGCTGAGTGACCAAGTAGCAGCAGCAGACCCAGACAAGCCAAGACTTGCGGTTACCACAATTGCAGGGCAAAATGGAATGTAAGTAAAGTCTCAGAGGAGGAGAAGTATAGGATATCCCTAAGAAACGGTAACTGGGCCAATTTGGCTGGATGTAGATGACATATGGGAGCCTAACAAGAGATTATCTTAGATCATGCTGTAAATGGCTTGAGATCTAGGCGAGAAGTTGGTACTTAATTTTGTTCCCAGTCAGAGCCTGTAACATTTTGGGGCAGGGGAGTGGTATGATAAGACCTGTGCTTCTAGAAAATCAATCTGGAAGCACAGGAGACTAGTGGAAGGGGTGAAAAGCCGGGTTAAGTAGCTGTTGCAGCAGTCCTTCCAGGTAATGAGCCAGGTTTAGAGCAGTGGGGGAGTACAATGGTACATGTAAATAATGAAAGGAGAGCAGGAAAAAGAAAAGCTTAAGGGTATGTTTTGAGACCACCTACAGCCTCTGTCCCTGGAATTCTCCAGGCAAGAATACTGGAGTGGGTTGCCATTCTCTTCTCCAGGGGATCTTCCTGACCCTGGGATCAGACCTGGGTCTCCGGCCCTGCAGGTGGATTCTTTACCTCTGAGCCACCAGGGAAGCACACAACTGCGGAGTAGGAGATAAAGGAAGGAACAAAGAAAGGACACAAAGCAGGAATGTCAGCAAGATGGAAGAAAACGATCATGTCAAAGAAACCAGGAGAGGAGAATGTCACGGGGTGGAGGTCCTTGACCAGCAGCATTCGGTGTTGCAAAGAAGTGGAGGAAGCTAATGTCCAAACAAGAGGTTGTTGTTGGTGACCTCCAAGAAAAGGTCTGGCAGTGATGAAAGCAGAAAACATTTCCGTCTTGCCTTTGCCTCTCACAAAACCTTGTTAGCTGAATCAATGGGGCAAGTCCCCAAACGGTCTAACCGTAAATAACCTGACAATGAGATCAGCTTAAATAATGAGGTCAATTTGGTGAGAACTGAAAGATAGGACTCTGAAATGGATAACAGTGCTTCATCCTACTTCATTCTTTGCTCTGTATCTCCCACTCCCCACCTTATTCACAAAACCAGGGCCACTTGGGTATATTTCTTTATCCTTTATCCTCCAGATTTAATCTCTGGTCTCCCTGATCCCTGAAAACCCTGACTCAGGCGGGAGAGAACTACACTGCTATAGCCCAGGCTCTGTGATTCAATATCGAGTCTGCCGCTAATTCAAGTTGAACATTCTGGCCTATATTTGACAATGAGATTTATGCATTGTTCCTGAAATGCAATTTCTACTTTGTGCCTGATTTCTGCTCACTCTACCTTGGTCACCTATTTAGCACCCCAGTGCCCTTATGGATGAGACTGGCAGTCCCCCTCTGTCTTCCAGGCAGTGGACCTCTTCTAACTTAGCACCAAGTCTTCCCCACACCCACCAGCTCTTAGGTCCTGGGAGCTTTGTTCTGCCCAACACCAGGACATGCCCCAGGCCGCCCTGATGGAGCCTCTCCTACAGTACCTATTTTCTGTAACTCTTCTTCCACAGCGTGTGTTCTGCTGCAAGACCAGATGCCCAGAGCATCCTTGGGGTAGTCTACACTCCTGTGCTCTTTCCTCAATTGCTCCCATTCCCAGCTATTCCTGACTTGATATCGTCCATTGGATTACAGAATGGCTCTCTGCCTCATCTATGCTGATACAGGGCAGTAGATGTTTGTATTCAATCTCATCTTTGCAAAGAACGTCCTGGCAAGTGGGAACACTTGGAAACTGTAATCAGAGGAAAACAGATTCTGCAATGTGCTCCTCAGGGGCTTCCCTGGTGGTTCAGATGGTAGAGAATCTGCCCGCAATGCGGGAGACCAGGGTTCAAACCCTGGGTTGGGAAGATCCCTTAAAGAAGGAAATGGCAACCCACTCCAGTATTCTTGCCTGAAGAATGCCATGGCCAGAGGAACTAGTGAGCTACAGTCTGTGGGGTCGCAAAGAGTCGGGACACAACTTAGCAGCTAACACACACACACAATGTGTTCCTCTATTAACAAAAACCATGGCATGTGATTCATGTACTTAGAGATGTGTAAGAAGCAACTGAGAAGCTCTGATCGACACATATAAAAGAACTAAAAGTTGCAACAGTATATTTTTTGATAATATTCCTAGTAGGAATAAAGCTGTCAACAATGCTATTTTGGTGACAATACTTGAATTAAAAGTACCAATATACCCTATGTGTAATTTCAAATAGTAAAGTATTCAATTCTTTTGATATTTATCCAGCCTGATTTGAAGCCTCTAATATTGCAAGGAGATCCAACCAGTCCATCCTAAAAGAAATCAGTCCTGGGTGTTCTTTGGAAGGAATGATGCTAAAGCTGAAACTCCAGTACTTTGGCCACCTCATGTGAAGAGCTAACTCATTGGAAAAGACTCTGATGCTGGGAGGGATTGGGGGCAGGAGGAAAAGGGGACAACAGAGGATGAGATGGCTGGATGGCATCACTGACTCGATGGACATTAGTTTGAGTGAACTCCAGGAGATGGTGATGGACAGGGAGGCCTGGCGTGCTGTAATTCATGGGGTCGCAATGAGTCAGACACAACTGAGCAAGTGAACTGAACTGAACTGAATATTACTAATTGAGCACAAACATGAACACAAGATTCTCTTGATGGGAGTATTTGCTTGAAAAAGGGATTGGCTAGAACCCAAGAACATTTACATAATTAGCACCTTCAATACAAGTGAAGGAAGAGAGAAACACTTTCCCATTTCCAAGACATCTGGGCCCAAACTCCAACACACCAACAAAGAATAAACAATATGTCCTCGTGAGTGTGGTGAAGGACATCATATATTAATATTTGTGGTTTTTTTATATATATATACAATTTTCCCACTACCTTGTGAGAGTCTTTTCATTGTTTAACCTCTACTCCCAATAAGTTGCCTGACACGTAACAGATATTTACTAATAGTTACATGAACCAATGAATGAATGAAACAAAGAAAAAAATACAAGTGATAGAACTGGGGCCTTGAGGGAACTTGCTGCCACTGTGTAGGCTGAAGATAAGACAAAATCCTATTATTTTTTTTAAAAAATCAAGAATGCTTAAATGATGCCTTGAATAACCTTTCTCCACATACTTCTTTAACATAAACAAGGAGCTGGCAAAAGAAAAGGGCAATTGGAGGAGAATCCACACACAGTAATGAATTTTTTCCTCCCACAACAAGATTCATGGAAGGGAAATCTGTAATTTCCCTTCTGATCTAAGTTTAAGCTTCACATTGTGCTAATATTTTCACATCTTTCTCTATTTCTTAACCTTGATGAAAAAGTATGTTTTAAAAATCATATCTGAAGTGGTTACAGTAAACCAAGTGCTTGTTACTTTGAGAAAACTTTTTAAAACATCTATCCAGGTGTGTCTTCTGAAGTACAGCTCAAAATGGTGCTGCTGCTGCTGCTAAGTTGCTTCAGTAGTGTCCGACTCTGTGCAACCCCATAGACGGCAGCCCACCAGGCTCCCTAGTCCCTGAGATTCTCCAGGCAAGAACACTGGAGTGGGTTGCCATTTCCTTCTCCAATGCATGAAAGTGAAAAGTGAAAGTGAAGTCGCTCAGTTGTATCTGACCCTCAGTGACCCCATGGACTCCTCCGTCCATGGGATTTTCCAGGCAAGCATACTGGAGTGGGGTGCCATTGCCTTCTCTGCAAAATGGTGCATATCAATCCAAAAGTATTCCTTAAAATCACAAGAAAAATAGATGAGGAAACCACTCAGCTTCTCTAAGATAACAAGAAAAACATTTCTACGTCTGCCCTGTCCAATATGTTGCCATTAGCCTTGGGCACTTACTTGGTTATTGAGCTCTCATAAAGCGGCTGGTACAAATTGAGATGCACTGTAAGTGGGCTTCCCTGGTGGCTCAGATGGCAAAGAATCCACCTGCAATGCAGGAGACCTGGGTTCGATCCTGGGTTGAAAAGATTTCCTAAAGAAGGGAATGGCTATCCACTCCAGTATTCTTGCCTGGATTCTATGGACAGAGGAGCCTGGCAGGCTACAGTCATGGAGTAACCAAGAGTCAGACACGACTGAGCACACCCACATGCATATTTCTACTAGATATCATGGGACTAGATTCTATTTTTATAGAATCTATAAAATACCCTGGTCCATCATAATTGCAGATGGTTCAGGAGATTCTGGTTTTCAGAGGAGCCAGAGGAGAAGCAAGATCTACCAGGGTATCACGGATATAGATTTTTAGGCATTTACTTACTGTGCACATCTGATTGATTTTCTAAGGTAGAAATACAAAATTAAATAAGAGAAGAGCTTTTAGAAAACTTTTCATCATGTTTCTTTGTCTTTTGGTCTTTAAAAGATAAAATGCTCTATAATAAACACTCTACCAAACAACTGAGCATACATTTGTGGATGGATTAAGTAAATACACAGAAAACTCCAGTGTGTTGGATGGGTATTTTAATCAACTGTTCTGACATTTGTCACGCTCCTGAATTAGATCCCGCTCTGATGTGTCAATTACACATCCCGAAACAATCAATTCACCATCCATTATTCCTACAAGGTCTAAGTAAAACAAACAGATCAGAAAGGAATCAACTCATAAAATTTGTACCTTTTTTCCCTATATTATTTCCAATATTATTATTGTTTCTATAGACATATGCTAATGTATCTAGAACTTCTAACTTTTTTCTTGACTACTAATTTTTGTGAATCAAGTAATGTTTCTATAGACAGACGTTTTTATAACCCATCTACTTAAATGCAGCAAACTCAATAAACTCTTTGAAGTGAACCAGCTTCTCCCCTTATAAAGTCTCTCATCTTTGCATTATTTAAAGATACCTTTTTCCTGGTATGTTTTTAATCCACTCAGTTTCCCTGTAAGTGGCTGATATTTGCAGATATTTGCTAGGCAGGGATGGTTTATTCTCCAGTCAAGAACTGGCCTAAGAATACTACTGCTGGGTAACTTGCTCCTGGATATGTGATATGAATAAAGAGTTTTTAGTATGTTAATATATTGGCAAAGGCTAAAAATTATAGACAAGGCTCTTACAGAACGCTGCCATCATATATGGTATATACTTCTACTACAGTAGACCAAGCTTTTGGAAAGTACCTGTTAAATAAACCAGTAATTAAAGATAATAAAGATGAAAAGGAGATGGTGTAATAGTATGAATGCAACGCTTTTAAAATGCTCATGCAAAACTACCTCTGGTGTTATAGTTATGCTATAAATCATTAATGAATGCGACTTTTGATGAAAGTTGTAAGATTTTTTGACAGTTCCAAGGTTTTGTCAGTCAAAAACCAAGGAAGAAAAGCAGGAATGAGTTTTAATTGCTCTAATGTCTACAACTAGCATTTTTAACTTGCATGCAGAGCAAATCAGGCTGGATGAAGCACAAGCTGGAATCAAGATTGCCGGGAGAAATATCAACAACCTCAGATACGCACATGACACCACCCTTATGGCAGAAAGCAAAGAAGAAATAAAGAGCCTCTTGATGAAAGTGAAAGAAGAGAGTGAAAAAGCTGGTTTAAAACTCAACATTCAAAAAACTAAGATCATGGCATCTGGTCCCATCACTTCATGGCAAATAGATGGGGAAACAATGGAAATAGTGACAGACTATTTTCTTGGGCTCCAAAATCACTGCAGATGGTGACTGCAACCATGAAATTAAAAGACGCTTGCTCCTTGGAAGAAAAGCTATGACCATCCTAGACAGAATATTAAAAAGCAGAGACATTACTTTGCCAACAATCCATGTAGTCAAAACTGTGGTTTTTCCATTAGTCATGTATGGATGTGAGAGCTGGACTATAAAGAAAGCTGAGCACAGAAGAATTGATGCTTTTGAACTGTGGTGTTGAAGAAAACTCTTGAGAGTTCCTTGGACTGCAAGGAGATCAAACCAGTCAATCCTAAAGGAAATCAATCCTGAATATTCATTGGAAGGACTGATGCTGAAGCTGAAACTCCAATACTCTGGCCACCTGATGCAAAGAACTGACTGATTGGAAAAGACCCTGATGCTGGGAAAAATTGAAGGTAGGAGGAGAAGGGGAAAACAGAGGATGAGATGGTTGGATGGCATCACCAACTCGATGGACATGAGTTTGAACAAGCTCCAGGAGATAGCTATGAGAGGGAAGCCTCGTGTGCTGCAGTCCATGGGGTCACAAAGACTTGGACATGACTGAGCGACTGAACTGAACTGAATGTCTACAATGGTTGAATCTCAGCTACAACTCCTGACTCTTTTATTTATCTTTGTATTATCAGATCTTTGCCCAGTTCCTGGCATAGAGAAAAATATTAATATGAATGTCTGCTGAAGAAAGAAAGGAAGAAAGAGAGGAAAGGAAGCAGGGAGGGAGAGGGGAAGAATGAAAAGAAACTTGGCTTGGTTGAATCACACACTGAATACCTGCCAGCTGAATGAATGATATTCTCTATGAAAATGTAGGATCTGACTATGGTAGGATTTGTGGATCTGACACCATGTACCATGCCCTGGCATCAATGTTTCATCACCCATCCATCCCACACACTCACATAACCCATGCAGCTCCGAATTTACACCTTTGCTAATACATTAATATGATAAAAAACTCTATACATATCACATATCTAGCAGCAAGACAGTTTCCTTTTTATGGCACTGTGAGAATTCACAAGTCCTCACATTTACATTTTTATCATACCTACTTATCTGGTATCCTGCAACAATTGAAAATAACTTGGGAACAGAACTTACAAAAGGAAATATGAAAAGATAGTTAAATACAAATGGATCCCAGATAATACTCTGGGAAGAAACTAACACTCCCTCCATTTTTTCATTTCCATCTTATTTAATGTTCTTACAGTTCAGCTCTTTTCTCCTAATTCAAAATACCCATAAATTCTTAAATTTGAATCCTTAATTCAAAATACATATATTATTCTGGTTGTTTAGATCAACTCAGTATAGCCTTGATTCACTCACTGAACATGTTTACATCTTTAAACCCACCTCATCTTACTTTTGGGCTTCCCTGGTGGTTCAGCTAGAAAAGAATCCACCTGCAATGTAGGAGACCTGGGTTTGATCCCTGGGTTGGGAAGATCCCCTGGAGAAGGGAAAGGCTACTCACTCCAGTATCCTGGCCTAGAGAATTCCACGGACTGTATAGGCCATGGGGCCTCAAAGAGTTGGACCCAACTGAGTGACTTTCACACATACACACACATCTTAGTTTATAAGCGCTATGTTTTCAATCAGCATTTCAGCTATCTGATGTTCATATGGAATTTTTCCCACACTCTCTAAATCTTTTTCCTCCACTTGTGATGGGTTTATTGTTGCATTTGGACTTGTTTCAATTACACATGAATTATTGCTCCTTCCTATTGTTTCTTACTTTCTTTCTCCTTCTAAAAACTCCCTAAGGCAGTCAATTGGACTAAATGAAAGAAGCATACTCCCTCTTTCCAAAGTTCCCCCTGGAACCCCTCAGTACATCCCTTGCATGTCATTGGAGGTGGCAGGAAAAGAATGGATTTTGGAGGCTGGGAGATCTTCTGGTTTCAAATTGCTTAACTGCATGCAAGTAACTTAACATTTTTTAAGTCTCAGTTTCTTCTTTTGCAAAAGGGTGACAATACAAAAAGACAGAACCTTTGTGAAAGCTGAATCACACACCCCCCAAAATTACCATGTTTTAAAGCACTAGCTTCTCTACAATGAGCATGCGCTATAAGAAGACCAAGAGTCAATGAGGTCAGGTCTCAGGGTACACTAATTAGTAGCAGATCCATGATCCAAGCTCAGGTCTATCTGATCTAAATCTACCTCAGCAAATATTAGTTCTTTTTCCCTTCCATCCAAATCCAAACATGCTTGTCCTTCATGGACGCATCCTGCATTGAGTAACTACACTACCATGTTCCCAGGAAGCCTTCTTGATGTAGTGTGTGTTATTTGCTCAGTCGCCTCTGACTCTTTGAGACCCCATGGACTGGAGCCCACCAGGCTCCTCTGTCCATGTAATTCTACAGGCAAGAATATTGCAGTGGGTAGCCATTCCCTTCTCCAGGGGATCTTCCCAACCCAGGGATCAAACCGAGGTCACCCACATTGCAGACAGATTCTTTACCCTCTGAGCCACCAGGGAAGCCCCTTCTTTGTAGGCTGAGTTCAAATTGATCATTTTCTTCACTGGTCAACCACAGAAGTTCCCTCGATATTCATTCAGACATCAAACAGTGGCTGAGTCCCAGGTGCTCTTCTAGTACCAGGGTGAGTTTTTTAAAACATTAAGGTTATTTCTGCATAAGCCTGGATCCTTGATTGGACCATGAGCTTCCTGAGGTCAGGAAAGCCCTGCTCATTTATCTTCACACCAGCTGCCCTTTTCTTTACTTTCTACAAAGCATGTTAAAGATCAAAGGTTTAAAACATCAGGGACAGGTCTAATCTAAACTCTGCCACTGTTTTACTGTAAGACTGTGAGAAAATTTAATTTTTCTGAGCCTGGGTTTTATCATCTCTAAATGATTATAAAGGATAAGAGGTCATGAGGTTGCTACTGACGATGTCTCATCATTACTATTTAACACATGAATGCCAGAACCAATGTTCTGCAGATCACTTCTGCAGGAACAGCTGTAAGGTCTGAAGTCTGGTTCCATACCAAGGCTTTCTGAATTCTGTTGCCTCACATCTGTTGTTTAAACTTGGCTCAGAATCAATTTCTGAGCCTCTGATCACTGCCTACTGGGAAGGATTCCTGTTCTCCACTGCTAGTGATCCTAATTTGGGCTGCCAAGCCCCATAGCCCCAGACTGTGTGTTTGGGGCCTCATCTCAGAACCCTGTTCTGTCCCCTTGACTCTTCTGGAGGTGCCTATTCAGACCAGCCTGCCTTTGCTTACTCAGGATGCCTTCCTCCATATCACCACCTCTTTGCTTTCCAGCACTGCCCTGCCCTGCCCTACTTCTCAGTGCCCCAGTTCCAGGCTGCCATCCTTTTGGTAAACCTCGATCAGGACAGGTCCCTGATGAATAAGTGACCCTCTGTCAGAACTGCCTGCAAGAAGCCTGCCTACCTACAATTCAAGCTGCCATCCTTGATTCAGTCATAGCATTCCTAAATGTACCACCTCTGTTACCAAACCCATATTGGGCATCAAGGATGCTCTAGACCCCTTTTCTTTTGGGAAAAACAAACAAACATTAAAATCCTGTGGTCTTTCTGAACCTCCCACTTCTTTTTACTTATGCCCAGCTTTTCCAGACTTGGCCAGCTTGTATATTGCCAAAGCTTTGGCTGCAGTGTTCTTGACATGCCATTAACCTGACTGCTTTTACATGTTTCCTTTGCAACCTTTAATGCGTTTCCTCTTTACAAATCCCTTTAAGTTCTCCCTTCCAGGTGGATGAAGCCAAGACACTAACACACTCACATCATAAAATTTATGCAAATCCAATTAATCCAATCAAAGCTTGTTTGTGTAAAAGCACATCTTATGTGCTCTTTAAAGTCATTTCCCATGAATGGAAATCTTAATTAGATGACTAAATTTAGAAGGATAGAGCATCTTGCAAGAAAAGCAAGCACATTTAATCCTTAATGCCATAAACTGGAAAATCTGAGCTTCACCTACCAAGAATAGTACAGTTCCATTACACATAAATTTCAACCTGTGCTTTTTAAAAGAACTGCACGAGCATGTCCTCACATTTCTAGAGCAACAGGCAGATGCATATTTTTCACTTCACTATCCAATTTAAAATGAGAAGACTGAAGACATTTACTACACAGGTGAGTACACCTGTTACGTAATTTATAAAATGCGAGTTAAAATGACCTTATTATAGAAGCAAAACACAGCAATAGTAACAAAAATATCCTAGCCAATTTTAATTTTTATTGTGCATACTAACATAAGCTTTTGCAATTATACAAATTTAGCATTGTCCATTGTTGCAAATAATGATTTAATATTATGTAACATATGTGTTGGAGAAGACTCTTGAGAGTCCCTTGGACTGCAAGGAGGTCCAAGCAGTCCATTCTACAGGAGATCAGCCCTGGGTGTTCTTTGGAAGGAATGAAGATAAAGCTGAAACTCCAGTACTTTGGCCACCTCATGCGAAGAGTTGACTCATTGGAAAAGACTCTGATGCTGGGAGGGATTGGGGGCAGGAGGAAAAGGGGACGACAGAGGATGAGATGGCTGGATGGCATCACTGACTTGATGGACGTGAGTTTGGGTGAACTCCGGGAGTTGGTGATGGACAGGGAGGCCTGGCGTGCTGTGATTCATGGGGTCGCAAAGAGTCGGACACGACTGAGCGACTGAACTGAACTGAACATATGTGTCTGAAGGGTTAACTTCTTAGTTAAAATCAGTTACAGAAATAAAGTTACTTTGTAAGACAGGCAGATTTAGATGTCACATTTTGCAGACAGATCAAGGGAGCCTAGAGGTTAAATAGTATATTACAGGTTTATCTCTCCAAGCTGATAAGGGAATTATTACTTCAAACCCTTGAGTATTACTATAATGTACTTTTCACTAAACATCCTTCTGTTCTGAACCTAATTACCTTTCTATTCCAGATACCCTTAGAGTTTCTTCAAACAAGAAGGTTTCTCAAGTCTAAAAGACTTTGTTCTTTGCTTGGAACACCCTTGCCTCACTTACCTGACTAGCTAATATCACCTCTCAGAAATATCTTTCATGCCTTCTTCCCTTTTCCTCATCCCAGATCACTGTCAGTTATCAGGTTTAGGATATTTCAACTCTTCACCTACATGGAACTTGAGTTCCTAAAGAATGGAGATTCTTCCTTCCATCTTTGAATATGTAGAGCCACATATGACACCACAAAGCCTTGTCCAGGGAAGTCTGATAAATATTTCCTAAAGAATAAATGAGGAATGAATTACTAAATACCAGATCATTGTGCTTTAATGTGATTGGGAGTAGGCTATTTCCTTTGTAACCACTGGATTCTTTGGAGAGGAACTAATTTGCACTTGTTTGATATTTCACCCTAATTGGGAAATCCTGAATTTCAATGAAAAGTATCCATAAACAGTAAAATCCAAATTTCATTTTCCTGGTTCCTTCTGAAGTTAATTGAAGTTGTAAGTGATTCTGCCTGCACCAGAGCACTGAATCTTCCTTTACTCATTAATGTCATTCTCTAAAGCACCACTAATTTTTATCACTCTCTGAGGAAAGAAACTCCTCTCAAAAATAGTTTCATGTATTGAGTCAAATGTTTCAACTCTTAATCTATAATTACTAATGAAAATGTACAGAGTATGATTCAGACACCCTGAGTGACAATAAAATCTTGACTCATCTCATTTAAAAACCCTGCTAACGATGATCTGAATCCTACTTGAGAACATCAAAAAAGTTTTCTAATTTACCAAACACGCAAACTTCACATGTGAAATGTATTGGTGGTTTAATTTACCAAATAGAATGGAAGATGATATGCTCTTTAAATCAACCAATTTGTTTTGAGAAACATAAAGTAATGAAAACAAAGAAAATATCACATTTGATGAAGAAAGAGCATATGCTACATAAATGCTTATATGTGTGGTGTTAGTCATGTCCGACTTTTTGAGACCCCATGGACTGTAGCCAGCCAGGTCCTCTGTCCATGGAATTCTCCAGGCAAGAATAGAGTGGGTACCCATCCCCTTCTCCCTGAGTTGGGAAGATCCTGACCAATTTGTTTTGAGAAATATAAAGTACTGAAAATAGAGAAAATATCACGTTTCGAACCAGTGTCTCCTGCTCTGCAGGTAGATTCTTTACCATCTGAGCCATCAGGGAAGCCCACATAAACGCTTAAGTAGTGACAATTCAAAGTAATAAAAATTTAATTGTGCCTTGGACAATTAAGGACATGGGGGAAAAGACACAGCGGTTACAGAGGCAAAATGTGATGATGTTAAAGATTTTTACAACAAATGATAGATGTTTGAAATATTCTCCACACAAAGTAAATAAGATGTATTTTTAACTACATTCTATACGTGTGTGTGCTTGGTTACCCAGTCACATCCAACTCTTCGTGGCCCATGGACTACACAGCTCACCAAGCTCCTCTGTCCATGGAATCTTCCAGGCAAGAAGACTGAAATGGAGTGCCATTTCCTACTCCAGGGGGTCCTCCCGACCCAGTGACTGAACTCGTGTTTCTTAGGTCTTCTGCACTGGCAGGCGGATTCTTTACCACCAGGGCAACTTCTTTGAATACATGAAAAAGTTGAGTGTGCATGGGAAAATATTTGACATTAGGGATGACTGGCAAATAAAGCTAAATCTTAAAGATGGGTTTTAGAAAAATAATTTGGACTTTCTGGTTTAAGTATCTATGAATAGGTACTCCAAATAATTTTAATTTAACTTCTCTAATTCTCTTCTCTTAAAACACACAAATCATTACTTATATCTACTATTTGAAAGGCATTCTATTGGGCATTACGTGGTGAACAAGAGTCAAAGATATACAAGATATATTTGCTCTTCTATAAGAATTTACAATCCTTTGATGGCCATAATATTTGCATGCAATTAACCATAAAAAGCAGAGACATTGCTTTGCCAACAAACGTCCATCTAGTCAGGGCTATGGTTTTTCCAGTGATCATGTATGGATGTGAGAGTTGGACTGTGAAGAAAGCTGAGTGCCGAAGAATTGATGCTTTTGAACTGTGGTGTTGGAGAAGACTCTTGAGAGTCCCTTGGACTGCAAGGAGATCCAACCAGTCCATCCTACAGATCAGTCCTGGGTGTTCATTGGAAGGACTGATGTTGAAGCTGAAACTCCAATATTTTGGCCACCTGATACGAAGAGCTGACTCATTGGAAAAGACCCTGATGCTGGGAAAGACTGAGGGCAGGAGGAGAAGGGGACGGCAGAGGATGAGATGGCTGGATGGCATCACTGACTCGAAGAACATGGGTTTGGGTGGACTCCGGGAGTTGGTGATGGGCAGGGAGGCCTGGCGTGCTGCGGTTCATGGGGTCACAAAGAGTCAGACACGACTGAGCGACTGAACTGAACTGAACCATAATGCATAGACATGTAGTATACTACACTGTATAGGCTACCTACAGTTGGAAAGATTTTATTAGTCATTTGATTCCAAGAGGGCAAATCTGATCATAAGAAGTTGCGTGGAGTTCTGTCTTAAAGACTGAACTCCTAGATCAGACTCAGAGAGAAAATGCCACAATCTCTTAGCAATGTTTGCTGTGGTCATGGGAGGAACAGTATACGTTGTCATACAGTATTTTTGCCTACTTGGTGAAAAATTTAACCTACTTTCTTTATAGATATCTGACCATAAAATGACTTTATACTGATCCCAAAGCAAAAACCACTAAGAAAAAAAAAGAGTATGAAAAATTTCTGCTCTATTTGCCAGGAATGAAAGTACATCTGAAATACACTATTTGGTTCTGGCGCCATGCTTTACAAACACAGGACATCTGAGAAAATCAGATGTGAGTGGCCAGAATGGTAAAATGGACTCAAATTCATGCGTTGTCAAGCTGAAGACCATAAATCGCAAGAAGAGTCAGAGAACTGAAAGATAACTTCATACACTGGGCTTCCCTGGTGGCTCAAACTGTAAAGAATCTGCCTTCAATGCAGGAGAACCAGGTTCGATCCCTAGGCCGGGAAGATCCCCTGGAGAAGGAAATGGCAACCCACTCCAGTAATCTTGCCTGGATTCCATGAACAGAGGAGCCTGGTGGGCGACAGTCCATGGGGTCGCAAGGAGTTGGACACGACTGCTCCACTAACACTTTCACTGGGAAACCATCTAGGCTGTTCCATATGGCTTCAGAAGGCGAGAGACCACTAAGCAGAAGACAAGGAGACAGGCTTTCCCTGTTAAGGTAGACTGTCCTAACAGTCAGACGTGTTTCATGAACAGAAAGGGCTTCTCTGGGAGCCATGAGTCTGTTTTCTGCCCTGAGTGGAGTTAAAACCAGTTATCTGAGGTTACAGTGGCCAAAAAGCTATGTGGCTTTCTCCAGGTCTCAAAAGTAGCAACTAGCGGAGCAAGGAAGACAACTCAGGTCACTCGCCAGTCAGATCAGTGAGTCACTGCTCCTTTTATTTAAATTTCATATCCATGAAACCTGCATACACAAAATTTATTAACAGTTCTCTGCATTCACTAGTTCCATAAAATAGTATATTATGACTACGGTTCCTTTTGTCTTGCTTTCTCTCCTCCTCCCCACTCTACACCTGCAATTCCTCCTGTTTTATGTAAGTATATAAGGGCAAAGAGTTATTTAAAAAGGAGTTTATAGGAAAGATTACCATTGATTAGATGCATCAAGAGAAGTGTTAGGAAAAAGATGGGACTGGGGCTGCCCCCAAAGAATAGAGATTATTTAAATAGATGGAAACCAAGAGCAGGGAGAATTACATAAAGCACAGAGAGCTGCACTTTCTTAGGTCACTGCTGTTTCACAGGAAACAGCACCACAGGACTGGACCAAGATTAGAGAGTATTTCTAAGTTCCTCCAAAAAAAAAAAAGGATTCAAAATATATAAATATATAAATGTCTTTTTCCCTGAAATATATCACTGAATAGTTTTTCCATGACTCTAACTAGTTGCCAAACTTATGCCAAACTAGTATGCTAAATGTAGTAACTATGCCGTGAGTGCAGTTGTTCAGTTATATACTGTGACAATTATATTGTGCCGTGTTAAAATCATATTATAAGAATTTAAGATCTGTGTATCAAAAATGGGTAATTTTTTGTTATATCCATTTGCAAATTTCAAATGTAGTCTTACTTTTTGTCTGAAAAGATTTGATGTCAACAAAATAAAGGAAAGTGTCATAGAACCAAATGATTTTGGTTAAATTAAATGCTTTTTTCCTAACCTGCTACTACCTCTTCACTATCACAGATTAAGTGTTAACTGTAAATACAATATTCAATCAACAGTATAAATTCATAAAAAGAAGCTATCACAATAATCACATACTCTTCATCTCTATCTTTTAACTATTAATAATACTGCTATGCAGAACGATTTCTTGTAGGCAGTCATAACCCCTCCCAGAGATGACAAAAAATTTGGTCCTGAGAAGGAGAACCATCTCTGTGTTAAAAGCGCATATGCAGGTACATCACTTCCTTGCTGTGGGGTCATGAGCTAGTTGATTAATCTTTCTGAGCATCAGTGTCCTCATCTGTAAACTGGGATAACAATAGTGCCTATCCCTAATATTGCAAGGATTAAATTAGTTAATATGTGTAAAGTACTTACAAAGATTGATGTACACCAAGTGCCTGTATATGTCCCGCTATCCGTGTAGTTTCTCACTGGCTGCGTGGCCTTGGGCAAGTCATTTAATCTCTCTGGCCATTCATTTGGAAATTAGGAGATGAAACTAAATGATCTCTAAGGCCTCTTTCATGATGAAAAAGTTCCAGCTACAAAGAAGCATAATCTCTCTCACAATGGGTTCACAAATCTTTTCCAAAAATGGAGTGGCAGAAAAAGCCTGTCAGTGTGGCTTGAATAAAGTGTCTACTGGATTCCTCTATCTGTATTCTAGACTGAGCCCCAGGAAAAAGGAAAAGGGGACCCCAAGGAACCATGTGATGGAGCCAGTGAGAAGAAGAAACAAAGGTCTCTTTGTGAGAGACCAAAAGGGTTGTCACGTAGTTTTGACTAAGTCTCTTCATTCATTTGAGTAACTCAGCAAAGCCCACGCTGGAAAGGCACGTGTGAAGGAAGAGGTCATTGCCACCAACCGAAGATAGTGGTTTGTTTTTCAACTGGAAATGTCAGGAGCTCATTTTAAATTACAAGATGAGGCCCCAGGTGCACTGCCTTTATCCAAGACTGCTCAATTTTGATGTTTGGGAGAACATGGCATTCTGCTTTGATGAGATCTCTGGAAATACAGGATATTTCTCAGTGTCAAGAGCACTTCCGTGCAATCCAGTGTGAGAAAAAGCTAAATCTGAAATCTCGATTAAAAACCTCGATAGGAAAGTACAGTTTTTGCCGGCCCTGCTGAGAGCACCCTTAAAAAGGGGATCATTATGCTCGAAATGCAAAACACAATTTCCGCAACATAGAAGTTCTGGTTGTATCAACACACGTCCTTAGAGAGGAAATGCCGTAAGCTACTTTGGTAACTGTAGATATGTCAGGACTACGTTTGTCTTTAAGCGCCCCATGATTTCATGAGCCTTTTATTTCCTGAGATTGTTGTGAGAGACTTAGAGAAGGGGGAAATTAGCTTTAATCCTGTTTTTGGAATTTGGAGCAAGCCAAACAATCTCGATAAGCCTTGTTTTCAAGGTAAGCTACCCATGGAAAGTACTCAACAAATGTTCGCTCAGGGAAAGAAGGAAAGAGGAGGGAGGGAAGAAAGAAATCCCAATAGTCACAAGAGTTTTATCAGAAAGGTCACACACCAAAGAGACTGCCATAAATCTTTTTGCCATCATATGTTAATTAACAGGAGTTCTCAGGTGGCACTAGTGGTAAAGAACCTGCCTGCCAAAGCAGGAAGCATAAGAGACACAGGTTTGATCCCTGTGTTGGGAAGATCCTCTGGAAGAGGGCATGGCAACCCATTCAAATATTCTTACCTAGAGAATCCCATGGACAGAGGCTATAGTCCATAGGGTCATAAAGAGTCAGACAGAACTGAAGCAACTTGGCATGCATGCATTTTAATTAACAACTAAAGTAGCATTGTTGATTAAAAAAGATATATATATATATATTTAACTGATCAAAGTAGAGAATTTTAGTTAGCATGATAAATGCTAAAAAAAGGACTCTTACTTGGTAAAATTCAAACTATGCAGATTGACTAAAATAGTTTGGAAATACTTCCTACCCTTGAACAAACAAGCTATAAAACTCCTGCAAGGCCTGTAACCTACAGCCCTCTGACTTGGTTCTCAATGGGCAGGAGTATTTCTGCTTGAAGAGTGTCAATTGGGGGACACAGAATCATACCTTGACTATGCTTCTTTTCTATATATCTTTCATATAAGGTTTATACACTTAAAATACACCAAAGGACCAAGATCTGCCAGTTTATTAAACTTACAGAACAGAGTGTATGGACTACTTTGCCTATTTTAATGAATGGTTATTAAGTGTGTGCTCAGCAGAATTTGGTTATTATAATCTCATCATCACAAACTTCAGTTAGTCCCTGGATAATTTATCTACCCAAAAATAACCAAAGAGCTGGGCATGATGAGTCAGATTATAAAACTCCGACTTTGAGATGCTCAGATCTAGTGATGGAAACATGAATAAAAATAAATACAACTTAGAGCACGATATAAGATTTTTTTAATGCCACAATGTGCTAAAGAGGTCGCACACGAGGCAAAGAACCCACCGGCCAATGCAGGAGACTCAAGAGGTGCGGGTTTGATCCCTGGGTCAGGAAGATCCCCTGAAGAAGGGCATGGTAACCCACTTCAGTATTCTCGCTTGGAAAATCCCATGGACAGAGAAGTCTGGTGGGCTATAGCACACAGGGTTGCAAAGAGCTGGACACGACTGAAGCAGCTTAGCATACAGCATGTGCTAAAGACGCGAAGGAATCACAGAAGTGAATGCAGCTATCTCATCTAAGGAAGAACATCTGCTCACAGGAGTCGGTGCTTGGTCTGAAAGCATACAGAGGAATGTTCCAGAAATTTTCTTTTCTTAGGAGAAGGGTGGGGGAGCACTATAAAGGTTAGAAGCAAGGGAGATAATGAATCCATATAAGAAATTATAACTTTATTAAATACCAAACACACACACACACACTTCCATTCACACATGTTCTCTCAGTGAGAAAAGTCCACCAAAAGGCTGTCTTTAAAGTTTCAAATGCACCTGATTTGGAAAAAAATCTCAAGATTCTGTTTTCACCAAAAAAAAAAAAAAGTGATTTTCCTGACAGTGATTCTCAAACTACATCTGTCATAATAAGACTAAAAAAGTAACCAGCCTGCTGAGTGAAAACTGGCATTCTCAGAAATAGTTTAAATATTACTGAATATAGAACTCCATTTCACATGCTATGTTCAGATAAAATATCTCCCATCAAAATGATATTCCTATGATTTTCCAAAGGCTGTTAAAAAGATCTTCCTAACTATACGTTGAGATCTCTGACCTCAGAACTTGCCTCTTCCATCTATCTACATGGAATGTTGAGCTGGGAAAAGCAAGTTCTACTGGCTATTCCAGGTAGCTCAATGGTAAAGAAATTTGCCTGCCAAAGCAGGAGACACGAAAGACACAGGTTTGATCCCTTGGGTCGGGAAGATCCCCTAGAGTAGGAAATGGCAACCTACTCCAGTTTTCTGCCTGGATAATTCCATGGACAGAGGAACCTGGCAGGCTACAGTTCACGGGGTTCCAAAGAGTTGGACACAACTGAACATGCACGGCATGGCCACTGGCTATTCCAGTGGTCTTAGAAACCGATGAAGTTTTACCTTTGAACACAGATTGTAAATTCCCCTTTTCATGCCTGGTTGTAAAAGCATAAGGTTACTGTAAAATGCACAGTGATATATAATCAAGATGCTTTAACTCTCCCCTGTCTTCTAGGAATGACACCATTTATGCTGTGAATCCAATTGGTAGGCAATGGTAGGTAGCCAAGAGAGAACAGGACTTGAAGTAATTGATTCAGATCCCAGAGGAGCAAACTGCTTAAGCTCCTTAGATGTGTTACCACACATAGTACCTAAAAAAGTTATTATGAAGAGTTAATGACTTACCACTTCCATTCAACAGAAATGATTAAGGGTGACATCCTTTTGCCATGTACTACCAATAGACGTCATTGGCATTTATGTTAAAAGGGCAGCTATCACTTACTATTTCATGCATGTTTATATTTAAATTCTTAAAAGGTATGGGAAGTATCATTTCAGTCTTACAGACAAGAAAGTTGAGGATAAGAGATAAAATTTCACGCACAGTGTCTGAACTGTCAAAGGGAAGTGAATATGCCTCCCTTGTTATACATGCCAAGTAATACCACTGTGCCTAGCACACAGTAGATGTATTGTTATGATTCCAAACTTATAAATAATGGCTTTCGGGAACAGTTCCAATTTAAAAATTAATATGATACAATGCATACTTAACAGATGGTATCAACACTGCTCCCTGGAAACATTATTTCTTCCAAATTATACAAATGAATGAGATGACTCTTTATAATAATCTTGAAAATAAGAGTTTACTGAAATATTTTGAAAGACAGCATTGAGTGTTAGAATTATGAGCTATAATAATTAGGACATTTCATACTGTTGGCTTTTTTATTTTTGCTATTCTCTCTATAAGAAACTAAGAAAAGAAGTATGAAAATCTCATTCATTTTTCTACTCCACACAGCAAGTGTACTGGGCTGGCAAAGCCATGCTATAAGCAATCTAACCATCTCCAATGACCAAGCAGCTAGATAACCCATGTAATCTGCTCATGTTATGTTTTCCTTATATGCAGGCAGTGATTTATTGTCTCTAACATGCATTTACACCCATTTGATTCTCAAAACTCGCTCCGCAAGACAGGAAAGATGGGCAGGAATAAGTCAACATTTTTTCAGACAAGGTAACTGCTGCAGAGAAGCCACAGGGATAATGAGTGACAGAGGATGGAGGGGGTGGGGGAGAAGGGGAGAGAAGGAGGAGGGGCAGGAGAAGAGGCAGAGGGAGAAGGAGAGGATTCAGATTCCTGACCCCCATAACAATCTCTTAATCAGTATGCAAAGGGGAGGGGATAAATGAAAAAAAGAGACTATCAACGGAATGCAGGGAGGGAGACGGGAAAGAGGGAGGGTGAACATGAATGAATGAATATGAATGAGAATATCTAAGTAAAGAAAAGCCCTCAGAGACATGAGGAGGAGTTTAAACAGAGTCATAAATCCTCAAAGTGTAGTTCTTAACTTTTAGGAATCTTGGGCATTTCTGACAATCTGATAAAGCCACCAGGCTCTTACTAGAAAAATGCACACATGCCTGCACACACATATGGGCACACATACATACATAAGGTATTTTATACCACAATTTCAGTGTGTTCACTACTCCCCCCAAATCTAGCGCTAGGGTCCATTTTAAGAAACATGTCTTAGATGCAGAGGACGCCTCAGCTCTCCGTGCACAGCTGTTTGCAGATCTAGAACCAGAGGATTCCAGAGAAAAGCAGGTACCCGCAGCACCATACCCATGTGCGCCACAGAGATAAGAAACGTGGCTGCAGATCAGAACAGAAACATCTTTGAATCCGTCCTGTTGCCACCCACCTTTCCATGACATTTCAAGCTTAATAGGAAACAAATCAATTTCCTACACTACACATTGAAACTATTATCTACTCTGGAACACAAAGTTTCCCATCAAATCAGAAAAAAAAAAAAAAGAAAAGAAACCGAAGAAGAAAGGTTTGAGAAAAGTTTGACCCTTTCAGTATGGAATCCCTATGACTAATTATCTTTAAAGATCTGTTTGACATGTAAGGATAAAGGTACATTACAAAATAACTAAATACACGGGCTTTGACGATTCTGGCACTGTCACTGTAGGACTCTGGACTGATCATCTCACCTTTTTACATCCAAGTCTCCTTCATAAGTTTACTGTGAAGATTAATTGTATTAATGGATTGAAAAAATGTAATACAAGTCTGACGTCTAATCTCAGTAAACATTTCATTTCTCATTAAAAAGTGGGCTTAAAGATAGTGTGCATGTTTAAAGAAAGTATGTTACTATGGTGAGCATTAAACAAAGGAACACATTAAATTTATGTTACACAGTGTCTGGTACATAGGAAATATTAGCTACTGTTACCCTGAAGAAATGAAGAAATGAAGGTGCTGTCAAAGGCAGAAATCACTGACTGGATTGGAAGAACAGAGGTCTGATTGAATTCTACTATTTTTGCGATCAGGCTCCCCAATTTTGTGGGTGATGGATAGAACTAGGTGGCTTCTGTCCACCTCAAATATTTTATCAGCCCTGGAGCCCCTAACAAAGGTATTTTGCTAGATGCCTTAAATAGGCTGTGTGATTAATTATCCCCAAACCTTGGGAGGAATAATGGTAGCTAACACACATACACCTGGGCCCTAATCTGATATTTACATACGTTAACCAATTTCATACTCATAGGATCTCCATTTTACAGAAGAAACAGGCATAGAAAGAGAGGCTCAAGTTCACATAGCTGGAAAGTGGTAAATCTGGGCTTGCAATCTGACCCCAGAATTGTGATCTTAACCTCTATAGACACTGCCTCTCAGGAAGCATATTGTTTAATCATTGGTTTATAAATAAGTAAAATTTCCCAAGTTCACATGGGTAGTGAGAAAAAGCAGGATAAGAATTCAGACCTAACGCTAGTGTCTGTGCTTTTTCTCCTGCCCACACCACAGAAGTATAGTGTATTCTGGGAGTGGAGACGGGCAGCGTTAGGAGTGGGCACCCAAGGCAAGATTCAAGGAAGGAGAGGTCTGTGGGGAAGCCTCGAGTATTTAACAAGATGGAGCTCTGGATATGAGATATCTTCCTATCACCATCTACTTCCACCACATTTAGAAATGCAACATCCTTGGGATAGCAGCAGTAGCAGCTCCATGCCTCAGTCTCAGAGCTGGGGGAGCTTCCTGCGGATGCAGGCATAAAGAATCAGAAATATCCCCTCACTCTTAAACGTGCCCAGCTCAGTGTTGTTTTTCCAGCCTTCATTCTGGCTCTATGAAGAGGGATGGTTTAGCTTTGTCTCCTTCAGATCATCTGTGTTACTCAGAGATCTAAGGAACAACCGGGGCCAGTGTAGTGGCCACTGTATCCAAACATAGAGAGCAGAAACCATTGTCAACACCAGGTCTTTTAATCAACAAAAAACACAGGTCCCTTATTAAATTTACATCTGTAAATCCTAGAGGCGGTGCTTTTGTAAACGCTATACAGATCAAACTGAACAGTACCTGTTTTAAAAGAGTTTGTAAACCATGTCATCTTTGTAAATGAGTCAAATTACAGGTGTTTCCTGAGAATACAATTAAAATAATAATATTTCACAACACAAAATAGATCTGGAGATAAAGAGCCTAAAATTATCTTACACGGATATTTAATAATAGAAGAGCCCTACACTACGGTCCCCAAAATGTCCTAAAACACCACCCATCACACAAGTCCCTACTCAGTTCCCAACAAATTGAGAAAAACTCAGCCTGACACTCCAGGACTCAGTGCTGAGACCCTAGTCTTCCTCTTCAGCCACATATCCCTGTGTTCCCCACACACCACCTTAGAAACAAAACCGGCCACTCCCTGTTTCACAGGTACAAGCTGCATTCTCTCTACCAAGCACGTAGTTCATGTTCATACAGCTGCTTCTTCGATGTCCTAACTCAAACTCCATTTTGGCCCTCCTTCAAATCACATCCCCAAAGCCGCCATTTGCTTCAAGAACCCTTTCTCCATCTCTTCAATTAAAAATGATCTTGTCCTCTTTGAACCACCAGGGGTCTTTTTGGTATACATATGTGTGTGTGTCTGTGTGTGTGTGTATACATATACATATATGTGCAGATAACACTTCTTTTATGGTGATTTATGACTTTTGGCATGGTTTTTCCCAACTTAGCATGTAAACCCTCTAGGATCAGTGACCATAGATTACTTCTGAAATTGCCTTTTTTATAACCACTACTCTGGCTAAGAGAGTGCATGCAACACAGGAATTCAATAAGCATTTACTGAATTACTATTTTGTTAATAATGTTAATTATAGAGTGATCTCCTATGGATTATCAACTATGAGCCAAGAATGATGTTTACATATTATATCCCATTTAATATCCAAAATCCTATGACTTAGAAAATCAAGAATTAAGGAGCTGTAAATTAGTTGTTACATAGCAATCAAGGTTACATAGCAAGTAAAATCCCCAACTCTTAATGTAACAGCAGAATGCACTTTGAATCTGTCAGACTCCATACATTCACCCCAAGTCAACACTATATATGTGACAAAATGTAAAGAATATATTGCTTTTCACTTTTAGATAAATAAATCTGGTAAATTGGAAACCAAACCACTGATTGTGGTAGTGAGGAGAACTACTTTCCAAAATTAGTTTTAAGGATTAGAAATGAGTTTGAAGGTTAAATATATATATATATTATATAGAATCTTTATCACTATAGTCCAAGAAATGTAGAAGATGGGGAAAGAGACCATTGGAGGCATTTGTTTAGAAGAATGATTTATGAGTAAGCTGAATTGGAATACTGTAATGGAAAAGGCACAGGTTTGACATAGTAGGGTTAAAATTCTGGACGTAATGTTTTTAGGCTTGGTCCTTGGCAAGTTAATTAACCTTTCTAAATCTCAGTTTTCCCAAAGGTTAGTCGGCAATACTAACAGCTTTCATAAGTAATTCAAGTATTAGATAGGTATAGGGAATAGGGCTTCCTACGTGGTGCTAGTGGTAAAGAACCCGCCTGCAAGTGCAGAAGATATTAGCAGATGCGGGTTCGGTTCCTGGGTCCAGAAGATGTCCTGGAGAAGGGCATTGCAATCCACTTCGGTATTCTCGCCTGGAGAATCCCATGGACAGAGAAGCCTGGCGGGCTACAGTCCACAGGGTCGCAGAGTCGGACATGACTGAAGAGACTTAGCACGCACGCACAGAGGATAAAATCCAACGAATGACAGGTATTGCTAACACTATTATTAGTAACACTGTTTTCATGAAAAGTGACTGGGCTAAGTCAGTGTTCTTGAGAGGAATGGAAAGGCAGGGCTGCCATTACTGTTCCCAACCATTCACACTGTGAGAGTGTACTAGTGGGAAGAGCGGAAGAGGAAACAAAGGCCAGCATCACAGCTAGCCTCAAAACCCCAACACTTCCTTCTGTGCACACTGACTCCCAAATTCTCTCTCTTGTAACTAAAGAACTGAAAATCAAATCATGGGAATCAAGTCAGGTCATTCCTTTTAAAATCTCGTGGGTATATTCTGGATCCTCACCCTGGCAGCCTTTCTCAGCTTCTTTCAGAGAAAGTGTTCTCTGGAACTAGGACAAGCAGTATGGCACTTGGCATCAGGTCGAAGAGGCATCAAACACCACACCCACCGGCTTCATTTTCAGGTGCTTCTAGTTTATTATCTGATCTTCGGGGGCCTCAAATGTTAATCGACTGTATATCCTGGAAGGGTTGCTCTGAGAAGTGCATGTGGCGCTGACTATTCAGTGCCCAGCACAAAGTAGGCACTCAATAATGACTAATTAATTCCCTTTCCCCTTAGTAGCTCCCCCTAAGTGGGGAATAATCAAGTTCTTTGTGCAAATATGTTAGCATCTCTAAATGGCACCTCAACAGGGATGGATACTTGGATCTGAAAAGTGCTATCTCATTTAAATGAGACACAGAATGGTAATTAACAACTGACAAGTTACAGACATTCCTGATTATGGTTGAAACCAAACCAGTGTCCTGAAAGTAACAGGCTTTTTTCTTAAAAAAAAAAAAAAATCTTGAAAAATCCCTGAGCTATTTAGTCTCTTGAAAAACATGTGCCTTGGAAACCCAACATCTGCAGAAAGCAAAAGGGCCTGATTACCAATTAATTTTTTCTCTTACAGCTTCTCAAATAGAGGTGAGAAAATAAACATGACACCATATTTGGACTTTCTGGCATAGTTTAGCAAATTACAATGGAAAAAAACAAACATTTTCTGGTGCAAGGTCTAACACTTTTCAAACCAGTAAACTTGAGCTGGATTTGAAGTCAACTATCACAGTACCTGTGATAAAGTTACTTTAAAGTTACCAAGAAGTTTCTTGGCTTGTTTATGGAATTCCATGATGGGTGGGAACTTTTCATTATTTTGTAAATTATTGACTAATTTCCCCTGAAATCAAAGAAATCATGAGTATCCAAACCTTAGATGTTCTTAACATTCATTACTGCAACTCAACCACTGAAAAAAAAGTACCTTTTCTTTCCCCCTTCATTTGTTATCTGCTGAGAGAGAAGGGAAGAAGCTACCACAGGAACGGAACCTCCAGTACTTTGACAATATTAAAGGAACCATATATTGTCTTCCGAAAAAACAGGAATTCTCTTACCGATAACTTTGCACCACATTCACATAAGAAATTATTAAACGATTATTAGCTTCGTAATCACATATGTATATGTGTGTGTATATATTTATGTGTGTGCAGGCGTGACCGTAGACACACACACACACACACACACACACACACACAGTTCATAAACCCAAGAGACATTCTCAGAGAGGCTCTAGGGGAAAAAGACAAGCTGCCCAGGGAGTGGAACAGCCTTTAAATAAATCTTGTAATTTAAGCACAGCTCCCGCTTTTCAGCAAGCACTGCTTCCGGAGCCTCTTCATTTAAGAGTTCTCATTTTCTTTTTTAGGTATTTGTTCCCTGGTCAGCTTAGTGCCATTGGCACTGCCTTTCGGGAAAGAAAGCAGGCGGTAAACCGGACATATGCGCCCCGACTCTGGAAGCAGGAGTCCCTTCCACAATCCAGTAATTGATCCCCGTCTCCCTCTCGCCGGCCCCGCTGCCGCTCGCCTTCCAGTCGCTAGGTGAGAGGCGGCGGCCAGCAGAGCAAGGCCACAGAGTAGATGAACTCAAGATTGAACCCGATAACTCACCTCCTCCCCAGCCCCGACTCCCACCCGTCACCTCCTACAACCCCCTTCCCTCCCATCCCTCTTCGTGACACCCTACGGTGCAGCCATCGCGGGGATGCGGGGAGGCAGGAGCGGCAGCCGCGGAGAGCTGGGGGCTTCCTTGGCACCCACCCACGACGCGCCCTAAAACACTGTCCTCTGGGGAAGGGGCTGCCGGCAACTTGGAGGAACTTGGAAGGCAGAGGCTGAGGCGCCCGGACCTCGGCGGGCCCTCAACCCAGAAGGCGAGGGGAGGAAAAACGGTGTCGGGGCGAGGGCGAGTGCCCCCGGGCTTACCACGAGCACGGGGACCCCGGCGGCCAGAGAGTAGAGGAGCACGGGGGGCACGGCGCTGCTGTCCTCCGGGCCCGGGTAGGGCTTGCGGTAGGCGCTGTCGTGGCAGAAGAAGCCCTGCACGTTCACGGTGAACGTGTCCGTGTACTCGAAGTAGTACGCCAGCATCACCGTCCCTGCCATGATCACCATCTGGAAATAGAGCATGCTGCTGGTGAGCGCCGCGGGCCGCAGGGGCATGCACGCCCCCCGGGCCGGGCCGAGCCGAGCGGGCGACGGACGGACCCCCTCCCGGGTCCGCCGAGGCAGCCACCCGGGGGCGCGGCGGCGGGGGCGGCAGGAGGACGAGGCGCGGGAGGCGGGATGGAGCTGCCGGAGGAAGAGGCGGAGGCAGGTCCGGGTTTCGAGGCGCCGGCGGGCTGCGGAGGAGGCGGCTACCCCCCGGACGAACCCCTGCTCCCCTCCCCGCCCCCTGCCCGCCGCAAGCGCCGCCCGCCCGAGCGCGGGGTTGCGCGGGAGGGCGGGGAGTCCCGGGCCGCCGGCAGCGGCCAGGCAGGAGACGGTCCGCGATGCAGCCGCGCCGGACCGAAGCCGCGGGCCCGCCCGGCGGAGGGGTGGACCAGGCGGCGGCGGCGGCGGATGGGACAGCGGCACCTGTACCCCTCGGAGGGCAGACGCGGTAGAGCTGGAGAAGCTCCTCGCCGGGGTAAAAACCCAAAAGAGGGGGAGGGGAGGCAGCAGAGAAGGAGCTTCTAGAAACTCCCTTCTGAGGCAGCAGCTGGACGGTTTAGGAAACCCGCACAACGCCTGGGAAAACGGTGCGTGGATGCGTCTTCCGGGGGCAGCCCCGCGAAGCGCAAAGTCCCGGTGCCCTGCAGCGACTTTCAGCCGGCGCTCCCTGGGATTCCTTAACCCCGCGCAGGACACACGCCCAGCGCTGGTTTCTAGGCGCAGAGAGAAGCATCATCTCAGAGGATTTTAGATTCGGAGTTTCTCTGCCTCCTCCTCCAGTTTCCTAGGGCTTTGTACGTAAAAACAGAGCTCCGGAGTTCCGGAAGCATCATCTCTTGTACAACGGCCCCTTTCTCGCTCACGTATTCTCCTCTGGCTTATCATCTCAGTTTCCCTTTATTAGATGCCTGTGAGACGAGGCATTGCAAATTCCTAGGACCCAGCGGTGGCAGCCACTAGGGAAGGAAAAACGGACCGTTTGCCTCACCTCGCTATTCCCTGAGTTCCCCGGTATTGCTGCAGTTCCCAGGGGTCAAGTGAAAGGATCGGGAGACAAAGAGGGCTCACACCACAGGCATACAGAACCCTCCAATACACTGGCCATGCACGCGTGTGCGTGGGTATGTAAGTAGCAGTGCAACTGCATGTATGTAAAGAGCCCGTTCGTGTGCCATGTGTATCCCTGCCTGCAAGAGTAGGCAGCATACTGAGGGGACATGGGGGTGGGAGAGCTTAGGGGAACCTGACACTGCTTACCTTCCACTCCAGAGAGAAGGTAGGAAGCCTGTATGCAAGGCGAGGGGATGAGAGTACTCCCGGAGCCCTGCTCTTCTCATTACAAAGTGGAATCAATCTAGCAGATTTCTGGAATATTCATTTTAATTGGTTGTAGCTTGATGATTTTTAGAGGTGGGCCTTTATCATCAGTAAAGAAACATTTTTAGGCGAAATTGCCCTTTTAAATTTGGCAAATGATTGATTGTTTAGGATAAGATAATAAAGGCAGGGTGAATTTGATGTAGAATATTTTACCTTCTACGGTGTTACAGACCTCATTTAATAACTAATTACTTAGTGCTTACCAGATAAACAACACTTAACAACCTGTATAATAAACAGCTTTGGGCACTGAGAGTAAACTGTTCCTAAATGGACAAAAAAGACATCATATTGTGAAAATGTAATTACTGCAGAGATGCATGGTCTCGGGCTTCCTTTATTTATTTTATTTTTTTTTTTTTCGGGCTTCCTTTAGAAAATCATTCTAAGGCTGTAAGAGTGTCTGAACTGCAAATCTGGTTCTAAATAGGAATCCCCCAAACCTTCCTATTTAATAGAATTTTTTGAAGAATGGTGCTAATTCTAAAAGGTAGTTTTAAATGTAACTTTGGATTAAGGAGAGTCTAATATAGGTAATTTATTCAAATTAATGAAAGCATTCATTTTGACAAATTAATTTAAATTCAAATTTAAAATGCATTGTAATGCATTTTACACAGTGTCCTGGTGTACTGTGTGCCTAGTGGGCTTCCCATTACAGTAGCGTGTGCTTCAGAGACACCAGGTCCGGAAGGTCACCTGGAGGAGGGCATGGCAACCCACGCCAGTGGTCTTGTCTGGGGAATCCCATGGACTGAGGAGCCTGGTGGGCTGCTGTCTGGTGGGTCGCAAAGAGTTGAACACAACTGAAGCGGCTCAGCCTGCATGCACGTGTGCCTAGTACTATGCATAACACAGCAGTGCTGTTCACTGCTCTGTCCTCATCAGTGAGTAGGGAATGGTACATTGTGCCATTCACAAAGGTATTTAATCTGAATAAATTAAGGACCTTACCCCTCTAAACTTAAACAACAGGGAAGTGTTTTCACATATAAAATTATTGTCAAGGTTAGAGAATCACCATCTTTATCTCCCTAGATAAACCTAGCCTATATCCTTATTTGCAACACAGGGCAACATAATAGCACCAACTCAGGGTCCTGCCTCTGTTCAAGTCGTTCTACCACTTAACCAATCCAGGGAACCTGGGCAACATGCTGGACCTCTTCCTGCCTTAGTTTCATCACTGATAGAATTGATACTGGTACTTACTTTACAAGGTTGATATGAGGATTATTGATGCTTATTTCATTATATCCAGCACATTGTGTTTAAATTCCATAAAATATACCCTAGTCAGACATGTTTTTAGCAGCCTTAACCCAGGCCACTCTAATACCCATCCCCAGTCACTTCCTTCTCATTTTACTGCGTACAAAATGATTCTGGGCCTATCCATATTTCTGTAGGAATATCTGTTTTTCTGTAGATCTGTGCACATTCCATCTTCTGTTTCAGATGGTATCCATCTCAAGAATAAGATATTATTTTCCTTCAGAATTCTCAATGTCCCCATCATTTGTTCCTGTTAGATGGTCAAATTGGTGTTGCTGACTGATTTGTGGTTGAGTTACCATCCAGTGCTGAAATTCAGAGTTAATGTTGAATCTTAACTCATGTTCTAAAGATACCAACATAAAATTTCTGTGAATGTTTCAGCAAATTGGTTCTACATAGAAATGGTGTGAGGCTGGTGAAAGAGCATGAGCAGTGTGCCCTTGGACTGGTTCCTTTCCTTTCCTGAGCCTGAGGTTTCTTAGAGACAAAATGAACCAATTTTTCTTACCTCTGGGCTTATTTTGACAATTAAATGAGAATATGTAAAGTGCCTGGCCCAAAGAAGGTACTTATTTAGGTTAGAAACACTTCCCTGTTTCTTCATTTTATTTTCTTATGAATCATTAAAGCTAATTCTTTTCCAAAATATGTATTTTCAATTTCAAAGAATCCTTTGGAACCCTGCTTCAATTATTAATTTAACTATATGTTTCTAGATTAAAAACAGCACTACCCATATTTAATCTTTTGGAATCTTGCCCAAATTCTTAATTTAATTCCTAGGCATATTATTAGTCTTTCAAATGTATTGTAGCAGTCAGTCTTTCTTAACAAAAAGCAAAATCCTCCCCATCTTAGCTCCCACCAAATTGGATAATATAGATCAAAAGTGTGGTATGTAGAGCTCTCTTCTTTTCCAACTTCCAGTGATTCATATTGTATTTATTTGTGCAGGACTTAACAACCACTCCCGTCCTACCATGTTTCTCCACCTATAAAACCATGATAAATCCTGGGACAGATCTTGGGGGAATTATTTATCAGTTCCAGTACGTCTCATCCACCCACCACAATAGTCATGTTCTAGTAAGAACTAGTAAAGTGCTAGACTGGCATAGGAAGATGTAGTCCTTGTCTATATGGTTTGTAACTTTTCTTCTATAGATGGAAGACAAACATACAAAAGTCAGGGTGGAGGTGGTCTTTAGATTGGCAGCAAGTGAAAAGACCATTTGAATAGTCTTTGGGAAGTCAAGTACTGAATATTTGTGGCTAGCTAGATGAGTGAATTAGAGAAGGCAATGGCACCCCACTCCAGTACTCTTGCCTGGAAAATCCCATGGACGGAGGAGCCTGGTAGGCTGCAGTCCATGGGGTCTTGAAGAGTCAGACACGACTGAGCGACTTCACTTTGACTTTTCACTTTCATACATTAGGGAAGGAAATGGCAACCCACTCCAGTATTCTTGCCTAGAGAATCCCAGGGATGGGGGAGCCTGGTGGGCTGCTGTCTATGGGGTCACACAAAGTCGGACACGACTGAAGCGACTTAGCAGCAGCAGCAGCCACAGCAGATGAGTGAATGAATGTATTATTCTTCAGTTTTAGAACCTCAGGTGCCTAACAGAAGGGAATAGGAAATGGACCTGGCTTCTCAATATTATGACCAAGTGGGTTCTGTATATCGAATCTATGCATATCGAGAGTCAGATTGAGATTCCCTGCTCAAGTTCAAGGATTTGGACCTCGTTAATTTATAGACAGAATGTTTGTTTAAAGTTAGGATCCGGCTTTACTTATTACTAGACTTTATTTATTGTTAGGTTTAAATCACAGCTATTTCTGTCTTTTCAACTTTTTATTTTGCATTGGAGTATAGCCAGTTAACAGTGTTGTGATAATTTCAGGTGAACAGCAAAGGGACTCAGCCATACCTATGCATGTAACCATTCTTCCCCAAAGGGATTCTTCCCTGGTAGCTCAGTGGTTGGTAAAGAATCTGCCTGCAGTGCAGGAGACCTGGGTTAAATCCCTGGGTCATGAAGATTCCCTGGAGAAGGGAATGAAAACCACTCCAGTATTCCTGCCTGGAACATCCCATGGACAGAGGAGACTGGCGGGCTACAGTCCGTGTGATCGCAGGAGTCAGACATAACTTAGCGACTAAACCACCACATACTCCCCCAACTCCCCTCCCATCCAGGCTGTCACATAACATTGAGCAGAGTTCCATGTGCTATACAGTAGGTTCTCGTCCCATTTTAAATATAGCAGTGTGTACATGTCCGTCTTAAACTAAGACTTAGAGAACAGACTTATGGTTCCTGGAAGAAAGGATGGGGAAAAGGGAAAAAGGGTAGTTAGGGAGTTTGGGATAGACAGAATATTTTTGGCAGAGATGCCTGAGCATTTCCAAAGACCAAAGAAGATGCAGAATTATAAACATTGTCTTCCTAGTGTTTAAGGTAATTCAGAGGTAAACCCAGGCATTTTCCTGACGTTTTTCTCACTCCATGTACAACAGAGATAAATAACATTACAATGTCAATGCATAGCTGAGATGAAGAGGTATGAAGAATTCAGAAGCTCTCAAAAAAAAAAAAAAACACTAGCGCCTTCTTTTAAAAACTTCAAAAATCTGTGTTCATAGTGCTTAACCTGTGCTAGAGATGTTTAAGGAGAATCACACACATGACAAGTCACATGACTTTACACTAGTGAGGAACTTTAAATATTAACATATATATTAGTAGGAGATCTCATGGGAATAGGTTTGGAAAAAGGCATATTTTAGGCCAGATAACTGCATTCAGAATAAGTAAGGACATCTGGTGATTCATTCTAATACTTACTGAACTGCAAAAGACACTATCTTAACAGATCTTTATTGATGTGGATCTAGAAAATGAATAAGTGCACCACTTTACTAACCTCAGGAGAGTTTGATTTAGAGAACACCCCTGAAGCTTGAATAAGAAATACAGTAGGACTGGTTAACTCAAGAAATGTTGTGCTTAAACCCTGTCATATAAACTCAAAAAGACAACATCCTCAAAGTCAAACTAAAGAGAGCTAGGAACATTCGGCATTATACCTATAACGTTTTCATTTTTGCCGTCATAGCATACTGCATCCTCACAGAATGATTTTCAGTGCTTGATTTAGGAGGTAGCTGCTTTCTCAAGAAAACAGGAAGAGAAACCAGCTAGAATAGTAATTTGTGTCTCTGTCTTTGCGGTTCCTGCTGTAATGGGATGTTTATTTCAAAGGTCAGATGCTTTCGACTAGGGAAAGGGATACTTACCTTCAACTGCTAAGTCACTTCAGTCGTGTCCGAATCTATGCGACCCCATAGACGGCCGCCCACCAGGCTCTGCTATCCCTGGGATTCTCCAGGCAAGAACACTGGAGTGGGTTGCCATTGCCTTCTCCAATGCATGAAAGTGAAAAGTGAAAGGGAAGTCACTCAGTCGTGTCCGACTCTTCGCAACCCCATGGACTGCAACCTACCAGGCTCCTCCGCCCATGGGATCTTCCATACAAGAGTACTGGAATGGGTTGCCATTGCCTTCTCCGATCTTCAACTAGGACCACTAAGAAATCTTGAAAGTGCCTCACTCTATGGCTATGTTACAGCTGTTCTAGTCTATATTTACGATGTAAGTTTTCACTTTCAAAACAATTAACACAAATGAAGCACATGTTTTATTAGAAAACCTAATTATATTTCACTGAAAGGAAAGGTATGAAATTGATGGGCCAAGTTAAATCACAAAATAATTATTAAATAAAGACTGGGAAATAATGAAAAAAAACAACATGCTGTTATTTAAAATTATTATGTTATTATCCTATATTTAAAATTTAAATTATTAAGTCAGTGAAAGTTAATTAGGACATGTGGCTAATACTTAAACTGTATGCCCATGACAGTCATTTAGCCTCTCTGAATCTCAGTTTGCTCGTCTGTAAAATTGGGTTAATGAATCTTTACAAAGCCATCAAATGGCTTATATTTATAAACGCTTAATAAATATTAGGAGAAGGCAATAGCACCCCACTCCAGTACTCTTGCCTGGAAAATCCATGGACGGAGGAGCCTGGTAGGCTGCAGTCCATGGGGTCGCTAAGAGTCGGACACGACTGAGCGACTTCACTTTCACTTTTCACTTTCATGCATTGGAGAAGGAAATGGCAACCCACTCCAGTGTTCTTGCCTGGAGAATCCCAGGGATGGGGGAGCCTGGTGGGCTGCCATCTGTGGGGTTACACAGAGTCGGATGCGACTGAAGTGACTTAGCAATAAATATTAAAGCACTGGACAAATCTGCGTTAGAAAACATTCTGATTAGGAGAAGAGGATACCTAATCTGACTGGGTCCTGGATTTTCTCCCCAGCACTGTTTCAAATCACAAAAGCTCAGATTAATTGCTGCCTGGTCTGTTGCTATATCTGTGAATATTGAATTGTTCACCATATGTTTTAATGATAAAAAAGTTGTTACCTATAACTCCATGGATCCGTAACATCAAGGAAAGTTTCAAAATATGCACCTTCCCTAAGAATATCTTTAAACAATTATTAAGGATAGGAACATAAAAGTGTGGCAATTAAGTATGATGGATAAGCCCAAGGACCCAGAACTCTACAGAACCGAGTTCATATCTTTACTCTGTAGATTCATAATTGAGGAACCTTGGCCAAGTCATTTTAATATCTATGGTGTCCTACAATGTGGATAATGTTGCCTGCTTCACCAAGATGTGGTATAGAACCTTGGCCACTCACGGCTATAAATGATCATTACGGATATTGTTACTCTTCTGGTATAATTAATCCTGCCACTGCTGTGTCAGCAAAACTTTTATTGATCCATTTGAAAATGTGCCTGCATAAAATTCTGCTGAACTATCTATGTAACATCATGTTACTTGAAGACACCTGAAAGTCATTATGTGTGCTATGATAAATGAGAACCATCCAACTAAACAAAATCACAAATCCTGCTAACACTTTGAGAAACAGAGTTTCTTTAGCAGCGATATGGAGCATGTGGGAAAACTATGGTTATGACAGCTGTGGGTCCTTTGTCAAGAATACAGCTTGTGAATGCTAATCAGCATTTATTCGGTTGTCCTTCAGTGCACTAGGTAGTGGTTGAAACAAAGATATAACAGAAACTAAACACTCAAAATGGTTCCTTCTATTCATATGTGGTCCAGGGTCAACTATTAGTTTAATATCAGAGGATTTTCAGAATACTGTTTTAGTGAGAACATAAAGGCTTCTGGCATGATGAATTTCTGGCCTAAATTTCATCTTTCTTGAATGGATTAGTAAATGACTGGGCTTTTTTCCAATCTACAGATTTACAACTATAAGCATGCAAAGTAATTTTTTGGACAAGTAAAGACATAATGTCTTAATTACTGAATTGGAAAATAGTCGCAGAAAAATTTTCATTAAAATATAAGTGCATGTGGATTGTATCACTTTGAAAGAAAGTGGAGGAAATATTTGGAAAGGAAACATCACTGTGCATATTGTTGTGTTTACTCTTGTGATTAGCACTCTATGCTGTTGAGTATGATTAATCATATTTCATTACTATAATCAATGCCTCAGTGTGTAATGGTGTCTTTAATTTAATGTAATTGATAAAGATAAAACATTTTACTTTGCTTTCCACTTACTGATATTTTGCTTTAATACTTCTTTTGGCTCATACATATCTCCAATAAAAATAGAAGAAGATGAATAGTAAAATCTTAATTAACTTCAAAAAGGCTCTTAAATAGGGTATCCTGGGAAACTACTGCTTTTATTAATAGAAACGCTCTACCGTTTTTTGTCAGAACTGTTAAATTAGTAATCAAATTGTGCTGAATATACTACATTTTTCTTTGATGATCTGACATAGGGGTCATTATTTTGAGTTCAGTTCTCACTATTCATTACTGTAGTGGTTCAATATGTAGGAGATTAGTCTTTGTAAGTGTTGATGGTAGGATAAATTCTGGGCATTTTGTTTAAAAAATGCCCCCAATATATTTTTATTTATTTGAAACCACAATACTATTTATTGAGTGACTACTATATGCTAAAACAGTTCTCCCTCCACTCCATTTACTGAAGAGATATGACATCATCAGTCTTTCAAAAAGTAGTATATAGAATGCTACCATGTAGTGAGGGTCCCAGTCTATGTGGAGTCTAGTTTAAATAGATGAGATTTTCACTAATCAAGATACTTGTTTGTAAATCTACAGCAGCATAAAACGAAAGTTGCTCTGCAGTGCCACAGAGTTTTCATTTCCGTGCTTAGTGGACCTGTAAATGAGACCATAGGCTTGGGGAGAAGATGCCCCATGTCCTGTAACTTTGGATGATCCACCTTAGCTATTGAACCAAACCAGAAATGAAAGTTTCTGCTTGGGTGGCCATAGCAAAATACCATAGACTGGGTAGCTCAAACAATAGAAATTTTTGTTTTTACAGTTCTGGGGGCTAAAAGTTCCAGATCAAGGTCCTATCAGGCTTCCTTTTTTTTTTTCCCCCTTGGTGAACCTTCTCTTTCTGGATTGCTGACAGTGCCTTCTAACCATGCCTGCATGTGGCCTTTACTCTGTCCTTGCATGGAGAGGTAGCTCTTCCTCTTCTCACAAAGACACCAATCCCAGGAGATTAGGGTCCCAGCCTTATGACCTCAGTTAACCTTTGTTGTCTCCCTTTTAGAGGCCCTATCCTCAATAGTCACACTGGAGGTTAGAGTTTAACAATATACGAGTAGTGAGAGGACACTATTCATTTCATGAGAGCATTCCACTGCTCTCCCAATTCGATATATATTAAAGTGTTTCATTAGGTTGCATCATATGAAATAGCCATTTGAGGGCATGAGGAGAAGGGGCAAAAAAGGATGAGATGGTTGGATGGTATCATCAACTCAATGGACATGAGTTTGAGCAAACTCTGGAGATAAGTGAAGGACAGGGAAGCCTGGCCTGATGCAGTTCATCAGGTCACAAAGAGTCAGATATGACTTAGTGCCTCAACAACAACAACAACAACAGGTGAGAAATAGTTTGATTACTGGCAACGTCCAGGTGTTTATTTCATAGATTGTGACATTAAGAAAGAATAAGTTTATATTTACTCACTTTTTAATCATGTCTGTGCCTCCCAATCTGATAGATTTCTTGTTGAAGTCTTTAAAGTTGTTTGAGACAAGTGAATTTTTACTACCTCATTGTAAAAGTCAGAAAGCATGAGTCAAAATGGAATCAATGGCACATAACTTTAACAATTTACTTGGCAATACAACTGCTCTAAAACCTACCTCAGCATAATTTTCAGACGATAAATGTTGGTACCTGAAGGACAGTCTTACTCAGTTGTGCGGCCAGAAGTGTAAAATGAATAAAATATGTGGAGTTTGGGCTAAGCATACATACTTTTTACCTTTGGGTCAGAAATTTAATTGCTTCTTCTTGCTCAAATTGATGAGGAAGCCAGATGCTGTGCTTCAGGAATTGCAATACATCACTTACTGACAGGTAGTAGAGTCCAGTATCAAGTGAGATAAGAATGCTTAGAAATCACCTTCATCGGAGGGCTTTACCAGTGCTGTCCAAATCACCCAAACCTCCTTTGCTTTTACATATTGCCTCCTTCTCTCCAGCTGGCTATGACTGCTTTTCGAGGAGCTGATAAAATACACGTCTGTTACAAATCATCATCAGTTTACATGGACCCCCAGTTCTGCTGCTACTGCTCAAAACAACTTTACCAGATGCTGGGTCTCTAGAAAATTATTCCGTTCAGTCACCTTGTATTAGAGAAGCATGCAAACTAGTGGTTTGCATTTGTTTAGAGACATATTTAGAAATTTTTCTCTGCAAAGATCTGTACCAAGCATAGTAAGAATAAATTACCTCCCATCTGCTCACAAAACATATTAATCAGTAGTATGAATTTCCACACCTGAAAATCAGGAGGATGAAAATTACTAAAAATATATACTATACTACCTTAACTTAGTGGCAGATGGAAGGTAATACACACACTTTACTATGTGCCAGACATTTCACATGTTTTAATTGTATTCGTGCTAAGTTACTTTGGTTCAGTTCAGTTGCTCAGTCCTGTCTGACTCTGCAACCCCATGGACTGCAGCACGCCAGGCTTCCCTGTCCATCGCCAACTCCCGGAGCTTGCTCAAACTCATGTCCATTGAGTCGGTGATGCCATCCAACCATCTCATCCTCTATTGTCCCCTTCTCCTCCTGTTTTCAGTCTTTCCCAGCATCAGGGTCTTTTCCAGTGAGTCATTTCTTCAAATCAGATGGCCAAAGTATTGGAGTTTCAGCTTCAGCATCAGTTATTCCAATGAATATTCAGGACTTATTTCCTTTGGGATTAACTGGTTTAATCTCCTTGCAGTCCAAGGGACTCTGAAGAGTTTTCTCTAACACCACAGTTCAAAAGCATCAATTCTTTGGCACTCAGCTTTCTTTATGGTCCAACTCTCACATTCATACATGACTACTGGAAAAACCATATCTTTGACTAGATGGACCTTTGTCCACAAAGTTATTTCATTCATGTGCAACTCTTTGCAACACTATGGACGTGTAGCCTGCCACTCTCCTCTGTCCATGGGATTCTCCAGGCAAGAGTAATGGAGTGGGTTGCCATGCCCTTCTCCAGGGGATCTTCCCAACCCAGGGATTGAACTCAAGTGTCTTAAGTTTCCTGCAGTGGCAGGCAAGTACTTTACCACTAGTGCCACCTGGGAACCCCACTAATATTTTTTAGGTATTTCTAAAACTCTGTAAGTATCATTACCTCCCACTCTGCCAAGACTGAATTTCAGAGAGTTGCCTCCTGATCCATGATTAATAATAGCAGTTCAGTTCAGTTCAGTCACTCAGTCATGTCCGACTCTTTTGGACCCCATGAACTGCAGCACGCCAGGCCTCCCTGTCCATCACCAACTCCTGGAGTTCACCCAAACTTATGTCCATCGAGTCGGTGATGCCATGCAGCCATCTCATCCTCTGTCATCCCCTTCTCCTCCTACCCCCAATCCCTCCCAGCATCAGAGCCTTTCCCAATGAGTCACCTCTTTGCATGAGGTGGCCAAAGTATTAGAGTTTCAGCTTTAGCATCAGTCCTTCCAAAGAACACCCAGGACTGATCTCCTTTAGAATGGACTGATTGGATCTCCTTGCAGTCCAAGGGACTCTCAAGAGTCTTCTCCAACACCACAGCTCAAAAGCATCAATTCTTCGGCGCTCAGCTTTCTTCACAGTCCAACTCTCACACCCATACATGACCACTGGAAAAACCATAGCCTTGACTAGACGGACCCTTAGTCGGCAAAGTAATGTCTCTGCTTTTGAATATGCTATCTAGGTTGGTCATAACTTTCCTCCCAGGGAGTAAGCGTCTTTTAATTTCATGGCTGCAGTCACCATCTGCAGTGATTTTGGAGCCCCAAAAAATAAGTCTGACACTGTTTCCACTGTTTCCCTGCCTTTTTCCCATGAAGTGATGGGACCAGATGCCATGATCTTCGTTTTCTGAATGTTGAGCTTTAAGCCAACTTTTTCACTTACTTCTTTCACTTTCATCAAGCAGTACTGATGTCTAAATCTACAGCTGGCTGGTCCCTAAGAAATTTCTATGACATCATATTGACAGTTTTTAATGTGTTGTACTAGTTCTGCAAATATCATTTGTATCAATGTAAATGTATTAAAATATATACTTGAATATATAAATAAGCTGTGGTATATCCATATTAAGGAATGCTACTCAACAATGAAAAGGAGTAAAACTCCGTAGCTTGGAGGAATTCAAAGGCCTTATGCTGCGTGAAAGAAGTCATTTCAAAAGGTTATACACTGTACAATTCCACCTTTATGTCATTCTGAAACTGACACATCTGCAGTGATAGAGTACAGATCAACGCTTGCCATAGGCTAGGAGTGGATGCGTAACATGATTTTAAAGAAATAGCACAAGGGAGTTCTTTGGGTGATGGAGCTGTTCTGTATTCCAGTGATTGTAACAATTATCTGAAATATACATGGGTTATAATTCATAGAACTGTACTCAAAACATCAATAAAAAATTAAAAAGAAAATGTTTGAAATGTGGAAAAATTATAGAAAAGACATCACTGTACTAATAAAACTTGAAAACTTTATAGTTTTATCCTTACACTTAGAGATGACATGTTCTGTGAGAATTTTTCATCCCATACAGAAAGTTGTAAATTATGACTTGCCTGTATTTGAAAGATGATATGTACCTGTGGCAGTCTTTTGGAATATATGTCCATCCCTTAACGAATATTGTGAACATTTCAGAGAAGAATTCAGTGTATTAATGTAAACATACCATTCACTATCTGAGAAGAATATAGATAGGGTTCTTCTGCCAGACCTCCTTCTCATGGTAGCAGTTGGCAGAAATAGACACCTTGTCCCAAAGATTAGGGAAAAGCATACCAGTTCCCTTGTAGAACTAGAGAACTAGGAAAGAGACGTTGGATAAAACACATTACTGCCTACTGAACCTAGAAAATGGAGTTTGGAAGCAGGTGGGGCTGGTGGAAGGAGAGAATGCCAGAATTTAATCTGGTCATATCAAGTAGTCACTCTCTGGCCACATCCACTGACCTTGTCCACATGCCATCCCTAAGTGTAACAGCTTAGTCAGGATTGATTTAGCAACTTGCATCCCTGAAAACAGAGGCTGGAGAGGGAGGGACTGGCCCTTTACAGGAATATTTTATAGCTTCAAAAGGTTATTGAGCTTTCCCAAGACATCAGACATGTTACTAAGTGAGTTAATGTATGAGAAAAGTGTGTACTATAACTTGCAGGTTGTCATAGAAGTGTTGGGCTTCCCTGGTGGCTCAGCTGGTAAAGAATCTGCCTGCAATGCGGGAGACCTGGGTTCAATCCCTGGGTTGGGAAGCTCCCCTGGAGAAGGAAACAGCTACCCACTCCAGTATTCTGGCCAGGAGAATTCCATGAACTGTATAGTCCATGGGGTCACAAAGAGTCAGACATGACTGAGTGTAAATGCTGTGCTGTGTGCATAGACATGTTAGTTCTTATTAACCTTAAAACTGGAAGACTGATTCAGTGGGATATACTAAACTAGAGGAGGAGCATCCGTAAGGTAACCAAAGTACCAAATGCTCAGCCCTTGAAATTTTTAAACGTGACTTTCTGGTGGACATAATCCATATGTGCCTGTGCACTGTGCAAATATACATACTGCACATTAATAAATACATATGAATGAGATGGAAATTGTGAATTACTCAAACCACAGCAGCCCATCTTGATGAGATTACCATTTCAGAAAATTCCATTAAAATGCAAATATGTTAAATAAATCAAATTTGGGAGGTCAGATTTTCTGGGAAAGTGCAGTCGGCTAGCAATACCGCATCTCTACAGGATTTCCATCTGAATTGTACTAATGATGTGCAGACTCAGTGAAAGAAAAATTTCCGAGACTGTGGGCTTCAGTTTTAGCAGATGTTGTGTGTTCTGATAACTAAATCAAAAGGAGCTGGATAAAACCTTTGCACAGATTTTACATATGTTTTCTAGGAGAGAGACGCTCTATAATGAGTATTTTACAGGCAAAAACAAGGAAATAGACACTTTTAAAATTACATAATTCAGATATATCGAAAGATTAAGTACATTTACAGTGTTACACTAATGTCTTCTACCGGGCATCCTGGTCAAAGGCTTGAGTTCTATTTTAACAGTAACTTTCTAGGCAGAGCTCCTCTTCATCCAAATGATTCACTGATAGTGAGAATGACACTTCTGATGCTTCTGAGGCTCCCAGGCTTCTCAAAGGAAAGCTAAGATTCAGACATGAGATAGTAAAAAGCTATTTGGTTCATCATCAGTGCCTTGTTCTGCCCAATGCTTAGTCTTATTCTTTGAACTCATTCAAGCAGGACTGTTTAAAGCCACTGTCTATGGCAACCTAGTGCATGAAGACTCAAAACATTGTGTGTGTGTGCATGTCTTGTTTGTACACTTCAGAGCACTTGTACCCCTGATGATATTTTGGAACTCCATCTTCCTTTATGCTAACAGGGTTCCCCAAATTTGCTGCACATTTTAATCCCTGAAAAGCTTTTGGAAGTCTTGCTGGCCAGGTCATACACCATATTAATAAATCAGAATGTTAAGAGTCCTGAAAAACTGTCTGAAAACCAGGCATTAGTAGTTTGTCTTATTTTGCTTTTTTAATAATTCCTCAATGATTCCAATATGAGCAAAATTTGGGGACCAGAGCCAGGCATCCTGGAATGTGAAGTCAAGTGGACCTTAAAAAGCATCACTACGAACAAAGCTAGTGGAGGTGATGGAATTCCAGTTGAGCTATTTCAAATCCTGAAAGATGATGCTGTGAAAGTGCTGCACTCAGTATGCCAGCAAATTTGGAAAACTCAGCAGTGGCCACAGGACTGGAAAAGGTCAGTTTTCATTCCAATCCCAAAGAAAGGCAATGCCAAAGAATGCTCAAACTAATGCACAATCCAAGCCAGGCTTCAGCAATACGTGAACCGTGAACTTCCAGATGTTCAAGCTGGTTTTAGAAAAGGCAGAGGAACCAAAGATCAAATTGCCAACATCCGCTGGATGATTGAAAAAGCAAGAGAGTTCCAGAAAAAACATCTACTTCAGCTTTATTAACTATGCCAAAGCCTTTGACTATGTGGATCACAAGAAACTGTGGAAAATTCTGAAACAAATGAGAATACCAGATCACCTGACCTGCCTCCTGAGAAATCTGTATGCAGGTCAGGAAGCAACAGTTAGAACTGGACATGGAACAACAGACTGGTTCCAAATAGGAAAAGGAGTGCACAAGGCTGTATATTGTCACCCTGCTTATTTAACTTCTATGCAGAATACATCATGAGAAACTCTGGGCTGGAAGAAGCACAAGCTGGAATCAAGATTGCTGGGAGAAATATCAATAACCTCAGATATGCAGATGACACCACCCTTATGGCAGAAAGTGAAGAGGAACTAAAGAGCCTCTTGATGAAAGTGAAAGAGGAGAGTGAAAAAGTTGGCTTAAAGCTCAACATTCAGAAAACAAAGATCATGGCATCTGGTCCCATCACTTCATGGGGAATAGATGGGGAAACAGTGAAAACAGTGTCAGACTTTATTTTGGGGGGCTCCAAAATCACTGCAGATGGTGATTGCAGCCATGAAATTAAAAGAAGCTTACTCCTTGGAAGGAAAGTTATGACCAACCTAGATAGCATATTGAAAAGCAGAGACATTGCTTTGCCCACAAAGGTCCATCTAGTCAAGGCTATGGTTTTTCCAGTGGTCATGTATGGGTGTGAGAGTTGGACTGTGAAGAAAGCTGAGTGCTGAAGAATTGATGCTTTTGAGCTGTGGTGTTGGAGAAGACTCTTGAGAGTCCCTTGGACTGCAAGGAGATCCAACCAGTCCATTCTAAAGGAGATCAGTCCTGGGTGTTCTTTGGAAGGACTGATGCTAAAGCTGAAACTCTAATACTTTGACCATCTCATGTAGAGAATTGACTCATTGGGAAAGACTCTGATGCTGGGAGGGATTGGGGGCAGGAGGAGAAGGGGATGACAGAGGATGAGATGGCTGAATGGCATCACCGACTCGATGGACGTGAGTTGGAGTGAACTCTGGGAGTTGGTGACATCCAGGGAGGCCTGGTGTGCTGTGATTCATGGGGTCACAAAGAGTCGGACATGACTGAGCGACTGAACTGAACTGAACTGAACTGAATTTATGGCCAGTCTGACATAGAGCATAGTGCCAGTCCCTGATACACGGCTGGCACTCCATGGACATTTGTAGAATACATAAAGGAATCCAAACTCATATCAGGCAGTCTTCTAGCTATTGTGGTTTAATTGCACCTGGCTTCCCTCGTGGCTCAGATGGCAAAGAATCTGCCTGCAATTTGGGAGACGTGGGTTCGATCCCTGAGTCAGGAACATCCTGGAGAAGGAAATATCTATCCATTTTTGCCTAGAGAATTCCATGGACAGAGGAGCCTAGAGAGCTATAGTCTGTGGGGTCTCCAAGGGTCGCACACAACTGACCAACTATCACAACACTTTTTGCAGTAATTTCCCCAATACCCACTCCTCCAGATGACAGAAAGACAAATCGCAAATCTCATTAGCTAAAATATTCAAATCAAAACAACACCATACTATTTTTTGAATCTTTAATTATAAATGATATATCTATCAATTATAAAATTCCATCTTGGTAAGAATATGGTGAACATCCTAAGAAAATAATTGAAACTTAATAAAATGGAGTTTAATCATATTATTTATAACATGACAAAATGAAAGGATTCAAATCTCCAACACATGTGAGTAAATTATGAAAAACAGTTTCAGTTCAGTTCAGTTCAGTCGCTCAGTCGTGTCCGACTCTTTGCAACCCCATGAATTGCAGCACGCCAGGCCTCTCTGTCCATCACCAACTCCTGGAGTTCACTCCAACTCACGTCCATCAAGTCGGTGATGCCATCCAGCCACCTCATCCTCTGCCGTCCCCTTCTCCTCCTGCCCCCAATCCCTCCCAGCATTAGAGTCTTTTCCAATGAGTCAACTCTTTGCATGAGGTGGCCAAAGTACTGGTTTCAGCTTTAGCATCATTCCTTCTAAAGAACACCCAGGACCTATCTCCTTTAGAATGGACTGGTTGGATCTCCTTGCAGTCCAAGGGACTCTCAGGAATCTTCTCCAACACCACAGTTCAAAAGCATCAATTCTTCGGTGCTCAGCTTTCTTCACAGTCCAACTTTCGCATCCATACATGACCACTGGAAAAACCATAGCCTTGACTAAGTCGACCTTTGTTAGCAAAGTAAAAAACAGTTTATTATGCCACAAATAAAAATACTCATTAAATGCTTTTTAAGAATGCTGAAAATGTTTTATTAGAATAATCATTAGACTCAGATTATTTTATTATCCCTCTCTTTTTCTCTATTTCTAAAACTTTATTGAGAAACATCACATTCATAAAGACAAAACAAAACACAATGATGTCACTGATAAGGCCATAATTTAGGTCTAAATTGATACAGTAAGCCAAGACAATGTGCCTAAAACAGGGAATAAGGCATGTCTCACAAAAGAAATCTACTTACGTAACCCCATTCTCATTTAACTCTATCACAAATACTATCAGTTTAGCCCATACTGTGGTCTGGAGTACTTGGCAGTCATTTCACAGAGTAGGTAGTACCTGAGTGGAACTATATTTGGATTTTAATCAGAGGAAAAATTCTGGCAGGAATTTAGAAAGCTCGAAGTTTTGAACAAAGAAATGGAGGGTTGGAGGGAGGCTGTCATGTCTCCGACGCAGGTGGAAGGTTGACTTAGTCAGAGTAGACGGTCGGTGTTGGGGAGAAATGGGAAAGGATTTTTAGCTAGGAGGCTAAACCCAGATTGTAGCAAGCCTTAGCAAAACAGATTCTAATAGTTTGAGTTTTTCCTACAAATAATATGCTGCGTCCTCAGATGCTCAGTTGTGTCTGACTCTTGGTGACCCCATGGAGTGTAGCCCACCAGGCTCTGCTGTCCATGGGATTTTCCAGGCAAGAATACTGGACTGGGTTGCCATTTCCTTCTCCAGGGAATCTCTCCAGCCCAGGAATCGAACCCACCTCTCTCATGTCTCCTGCATTGGCAGGCGATTCTTTACCACTAGCACCACCTCAGAAGCCCTCAAATTAATGGGGAGTCATTTCCCTGGTGGCTCAGATGGTAAAGAATCTGCCTATAATACACAAGGCCCTGGATTGGGAAGATTCCCTGGATAAGGGAATGGCAACCTACTCTAGTATTTTTACCTGGAGAATCCCGTGGTCAGAGGAGCCTGACAGGCTATGGGTTCACAAAGAGTCAGACACAATTGAGTGACTAACACCTCCACTTCCACTTCATCTGAACAGACTGGTTAGGAAACAAATAAGTTCACACAGCACATTGTGAGGACTATCTGGACATTGGTTTGTATATAATTCACAAATAAATTCTATGGAATGGGAAACACACCCAGCTGAGCAGTTGGGAAGCAAAGGCAGTTATCCAAAAATGCAAGAATGATCTTTTAAAATTCAAAGCTAATCATGTCATCCTGCTGTTAAAATACTTCAGTGACTTTCTTTGATTAAAAAAAAATAGAGAAAATACACCTTAACATGGTGTACAGAGCCCTAGGAGGCATGACCCCCACCTGCTTCTGCAGATCCCCTACTCTCTACTATTTTCCCTTTAAGGTTATCTCTACTTCTTGCAACTTTCACTCACTGTGCTACCTCCAATTATAAGGCTTTTGCACATAGAGAATGCTGCCAGCAATGCTCCTCTCTGCCCTCTTTGTTAATTAACTCCTGCTCATACTTTATATCTCAATTTGAAGGTCACTTCTCAGAAACACGATCTCCCATTTCTCTAATCCTCCTATTAAAGGCTCACATAGCACCAAGCACCTTTAGACATTGTAATTGTCTATGTTAAGATTGGCCTTCTCTGATTTCTCAGCAATAAACAATCTGCTTGCCAATGCAGGAGACATGGGTTTGATTCCTGGGCAAGAAAGATGCCCTAGAGAAGGAAATGGCAACCCACTCCAGTATTCTTGCCTGGGAAATCCCATGGACAGAGCAGCCTAGCAGGCTACAGTCCATGGGGTCCCAAAAGAGTCAGACACAACTTAGCGACTAAAACAACAACATGTTAAGATTATATATTTGTTATATTATAACAATATTAGCACAATGTGCTATTGTTATATATATTGTTAAGATTATAGATTGTTAAAGTTACTATTTGATAACTCTTTGTACACTTTTCTCAGCCTCATGAAATCTGAATCATTGGTTTACCTATCTTTTATATCTCCACTGCCTAAAAAAAAACTTCCTAGCACCTGATATATACTCAATACATAGTTATTTAATGCATGGGTGATAAATGCAGAGTAGAAGAAAGTGGTAGAAGTACAAATTGAAGAGAAAGGATAAGTGGCAGAGACATAAGAAAAACCACTAGGAAAAAGGAGAGCAATGAATTAAAAATGCTACTGAAGATTTTTGTCTGGATGACTGGATAGTACCATTGACCATAATGGAGAAGATCATGGGGTGAATAGGTTTTGCACAGTAAAGTTTTTGCCTTATATACATTAAACTCAGAGACACAGAATTATCTACCTAAAGATTATGACTAACCTAAGAATGAAGAATTTCCCACCTTGGGTGTATATGCAGAGTTCTGCATTTCCTTATGGAGAAACTTGTGTTAGAGTAATACTCAAGATGTGTCTTACTCATTTCTGCCCAATAGGAAGCAGTGATTTATCTGACTGGGAATGCAATGACAATCACTGCTTCACGTTCTCCACTGGATAAATCTTATCTATATAAAGTCTCGAAAATCAGTGGGACACAACCGTTCTGGGTATGTATGTCTTCTCTACAAATCCAATTTGTTTCCTTAAATAGATTCCCTCAATCTCTGAACTTGGGCCAGGTGGAGAAACAAAGAGCATTCCATCCCTTTTTGGACCATGGATCTATAGAAACAGTTAACATCCAACTATGAATCACCTGTGTCCAGTTTTTCACTTGCTTCAAAATTATGCAGTAGAATCAAGAATGTATTAGCCCTTAACAAACACATGAAAAGATGCTCAACATCACTCATTATTAGAGAAATGCAAATCAAAACCACAATGAGGTACCACTTCACACCAGTCAGAATGGCTGCGATCCAAAAATCTGCAAGCAATAAATGCTGGAGAGGGTGTGGACAAAAGGGAACCCTCCTACACTGTTGGTGGGAATGCAAACTAGTACAGCCACTATGGAGAACAGTGTGGAGATTCCTTAAAAAATTGCAAATAGAACTACCGTATGACCCAGCAATCCCACTGCTGGGCATACACACCAAGGAAACCAGAATTGAAAGAGACACATGTACCCCAATGTTCATCGCAGCACTGTTTATAATAGCCAGGACATGGAAACAACCTAGATGTCCATCAGCAGATGAATGGATAAGAAAGCTGTGGTACATATACACAATGGAGTATTACTCAGCCGTTAAAAAGAATTCATTTGAATCAGTTCTGATGAGATGGATGAAACTGGAGCCGATTATACAGAGTGAAGTAAGCCAGAAAGAAAAACACCAATACAGTATACTAACACATATATATGGAATTTAGAAAGATGGCAATGACGACCCTGTATTGCAAGACAGGAAAAAAGACACAGATGTGTATAACGGACTTTTGGACTCAGAGGGAGAGGGAGAGGGTGGGATGATTTGGGAGAATGGCATTCTAACATGTATACTATCATGTAAGAATTGAATCGCCAGTCTATGTCTGAGGCAGGATACAGCATGCTTGAGGCTGGTGCATGGGGATGACCCACAGAGATGTTATGGGGAGGGAGGTGGGAGGGGGGTTCATGTTTGGGAACGCCTGTAAGAATTAAAGATTTTAAAATTTAAAAAAATAAAAAACTAAAAAAAAAAAAAAAGAATGTATTAGCCTCCTACAGCCCCAATATTCTGGAATGTTTTAGAAAGAAAAGTATAAGTGTGGAGAAAAATAAAGCAGCTAGTCTAGCAGAGAAGTAATGGTTAAAAATGTTTGACAATATCAAGGATTTTTCCAGTGTCGGGTAGATCTTGGAGGGAGAGTTCACAGAGGATGTATGAGGAATACAAATCAAATTTGCCAAGCAGGCACGGGGCATGAAAACAGAGTCTGAGCCACTGAATGTGGCAACTAGGTACCCAATCTCCTGTGCAATTGTAATTGTACAATGCTAATCATGTCATCATGATTAGCAAAGAGTAAGCCAGGTTTCAGAAAGCTGTAAGGACACAAAGCCATTGGGTCTGCTTAGTTTGAGAATCAGTAATGTGAGGGGACTAGAACAGTAGCTGTGCAAGGTAAAGACTTTCTTGTTCTGTTCTGTTTTCCCATGAAAGGAAGAATCAGAGCACACATTTGATGACTGAGAACCAGCAGAAGCGTGAGTGAATAAAGGAGCCAGAGGGGAAGAACTCGTTTTGATTCTGAAAGGAGCAGAAAAGAGTGAGAAGATGAGATGAGAAATAGGATCACCCTTCGTGAAACCATCTTTTTCCACTGAAACTGATGGAAAGCAGAAAAAGGTCTATGAGGGCCTCTATCAAGGGGAAGTGGAAAGAAAAGAGCCAGTAAGAAAGCCTAATCAATCAAAACATAATGTTTTCACGAAAGCTGATGGTTCTCACTTTATCTGAAAATAGGCACTGTTTCCTCTTCAATTTAATTCTGGTATCAGTCTCTCTTTATAGAGTAAGTGAGATGTGTACTAAAATAGAACACAGTAACCCAGTTGAAAAAAAGCAGAAGTTTAGAAGACTATATATATATATATATATGAAGGGATCTGGGCATCCCAATTTGGAAACCCATACCCCTGTGAGAAAAAAGTTTAATCTTGAAGTTGAAAGGCAAACCTTAAGATTGCTGCATCCAAGAAACATGGCCTCCACTCCCTTGACTTTCTATCCCACCAACTCCCCTTCTTCCCTTTCCCCTTGGGAAAAAGTAACAAGGACACAAAACACTTTTATTTTTCTCTTTTTATCAGTTAAAATAGCTTATGAATATGACTCCTTTTTGATGAATCCTATATCAGAGCAACTAAAGTTGTGCCAAGTCCACTGATTGATCCAGTGCCATATTTTGAGGCTGAACTAAGTCATGGGACACGTCCAATCAGCATAGCATGGGAAAACTGAAAAGCAGAAAATTAACCCCATGAGGTTTTCAACATGGTCTAGCACTTGCCAGTGAAAATCAGTAATGTATTATGCACCTCTGCCTTTCTACGAGAAAGATGAAAACATTTCAAAATGTGGAGTAAAGCTGCTTTGTATTAAACCCAAAAAGGAAAAGCAATGTGGTCCATGCTAAGATTAATTACATATAAGATCATTATGTTGCAATGATTTTCCTCATATGAACTGAACCTGAGAAAAACAAGTTTATTAATTATCCATTTTCATATGTTCCCCTTTAAAAATTGGGGAACCAAGAGGAATAAGATAGTTCAACACTTTCCCTTGAATCCGAAGTTTGTATCAATGGAAAGTAAACTTCTTAACATGAAAGCATGAACAAAATGAGTTATAAAAGGGGTTAACTGCTTTCAGGATGTGATAATAAAAAATAAAAAGTCCAGCATTTCTTTTACGTGGTTTATATCGTACAAACCACCTGATATTTTTGCACTATTATTATGGAACGTTTCAAACACTCAGAAAAGTTTATAAATGTTTATATTTATATATATATATATAATTACAAACTTACAGATTTAAAAGTATTTGATTTGTTTAAAGCCATTAGACTGTTATTCTTACTTATACTCCATCTACCCTATTTTTGGCCAGAGAGCATCTTCACATTGGTTTCCTGTGTCTTTTTGGGATGTGGTTTCCTTGCCTCTGTTATGGTAGGGTGTCCCCGAATCGTCTTAGACGTGTTTTGCTCCAGACCTGGAATGAGCCGTTTTTCCAAAATACTTTGGTATTTATAAACCACAACCTGATCAATAAGGATTGTTCTGTTGCCACCAGGTTGGTCACTGTTTCTAGGTCTTTTCAATGGATAGAGCTTTTTTTTTTTCTTTTAGAGAAAATACACCATGAACTTATACTGACATTTTAATTCAAGTTAGAATACCAGATTTGTATTTAACCTCTTTGGTCTTATATCTGTACTTCTCTTTCCGGTTTTGAAATTTCTTCAGTCGCATAACCTAGAGTACTTCACAGTCAGCAAATGCAGAAGTAAAATCATGATTGCCTCTGACCTTCTCCACATCTGATTTTCCCTTCTCATTCCCTGTTCCAGTGAAAAGCAATGCATTGCATCCGTCAGGTACACCACTAGAACCTTGGACGTGATTTCATTGTTTACTGTCTCATGCACACATTAAGTCAGTTTCAAGTGCAACAGATTAGACCTGCTCTCTCTGAAAGCCTCTCCCTTCCACTTTTCAGCCACCATCTTAGTTCAAGCCTCATGGTTTCTTATCTGTTCCATGCAACAGACACGCCCTCACTTTCAGTGTGTGCCTCTCGTATCTCCTCCCAACATGTGAACAAATAACGTCATTTCCTTACTTAAATAAGAATCTTTGGTGCCATCTCCTCTTGGTATGCTCTCCACCTCTCTACCATCTTTAAGACTGCAGACTTCTGTATGCTTAAAATTCTTCCTTATCCCTCTCCTTTTACAAGTTTCTGCCCATGATACTTCCACATATGCTTGTTGAGTGAAAATCCTTCAGCTGCCTTCCCTGATAACTCCCATGGGGATGAAGACTGTTGATGGGTGTTCACACAGTTTTTTACATTTATCTTTCATTCTACCCACTTTACTTCCTATAGTTATTGCTTTTGTGGTCTTATTTGCTACTATACTATGTGCTCCTTTAGAGCACAGATTATATAGTTAAGAACCAATTGTTGATAGTAAATACAGTTAGGCTTATATTCTAACTTTGTCTTTTCCTAGCTGTGCAATTTGGGCAATTTAACCTCCTTTCCGGACCTTAGTTTCCTCATCTGTAAACTACATATGGCTGTTGTGGGGATTAAATGAGGCAGTGCCTATAGAGTATTTGATATAACTTCAGCTCATTAGAGCTTTCAGTAAATATGTTACTACCATCATCTATGTCAATAGAAGGTGAATGAAGGTAAAATGAGGACAAGGTCGGTCTCCAGGGAAGGCAATCTTAGCACCAAAGGCAGATCCTGATGCAAGAACAGAACTCAGGGCCCTCTGGGGACAGAAGCTGCAGGTCAGCAAGTGACTCCCTAATTAGACCAGGAGTGACATCTAAACCAGACCCAAGAGGCAACTCTCAATTGAGGCTGTCAGGAGATGGCTTGGAAGCTAGGTAAAGAAAAGTAGGACGCACAAGAGACAGTTCTCAGAAAAATGCTTTCTATACAGCTTTTCTGGGTTGGGAGATTTGAAGTTACCTGGCTCCTTTAAAGAGAGGTATTTGGGTTTCCCTGGTGGTCTAGTTAAGAATCTGCCTTGCAATGCAAGGGACACTGGTTTTGATCCCTGGTTTGAGATCTCACATGCTGTGGAGCAACTAAGCCCACGCATCACAACTATTGAACCTATGCTCTAGAGCCCGAGAGCCACAACCACTGAGCCCACGTGCTTCAGCTACTGAAACCCACATGCCTAGAGCGTGTGCTCCACAAGAAACGAAGCCATCACAATGAGAAGCCCATGCACGGCAGAGAAGAGGAGCCCCCACTTGCCACAACTTGGAGGCTGCACGGCAACAAAAACGCAGCACAGCCAAAAATCAATAAAATTATAACAACGGCAACAACAACCCCTCAAAGGTTTAAAACAGAGGAGCAGTGTTAAAAACAGATGCCTGGTATTAAAGGTGGAATTTTGTCTCCCCAAAACAATATGTTGATGTCCTAGTCCCCAGTGTCTTATTTAGCAGTACCATCTTTACAGAGGTAGTCAAGGTAAGATTAAGTCTTTAGAGTGGGGTCTAACCCAGTAAGACTGGTATCCTTATAAAAAGGGAAAATCTGGGCACAGAGACAGACATGTGCAGAGGGAAGATGATGTAAAGACACCCAAGCAGAAGATGGCCCTGTGACTGGAGCCCTCAAGCCAGTAATGAATAATACATTCTTCAAGGAATGCCAAAGACGTGCCATCAAACATCAGATATTAGAAGAGGGAAGGAAGGCTTGTCCCCTAGATCCATCAGAGAAAGCATGGCCTTGCCAACACCTTCATTTCTGAGTTGTAGCTTCCCGAACTGTGAGACAATACATTTCTATTGTTTTCAGTTACCTAGTTTGGGGTGCTTTGCTACAGCAGTCCTAAGAAGCAGATACATCTGATAATACAAAATAATAGTTCTTTTGAACTGTGCATTAGACACTGAGCTAAGCTCTTTTTACAAGTTTTCACATTCAGTCCTCACAGTCCTATGGATTGGGAGCAACATGTCTATATAAAATAAGCTGATCATGCTGAGGTTTTTTGCTTCCTTGGTGGCACAGACAATAAAGAATCTGCCTACAATGCAGGAGACCTGGGTTCGATCCCTTGGTGGGGAAGATCCCCTGGAGAAGGGAATGGCTACCCACTCCAGTATTCTTGCCTGGAGAATCCCATGGACAGAGGAGCCTGGTGGGCTACAGTCCATGGGGTCACAAAGAGTCAGAACTATCTGAGCAACTAACATACACACACATATACTGAGGTTTAGTGAGGTTAAGCAATTTACCTGAGATCACACAGCTGATAAAGTGAAGTGGAAGTGTCTCAGTCGTGTACTACTCTTTGAGATCCCATGGACTATACACTCCATGAATACTGGAGTGGGTAGCCTTTCCCTTCTCCAGGGGATCTTCCCAAACCAGGGATCAAAACCAGATCTCCTGCACTGCAGGCAGATTCTTTACCAGCTGAGCCACAAGGGAAGCCCAGCTGATAAAGGGCAGAGCCTAAATTTGAACCTGCTCATACCTGACAGTTCATGTTCTCGTCACTACATACTGCCCCCTGATGCATACAGTAGCAAACTGGAGCTTTAGAGTAAATATGGAGCAATGCCTGAGTTCAGGGTATTGTCATATAAATAAACGACAAGTGTCATCTGTGTCTGTGTGCCACCTTCCTGCAGTTGTGATACGATGGAAAAGAATAGAGTTAGATGATCTGAGCTCAAGCCTAATTTTGATTAGAATAGATGTTTGATTTGGGGCAGACATTTAACCTCTCGATTTCTTCTTATTCAGAAAAAAATCTCCTGATGCTGCAATTTCTCCTTGTATCTCTTTGTAGTTATTTATTCATTTGTTCATTAATCAAATGTTTCCTAAGCAACCACCATGCTATGCTGTGCTCAGTCCTATCCAACTCTGCAGCCCCATGACTGTGACCCGCTAGACACCTCTGTTCATGAAATCTTTCAGACAAGAATACTGGAATGGGTTGCCGTATCCTCCTCCAGGGGATCTTCCTAACTCTATGATCAAACCCACATCTCTTGGATCTCTTTCATTGGCAGGCAGATTCTTTGCCATTGAACAACCTGGTAAGCCCGATTATATACCATCAAACAAGATAAGATATTGGGATTTCAAAGAGTTTGGGGTGCTTTGCTACAGCAGTCCTAAGAAGCAGATACATCTGATAAGGCAGCCTCTGCCTTTGGGAACTTTCAGGTCCTATTTCAGCAGTTGTGTTGATGTTAAGGATGAGTCAGATGTTTTTTCCACTATTTCTTCAATATGTGTAGAAATTAAGAGCATGATTTAGAAAAGACAGATCTAGGTTTGAATGTTGGATCTCCACTTATTGTTTATGTGATGTTGGGCAGGTTACTTAATCTTCTACTCTTGAATTTTCTTCTTTGCAAGAATAAGATTATATTAATATTATATTTCCATTTTGCAGGTATGACCTAAATCAAATCCCTTGTGACTATACAGTGGAAGTGACAAATAGATTCAAGGGATTAGATCTGATAGACAAAGTGACTGAAGAACTATGGACGGAGGTTCATGACATTGTACAGGAGGCAATAATCAAGACCATCACCAAGAAAAAGAAATGCAAAAAGACAAAATGGTTGTCTGAGGAGGCCTTACAAACAGCTAAGAAAAGAAGAGAAGCTAAAAGCAAAGGAGAAAAGGAAAGATATACCCATTTGAATGCAAAGTTCCAAAGAAGAGGAAGCAGAGATAAGAAAGCCTTCCTCAGTGATCAATGTGAAGAAACAGAGGAAAACAATATAATGGACTAGAGATCGCTTCAAGAAAATTAGAGATACCAAGAGAACATTTCACGCAAAGATGGGCTCAATAAAGGACAGAAATGGTATGGACCTAACAGAAGCAGAAGATACTAAGAAGAGGCAGCAAAAATACACAGAAGAACTATACAAAAAAGATCTTCATTACCCAGATAATCACGATGGTGTGATCACTCACCTGGAGCCAGACATCCTGGAATGCTAAGTCAAGTATGCCTCAGGAAGCATCACTACGAACAGTGCTAGTGGAGGTGATGGAATTCCAGTTGAACTATTTCAAATCCTAAGAGATGATGATGTTAAACTGCTGCACTCAATATGCCAGCAAATTTGGACAACTCAGCAGTGGCTACAGGACTGGAAAAGGTCAGTTTTATTCCAATCCCAAAGAAAGGCAAAGCCAAAGAATGCTCAAACTACCAAACAGTTGCACTCATCTCACACACTAGTAAAGTAATGCTCAAAATTCTCCAAACCAGGCTACAACAGTATGTGAACTGTGAACTTCCAGATGTTCAAGCTGAATTTAGAAAAGGCAAGAGAACCAGAGATCAAATTGCCAACATCAGTTGGATCGTTGAAAAAGCAAGAGAGTTTCAGAAAAACATCTACTTCTGCTTTATTGACTATGCCAAAGCCTTTGATTGTGTGGATCACAACAAACTGTGGAGAATTCTTTAAGAGATGGGAATACCAGACCACCTTACCTGAGTCTTGAGAAATCTGTATGCAGGTCAGGAAGCAACAGTTAGAACTGGACATGGAATGACAGACTGGTCCCAAATAGGGAAAGAAGTACATCAAGGCTGTATATTGTCACCTTGCTTATTTAACTTATGTGCAGAGTACATCATGTGAAATGCCAGGCTGAGTGAAGCACAAACTGGAATCAATATTGCTGGGAGAAATATCAATAACCTCAGATATACAGATGACACCACCCTTATGGCAAAAGCAAAGAAGAACTAAAGAGTCTCTTGATGAAAGTGAAAGAGGAGAACGAAAAAGTTGGCTTAAAGCTCAACATTCTGGAAACTAAGATCATGGCAGCTGATCTCATCACTTCCTGGCAGATAGATGGGGAAACAATGGAAACAGTGAGAGACTATAGTCATTTTGGGGGGGCTCCAAAATCACTGCAGATGGTGACTGCAGCCATGACATTAAAAGACACTTGCTCCTTGGAAGAAAAGTTATGACTGATCTAGACAGCATATTAAAAAGCAGACATTACTTTGCTGACAATGGTCTGTCTAGTCAATGCTATGGTTTTTACATTAGTCATGGGTGCATGTGAGTGTTGGACCATAAAGAAGGCTGAGTGTCGAAGAACTGATGCTTTTGAACTATGGCATTGGAGAAGACTCTTGAGAGTCCCTTGGACTGCAAGGAGATCAAACCAAGCAATCCTAAAGGAAATCAGTCCTGAATATTCATTGGAAGGACTGATGCTGAAGCTGAAACTCCAATATTTTGGCCACCTGATATGAAGAGCTAGCTCATTGGGTAAGACCCTGATGCTAGGAAAGATTGAAGACAGGAGGAGAAGGGGACGACAGAGAATAAGATGGTTGGATGGCATCACTGACTCGATAGACATGTGTTTAAGCAAGCTCCAGGAGTTGCTGATGAACAAGGAGCCTGGCATGCTGCAGTCCATGGGGTCACAGAGAATCGGACATGACTGAGCGACTGAACTGATTGATATTGCCATTTTGAGAGTTAAATGAATAAAGGGTACAAAGCAAACAGTTGAGTGCCTGACAAATCAATAGGCTTAATGAATCTGGTATTATTAATCATTTGGTACATTTTCTGGAACATAACTAATACTCCAATGGTTAATAAATTAGTGAGATTAAATAGCATAATAAAAGTATTTTATCGAGTATCAGGTTATAAAATGCAATATATTTTCTGCAAAATATCCATATGTACTCAATTATTCCATTACCAGTTTTTTTCCCCAAAGGATACTATTTGAAAACTGTTCAAAATGCTGATACTTTTTAATTTTCTGGAAATATTGGTGATAAAAACAAATTGTCAGTGTTTGTTCCACAAGTCAGACAAGGTAACTAAATATGAGTGCACTGATAGCTCATTTGCATGCAAGATAAATTCAGGGCTATCTAAGTGACCGTTTTGCTGGAATCTGCTGCTTAGTTAAAAATTAGTCTGACTCATAATTTTGACAGATTAAAGTAAACAATGACGATAAAAAACAAAAATGACCAGATTGTTCGAAATATGCATTGCTTTTTATTTACTCATAATGTGACTATCTCTGAAAGTCTAAAATCTGTCAAAGGCCAGCCTGAATAACCTATTCCAGAAACTATTTACAACCGCTGGCCTAGACTAAGTACCAATATGTTTTTCTTTTATTCCTTTCATGTTACACCATGTTGAAGCAATTATTTGAGCATGGGTCTTATTTTTTTGTTGTTGGATTCTACACTTATTGCAAGAAAAAAATAAATCTATACGATTAGTATCTTTTCTTCTCATGTCACTTAATATAGTGCTTTGCACAGAAAGAAAAACCTATATTAATTTAGAAAGAAATGAATTTAGGAAATTCACTCATTCATTAATGAATTTAGAAAATCAGTCGATGAATACAGGAATGAATAAATTAATAGTTGCATTTCTGAATCACTACTTTATTCAGAAATATTTGTCATAAATATTATCAACATTTTGAATGCATATATTTCCAAATTTCAGAAAAATTGGTTGATGTATTTCAGTGAGCCTACCTGCCACCTTTCACTCATTAAGTCAACACTGTTTACTGAGCGCCAATTATATACCAGGACTGGGAAACCTGGCATGCTGCAATCCATGGGGTCGCAAAGAGTAGGACATGACTGAGAGTCTGAACTGAATTATATGCCAGGTATTATATAACAGAGTAAAGATCTGTTTATCTACCAACAGAATGTTCTTTCTAATGTGGAAAATCTACTGTTTTACCATTATCTTTCAGATAAATTGACAAATTTTTAGCATGACACACATGTATCTGCCTACCTCACTCAACTTATGTTTTGCTTTGTGGACTCCTTGCCCCCGCAAGTCTATTCTCTAGCCTTGGAACCCCCTGCCGTTTTTCACCATCATATAAACTTTTATATAGTATTTCCCGTGTCCAAATCATTCTCATCCATTTTACAATAATCTCTGTTCAGTATTTTAGACTCATCTCAAAGTCACCTACTCTTGGCAATTTATCTGGGCAGAGTCATCCTGACCTCGTTATGTGAAATTTCTCTTTGCATCCTTTATTTGTTTCTGTCATCACTTTAATGTAATCTATCATTATTGTTGACTTACTAGTGACTCTTTTCTATTGGATTCTAATTTCCTTGATAGGAAGCTATCTGACTCATTTATCGCTATATGCTTTAGTATTAGGAAAATCAGAAGTGCTCAGTAAATTTCTCTATGAATGAGAGAAAAAAAAATCAAGGGATACTTTAAACTAGTCATTTATTATAATTACCAAATTCACCATTGTAATGAGCATATGTTGCCTAAAATATGTTAACAACAATAATCAGTTCAGTTCAGTCTCTTAGTCGTGTCCGACTCTTTGCGACCCCATGAATCACAGCATGCCAGGCCTCCCTGTCCATCACCAACTCCCGAAGCTCACTCAGACTCACATCCATCGAGTCACTGATGCCATCCAGCCATCTCATCCTCTGTCGTCCCCTTCTCCTCCTGCCCCCAATCCCTCCCAGCATCAGAGTCTTTTCCAATGAGTCAACTCTTCGCATGAGGTGGCCAAAGTACTGGAGTTTCAGCTTCAGCATCATTCCTTCCAAAGAAATCCCAGGACTGATCTCCTTCAGAATGGACTGGTTGGATCTCCTTGCAGTCCAAGGGACTCTCAAGAGTCTTCTCCAACACCACAGTTCAAACGCATCAATTCTTCAGCGCTCAGCCTTCTTCACAGTCCAACTCTCACATCCCCGAAATGCATTTGAACTGATTTAAACTGAACACTTATATTTAAAATGAAAGTGTATACACATAATGCTTATTCATTTCAGGGTGACCTACTTTTAAGAGGACTTGTGATTTGTGATTTTCCTCCTTCCAGGAATCTGATGGGACAACAGTCTCCATCCCCTTGAGGATGGGTGTAGACCTGTGATGTGCTTTAGTTTAAGCATTGTGAAGATAAGTTGAGTGGCAGCTTCCACCTGGAAGCCTGGGGAAAACAGAGTTGATTGCTCTCAACATGACACCATACTGGCTTGTATGCTTCCTTCCACCCCCACTGAATGAAGAATACAAGGAACGGGGCTCACTACTGACCTGAGATGAATATATTGCAGGAACAAAGAAGACAAAACAAATAAACAAATCCAAATCTTTTGTTGCTGGAAGCCACTGAGATTTTAAGGGATTTAAAAAAAAATAATAATTACAACATATTTTAGTCTATTTGATGAACACTCAGTATATTTGCATGTGAGAATTTTTCAATGATATTTTCCTATATAATTTCCTCTCATTCTCGGTCATTATTTAATCTTCAGAAAGATTATGAACAGTATTAAAATGAGGTTTTGCTGGTTCTGTCTGTATCTTTAGCAGGAATGCTTAGGGAAAGAAATTGAGGCCATCAGTATCAAAATCATACATTTTGATGAGAAAAGGGGGATAACAGGTTAGGTGAGAACATGAGAAGTGGGTTTGGTTTAGAAGAAGTTAACATTAGAAAAGCGTCTGTGCCTAAGGTCTGATGCCTCACTTGCTCATGCTATTGTCTCTTTTTCAAAAGACAGGGGCAAAGAGTAACTATATCAATATGAATGCAATAAGTCTATTTCAGAGCAGAGAACAAGTTATGTGCAAGTACCAACCTCACAGCTTTCATTAGTGCCGTGGGGTCTAAAAGGGAGAACTTGACAAGGATCCCTGCTCTTGGGTTCCTCCTCCTCAGGGTGCTCCTCGGATCATGAATTTCAGAACTCTTTGAGTCAGGCTCAGTTTATTCAAATTTGTCTCCCCAACATTTTCATGTAAAAAACATTTTCTTGAAGATGTTAACTGGTTCAAGTGGACTCAAATATTTACTATAGATGTTCTAAGGACAGGGAGGAAAAGACAAGTTGACTAATTGTTATTCACACAGACACACATAATTAAAACAACTCTCAAAGTAAAAACATTTTGTCTTAAGACCAAAGAGAATGAAATAGAAGAAAATCAATAGCTTTTTCAAGTTTTCATATCAAGTCCCCAGTCTTCGAAATTTGAATTCAGAGACCTTAATAGCTGGTCAAATTCTTACACTAATTAAAAACTTTATATATCTTCCCTTTAAACTTCAATGAACTAATTTGTATCAACATTTATTGTGTTTTAAACAGCTATTATCTCATTCTATGCTTCGTGTGTACTTATGAAACTAAAACTTTTCTGAGATGTCATGAGAAGATGTGCCTTACTCTCTGTAAAACTCAGTATATCCCAGTATGATTTTCTCATCTAACTAGAGCATTCACTACGGCATCCTTTAAATAGTAAGCTCCTGATGAATTTAAATGCTGACAGTTCATCAACTAATTGACAGAATCTTGAAGGGCAAAGAAATGATGAAGGTGTTATGAAGGACTGCCAATTGCAAATCAATCAGAAATGCATATAAAACAGCTCTTCTAATGTAAGTCAATGTAATTAGATTTGCCCTTATTTGATTTGCACATTACTTTTCAGAAATTTACCTAATGAATAAAAGACATGTATGCATAAAATTAATTCAGAAGTTTAGCACTTGTATGCTCTGCCTCTAGGTTGCAAATTTTTCAAATTAATTTCTAAATTTGCTAAAACAAATTTTTAGTCAAATGAGAGTAACTTTTCTTACACGAATTAGTCACACAAATGCGTTAAAACGCTTATGTATTTCCAACACTTGAAACTTCCTTTGCCACACCAGATCCTCATCTAGGTCCATTCAGAAGCCTCTAAAATCTATCTTTCCTATTTTCTCCTGCTTTTCAGACCTACCTTTCCAACTCCAAAAAGAACGCATTCACTAATCCTGAAACTCAGTATAGAATGTATTCTTTCAAAACCAATTTATGGAACACTAACTTTGTAAGTACTGTGTTAAATGGGAAAAGACAGCACTAACCAAATAATACATTCCTAGTAGTATTTAGGTTCTAATCTTTGATTCCAAACTACACCCACTGGATAAAAACTCTTCAGTTGTTCCCATCACTTAAAGAATATTTTAGGTTGTATTCTCTGGAGTCATTGTTTTGTTTTTTTCCCTCACTTCTTATACTTTATCTTATTTATTTATTTATAATTGAAGTACTGTTGATTTACAATGCTGTGTTAGTTTCAGGTATATTGCAAAGTGATTCAGATTCTTTTCCCTTTTAGGTTATTATAAAATATTGTATATAGTTCCCTGTGCTATACAATAGGTCTTTGCTGGTTATCTATTTTATATATAGTAGTGTGTTAATCTCAAACTCCTAATTTATCCCTCCCTCCTCTTCCCCTTTGACAATCATAAATTCATTTTCTATGTCTGTGAGCCTATTTCTGTTTTGTAAATAAATTCATTTATATCATTTTTGTAGATTCCACATATAAGCAATATCATATGATATTTGTCTTTACCTGGCTTGTATATATATATACATATATATACACTATATCCTCTTTATTCATCTGTCAGTTATCTTTAACTTTCGAGATTATTCTTCAGAAGACTGAGTTTAATTATCACATCACAGTTTATAAAAATGACTTTCAATGAATTTTCTGCTAAGCATATCAATTCCATGATTTTTTATCATTGTCTGATCCTTTTTAAGTGATATCAACCAATATTCAGCTCCCTCTTGATGCCAGCTCCCAGGTTTTTATTGTCTATGTCCTAGCTTCTCACCATTCACTGTCAGAATTCTCTGCCCTCTTCTTTTCAATATCATTTCTTCGCTTCACTGAAGCTTCAACTCAAGCCTCACTTTTCCCCTGATATTTTTCTCTCTAACCTAGTATTTACAGATAGACCTTTTCTCCAAAATTCTATAATATGACAAGTCAACAATTTGGTTCTTCATTCTGTCCCAACTTATATCGTTTCCTGATTATTGCACACTAGCCACCAGTCCTCTTCTGTTCATAGGGTTCTCAGAACTGACAAATAACAATGCTCATCATGGAGTATTTTGTCCCCTCAAAAATGGCATTAAATTTTCTCATTCTCTTTTAAATATCCCTCATTGCTTATAGCAAAGGCTCTGTAAGAGCAGTCTATGATGATATGTTTATTTTTGTTTGTTTGTTTGTTTTTAAGACAGAAAACCTGGAATCTTCTTTTTAGGTTTATAGGTTGCTAACTTTCCTGTTATAATTAAACCTTGAAGCCCTACTTGAAATATTCTACTCCTAGATTCCATATATCACTATCTCTCTCCAGTGAATAATTTAGTTTCCCACATCAGAAAGGAAGGTGAAGTCGCTCAGTCATGTCCAGCTCCTTGAGACCCCATGGACTGCAGCCTCCCAGGCTCCTCCATCCATGGGATTTTCCAAGCAAGGGTACTGGAGTGGGTAGCCTATCCCTTCTCCAGGGGATCTTCCCAACTCAGGGACTGAACCTGGGTCTCCCGCATTGCAGGTGGACGCTTTACCCTCTAAGCTACCAGGGAAGTGCCGCAAGCTTCCCACATCAGAAGTTTCCACTAAATAATGAAGCCACAAAAATGTGACCCCAGAGAGCATTTACATTATTTATTTCTTTTTGCTATAAGAATTTCCTTTAAACCTGGCATGTCTTCTAGAAGATACAATTGGTTTTAAATTAGAACATTTTATAACTTGTACTAAAATCCATCCACTACCTTTGTAAGCCCAAAATCCTAAAATAATATTTTTAAATTTGTAGCTTACTACTCAGTCTACTCTTTCCAGACACACTTACACATGGTAAGACTGTGGACCAATATCTCCCTGTCACCCTTTACCTTATAAGAAAGACGAGGCCAGTCTACCTCCATTTGGCCAAGCCTTCTGTAGCCACGGGAACCAAAGAATGTAAACATGGAGGTGCCCTCTAATTGGGTACATGTGTCATGTTGTATGTGTCTAGTCTGTTCTTCAGTGAATCCTCTTTGCCTAATCTTCACGAGGATCACAAATGAAAAGCTGCATTATTTTTATTGTTTTCTATGCTCTTGGTTACTTCACCTAATAATATCACATACAGTGTGATTCACAGGAGCCACAGCTTAAATATTGTTAGGGCTTTGCCTAAGGAAATGCTGTGTGCTTCTTTTCCAAGTCCTCTGCCAAAGCTTCAGAATCTCCTGTTCATTCTGGATAATATACACAGGAAGAGAGAAAAAGCTGATCCTCTGTTTTCTTTAAGTTAAATCCTGCCAGGAAAGATTAAAAAGAAAATCTGTCCTTTTGTATGTCAATGTTTATCCCTAGATGGGCGGGTCATGGTGGAGAGGTCTGACAGAATGTGGTCCACTGGAGAAGGGACTGGCAAATCACTTCAGTATTCTTGCCTTGAGAACCCCATGAACAGTATGAAAAGGCAAAATGATAGGAAACTGAAAGAGGGACTCCCCAGGTCAGTAAGTGCCCAATATGCTACTGGATATCAGTGGAGAAATAACTCCAGAAAGAATGAAGGGATGGAGCCAAAGCAAAAGCAATACCTAGCTGTGGATGTGACTGGTGATAGAAGCAAGGTCCGATGCTGTAAAGAGCAATATTGCATAGGAACTTGGAATGTTAGGTCCATGAATCAAGGCAAAATGGAAGTGGTCAAACAGGTGATGGCAAGAGTGAACATTGACATTCTAGGAATCAGCGAACTAAAATGGACTGGAATGGGTGAATTTAACTCAGGTGACCATTATATCTACTATTGTGGGCAGGAATCCCTTAGAAGAAATGGAGTAGCCATGATCAGCAACAAAAGAGTCTGAAATGCAGTACTTGGATGCAATCTAAAAAAAACAAAATGATCTCTGTTCGTCTCCAAGGCAAACCATTCAATATCACAGTAATCCAAGTCTATGCCCCAACCAGTAACGCTGAAGAAGCTGAATTTGAATGGTTCTGTGAAGACCTACAAGACCTTTTAGAACTAACACTCAAAAAAGAGGTCCTTTTCATTATAGCGGACTGGAATACAAAAATAGGAAGTCAAGAAACACCTGGAGTAACAGGAACATTGGGCCTTGGAATACAGAATGAAGCAGGACAAAGGCTAATAGAATTTTGCCAAGAGAACGCACTGGTCATAGCAAACACCCTCTCCCAACAACACCAGAGAAGACTCTACACATGGACATCACCAGATGGTCAACACCGAAATCAGATTGATTATATTCTTTGTAGACAAAGATGGAGAAGCTTTATACAGGCAACAGAAACAAGACCAGGGGCTGACTGTGGCTCAGATCATGAACTCCTTATTGCCAAATTCAGACTTAAATTGAAGAAAGAAGAGAAAACCACTAGACCATTCAGGTACGACCTAAATTGAATCCCTTATGATTATACAGTGGAAGTGAGAAATAGATTTAAGGGACTAGATCTGATAGATAGAGTGCCTGATGAACTATGGACTGAGGTTTGTGACATTGTATAGGAGACAGGGATCAAGACCATCCCCATGGAAAAGAAATGCAAAAAAGAAAAATGGCTGTCTGGGGAGGCCTTACAAATAGCTGTGAAAAGAAGGAAGCAAAAAGCAAAGGAGAAAAGGAAAGATATAAGCATCTCAGTGTAGAGTTCCAAAGAATAGCAAGGAGAGATAAGAAAGCCTTCCTCAGCAATCAATGCAAAGAAATAGAGGCAAACAACAGAATGGGAAAAACTAGAGATCTCTTCAAAAAAATTAGAGATACCAAGGGAACATTTCATGCAAAGATGGCTCGATAAAGGACAGAAATGGCATGGACCTATCAGAAGCAGAAGATATTAAGAAGAGGTGGCAAGAATACACAGAAGAACTGTACAAAAATGATCTTCACAACCAAGATAATCAAGATGGTGTGATCACTCACCTAGAGCCAGACATCCTGGAATGTGAAGTCAAGTGGGCCTTAGAAAGCATCACTGCGAACAAAGCTAGTGGAGGTGATAGAATTCCAGTTGAGCTATTTCAAATCCTGAGAGATGATGCTGTGAAAGTGCTGGACTCAATATCCCAGCAAATCTAGAAAACTCAGCAGTGGCCACAGGACTGGAAAAGATCAGTCTTTATTCCAATCCCAAAGAAAGGTAATGCCAAAGAATGCTCAAACTACCACGCAATTGTACTCTCATCTCACACGCTAGTAAAGGAATACTCAAAATTCTCCAAGCCAGGCTTCAGCAATACGTGAACTGTGAACTTCTAGATGTTCAAGTTGGTTTTAGAAAAGGCAGAGGAACCAGAGAGCAAATTGCCAACATCCACTGGATCATGGAAAAAGCAAGAGAGTTCCAGAAAAACATCTATTTCTGCTTTCTTGACTATGCCAAAGCCTTTGACTGTGTGGATCACAATACACTGTGGAAAATTCTAAAAGTGATGGGAATGCCAGACCACCTGACCTGCCTCTTGAGAAACCTGTATGCAGGTCAGGAAGCAACAGTTAGAACTGGACATGGAACAACAGACTGGTTCCAAATAGGAAAAGGAGTACATCAAGGCTGTATATTGTCACCCTGCTTATTTAACTTCTATGCAGAGTACATCATGAGAAACGCTGGGCTGGAAGAAGCACAAGCTGGAATCAAGATTGCCGGGAGAAATATCAATAACCTCAGAAATGCATATGACACCACCCTTATGGCAGAAAGTGAAGAGGAACTAAAGAGCCTCTTGATGAAAGTGAAAGAGGAGAGTTAAAAAGTTGGCTTAAAGCTCAACATTCAGAAAATGAAGATCATGGCATCTGGTCCCATCACTACATGGGAAATAGACGGGGAAACAGTGGAAACAGTGACAGACTTTATTTTTCTGGGCTCCAAAATCACTGCAGATGGTGATTGCAGCCATGAAATTAAAAGATGCTTACTCCTTCTAAGGAAAGCTATGACCAACCTAGATAGCATATTCAAAAGAAGAGACATTACTTTGCCAACAAAAGTCCATCTAGTCAAGGCTATGGTTTTCCAGTGGTCATGAGAGTTGGACTGTGAAGAAAGCTGAGCCCCAAAGAATTGATGCTTTTGAACTGTGGTGTTGGAAAAGACTCTTGAGTGTCCCTTGGACTGCAAGGAGATCCAAACAGTCAGTCCTGAAGGAAATCGATCCTTAATATTCATTGGGAAGACTGATCCTGAAGCTGATGCTCCAATACTTTGGCCACCTGATGCGAAGAGCTGATTCACTGGAAAGACCATAATGCTGCGAAAGATTGAGGGCAGGAAAAGAAGGGGACGACAGAGTATGAGATGGTTGAATAGTTTCACTGACTCGATGGGCATGAGTTTGAGCAAGCTCTGGGAGTTGGTGATGGACAGGAAAGCCTGGTGTTCTGTAGTCCATGAGGTGGCAAAGAGTCAGACACAACTGAGTGACTGTACTGAACTGATGCTAATAAAAGGAATCTGTGTGAGCTTTCTCAATCATGTCTAACCTACAGCAAGCATCTTGTGTAGAACATAACAAAGCCTTGCAAAGTAGATGACAAAAGAATAAATAAATGAATGAATGCTGGTTTTGTTTAAATTTAATATTTTATGGTAACGGCTTTATTTTTCAAGTATATACCAGTCATTAATGACCATTCTTGAAATTTGGGGAATATTTTGAAGCATTTTACCATTAGCAAACTCCAAATAAATTACGGGTTTTTAGGTGTCATATGGACATTTGACAACCCAAGGAGTTGTCTAGATTAACAGTGAAAGGAACAAAGGTGATAAAACTGTGAAATAGTAAGTTTCCTTAATATTTATATCAACTCAGTACTTAAATTTTTGTGTCAATCAGATCAAGGTGAAATTTTCCACCATCAGAGTATCTATATGCCCGTGAAGGTAGTCATCCTGACTTGGCCACACTGAGTTAGTTCTTGTATACACTCCTACTGTTCTCCTTCTACTCTGTTGTGTGGTTTTGCCTAGGTTTCCCCAACCCCATCTTTCCATACACAAATCCTGTGTATCTTTAGTAGCAGTTTCAATGACATCTCTTCTATGGAGGCTTTCCCTCAACATCAACTGAAATGACTGTTTTCTTCATAAGATTTTAACTATTTGGTTATAACTACTTTGGTTTTGGAGAAGGCAATGGCACCCCACTCCAGTACTCTTGCCTGGAAAATCCCATGGACAGAGGAGCCTGGTGGGCTGCAGTCCATGGGGTCACTAAGAGTCGGGCATGGCTGAGCAACTTCACTTTCATTTTTCACTTTCATGCATTGGAGAAGGAAATGGCAACCCACTCCAGTGTTCTTGCCTAGAGAATCCCAGGGATGGGGGGAGCCCAGTGGGCTGCCGTCTATGGGGTCGCACGGAGTTGGACACGACTGAAGCAACTTAGCAACTTTGGTTTTAACTACTTGGTATAATGACCATTAATTTAAAAGGCAGACAGTCCATTCCATTTCAATATGTATTGACTGAATGGTCAAGAATAGGGCACTATAATCACTTTACTGATTCGACAAAGAGGAATACTTGTAACAGATACAATTATTTTTATAGGCCCATAGAAAAACAATATTTCTCAGCTTCTTTTGGATTTGCATTCAGGTTGTATGACTAGTTCTGATCAAAAAAATGTAAGCAGCAGAAATGACTTGTGTTGAAAAAATTAAAACTAGTGAATATAACATAAAAGATATAGATTCACAGATATAGAGAACAAGCTAGTGGTTACCAGTGGGGAGAGGGAAGGAGTAGGGGCAAGATAGATGTAGAGGATTAATAGGTACAAACTACTATGTATAAAATAAATAAGCTGCAAGGGTATATTGTACAGTACACGGACTATGGTCTATATTTTATAATAACTAAAAATATAATATAGCCTCTAAAAACTGTGAATCACCATGTTGTACATCTGAAACTTATGTAATATTGTACAGCAATTATGGTGGTTTAGTCACTAAGTTATGTCTGGTTCCTGGGACCCCATAGACTGTAGCACCCCATGCTCTTCGGGCCATGGGATTTCCCAGGCAAGAATACTGGAGTGGGTTGCATTTCCTTCTCCAGGGGATCTTCCCAACCCAGGGATCAAACCACATCTCCTGCATTGCAGGGGGCTACTGCTGAGCCACCAGGGAACCACAGAGCAACTATACCTCAATAAAAAAACAAAGAGATGACTTGGTTTGAATTAAACGGAGGGAGCTATCAGCACCTGACCTCATGCTGTGCCTTCTCAAGCAGCCATGTGTTGAGGTGGAGGAACTAGGACTGAGGTTTATGACTAGTTAACCATGGTCAAAGATTTACTCTCTCTGATCAATACTTGGAGGAGACCCCGTGCTGACCCACATGACCCTTTGCATGAGTGAGAAATGAACTTACTAAATATGTCCCCGGAATTTCAGGATTAATTTTTAATCATGAATAGCTTTCCTCATCTTGACATCTATTCTCTCCTATCTCAAAGAGTAAAGCTGAGGATCCAGTGAAGAAAAACACTTTTCACCCATATATGCTATGCCAAGTATTATGCAAATTGCTTACCTATATTAATTAATGTAATAATATATTAAAATATCTGGCCTTCCCAGGTGATGCTAGTGATAAAAAAAACCTGCTTGCCAATACAGGAAATGTAAGAGATGTGGGTTCAATCCCTGGGTCAGAAAGATCCCCTGGAGGAGGGCACAGCAACTGACTGGAGTATTCTTCCCTGTAGAATCCCATGGACAGAGGACCCTAGCGGGCTACCGTCCATAGAGCTGCAGAGAGTCAGACATGACTGAAGTGACAGCGCAACACAGTAAAATATCAGGGAAGCTATAAATATTTGTGCAAAAGGATTAATAGTTTGTTCAAGCACATGTCTTTCCACCTTACTGATCTGCATGGTCCTTAAGAATGGATTGGAATATAACTAATTTATCACAGGCAGTACTGACCAATATTCAAGAATGTGGGTTTTAGACTCAAATCTGAACCATACCACTTACTTGCTGCATGATTGTGTATTAGTTACCCAGTACTTATGTGTCATGTCTACTTATCTCTAAAACACAATGAATAATACCACCTACCTCACTGAATTTTTGTGGGACATAAATTATTTGATACACATAAAGTGCTTAGGAAAATTAAGGCCTCAGAATATTTTGCTGTTATTTTTTCCCACATGTTCTTCTCAGAATTCAGCAGTATTTTGGGAGAGTAAATAGATAATAAGGCTATGTTTTCTCATCTCTGCTCTGATGAATTTCCTTGGATTATAATATAACTTTACATATCATGTCTTTAGTCAAGTTTACTGTCGTTTGTTTCCCACATTTTATATTCTGTGCTTTTAGCTTACATTTTTATATTAAGATTATTTTTAAAAAATATAAGAAAAATATTTTTTCATGCCATATGGATGTACACATGACACGTGTTGACCCTAAACAGAGAACTGCTTTTATCTGCTAAGTTGGTGGAGATAGAGAAGGCTGCTCTCAGACATCTATTTGCATAAGTTAGTTTGAATGGGGCAGACTCTGAGGCAATGAAAGTGGGCAGCGCAGTGTCCTTTTCCCGGAGCAATACTACAACGTAAATAAATCGTAGCCCTGTGGAAAGGAAAGAGTCTTAAACACAAGGAGATGCTTTCACGAGGAACGTTGTGAGACTAAGGCACTTGAAGTGTTGAGTCAGATAAGCCTTCACTTTTAATTAAGGAGCCCAACCTTAACAGTTTCTCTGCTAATTAAAGCTGTGTTGATAAAATTGATGTTTCCACAGAGACAAATTTACTCTTATACTATTAAAAATGTAAAGCACTATTGTATATTTTTATGCAGTAATGATTTTATTTATGCTTTTTTAGGGAGCCAGGATTTAATCCATAATTATAGATATGAGCTTGAACAAAGAATATATTTTTTATTGAATGAAAGATTAAAAAATTCTATTGTGCTTTACAATTTTCAAAAGTTATGTGTATATATATGTGTGTGTGTGTTTTATTTTATCTGTAATTAAGCTTATTTGACTTGAACATCTTGTAAAATAATCTGAACTCAATAATTTTGGTTTACCAAGTTAATCAAACAATTTTTTCAGTTTTTCATTTTTCAATATTTACTCATCAGTTATTTATTGAACAACTACCATATGCCAGGCACTGTGTGAGGCCTTGGTTTTGCACTGGAGAGCAATATAGACGTTGTCTCTGTTACTATGAAGTCTGTAGTCTAGTGATAGACACATGGAGTCAACAAGTAAATATGTCATTGTGAAGGCAAAAAATATCACAGAGAAAATGAATAAAACTGATTGACAGAGAATACAGTGAGAAGAATCACTTTACTTTGGTCTTTCAGGGAGAACCTCTCTGAAGAGTCATTTAAACAGAGACCGGAAAGTGAGAAGAATCCAGCCTTACAGAGTCTGGAAAATAACATTCTAGATGAAGGGATGACTGAAAAAGTTGCAATGAACTTTATACACTGGATGGTAGGTAGTGAGAGAGTGATATTAGCTAGGCCAAAGAATAAAGAACATTATAGTTTACAGGAAAGAGCTGAATTTTTTCTAAGTACAACGAGAAGATATTGAAAAGTTTACACAGTTATGAATTGATTTGTGCTTAAAATAGGTCACAGTGACTAGTTTATTTAAAAAAAAAAAAAGAGGTTTCAAGCTGGAAGACATGCATAAAAACTGTTGCCATAAGCCAGAGACTTGGACCAGGACAATAAATAGGCAGAGAAGTTCATAGATTAGAGAGTGATTCAGAAGCAAAGTCAATAGGGAGCTTCCCAGGTGACTCAGTGGTAAAGAATGCAGGAGACACAGGTTTGATCCCTGGGTCGGGAAGATCCCCTGGATGAGGAAACGGCAACCCACTCCAGTATTCTTGACTGGGAAATCCCATGGATAGTAGAGCCTAGAGGGCTACAGTTCATGGGGTCACAAGAGAGTTGGACACTACTTAGTAACTAAACAACAACAACAAAGTCGATAGGATTCAGTGATGGATTGAATATGGCGACATAAAGCATAGAGAGGGAAAAGAGATGTCCAGGGTGATTTCCAGGCGTGTGGTAATAAACATCATGCCCCTGAGTGGATGATATAACCCCGTGCAGAGATGCACAAGACAGGAAAGGTTCTCTGTCTAAAGTCCAGCTTCTTTTGAATGTCTGAATCTTCATACATTCACTTTGGAGCTATAGGAGCATCACATCCTGAGCTGCAGCTAATTTAAAAGCAGGGGATGCACAGCTAGACAATTACAAAAAAGATTTTGAAAGGCAAATTTCTACTTTTTTCTCTTCAATTTGTTCCAGCCTTTAGTATATGTGTGAGAATTAGAAATATAAAGACTTGAGGGAAATAACACAGGAGCATGAGTAGAAAGTCATAGAAAATTAGTGGCATAAACTAATTAAGTCTAAAAAAGATTTAAAAGTTGGGTTGTTTTTAAAATTTAGGTGAATAAATATAACATTTCAGTTCAGATTTTCATATACTTCATCAAGCTTTGCTCTCTCCAAAAATATTTCTAAAAATAGAAATTTCAATGTCTCACTGAGTGGAAACAATGTGTTTTTCCAGTTTTCCATGCTGAATTGTTTAGGCAACTCCATAATTTCATGGTTCTAAAGAGTGCTTTCATTCATGAACATAGAGGAAAATGAAGACAAATGGGAAAATAGTTCTTATCAAGTAGTTAATTCAACTGCTATTTCTATAGATCCAAATTTCAAAGGTGTACAAATGATGCTTATATTTAACCCACCTGTTATGTAATTTAACTAAATTTCCAATAAATACCATGCTGCTACTGCTGCTAAGTCACTTCAGTTGTGCCCAACTCTGTGCGACCCCATAGACGGCAGCCCATCAGACTCCCCCGTCCCTGGGATTCTCAAGGTAAGAACACTGCAGTGGGTTGCCATTTCCTTCTCCAATGCAGGAAAGTGAAAAATGAAAGTGAAGTCGTTCAGTCCTATCCGACCCTCAGCGACCCCATGGACTGCAGCCCACCAGGCTCCTATGTCCATGGGATTTTCCAGGCAAGAGTACTGGAGTGGGGTGCCATTGCCTTCTCTGAATAAATACCATAGTTTGGACTAAATGTTAGAAAAGCAAATTCAAATGTGGGATGGGGAAAGACTTTAATTTGGGGTGGAGTCAGGAATGAGGTTTTTGTAAATGGTAACCCTATTTAACACTTTCAGTCTCTTTGAATTTGTTTATATATATATATATAATGAGCGTAATATAACCCTTAGTGTTGTTAAGAAAGTTAACGCAGATAGTGTATGCAGAATGCAGATGTATTGTTAGGCAACACTGATTGCTCTGAGAAAATATACTATGTATATGGACCAGAAGATAAATATGCATTATATACGGTGCAAACAAGTTATAGTAAATTACATACTAGAAGATAAAACAAGTGGTAGTATTATTTAGCCAACAAATGTTTATTGAGAGCAGTTACTTGAAAGATACAATCTGGATGCTGGAAACAGAAAAGTGAAAAAAAAAAAAAAACCTCTCATGTAGATTATATTCTAGCAGGAAAAGCTGTTTCTCAATAAATACCTATGTAATATTTAGGTAGTGATACATATGCAGAAAAATTATGCAAAATGAAAAAGGTAGAGACATATTATAGGATAGTTAGGTAATAAAGTGAAATTTGAGCAGATACTAAAGGAAGGGATCTATGAAGTGGCCAGCAGTAAAGAATCCACCTGCAATGTAGGAGACCCAAATTTGGTCCCTGGGTTGAGAAGACCTCCTGGAGAAGGAAATGGCAACCCACTCCAGTATTCTTACCTGGAGAATTCCATGAACAGAGGCGTCTGATGGGCTATAGTCCATGGGGTCACAAAGAGTCAGACATGACTAAGCGACTAACTAATTAAAAGAAGTGAAAGGCAAACATGTGACTATGTGCGGGGAAAATGTTCTCAGGGAAAGGAACAGCAAGTGCCAAGGTTTGGGGCCTGAGTGTGCTCATTGTGCTTTTGGATTTCCAAGTAGGACACTGTGGCTGCAGCAGAATAATTGAGATGAGATGAGGTCAGAATGAGAAATTAGCAGCAGATGACATCATAAAGTTAGTAGGGTGTAAGATCATGGGAGCTTTTTATTTTTTTAACAAAATAAATCAATGGAAAATGAGGTTGATTTAGCAACCATACAACCAAAGAAATTTCAGTAAGTTTATTTTTCTTCTACTTTTTTCTCAAATATAACTGCTTTTTTTACTTTCTCTATTTGGTACTATGGAGGACAGAAATAAGATGACACCACCCTTATGGCAAAACGAAGAGGAAATAAAAGCCTCTTGATGAAAGTGAAAGAGGAGAGTGAAAAAGTTGGCTTAAAGCTCAACATTCAGAAAACTAAGATCATGGCATCTGGTCCCATCACTTCATGGCAAATAGATGGGGAAACAGTGGAAACAGTGTCAGGCTTTATTTTGGGGGGCTCCAAAATCACTGCAGATGGTGATTGCAGCCATGAAATTAAAAGATGCTTACTCCTTGGAAGGAAAGTTATGACTAACCTAGACAGCATATTGAAAAGCAGAGACATTACTTTGCCAACAAAGGTCCGTCTACTCAAGGCTATGGTTTTTCCAGTGGTCTTGTGTGGATGTGACCGTTGGACTGTGAAGAAAGCTGAGTGCTGAAGAATTGATGCTTTTGAACTGTAGTGTTGGGGAAGACTCTTGAGAGTCCCTTGGACTGCAAGGAGATCCAACCAGCCCATCCTAAAGGAGATCAGTCCTGGGTGTTCTTTGGAAGGAATGATGCTAAAGCTGAAACCAGTACTTTGGCCACCTCATGCCAAGAGTTGACTCATTGGAAAAGACTCTGATGCTGGGAGGGATTGGGGTCAGGAGGAAAAGGGGACGACAGAGGATGAGATGGCTGGATGGCATCACCAACTCAATGGATGTGAGTCTGAGTGTACTCCGGGAGTTGGTGATGGACAGGGAGGCCTGGCGTGCTGCGATTCATGGGGTCGCAAAGAGTCGGACACAACTGAGTGACTGAACTGAACTGATGCCTTATAATAAACCAAAATGATGTTATTATTCACCTCTCCTTTCCCCAGGCCTCTACCCTTACCATATTCCATTAAAGGAATAAAGAAAGAGAAAGCTTCCCAACTAAACTTTCAAAACTTCTGTCAAATTTATATCCTTAAATGATTTCACATAGGAAGAATACGTTTGGTTTTGACTTATTGGGATCTATATTACCCTTGCAAAATGAATAATACTCCTAACTACAGAAGCTGAGATGATCAGAATTGCACTGGATGTCCTCAAACTTTTCTTTTTTAGTTCTAAAATCTTATAACTCTGTGTAATTAAATCAGCATGCTGCTGCTGCTAAGTCGCTTCAGTCGTGTCCGACTCTGTGCGACCCCATAATCAATAGCTAATGAATAAGCCACCAGCAATAGCTTCATTTTAATTTCCTTTGCATGACTTTTTCTTCCATTAGGTGTATATATTTCATGATTTTTGTCATTAAGTTGTGAGAAAAATGTAAATTCTATTTCTTTATAAATGATTTTCACTAAAAGTTTCTTCTGAATGGTGAATGGAAAGAATGAAAAGCACACAAGAATGATTGCACAAATATCATAGTGCTGCCACTGCAATAGCATAGTGATATACATACAACTCCTAAAGAATATACTTTGATGCTTAAATGTTTGCCCTTTTTGTATCCAGACAAATTTAAGTTATACAATGTATATATAATGTCAGGCACTATGTTGAACATTTATGTTGTTATTTAATTTGTACAACATCAGTATAAGTGTCACTATTCAATATTACCTATAAAGAAAGTCAGCCTCAGAGAAACAAAGTATTTTCCCAGTATTGCATATATTCTTAAGCAAATAGTTACACGGATACATAAAATAATGCCTACATGTTTAGTTCAGTTCAGTCACTCAGTCATGTCCGACTCTTTGCAATCCCATAAATCACAGCATGCCAGGCCTCCTTGTCCATCACCAACTCCTGGAGTTCACTCAAACTCACGTCCATCGAGTTGGTGATGCCATCCAGCCATCTCATCCTCTGTCGTCCCCTTTTCCCCCTACCCCAATCCTTCCCAGCATCAGAGTCTTTTTCAATGTGTCAACTCTTAGCATGAGGTGGCCAAAGTACTGGAGTTTCAGCTTTAGCATCATTCCTTCCAAAGAACACCTAGGGCTGATCTCCATTAGAATGGACTGGTTGGATCTCCTTGCAGTCCAAGGGACTCTCAAGAGTCTTCTCCAACACCACAGTTCAAAAGCATCAATTCTTTGGTGCTCAGCTTTCTTCACAGTCCAACTGTCACACCCATCCATGACCACTGGAAAAACCATAGCCTTGACTAGATGGACCTTTGTTGGCAAAGTAATGTCTCTGCTTTTCAATATGCTATCTAGGTTTGTCATAACCTACATGAGCTATTATTGCCAATTCAACTTTAGGGAAAACATGTTAGAGAAAATAAATGATTACACATATTGAAAATATGTATCATGAGCTGTCACTGAGGATTTACTGTTTATTTATGGGGTGTATTATGAATTGACCTTCATCATAAGAAACTTAACCAGCTCAATGCCACCATCCTTTCAAATGGAGAGTATCATCTTTGATGTTTGTATAATAATTTTGCTTTTGGAATCTATCTTGCCTGAGTAGAAGGAATTATCAGATGAAAAACTTGCTTCCAGACATTTTTGCCCTATATAGAAGTAGTAAAGGGAGGTGTCAAGTTGACAGCAGTCTGAAGGAGGGAAAACAATATAGTCATCAATATGTAACATGACTAGAAAACTCCTTGAAGAATTTGATGTGTGGACAGTGCTTTGAGGCTCTTTAAGGGACTGTCACTTGGATTATTGGCAAGAGCTCAATTCTGAGGAGAGTCAGCAGTCCTAAGACTATACCCACGAGGTCCCAGAAACAGACCAATATTCTAATACTGCTTTAAGGGGAATCATTTCCATCACTTTTATTGGTTTTGCAGCACCAAGACTCATAAGAAGTCCACATATTCTACGTCTGTTAGATGAAGACAAGGAAGCTATGCTGGCTAAATTCCATTAGAAGGTCTCTTGGCTATTAAGCTAGGCTTGAAGACTGCTTGATTCAAATGCCTTCATACAGGAAATTAGAAATCAATTACTGTACTGAAGACCATTTATAACAAAGAAATCATTACACTTCTGAATTTTTAATATTTGCTTTAATTTTTAAATTTATTTTATATTCCTTGAGTTTGCCTTGTTATTCTTTTTAAAGTTCTTGAGCTGAATGATGTGTTTATATCTTGTTTAATAAGAGTTCTAAGACTAAGATAATTTCTCTGAGAAATGCTTTTTTCCATAATTTTTTAACATCTTTATCTTAGAAGTAAATTAGTGTAATAAACTCCCATTTACTCAGGTCCAAATATATCAACTGATGGCCCATCTTCTTTCACTTTCTTTTACTGTTGGATTATTTTAAAAGAAATCTTAGACCTTGTATCATTTTATCTATCAGGATCTTGAAATGTCTATTAAATATCTTATGCTCTACAAGTCTCTCTCTTTCTCTTTCCATCTCTTTCCATCTTTTTACTGACGAAATCTGACTTTTTTTTCTATTATTCTATAGAAGTTTCCCAAGAGTTGATTTTGATGATTATTTTCTTTACTATCATGTATCATATTTTTTTTCTGTCCCTTGTTTCCCCTTTAAATTGGTCTTTATCAGAGCAGATTTGATTTCAATCAAAGGTGGAATTATGTACTTCTATCAAGAAATACATTATGTTGAATGTCTTTTTGTCATATTACAGTCTTTGTTGATTATTGCCTGGAGTAGTTATATTAGTTCTGCCCTAGGGTGTTGCAGAGTTGTATTTTCACTTCTATCATTCTTTTTTTCACTTATTAACTCTAAAATTTCCATAAGAGGATACATTCACTCATCAATTATTTGGTTTTTTCTGGTGTGTAGTTCCTATGTGAAGGACAAGATAAATAATGGATTCTTTTCTTTTTCACATTTTTCAAAATATTGAGTTGATTTCCTATCACCTTCATAGATATCAAAGGATTAAAAAAAATTGCTTGGGGGAAGTGAAAGGATCAACAGATTTAAACATACTTGATGTGTTTCAATCCAAGGAAGATTTTTTTTTTCCCAAGATATTCACTTTCTCTAGTGGAAATCTTTCCATGTTTATTCTGGAGTCATTTTGACATGAACTCAGTATACCGTGAAAACTTTGTTTCTGTTATGAAAAATACTCTGGACTAATTATGTACATTTGTACATTTCTTAACCCAGAAATGAAAACAGCTTTCTTCAATGAGTTCTGGTTCCTTTTGGTAGAAAACAACATCCAGAGACCACAGTCACAGTGCTGAGGTCACGTCTCATAAACTTTAAGAGAAACTTCTTGTCATTATTTTCTAAATAACAATAATTACAACTTTAATTTTTTCTTGACCTAAGAGATACATTTTAAAATTTTCTAAGTAGTCAAGTGTTTTCCATAATTATCCACCTGGAAAAGGTTAGTTTTCATTCTAATCCCAAAGAAAGGCAATGCCAAAGAATGCTCAAACTACCGAACAATTGCACTCATCTCACACGCTAGTAAAGTAATGCTCAAAATTCTCCAAGCCAGGCTTCAGCAATACGTGAACCGTGAACTTCCAGATATACAAGCTGCTTCTATAAATGGCAGAGGAACCAGAGATCAAATTGCCAACATCTGCTGGATCATCAAAAAAGCAATAGAGTTCCAGAAAAACATCTATTTCTGCTTTATTGACTATGCCAAGGCCTTTGACTGTGTGGATCACAATACACTGTGGAAAATTCTTCATGAGATGGGAATACCAGACCACCTGACCTACCTCTTGAGAAACCTATATGCAGGTCAGGAAGCAACACTTAGAACTGGACATGGAACAACAGACTGGTTCCAAAGAGGAAAAGGAATATGTCAAGGCTGTATATTGTCACCCTGCTTATTTAATTTCTATGCAGAGTACATCATGAGAAACACTGGGCTGGAAGAAGCACAAGTTGGAATTAAGATTGCCGGGAGAAATATCAATAACCTCAGATATGCAGATGACACCACCCTTATGGCAGAAAATGAAGAGGAACTAAAAAGCCTCTTGATGAAAGTGAAAGAAAAGAGTGAAAAAGTTGGCTTAAAGCTCAACATTCAGAAAACTAAGACCATGGCATCCAGCCCCATCACTTCACGGGAAATAGATGGGGAAACAGTGGAAACAGCGTCAGGCTTTATTTTTCTGGGGTCCAGAATCACTGCAGATGGTGATTGCAGCCATGAAATAAAAAGATGCTTACTCCTTGGAAGGAAAGTTATGACCAACCTGGATAGCATATTCAAAAGCAGAGACATTACTTTGCCAACAAAAGTCCATCTAGTCAAGGCTATGGTTTTTCCTGTGGTCATGTATGGATGTGAGAGTTGGACTATGAAGAAAGCTGAGCACCAAAGAATTGATGCTTTTGAACTGTGGTGTTGCAGAAGACTCTTGAGCATCCCTTGGACTGCAAGGAGATCCAACCAGTCCATCCTGAAGGAGATCAGTCCTGAGTGTTCATTGGAAGGACTGATGTTGAAGCTGAAGCTCCAATACTTTGGCCATGTGATGCAAAGAGTGAAAAGACCCTGATGCTGGGAAAGATTGAAGGCAGGAGGAGAAGGGGACAACAGAGGATGAGATGGTTGGATGGCATCACTGACTCAATGGACATGAGTTTGGGTGAACTCTGGAGGTTGGTGATCGACAGGGAGGCCTGGCGTGCTGGGGAGTCTCAAAAAGTCAGACAGGACTGAGCAACTGAACTGAACTGAACTGAACTGAACCCTTTTGTTATTCTTTTCTTTATCAAATAAAATCATGCACACAAATTTTGTTTTTTGTAGTTAATGAGTTTTTGGTGGCTTAACATAATATTGGAAAATAGCTCATGAGCTTCTGCAGATTAAGTATCATATTTGTTTTATGATGCTTAAGTTTCCTAAACAAATTTATATCTGTATCACTTAGACCCTGATCCTGATATTTTGCAGTTTGTCCACCCAGGTAAGCTGTCTATTAAATAAGAATCTAAGATAAAAGTTTAAACAAGTTAGAAGTAAGTTTATTTTTCTCTTTTGTAATAGTCCTAACAGAAACAATCAAGGGAAACTTGCAAGTCCTTTCAACCTGCTTTTCTGCTATTTCTAGGAGGTTCGTTTTCATCCACATGTTAAATGGCTCACCACAATGTTCACATCTCAGCCAGCTGGAAGGAGAAAGGGGTCATGGGAACAAATATACCTCTTCTTCCTAAGAACGGGACCTAGCAGTTACACACACAAATTCTGCTCACATCCTTTGGACCAGAATGTGATATATAGTCACAGTGAGATGCAAGAGAGGCTGAGAAAGAGAATGCTTATTTTAGGTAGCGCTTTTAAAATACGCTTATTACAAAAGAAGATGAGAAATCATATTGGGTCAGGAGTGTCAATTAGCAGTTTTAGTATATAGCCTGAAGGATGCTTCATCCTTGAAATCACAATTTCCCCAATATTTGTTTACGTTTGGTCTCTTTCATTAATCTTGGCTTTTGAAGTCTAATGTTTTCCTTTGATCTAGGTATAGGCTTTATTTCTAATTAGGTAAATTTCTTCATTATGTCTGGAATTTTCTGTTCTTTATGTATGGTTATTTTCTTCAAGCCCACTCATTTCTTTAGGACATGTTTAGTTTGGATTTGTTTTTGCTATTTAGTTGCTAAGTCATGTCCAACTCTTTGGGACCCAATAGACTGTAGCCTGCCAGGCTCCTCTGTCTATGGGATTTCCCAGGCAAGAATAGCAGGATGGGTTACCATTTTGCCATTTCTTCTCCAGGGGATCTTCCCGACCCAGGGATGGAACCTGTGTCCCCTGCATTGACAGGCAGATTCTTCACCGTGAGCCACCAGGGAAGCCCTTAGTTTGTATTACAAGCACATAAGTACATAATTACAAAGCACGTATTTCCTACTGGTGGAAGGATTTGAGCTGGATGAATACCATGTCTGGAAAGGGAATCTCTAATTTTTGGTAGAAATTTAGACTGATGAACTCTAAGATTTTTCTCAACTCTAGGAATCTCCGATACTATAAGATGTTTACCTTATTTTCTCTTGTATGCACCTTTTATGGATTTTATGGACTTTGTGAAATCTACAAGGTGTTCTCAAGGATGTTAAAGTCACAATAACCAGAGTAAGATACAGGTATGTTATTTGTAGGGAAATATTTGCCTACATGGATCTCACCATCTTGAATGAATTGTTTTCTTACTGAAGTTCTTATGAATCTCCTGAATCTTCATAAGCAGAGTCTCCTAGAGTCACTGTTTTTTCTCTTTCCCAAGGGGACATCTCAAGAATACATGACTGGGTGTCCTTTATTGCCAAGAAGTTTTAATAAGCTACTTATTCATATTTGATTGTGCACTTATCATGTGCCAGACTCTGCTGTGAAACAAATATGAAAAAGACTTGATGTGCCCTCAGGAATCTTATAGTCTGAATATGATGATATGGGCATATGATTGGAAAATTTCTCTACAAAAATATATTAACTCTTAGAACATACATAATGCAAACATCTGTGGACAGTAGAAAAAGGTTGGTTCTCATAAGATTTTTAGTTAACTATCAATGAAGTAAAAAGTCCTGTTTACATAGACCAGTGTTCATATTTGTTCAAACTATTGAAAAAAGTGGAAAGTCCTAAGGTATCTTGAACTACTGATTAGAATAACTGAACAACTAATAAATCAGTCTAGAAATTTTGGGTGGAAATAGAATAATTTTCTAAAGTTCCTTTACACAGGTATAGAATTATAGAATTCTACAGAAGTCCAATAGCTAACATCTAGCTAACGCATCACTGTATCAACTGATTTTTCCCATTAATGTTTCAGGGAAAAAATTATCTAGCAGTACCAAAGCACTTTCATAAAATTAGAGCCCAGTTATGAAGACTGAGTGAAAGTATTAGTTTTATTAACCATGTGTTTTATTTTTATAATACTTAAGTGGTGATTTAGCATACCTCTTTGTGAAAGTTAGTTCAAAAGAAATTTATTGAAACAAAAATGTGCTAAGTTTTAAAGAAATACTTAGTAAAATCCCCACAGTTCATGCCCAATGGGCACACAACCTAATTAGACTGACTGGCCTAATGCCGTCCCAGGAACTCACCCTACATTAACCACTCAGTTAACCACATTTTAAAACTGGGCCAACAATGTTAAAACCTCATGGGGTTCATTGCACCTTAGTACAAACTGGGCACCTCTAAAATTGCAAATGACTTTAGGAAATAAAAGAACACTGGCAACAACTTCTGTTATAATGCTGACCCAGGCACCCTTTCACCATGTCTCTGTTATGCTTGTTTGTATCACCCTTCCCAGCAGCTTTGATCAAATACTTTTGTAGCTACTTGTTGATGGTAATTCTGTTTTATGAGCTGTGACTGAAAGTTGTCTTATCCTACATACTTCACTAAGCTAGGCCCATTTTCAAACGGAAACACACCAAGGACTATCAAAAATATTTTTGACACAAGCTGGGAACATAATATTTGTATCATACCTGTTATGTGTCTGTCATACCAAACAGGAAACATTAATAACAAGATGGAGAAATGTATCAGCTGACACTGAAATCTGGATTGAGAACTGTCTACAGCAGTCTACCTTAAAGACGACATAGCTGCAGAGAGCATCCCTCCTTCTCTCCTTTTGGGGGTTTTAGACAAAATGAGAATCTTAGACAAAACTCCTAAGGCACTGTTAATGCTTATGTGTCATGAAAAAGACCTGGAAGGTACCACATGTCCTAAGTTGATGAGTGAAGTTCATGTGAGAATGAAGTATTTGGGGATCCAGCTATGGTACCTGCCAGAGGTTATACAGTGGTCTGGCAAGGGTTGAATGTACTATAGCCAAGTACAACTAAGTACACAACCCTGCAACCACATGTAGGATCTCATACTTGTAAGTGAAGGGATGGTTGAGTCAGGAAGGCAGGATCTCTGGGTCCTGATCAAACGAAAGAGGATGCAATAAATTCCCCAATCACAAGCGTTAGCACAGTACACCAGCAGGGCATACAGAGACCTGTGTGCAGGCCTGTCTCTCCCATCCTCTCATCACCATGGGTTATGTAGCCTTTTATATCTCTTGAGAACATCTAGGAAATATCAGAGAAAGGACAGAGAATCTGGAAGATGGAGAATTTGCTTGAATAAGACTGTTATGTAAAGGAAAAGTTTAAGTTATTGGGTCAATGTAAGTTACTGGATTAAACTAAATTCTATTTTCCATGTTCCTTAGGATTGTTGGAGAATTGTAGGAAGGTGATTTTAAAGAAATAATACATTAGTTACAGGACATTAGGCAGATGTGGGTGTAAACTGAGGACTCATTTGCAAATATCTACACTGAGTAAACAATTAAGTAGTTGTGTATTTGTAATCAGTTGCCTTGGTGAGGGTTGGCCATGTTAGGACAGTCGGGAGCCCTTGTTTGGGACTGGCCCTGTGCAGTCTGTGTGTGCCCTGTGGCTTTGGTAGGGGAGCTGAATCTGAAGGGAGCAAGGGCTGCCTCTTCTGCGATGCCCTAGTGGTGCTGCCTTGGTGGGAGGGAAGCCTGGGAGTTGGAAGGGCTAGAGTCAAAGCCCTGTGCAAGCTGGGGTTTCTCCTGGGAGCAATGGCTGTTGTCCTGCTATCAGGGAGTGGGGCTGGGGCCTCAGGGGCTAGAGCAGGAGCCCTGAAGGAGTCGAGCTTCTGCTCCTAGCCATGGCAGTCTCTGCTCTGATTGGGGACAGGTGTGGGGCCAAACGCCCTGGAGCTGCTCTTTTCATGGTGCAGACAATTGTGGTCTCCGCCTTAGCGGGGAGAAGTGTAGGAGCAGGGTGAACTGCAGCAAGAGGCTGATGTGGGCTGTGGTGCCCTGGGGCAATTTTGGCAGGTGGCCAGAGCATCAGGCAGTTTTTCATCTGCTGCCTCTGCCTTGGTCCTGAGAAAAAGCTAGCCTGTGCATGTGCTTTTTAAGAGTGGAGTCTCACTTTCTTACAATCCTCAGGTAAGCCCACTAGTTTTCCAACACATCAAAGGAACTCATCTTCCCAGTGCTGGACTCTACTGGGGTCTAAACTCTCACTTCTTAGGGAGGGTCCCCAAGCCTGTGATATCCCCTTTCTCTTCTGGATCACCCCTTAAGGGTGTGGGTCCCAACTAGATCAATTATCCTTCCTGCATGCATGCTAAGTAGCTTTAGTCATGTCTAACTCTTTGAGGCCCTATAGACTGTAGCCTGCCAGGCTCCTCTGTCCATGGGATTCTCTAGGCAAGGTTACTAGAATGGGTTGCCATGCCCTCCTCCAGGGGATATTCCTGACCCAGGGATCGAACCCATATCTCTAAAGTCTTCTGCATTGACAAGCAGATTCTTTACCACTAGTGCCACCTGGGAAGCACCCTCCTTTCCTGTCAGACTCCATATGGCTCTTTCCTCATAGCCTTAGTTGAAGAAGAGCTAGGTTGTTCTGCTAGTCTTCAGGTAATTCTTATTGAGAGTTGCCATGTATGTAATTGAAACATTGATGTGCTTGTGGGTTCCCTCAGTTGAGCTCAGTGCTTCCTACTCTACCATCTTGATCCCCTCTATCAATGATACATTATTAAGGGAAAAATACATTCTTACAAATAAGTGGGCACTTGTACAGTGGATGCCCCATGTATAATTTTAAGGTATGTGTGTTCATATGAGCAGGAAAATCCCTGGGAGGTTACCATGACAATGTTAACAGTAATGTCTCTTGGAAGTAGAATAACCAATGATTTTCATTTTCTTTTCTCTGAGTATTGTTTGAAATATTTGCAATGGCATGCTTTATATTTATAATTTTAAAAAGTCAAGCTATTTTTAGGAAAAATATCCAAAAGTTTATACACAGTATAATGCTGTGAAAAAATGATCAAGCACCATTATTATAAAATATAGAAGGGGCATAATCACCACAAGCTAAATCCTAAGCAGTGTACTCTGCTTCCATGCTGTAAGATGGAGAGAAATATGATGTAAGTGAATCAACAAATTTTCCTTCCACTGTGGCTGTGAGGAGTCACATCCTTGGCTGAGTGTCCTGAATTTGCACATTATAAGAGAACAGAATTATTCTGTCTTTCCTTCACTGTATAGAAAGAAGGAGCTTTTGTAACACTCTTGAGAGTGGAGAAGCACTTACTGATTTTATTAATGAGGGTAACTTATATGAAATCATTTAGTCTCCACAACAAATCAGAGACTTTTAGATCCTTGACCCCAAGAAAACACTACCTTTCTCCAGAACCCCTCAGTTGCTCTTCTTTATTGGAGGATAAGTGATTTAACTGGCTAATGAAATGAGGAATTTGGGCATAATTTTTAGGGCCAGAGGTGTTCTATTCAAATGTAGATAATGAGTAATTTGGGGCCTCCCTAGCATCTGAGAGGATAAAGAATCCGCCTGCCAATTCAGGAAACCGGGGTGGGGGTCAATCCCTGGGTTTGGAAGATCCCCTGGAGAAGGAAATAGTAATCCATCCTAATATTCTTGCCTGCAAAATAGCATGGACAGAAGAGCCTGATGGGTCTCAAAGAGTAGGACATGACTCAGTGACTAAACAACAGCAGCAAACCACCAAGGGCACAAATACTGGGAAAATCAATAGCAGCTTTCAGTCAATAACATATTGAAGGAAAATCTCAGCTGAGGCAAATATGAAGATTCAGAAAGGATCCCCTTAAGATACAGTATTCTTAGGTCCAAGGAATTCCAGAAGAGGCAATAGCAAAGGGGCAACCCACTCCAGTGTTCTTGCCTGGAGAATCCCAGGGACAGCGGAGCCTGGTGGGCTGCCGTCTATGGGGTCACACAGAGTGGGACAAGGCTAAAGTGACTTAGCAGCAGCAAAGATGCCTCGAGATGTTTCTGAAGCTGAAGAAATCCAGAAAAAGAGTAGAAGACTGACATTGTGGAGAATGTGATGCAGTGAACCTTGGAGTTCTGACTCTTTTAAAATGTTAGGCATCCAGATCTAAGGGGGTGTGGAGTTTGCATCCCCAGGCATCGTGCTTTCTCCTCAGCATCCACATGCCAGAATCATGCTGGAAGAGGATGGCTCCAAGGAGATATGGGAAAGAAAAGATGTGAAATGGACATAAAGTGAAAGACGAGAGCTTCAGATAAGGCCTGGAGGCTGAAGAGGCCATCACAGCAAATTTGCAATATTTGTAATGTAGAAATATGTCAAACACAAGAAACAAAGTCATAATCAATCTCTTAATGGAAGCATTCTCATAACTGAATTTATATTCATGGTTTAAGGACTCAAAATGAACTCTCCTAGCCTATCAGGCATTCTGGCAAGACAAATCAGATCTACTGTATTTTTCTGCTATGGTTCAGTGCTGATGATGGCCCTGTGACATCATATTATGTATGGGGACAACTGATGAGGGAGGACTGGAATTACCTTATCTCTTCCAAACTTTATGAGTGAAAGTTGCAGCTGAGATCATCTTACGTGTCCTATTGACCCTGGATTTTTTGCCTGATAATATTATATATGAGTGTGACTTAAAATTGGAGTCATTAAATTTCAAAGGTGTTGGAGAGGCTATACCTATTCCCATAGAAAAAGGCCAACTTGCTCCTAAAAGAACTCCGATTGCATGTGACTGAGATGATTCTTGTTGAAAAGGGAAAGAAAAGTGTATTGAATAAGCAAAATTTTGGATTTTTGATTTCCTGGAAGTTTCATTAACTTGAATCAGATTTTGCTTTTGCTTTTATATGGAGTTTTTGCATAGCTTCTAATAAGAAGCATTTGACAATGTAGCGGGGCATAATTTGAGGTTAGAAATTGAACAGGGAAAGAGTTTTGGGCCATGAACACATTGTACTCTGTGAGTTACATCAATTCACTGCTTATTCTAAGTTCTGTCTGAACTTTCTGAATGCAAAAACTGAACTGTTGACCTGGAAGGAGGCCCAGGGGGCAATGGTGGGCCATGGTGCATCTCTGATACCCTTCTAATTCCTCCTCTGAAGAGGTATTGTTGCAGGAAAGCGCCAAAACAGGTTAAAACTGTTTTTTTTTTTTACTTTAACCTTTGCTTCCTGATTGCTTTTGTTTACTAAAAGGATATTGTTTATATATAATGGCCTGCCTTGGGGAACCCTGCCCATCTGCTTGAATGTTAAACCATAATGCATCTGTTCAGGACCTCTTCCACCTGCGGGTGGCTACAGGAATGAAAAAATGAAAACACCCCCTCCCCTAGACTTGCCATTCCAGGTATTTCCAAGATTAATGACCTTTTTATTTTTCTTCTTCACTGGCCACCCCCTCCCCCCACCACCACTTTTCTAGTCTATTAAAGAACCTGACATCCAGACTGTGACAAGATGGTTATTTTGAGACATTAGTTTGCCATCTCCTTGGTCCCCTGGCTTTCCAAATAAAGTCATATTCCTTGCCTCAACACTTCATTTCCTGTCATGTAGTGAGCAGACTGAGCTTGGACTCAGTTCAGCCACTACCTTGGAAGACCATAGGCTTGGTTATTAAAAATAAACAATTACATAAGAACAAAATTTGAGAATATCAGGAAAGAAAACTCATTCCCTGACTTCCTTCTCTCTATTTCCATGTAGCAAAGACAGTATGTAACATATTCCACACATAGGAGCAGAGACAAAACATCTGATTGGTGAGATCTAGAGGAGCTTAACGTCTATGAGCTGCATTTACTGCAAGGCAGTGTTACTCTGTTGAAATGCTCCCACATTGCTAAACAATCTCCACCCCCCAATTCCACCCACCAACCCACATGTGCTGAGGGCCAAGCCACACTTGCATTCCCACCCTGTGGTCACCAAACTGAAACATGCCTTGGTGAGCCCAGCTTGGCCTCTGTTCTCCCTAACTTAGCATCTCTGCCTGTGAATCAGGCAATACTTCCCTGGGACTGTGGAGACTCCACTCAGGAGGGGCTACCAGAAGGACCATTCTGGCCTCAGATCCAGACTGGGTTCTCAATCCCACTTTATCAGTAAAATTGGTACTTAATTGTATCCCTAATTTAACCCCTCCATTCTTTTTATCAATTAGCTAGAACCAGGAGAAAAGGATGGTGAGTAATTAATAACCAACAAATTTTACAACAAAAATGTCCATTTTTATTGATGTGCGAAGTCACTTTAGTCATGTCCGACTCTGTGCAACCCCATAGATGGCAGCCCACCAGGCTCCCCCGTCACTGGGATTTTCCAGGCAAGAACACTGGAGTGGGTTGCCATTTCCTCCTCCAATGCATGAAAGTGAAAAATGAAAGTGAAGTCGCTAAGTCATGTCCAACTCTTAGCAACCCCATGGACTGCAGCCTACCAGGCTCCTCTGTCCATGGGGTTTTGCAGGCAAGAGTACTGGAGTGGGGTGCCATTGCCTTCTCCTTTATTGATATAGTACTTCATAATTCTAAGAACAATTTTCAAAACATAATCAAAGAGAGATAGGGAGCTAAGAAAGAATAAAGAAACTAAGATTAAGACAAGACAAAGAACAAAAAATGGCAAAAATTTTATAAGCCCAACTACATACATGCACAAACAATTTTTTCCATTTCTGGCTTCAAAGGGAAGAAATAAAGGCAGTCATGAATATATTTAAAATATATAAATGGCTCCCTATATAGATGGAAGATTGGATTTTTTAGGGAAAAAATTCTCAATTTTAGAGTAAATTAAAAATTTTTATCCTATTTTAGATTATTAAATTATTCTTGCTCTGGCCTTGACATACTCAATATAGGAAAATCCAACATAGCAAAATTTCCTCTCCTAGCATTGCAACACCTCCTTCCTACTTCCAGCTCCATACAGCTGGCCACAAATTAGTCAGAGTTTCCCTAGGAAGTGTCTTAAATTGTCAGGAAGAAGACCTAACTTGTAGCATCCATGCTGCTTCATTGGTACCATTCTATATGATGCTTCACTAGCATGAAAATCTCTGTTCTCGAGAATTCAGAGACTGCTGACTACCACCACACAGCTATAATGGTTGTGAGAGTCTTTCTTGCTGCTTTCCTGGGTACCCAAGACCTCTGAATGTCTACTCTGCACCCTTAGTTACAACAAAAGTCTACATGGTCTATGAAATGATGTGGGAGCAATCTTATTTCCCTTTGAATATTTTTAAAGAAATTTTTACTACAACGGTAGAATTTAGTGTTGTCTGTGTCACAAAGTCTTACAGCATTTTGCAAAAGAAGTCTTTCTGTTTTAATTTATAGGTCCTTGAAGCTGAGCCTAGAATGAAATCATGCATCAACCAAGACATACTGAGTTCCTCCTCCTCTGATAACTTTGTTATTGGATCCCAGCCATTTGCCTGGTTTCTTCTTCTTTGGAATCAGTTTTCTTTATAGTTTTTAACCACAATTAGACTTCTTTGGAGCCAACGCATCAATTCATCAGGCATAATAGGATATTCTTGAAGTTCAGCAATGAACCCAGTTATGTCTTTTTTCCAGAAAGTTTCTATGTCACTGGAAGATCTATTCTATAACTTGTCTAACTATGCAAAAATCCCACCATTAGATTGTGCAAAGGTAGTAGCTTAATGTGAGATTTCTGCTACATGGTTTATAATTCTGTAGAAACACAACATAAAATCATGTGGCTTAAAGAGAATTAGGAGACAGCACCTCAATAACTCATTAACTGCTAGCAGTATCACATAAAACATGTTTTTATAAACACATACATAAGAATTAAATTGATTTACTAGAAAATTCTTATCGCTCTTTATTTGCTGAGTCAATGGCTATTTCCACAAGTATAGTTGCAGGTAAAATCTCATAACTTACAGCTGAAATACTTAGCCTTTTGACATAGTGCCATGATTAGCAAAGTCTCAGAAACATTAGTCACTTTGATTGGCCACTCTATATAAGGACTAATTCAGTTCTTAAGTTACTTTAGGAAAAGATTGGTCATAATTCTACCATATTTATGAAAACCGTCTTGAGTTTCTTTGGCTGTTGAAGGCTTCTTTCTTTTAAACCATTTAATAATTGTCATAGACTTGGATGGTATTATGCTTAGTGAAATAAGTCAGATAGATAAAGACAAGTACTGTAGGTTATAATTTATATGTGATATCTACAAAGTAAATCAAACTAATGATGATAGCAAAACAAAAAATAGACACAGATATAAAGGAAAAAATCTAGTGGCTACCAGTGGGAGAGAGAAAAGAGTAGGGCCTATTGAGAGGTAGAATATTAAGAGATACAAACTGCTATGTTTAAAATAAATAAGCTACAGATATATATCATAAAGCACAGGGAATACAGCCAATGGAGTATAATCTTTAAAAAATGTGAATCACTATGTTATACACCTAAGACCTAAGAGACACAGGTTAGATCCCTGGGTCAGGAAGATCCCCTGGAGGAGGAAATGGCAACCCACTCCAGTATTCTTGCCTGGAAAATCCCATAGACAGAGGAGCCTGGCGGGCTACAGTCCATGGGGGCGCAAAGAGTCAGACACGACTGAAGTGATTTAGCACACACGTAGGATACGCGCACACCTAAACCATATATTATTGTAAATGAACCATACTTCCACAAAAAACTATTAAAAACTCTAAAAAGTAGCTCCTAGGAAAAAAAAATCATGTCTTTCTATGATTTTTTTTTCTTTTTTCCTATTTGGAACCAGTCTATTGTTCCATGTCCAGTTCTAACTGTTGCTTCCTGATCTACATACAGATTTCTCAAGAGGCGGGTCAGTGATCTGGTATTCCCATTTATTTCAGAATTTTCCACAGTTTGTTGTGATCCACACAGTCAAAGGCTTTGGCATAGTCAATAAAGCAGTAATAGATGTTTTTCTGGAACTCTCTTGCTTTTTCCATGATCCAACGGATGTTGACAATTTGATCTCTGGTTCCTCTGTCTTTTCTAAAACCAGCTGAACATCTGGAAGTTCACGGTTCACATATTGCTGAAGCCTGGCTTGGAGAATTTTGAGCATTACTTTACTAGCATGTGTGATGAGTGCAATTTTGCAGTTGTTTGAGCATTCTTTGGCATTGCCTTTCTTTGGGACTGGAGTGAAAACTGACCTTTTTCAGTCGTGGGGCCACTGTTGGATTTTCCAAATTTGCTGGCATATTGAGTGCAGCACTTTCACAACATCGTCTTTCAGGATTTGAAGTAGCTCAACTGGAATTCCATCACCACCACTAGCATTGTTCACAGTGATGCTTCTGAAGTCCTGCTTGACTTTACATTCCAGGATGTCTGGATCTATGTGAGTGATCAAATCATCGTGATTATCTGGGTTGTGAAGATCTTTTTTGTACAGTTCTTCTGTGTATTCTTGCCACCTCTTTTCAAACATGAGTTTGAGTGGGTTTTGGGAGTTGGTGACGGATAGGGAGGCCTGGCGTGCTGCAGTTTGTGGGGTTGCAAAGAGTTGGACACGACTGAAATGAACTGAACTGAACTGTTTTTTCTAGTTAAAATGACTCTTCTAAAATTTCTGAGGGACTTCCTTGGTGGTACAATGGATAAGATTAAAGATCTAAATGTAAGACCAGAAACTATAAAACTCCTAGAGGAGAACATAGGCAAAACACTCTCAGACATAAATCACAACAGGATCCTCTATGATCCACCTCCCAGAATTCTGGAAATAAAAACAAAAATAAACAAATGGGATCTAATTAAAATTAAAAGCTTCTGCACAACAAAGGAAAATATAAGCAAGGTGAAAAGACAGCCTTCTGAATGGGAGAAAATAATAGCAAATGAAGCAACTGACAAACAACTAATCTCAAAAATATACAAACAACTTCTGCAGCTCAATTCCAGAAAAATAAACGACCCAATCAAAAAATGGGCCAAAGAACTAAATAGACATTTCTCCAAAGAAGACATACGGATGGCTAACAAACACATGAAAAGATGCTCAACATCACTCATTATTAGAGAAATGCAAATCAAAACCACAATGAGGTACCACTTCACACCAGTCAGAATGGCTGCGATCCAAAAATCTGCAAGCAATAAATGCTGGAGAGGGTGTGGACAAAAGGGAACCCTCCTACACTGTTGGTGGGAATGCAAACTAGTACAGCCACTATGGAGAACAGTGTGGAGATTCCTTAAAAAATTGCAAATAGAACTACCTTTTACCCAGCAATCCCACTGCTGGGCATACACACCGAGGAAACCAGAATTGAAAGAGACACATGTACCCCAATGTTCATCGCAGCACTGTTTATAATAGCTAGGACATGGAAACAACCTAGATGTCCATCAGCAGATGAATGGATAAGAAATCTGTGGTACATATACACAATGGAGTATTACTCAGCCGTTAAAAAGAATTCATTTGAATCAGTTCTGATGAGATGGATGAAACTGGAGCCGATTATACAGAGTGAAGTAAGCCAGAAAGAAAAACACCAATACAGTATACTAACACATATATATGGAATTTAGGAAGATGGCAATGACGACCCTGTATGCAAGACAGGGAAAGAGACACAGATGTGTATAATGGACTTTTGGACTCAGAGGGAGAGGGAGAGGGTGGGATGATTTGGGAGAATGACATTCTAACATGTATACTATCATATAAGAATTGAATCGCCAGTCTATGTCTGATGCAGGATACAGCATGCTTGGAGCTGGTGCATGGGGATGACCCAGAGAGATGTTGTGGGGAGGGAGGTGGGAGGGGGGTTCATGTTTGGGAACGCATGTAAGAATTAAAGATTTTTAAATTAAAATAAATAAATAAATAAATAAAAAGAATCTGCCTACCAATGCAGGAGACATGGGTTTGATCCCTAGTCTAGGAAAATTCCACATGACATGGAGCAACTAAAGCCGTGTGCCACAACTAACTGAGCCTGTGCTCCACAACAAGAGAAGCCACCACAATGAGAAACCCGTGCATTTCAGTGAAAAGTAGCCCCTGCTTGCCACAACTAAAGGAAGTCAGTGCAACCAAAAATAAATAAATACATTTTTAATATTTCTGGGGGAATTAACTTCATATGTAAATTATAACTTCCTATGAAAGTGGAATAAATACCTAAGAGCTACCTTGGGATCTTAAATTAGGTGAAAATGGATGGCAAGAGGGTTTACCAACAACAGTGAGGCAGGAACAAGTAGAGTTTGGTCCAAGGGAAAAAGAGGGTCACAAAAAGATTGGTGAATGAAAGTTACTCAAATAAAAAATAACATTTGAAGATATAAGGGACTTTGAAACACTACATTAATGAAATTTCTCACAGAAATCTACAGCATGATTATAGTCCATGGTCTATGTTAGACAATGGTCTATATAAGACAATGTGGATTATTAAAATTAAATATTTTTGCATTTGTATTTTGTATCTGAAATCTTGTCAATTTATGTTTCATAGTTATTGCCTATCTTCACTGATAAAGTATAGAGTACATAAAAGCTAAGATTCTCTTTTCATCTTGTCTACTGCTTTACCCCCGGCTCCAAACACAGTGCTTGGCACAGAGAAAGTGCTCAGTACCATTGCTGAATAAACTGAAAGTCTTGAGGGGCTTCACAGAGATGGACTGAAGGAGAGAGGCTCTCAGAGGTTGTCAGCTGCAGTTAGAGCAGAAAGACCCAGAGGAGACATAGAGCAATAGCATTTGTCAGGCTCAAGGAAGGATGGGACTGAGTGACTTGATTGCTACCTTCCTATCTTGATATCCTTGGAAGATACACACCTTACATGGCAGGAAGGAGGGACCATGAAATACTCAGAATACCTAGTTTTTGTGTGTATAGCTATCTTCAGTTGGAACATAATGTGAAAACAAGATTCCACCTTTTATTTATTCAAAAATATGTATCAAGCACATACTATGTGCTAACGATATTGCTACATGTACTGCTACTGCTAAGTCGCTTCAGTCGAGTCCGACTCTGTGTGACCCCAGAGATGGCAGCCCACCAGGCTCCCCCGCCCCTGGGATTCTCCAGACAACAACACTGGAGTGGGTTGCCATTTCCTTCTCCAATGCATGAAAGTGAAAAGTGAAAGTGAAGTCGCTCATTCGTGTCCGACTCTACGAGACCCCATGGACTGCAGCCTACCAGGCTCCTCCGTCCATGGGGTTTTGCAGGCAAGAGTACTGGAGTGGGGTGCCATCGCCTTCTCTGGCTACATGTACATAGAGGTTTAAATAATGGAGAAATAACCTCTGTTCTTACAGTCCTTATCTCTTCACTGAATAAATAGATATTAAATAAACATAAACCAAATTTATAATTCCTGAAACTGGAAATAGCCTAGATGTCCTTCAGTGGGTGACTGGCTAAAGAAACTATAGTAAGTCCACATCATGGAATACTAGCTGGTGACATAAAGGAAGGCACTACTGATATGTGCAAAAACCTGGATGACTCTCCAGGGAATTGTACTGGGTGAAAATAACCAATATTAATTAGTTGCATGCTATATGATCTCATGTCTATGACATTCTTTAAATGAAACATTATAGAATTGAAGAACAGATTAGTGGTTGCCACCTGTCAAAAACAGTGCTGGGGAAATGGAGGTGACTACAATATAAAAAGCAGCTCAGTGGATCCTGGTACTAATGGAACTATTGTATATCTTGACTATATTGATAATAAAATTGTGGTTGTAATGTTGTACTGGAGTTTTCAAAGATGTTACATTTGGAAGAAACTAAGAAAGTGGTACTAGATGTCTCTCTGCTGTTTCTCACAATTGCATATAAATCTACAATTATATAAAATAAAAAAGTTTCCTTTCTTTAAAGTAGGACTGAATTTAAAAAAAAAAAAAAAGCTCTCCTACAGAATATTCCAGAGTCCCAGAGTCAAAGAGAGCTATCTACTCAAGGTGTAACACTGGTTCTTGAATACATAGCAGGGAAAGAATAGGTGGGAACCAGTAACATTTAGGGGGAAGAAGATTGCACATATTATGGATAAAGAAATTTCTCTGTGGACTTGGTATATATAAAAATGGATAGGATGGGAAACAAAAAATATTTGGGGTACATTTTAAGAAAGCAAATATGCTATCATGTATGAGTATTTGAAAAAGAAAAAAATCACAAAACATCTTAATGAAATAGGAGAGAATAGAAAGGAAAAGAATGAAAAAAATCTACTTACTGTGGTTATATGAAATGCATTAAGCAAGGCTTAAAGGGACAGAAATCAAGAGGGGGCATGTTCTAGTTAGAAGGGTAAAGCATGCAAATGCTGGGGGCTCTGACTGTACAGTGCATTCAAGGAAGTTCTCCTAACTGGACATGACTGAAGCTGAATATGGACTGTATTTATAGAGGGTACAGACGCTGCCAGGGCCAAACAAGATCCTTCTTGTAAACCACGCTTAGGAGATGCATGTCTCTCCCTCCTGAAAGTGGCAGCTAATTACTGAGAAATTCTGTTTGATGCTTGTTGTCTCCTACCCTTCTCCCTTCATGTTTATTTTCCCTCCTTCCTTAGTTCCTACTCTTCAGAAATGCACAGAACTAGGCAGGAAGAGTGCAGAATCATGATAGTGTCTGCTTTAAGGGTTTATATAGTCCATTAGAAAAAAATTCACATGGTTAGCTTACTGTCTCCGAAATTTTTAAAAAAAAGTATTGAAGTATAGTTGATATACAATGTTGTATTTGTTTCAGGTATAGGCAATTTATTTTTTGTTTACATTTGGTGACAGAGAAGGAGATGAAAATAAATTGTATGTGTAACCAAGCTAAAAATAGCAGGGAATTACTAGAAAATTATAGGCTTGTCTGACTGCTTGCTATCTCCTACCCTCTCCTTTCTTATTCTTTCCTTCTTTCCTCCCTCCCTTTTTCCTCACCCTTCTTCTCCTTTCACACTCTTTCTTACTATTATATTAGCAAAAATGCACATGCAGTTACCTTACTGTCTTTTGAATTTATTTTCTGTTTACTATTGGTGATAGAAACGGAAAAGAAAGTAAGTTGTATTAATCTCTATAATATTCCAGCCTCTGTGTTTTTCAACATTTTGTATGTATTATCTCATTTTATCCTCACCATTGCTGTGTAAAGTAGGAAAACCATGTTTAAGCATGTTAATGTATTATATAAATGATTTTCATAATTAAAACTGGAATTTCATCCCTAGGGTATTCAAAACAGTCTAGACAGCCATCTGTTATGAGTACTCAAGTGAAACCCTGTGGGATGCTGTAGCCTTGGCTCAACGAATCTGTCAGCTTCTGTATATTTCAAAAAGAAATCTAGACTTCTATAATTAGATGGCAGTAGTGGTTAACTCTTGCATTATTCTCAGAGGAGTTAAATGTGATCAGTTTTTGAAGGAAAAAATAACTAGATGTTTTACTGTGTCTTCTCACTAAAAATGCCATGTAGTTCTCAAATAATTATATTTGACTTGCTTGAGACTCCCAGGGATTTCACCTACTTAAAACAGTCTTCCTCTCTGTTTTCAGTAGTTGCAGAGTTGTGTTGGTCAGATTTGTATTTGAGTTTAAAGGATGAAGAAAATAATAGAGTTTGAAGAAATCCAAGGCCCTGCAAATGGCTACTCATGCCCTATACGTGGGATTCAGGAAGGAGTAGTGTCATCAAAAATTATCTTGAGCGATCCTTTTGTTGTTGTTGCTGTTGTTTGGTCACTCAGTCGTGTCTCTTCATGACTCTTTGCAACCCCATGGACTGTTGTATGTCCATGGGATTTTCCAGGCAAGAATGCTGAAGTGGGTTGCCATTTCCTTTTTCCAGGGGATCTTCCTGATCCAGGAGTCCAACGCATGTCTCCTGCATTGTTAGGCAGATTCTTTACCACTGAGCCACCAGGGTAGCCCAAGAATTTCTAAGATAAGGAAATATCCTCAGATACGCAGACATCATATTTCTGCTTTTAGAGAACTGTTTCCTCAACAGGAAAATTTTGATTCATCTTGCTACAAAGTGTTTTACTAAGTCAGGAATATTATCTTCATGCAATTCTATTAAATCTTGGTTTCTGATTAGTTGGTTTAGACTGATGACAGTAGTACATTGGAAAATACATCACTAATACAAAGCAGTGGAATGATGCCAGATCCTGGCTGTTGTAGCATAAGCTTTGCCTCCACTTGGCTATTTAACCTGAAGCAAGTAGGTGACTTCATCCTGTGAGTCTGTGTTTCCTTCTCTGAAAAGGAAGGAATCAGAAATCTGACCTTCAAGTTGTGTTCAGTGCTGCAGGAACCACTGGGTCAGGTAGAACTGTGCTCAACTCATACTCTTTTCTGACTTCTGAGACTCTCTATGTCCTAGGTCTAGGGCAGCGGTCCCCAGTCTTTTTGGTACCAGGGATTGATTTTGTGGAAGACAGTTTTTCCACAGACTGGAGTGGGGAATTGTTTCAGGATATTCAAGCACATTATATTTATTGTGTGCTTTATTTCTAATATTATTACATCAGCTCCACCTCAGATCATCAGGCATTAGATTCCAGAGGTTAGGGACCCCTGGTCTAGAGCCCACCTGTGAGCAGCCAAGTGCAAAGTCAAGTCTTAGTGGCAATCCTGTTTGGCCTAATGGTTGGGTCATGACTGGAGAGGGGCTCATGCCAGCCAATCCCTAGTTTATAAAGAAACCCCTCTAGATTGTGTGGATTTCTGAAAATAAAATCAGCCAACTGAGGCTCCTTTTCCAAAAGGAATAAAAGGTTAAACAGAAGACTAGCAAAGTGATGTTCATGCCTAGCAATGATAAAGGCAGAGCTTTTTTTTTTCTTCATTCCAGGTACTGCCTCATTTGGGAAGTTTCTCTAGAAACTACTTTGCTATGAGAGATTGAGAAGCCAGATCTTTTACACTTGTGAGGTCACCTGATCTGAAAGCACGCTTCAGCCAGAATGGGCTGCTTCCTCAGAAAAAAAAATATCATCCAAGCCAGAACTTTTGATCAGAAAATCTGAAAGGAGATGCTATTCAATCTAAATTCTGTAAATCCTAATATAGAATTTTAAAAGTCTAGCTAGATTTTGAGGGCAGTGAAATTAGGCTGTATGATACTAAAATGGCAGACACGTGTCAACAGACATTTGTCCACACCTGTAGAATGTACAACATTAAGCATGAACCCTAAAGTAGACTGTGGATTTAGGGTAGTAATTTATGTGTAGGATAGTAATTTATGTGTAGGGTAGTAATTTACAGCATAGACTCATCAGTTGTAACACATGTACCACTCTACATCAGATGTCGGTAGTGGGGAAAGCTGTGGGGGTGGAGGAGCAAGGAGTATATGGCAACTCTCTGTTCCCATGTATTTTCTGTTCAATTTTGCTGTGAACCTAAATCTGCTCTAAAAACCTTGTTTGTCTGTTGTCCAATCATGACTGCTTCTTTATTTGCCAGCAAGAAACTGTTCATGAACTGAAAAAGTATTACTATTAAACCAACCATACATGGGACGGTAATATCCAGAAAGGCAGGAACAAATTCTCTTAACATTGTTTCTCTGTGTTAAGAACAATGTCAGATGCAGAGAAAGCACCGGTGTATTTAACTAAGTGGTAAGTAAATAGATGCATGCGTACATGAATACAGGCCGTGTTTGGGATATCAATACAATGGTGAGCAAGATCTACAAGTTCTCTGCCAACACTGTCTTGGTAGAACAGATAGAGGCATGTCTGCTTTGCATTGTGACCACCAACTTGAATGGGATCAGACTCTGTGTGTGTGTGTGTGTGTGTGTGTGTGTGTGTGTGTGTGTGTGTGTGTCTTGTGTTCCTGCACACACAGACTGGGAGAACAGACAATTACATCTGGGGCAATAGTTAGGTTCTTAATTTTTCAGAAGGCAGCACAGTTAAAGAGATGAGAAAGCTGATTATAGCTCAAAATATTAAGAGGAAATTGCTAAGATAAAGAGTCTAGCTCTTCTATCTAAGGCAGCTAAATTTCTTCCTCTTATCTCTCTGGGCTGGTGAAATGGAGCTGGACCCTTTGGTCCTGCCCACCTCCCCATGTCCTCAGCTTCTCTTTTGTGTTTGGAAAAACTTTAGCTAAACAGTAAGTCTAATCTAATCATAGAAGTGAGAACATGCAGAAACGAAGGAAAAGAGTCAAAGGAGACCAAATAATAAGAGTTTAGTCATTAAGCATAGTCAGGGACATTTAGTTCCTCCTCAAGGCTGATAGAGAATATTCTGAGCCATATCCTGTGAGCTTTCGTATAGGCACTGAACCCCAGCAGGTTAGCTACATGATGACCAGACTACATGATGATGTAAACTGCCACAGTTCCAGTTCTAAGAACTGTTTCCAAGGAAATGGGAACAAATGGTCCCTAGAACTGAAGAATAACTGTACTCAAAACATCAAGATGATGCTGATCAGACCAATTTTAAGGTGACTGTCAAGAGCTGACTGTGCTGTCTACATATAACCTCCTCCCTCCACCTATCAAAGCTCTAGCCCACTGACTCACTGGGGAGAAGTCGACCTTTGGACAGGAGTCCACTGGCGCCCTCCCCTCTGGTTGCCAGCATGCAAAATAAAGCCAACTCTCCTTTCCACCAACCAGGCCTCTTTAATGACTTTTGGGAGGTGAGCAACTAGGCTTCACTTTTGATTACACTGGGACAGCTTATATTACTGTCCTGGAAATGGGCATCTCTGTCTAATGGTACCAAAGGGAAGACCGAATCTGATTTGGTGCAGATGACCATAAACTGCAAGGCTATTCTACCCTATAACAGCTTATCAGGAGGCAAGTCCCAGAGATGTCAAATTCTAACTAAGCAGTATACATGTATATAGTTTTATTGTTAACAACTTTAAGCACTTATTCTTCAGCTTAAGATTTCATTGCAAAATGATTCCAATTTTTTAAGTTTGCAAAACACTACATTAGTTATTTTGTGAGAATTGTTAGAATTACAGCTTTAATAGATCATCTAGCTCTAATAGATACTAGAAGAGTCTCTAATTTCTTTGTTCACTGTTTCACACAACTAAAACATTCCAGAATATATCGACTTGACTTGTACCTTACTAATAAGTTCAAACTCTAAACATTACCTCACTATTCTCCACTGTTTTTCATGACAGTGATATTATTAGCTTTCTTTCTCAGCTTGGAAAACTAAGATAGAGACTGCCTCAGCTGGAAATAGACCAAGTGTCATACCCAGAAAGAGACCCAATTTGTACTAATGTTAGAACTGACAGATTCTTTGAAGGCAGGAAATATGCCATTTTCTTTAGAGAGTCTCCACATTTCCTTGCACTGTGCTCTGAATTTGATTGACTTGAAGCAAGCATCAGATACACCGTATTCTTGGAACAGAGTAAATAATATTTACCTGGACACTTATGATAAATAATGGCAAATGAATTGCTTAGTTGAATTTCTGTAAAAGCCACAAATACCAAGCAAATAAGAACTACAACTAAACAAATAATGTAAATTGTCCATGCTGCCCTGATTTAACATAAATGCTCACAAAAATTTATTAAGCCACTGGTACAAAAACAAAATATAAACCTCTGGAAAAAAATATAGAGTTGAGGAATGCCAAGCCATTTCCTAGTGTTTTTAAGGATTCCAAGTTGACTGTTCAATTAATATTTGATCACTCACTTATTTAATCATTTGATCATTATTTAAATGTTTATTGAGTGGTTTTGTCACCGATTAATTTATGTCATTATTCAGTCACTCATACAGAGACTTTTAGAATTTGTCAGGTGCTAGGTTCATGCTTCTCTCAAAGATTTTATGTTTGAGTCCAGCTCCAATAAAACAACTCGTGCAATAGTAGTAAAGAAAATATGAAAGGCTGTGCAGCAGTTTTCTAATACTCAACCAGTACTCGACTCTAAACTGTCCTTCAGCCCTTTGTTTAATACTGTGTGTCAGACACTTGACCAGGCACTTGTAATATAGCCATGAGGTATATATATATGTGAGAGTCTCTGCCTCTTCCAAGAAGCTCACATTTTCATGGGGGTGGGGAATAAAATAAACAAGCAAACAAAGGCTTGTATAATGTCTGATGGTGATAAGAGTTATGAGGAGAAAATAAAGTAGAATAGGGATCAAAGAGTAACAAGTGCTGTCGTTTAGAAAGAATGATGAGTTAAGTCCTTTCTGTGGAGATGGTGTCATGAGAGAGATCAGAACTAAGTGAGTGGATGAGTTCTGTGAGCATCTGGGAAAGGAATCTTCCAGGCAGAAAAAAGAGCAAGTGCAAAGGCTCTGAGACAGGAGCATTGCTGACTTGGCAAAGGAGCAGCAAAAAGTCCAGTGCGACACAATGGAAGGTGATAGGAAACGAAATCAGAAAGTGAAGTCGCTCAGTCGTGTCCGACTCTTTGCGACCCTGTGGACTGTAGCCCACCAGGCTCCTCCATCCATGGGATTCTCCAGGCAAGGATACTGGAGTGGGTTGCCATTTCCTTCTCCAGGGGATCTTCCCAACCCAGGGATCGAACCCAGGTCTCCTTCATCACAGGCAGACGCTTTAAGCTCTGAGCCACCAGGGCAGCCAATGAAGTCAGAGATGTAGCCAAAACCGAAAGAATGTAGCTCTTTATAAACCATGGAGATGATTCTAGACTTTTTCCCTAAATCATGCTGAGATGTCATTAACAATTTTCTTTGGAAGGTAACCTGGACTCCTGGGAGATGGCTAGGATGGGTAGGAGACAAACCAGGGATCAGTTATTCAGTTGCTGAGTCATCTATGGAGAAATGATGGTGACAGTGTTGAAGCAGAGATGTAAGAACTGGTTGAATGGAATATATCATCTTCATCATTAGAAATGATGACAAAATAGTTATGGTATCTGTGTTTCTGAAGGTGAATTTTCTACTTTTAGCTCTGACTTTTAAAGTTACTCTTTTTGTCAAAAGGTAGAAAACTTATCAGCCTCACTGCTTAAGTGTAGCAGAAACCACAGCATATAACCTATATAGAAAGCTTATATAAAGAAGCACATTTCAATAGGGAGACAGAAAAACCCTTTTTGAGGTTTACCGAGTAGCAAAGCTGGGTTTCCCAGGTGGCTCAGTGGTAAAGAATTGGATCCCTGGGTAAAGAAGGTCCCCTGCAGAAGGAAATGGCAACCCACTGCGGTATTCTGCTTGGGAAATCCTGCGGACAGAGGAGTCTGGCAGGCTATAGTCCATGGAGTCGCAAAAGAGTCAGACATGTCTTAGCAACTAAACAACGACAGCAAGTAGCAAAGCTAGCTATCATCTACAGAGCAAAGTGAGAAGTCTTTTCACTAATAAAGACTTCACAAGTCTGTTAGTCAATGCTCTTAGCTGCAACCAAGAGAAATCTATTCTGATTCATTTAAGCAGAAAAAGTACTTATTGAAAGTATACTGGACTTTTCACGGAATTTTGGTAAGTGTGGAAAAACAGACTTGTGCAGAAGCACAGGAAGTCAGGCAGTAGCAAGAAGCCCAGCCTGAATCCTGTCACAGGGCTGGTCTAGTAAAGACACTGGCCTCTAGGTGCTACAGTGCCCAGTGCAGCTGCCACCGCCTGGTGGACCAGCCCTGGAACTGGATGCTGCCACTGGAACCACCGCGGTAGCTGCTCTTGGAGTAAGTAGAGAGGGTAAAGTCACTTAGTCGTGTCCGACTCTTTGTGACCTCATGGACTGCAGCCTGCCAGGTTCCTCCATCCATGGGATTCTCCAGGCAAGAATACTGGAGTGGGTTGCCATTTCCTTCTCCAGGGGATCTTTCTGACCCAGGGATCGAGCCCGGGTCTCCCACACTGCAGGCAGACTCTTTACCATCTGAGCCACTGCTGCCTCTATCACAATCTCCCTATCTGCTTCTATTGCAGTCTTTGTATCTGCTTCTATCAATAGCTGCTGTCTGAATGGCTACAGTATTTGATTGGTTGATCTTCAGTCAACTATGGGGCTTCCCAGGTGGCACAGTGGTAGAGAATCTTCCTTCCGCAGCACATATACTAAAATTGGAACAAAACAGAGAAATTAGCATGGCCCCTGCGCAAGGAAGACACGCGAATTCTGAAGCAGGTGTTTCCCCCACCCCCCATCCCGGGGGTGGGCGGGGGCGGGTGAGGTGGGGGAGGGAGCGGAGCTTCCCGCATAGCTCAGATGGCAAAGAATCCACCTGCAATGCAGGAGACCCTGTTTTGATTCCTGCATCGAAAAGATCTGCTGGGGAAAGGATAGGCTACCCACTCTAGTATTCTCGGGCTTTCCTTGTGGCTCAGCTGGTAAAGAATCCGCCTGCAATGTGGGAGACCTGGGTTCGATCCCTGGGTTGGGAACATCTCCTGGAGGAGGGAAAGGCTACCCACTCCAGTGTTCTAGCCTGGAGAATTCCACAGACTATACCTATGGGGTCGCAAAGATTTGGACATGACTGAGTGACTTTCGCTTTCACTTGCCAGTGCAGGAGATGCAAGAGACATGGGTTCAATCCCTGATTCAGGAAGATACCGTGGGAGTAGGAAAGGGCAAACTGCTCCAGTATTCTTGCCTGCAAAATTCCACCGACAGAGGAGCCTGGTGGATTAGAGGCCGTGGGGTCGCAAAGGGCTGGATATGATTGAGTGACTGAGGACACATACGCACAGGTAAACTATACATACTCTGCTTCAAGAATCTGGAATAATGTGCATCTAGTCAGTTAGCTTTCTAAAATGGGAATCAGGCTCCATCTTCCATAAAGACCAAAAATTGTACACACAGCCTAAGGATTCACACAACATAGGAAGTAGGAAATTCACACAGTGCAGGAAAGGAGACCAGATACTAAGAAGACAAATATATGGACAAAATCTATTGTAAGAAACGGCAATTACAGAAGCCAAGACCAAAAATTGTCTGCAATAAGTAGTGTCTTATTCTGGAACATTTTATTCCAGTGCAAACCTACTAGAAAAATGGTGACAGGGGCTACACAGATAAAGAGAACCTTAAAGAAAACAAATTCAGAATGAAAATAATTCCTTTAGCTGAGGATTTTCAATTTCTTAAGGAGAAATCAGACATTTGTATATGAATCCCTTCATTTTTTAAGATCTAGTCCAGGGCTGGCTTGTGCACAGTATATGAACCTTCACTTCACCTGCTGAGCCAGTGCAGATACTGATAATCAAGAGTCTTGTTTTTTCAGACTTTTGGACACATTGGGAGGAGAGGATGGGATGATTTGAGAGAATATCATTAAAACATATACATTACCATATGTAAAACAGTCAGTGGGAGTTTTATGTATGACACAGGGAACCACAAAGTCTGTGCCCTGTGACAACCTGGAAGGATAGTGTGGGGAGGGATGTGGGAGAGGGGTTCAGGAGGGAAGAGACATGCATGCCTATGGCCAATTCATGTTGATGTATGGCAGAGGCCATCACAATATTGTAACTATGCTTCAATTAAAATGAATTAATTAATTATTTTAAAAAAGAATCAGTTCCTCCATGCTGAACACAAACTTGACTTCAGATTTCTTCTCACCACAATGCTACCAATTGCTAATGAGTTGGTTGAAATTAATTTTCCTATGTCAAAGTACCTATTAAAGAAAATGCCTATTTTTCCCCCAAGAAAGTAGATTTGATGTCATAGATATACATGGGGGTGACCCCAGATAATTACTACCATTGAGATTCTGCTTTCAGCAGTGGGCAGAAGGAGCTGTGTAGCACTCTTTAGACCATTTTATTTAACAAGACTTCTTTCTTTCCTTGTTGAAGAGATTCTGCTATTTTATACATTAGCAAATGCCTCATTGTATTATATTTTTTAAAATCATAGTACTTTCTCAAATACAGGATCAGGAAGTCTTTTTGTTTTGGCTGTTCTGGGTCTTCATTGCAGCCCACAGGCTCAGTAGACATGGAATGTGAACTTAGCTGCCCTGAGACATGTCCAATCTTAGTTGCCAGACAAGGGATCAAAGCTGTATACTCTGAGTTAGAAGGCAGATTCTTAGCCACTGGAGCATGAGGGAAGTCCCAGGAAGTCTTACATTTCCTAATGTCTGTCTGTAGGGAATAGCGCCATTCTCTACAGTGGTCTGCATTTATCTTTATGATATAGATATAGACTAAGCAAATATGTGTATAGGTATTAATATCCTTTAGAAGTTCATATTTTGCTATTTATCAACTATTAGCTTTCCTTTTGGAGAAGGCAATGGCACCCCACTCCAGTGTTCTTGCCTGGAGAATCCCAGGGACGGGGGAGCCTGGTGGGCTGCCGTCTATGGGGTTGCACAGAGTCGGACACGACTGAAGCGACTTAGCAGCAGCAGCCGCAGCTTTCCTTTTACTCCATCTGTTTTGATAATTACTCATTGTAAGAGATGGGCATTAGGAGAAAAATCTTTTCCCACATGTAAAATTTTACAAGCTGCGACCACCTCAAGATAACAATGGATGAATCTCTTTGAGTAAGAGCTCCAAAAGCCAAATGCAGTGACAGGTTGAGAGAGTGCAACGTTTGTATTACCCACAAAAGGCAAAGTCTGAACGTGTTGATACAGTGTCAGAGTAGATTTAATGATCACTATGAAAAGTTGCAGGGGGATTTAAAGGGGAAGCATTTTATAACAGATCACTAGAATGTTCATGCTACCAAGATGAAGGCAAGGTTCTTTGTTAACCAAGCACAGTTTTCCTAGGTCTTTATTCACTTGAACATGGTAATCTTAAAACATAAATTGAGTAATAAAAATGTCAGCATTTTTTCAGACTCATTGATTGAGAACTTGAGAACTTGTTCTTCTCTTTTTTAATAGTGTATAACCCATGGTCACAAGGTGGCTGCCGCACCTTCGTTCATGTCATCTGCACTAAGGGAAAGAGTAATGGGAAGTCGTGATGGGAAAAACATGCACACAAGATTAGTCTGGTCAATATTTTATTAGGTGACAAAAGTTTTCTATACCTCCCCACCTGGTACCATATTTTCACGTTATTAACCATAACTATGCTACATGGCTATTCATAGCTTCAGGGACAGCTAAGCTAAGAAATTGAGGTTTTAGGTGAAACACTGCTACCCAAAAATAAATTAAAGGAGAAAAGGAGAACTTTAAATGAAAGCTTACTGTGAACACAAACAAGATACAGAACAATTACAACACCCCAGAGAATTCCCTTCTGCTGACCCTTTAGAGTCAGAGCCTCCCCTCTCGCTAACTTCTGGTACCCATCTTTTTTTAGAGGGCCATGTCAATGGAATTATACTGTATGTGATCTACTTAGATTGACTTATTCACTTAACACAATATCTTTGCGCTGTACCCATTTTGTTGTATATATTAATAGCTTTTATGACTGGGTACTATTCCATTGTGTGGATTAAGGACAGTTTATCAATTAAAGAGATGAAGCAAATCTACCCCCATATTGCGGGCCCTGTTCACTGTACTGAGCTGAGTGTTATGTACTTCCTAAAATAATTTTTAAATGGGAAATGATAAGGAAATGGATCATGGTTTGTTTCTTCATTCATCAATATTCATAAAATTAAGTAAATTATTTAAACTTGTCTGATCAAAAAAGCAAAGAAAGCTTTTGCTTATAGTAGCTAATATATAAATGGATAATCTCATCAATAAATGGCATAGTAATAAAATATATTTTTGCCTTTATCCAATCAATTAGCTATTTGGATCAGTTTTTAATTAAAAATAATGTACTTTATAGATAAATGAACAAAGAAGCAAGGAACACAGATTTCAGTGTGGAACATTGTAAAAATTTAGACTTAGAGATAATCATTATCCTGAAACAATATTGATATATGATTAATGACAAAACTCCTATTTCCATTCCACCTAATGGCATTCAAGATTGTATATAGGTGTTTTAGTGTAAACTGGCCTAGATTGGTTTTCTTTACTTGAAAATTTTAAAATGCTAAAATATTCAAAAGCTAAAAAGGCTTTTTTTTTTTAGCTTCTTAAAATCATTATCAGCTTTATTAGGTAAAATTGATAAAATTTGGCTGCACATATACAATATTTTGGACTTCCCTGGTGGCTCAAGAAAAGCACATAGGATAATGGAAGATATAAACATATAATTCATAACGCATAGTGTATATAACTCATGGGCTTTTCCGGTGGCTCAGCAACAAAGACGTTACCTGCAATGCAGGAGATGTGGCCTGTAATTCAGGAGACATGAGTTTGATCCCTGGATCAGGAAGATCCTCTGGAGAAGAAAATGGCAACCCACTCCAGTATTGCTGCTGCTGCTAAGTCGCTTCATTCGTGTCCAACTCTGTGCGACCCCATGGACTGCAGCCTACCAGGCTCCTCCATCTGTGGGATTTGCCAGGCAAGAGTATTGGAGTGGGTTGCCATTGCTTTCTCTGCACTCCAGTATTCTTGCCTGGAAAATCCCATGGATGGAGGAGGCTGGCAGGCTACAGTTTGTGGGGTTGCAAAAGAGTCTGTATATGACTTGGAAACTAAACACAAATACAGTATATTACATACATACAAAATACCACACATATTTTAAATGCATAAGTTGGTAAGTAGAGATGATATATACACCCATGAAACCATTATCATTATCAAGATAATGAACAAATCCATCAACTCAATTTTTCTCATGCCCTTTATGTAAAACTTCTTCCCCTTGCCACTTCCCTCTCCCATGCTTCAGCAAGGACTGATCTGCTACATATTATTTCACTATATGTTAGTTTTTGTGTTCTAGAAATATATAAATAAATAAACCAAAATAGGATATAGTCCTTTAGGCATTGTGACTTCTTCTGCTTGTCATAATTGAGATTCATCTGTGCTGCTAGGTTTATAGTTTATGCCTTCTTACTGCTGAGGAGTTTTATGTTATAAATATGCAATGACTTGCTTACCATTCACTTCTTTCTCTTTCTCTCTTTTCATTTCTATTAGGTATAACTGACAACAAATCCTTCTTCACATCTGACTTTGTTTCCAGATCTTTAAATATCCTCATATCACTTACTCATATCAATTTGTGAGGCTTAGTTAAAGCCCTTCCGTTTTAAGTAATAACTTAAATGATACAAATTTACACCAAAAGGAAAATTAATTATTAAGACATAAATTTTAAAATGTAACACATAGGCAGAAGAATGAAGCTTGCTTTCACAAAGAAATGGAATTGGAAATTGGAAAACTACCAAAAAGCAAGGCAGCTAGACTCTCATTCTTCTTCATTCCTAGCATATCAAATTTCCCTGATTTGCTTCAGAAATACCTTGCCATGATTTCCTTAATTCCTAAATATACCTATCCTCAGTTCAGGCAATATTCAGAGACTAATTTGTATTTCTAAACACCAATTCCAAATCTCCATTGTCATGAACTGACAGAATCACCTTGAATCAGATATCCTGGTATAAATAACTGGTCAAAAGAAAAAATTACAGAAAGGAGGTATGGCTTCTTAGGTTTGCTTCTACAGGTTCTGCTTGTTCAAATGACTCAAATATGGGGTAATTGCTTATATGAAGTTGCACAGTCCTTGAGTGCAGAAACACTCAGTTTGGAATACTCAAATAGGATGAAGACATAGAAACAGCACAATAACCCCTTGTTGAATAAATAAACGTTAACAACTAGCAGTATTGAGAACCAATATACTAGGTGTAGTACTAAATACATTATGTAAAATGATTTACATATTGTTGTTATTCCTAGTAACAATCCTGTGAACATGCACTCGAACTATTTCCATCTTACAGAAGCAGAAACTGAGTCTCAGAAAAAAAGTAACTCCCAAAGCTTTTACTTTTACTAAGAGATGAATTTGAATCCAAGGATCTGACTCCAAAATATGATTATCCACTAAACTAAACATTCTGCACCAAGTGATTCCAGGTTTTACAGGAATCACAAACATCTCAACTTAGTGGGCTTTCTATCACACTGCCTCTTCATTTTATCAGTATTAGTAGTCTTGGGTAAAGTACAGCTACTTTTTTTTTTGCTTAAAAATGAACCAAATGAGAAAAAAGAAGCATTCGTGAGAATATATACCTACAGTTACTTATTTAGGGCTTGATAGACTGTCTTTCTCTGGTGAAATACATTTTGTAAGGTATACCATGATGCTTGTTTAACTTACATGCAGAGTACATCATGAGAAACGCGGGACTGGAAGAAGCACAAGCTGGAATCAAGATTGCTGGGAGAAATATCAATAACCTCATATATGCAGATGACACCACCCTTATGGCAGAAAGTGAAGAGGAACTAAAAAGCCTCTTGATGAAAGTGAAAGAGGAGAGTGAAAAAGTTGGCTTAAAGCTCAACATTCAGAAAACGAAGATCATGGCATCTGGTCCCATCACTTCACGGGAAATAGATGGGGAAATAGTGGAAACAGTGTCAGACTTTATTTTTCTGGTCTCCAAAATCACTGCAGATGGTGACTGCAGCCATGAAATTAAAAGACGCTTACTCCTTGGAAGGAAAGTTATGACCAACCTAGACAGCATATTCAAAAGCAGACATTACTTTGCCAACAAAGGTCTGTCTAGTCAAGGCTATGGTTTTTCCAGTGGTCATGTATGGATGCGAGAGTTGGACTGTGAAGAAAGATGAGCACTGAAGAATTGAGGCTTTTGAACTGTGGTGTTGGAGAAGACTCTTGAGAGTCCCTTGGACTGCAAGGAGATCCAACCAGTCCACCCTAAAAGAGATCAGTCCTGAGTGTTCATTGGAAGGACTGATGTTTAAGCTGAAACTCCAGTACTTTGGCCACCTGATGTGAAGAGTTGATTCAGTGGAAAAGACCCTGATGTTGGGAGGGATTGGGGGCAGAAGACGGGGACAACAGAGGATGAGATGGCTGGATGGCATCACTGACTCAATGGACACGAGTTTGGGTGGACTCCAGGAGTTGGTGATGGACAGGGAGGCCTGGCGTGCTGCGATTCACGGGGTTGCAAAGAGTCGGACACAACTGAGAGACTGAACTGAACTGAACTGATGATGCTTTTTATGCCATGAAGAAAAGCTTTTGTTTGGAAGGTGCTTTTTTATAATTGTTTTAAATTGACCAATTCTTATAGAGATGTAACAGATCAAATCCTCTCAACATTTCTTATTATTCGTGTAGAAAGTTGGCAATGTCAACCATCAAACCATCTTGCAATGGATGTAAGAATCACAGCAGGGTATTAGTGAGTCCAGGAGTTGTGATTGAAGGCCTGTCTGAAGTTGTCTCAGCATAAGACTCCATAGGATAGAAAAAGCAATAAGCCTTATGGGGAAGATCGTTTTGTGGAGTCTGAATGCTACCTGAAGGGAGTGCATGTAAATTACCAGGTTACCAAAGCAATCTAAATTGTCTGATGAGAAACATATTGTATACAGCATCAACACTGCTTTGTTCCTTTAGAAGAACTGAACTGAACCGAACTGAAGCTAAGAGTCGTGCACGGCTGAGCGACTTCACTTTCATTTTTCACTTTCATGCATTGGAGAAGGCAATGGCACCCCACTCCAGTACTATTTTGCCTGGAAAATCCCATGGATGGAGGAGCCTGGTGGGCTGCAGTCCATGGGGTCGCTAAGAGTCCAGCACGGCTGAGCGACTTCACTTTCACTTTTCACTTTCTGTGCATTGGAGAAGGAATGGCAACCCACTCCAGTGTTCTTGCCTGGAGAATGCCAGGGATGGGGGAGCCTGGTGGGCTGCTGTTTCTGGGGTCGCACAGAGTCGGACATGACTGAAGCGACTTAGCAGCAGCAGCAGCAGCAGCAGCAGCAGCAGCAGCAGCAGCAGCAACAAGCAATAATAAACTAAGATAATAAAGCCATTATTAACTCCAAGGAAAACCAAGAGAAAGGAAAGGAACCAATAGTCCATTACTTGAACAGAATTTAAAAAGCCATAATCATAACAGAAATGTTGGGTACAGACTGTACCAGAAACTCTGATACATCCAAAATAGATACTGCGTGCTTTTAAGGAGAATCTTTTTCACAGAAGCTTCCATAGGAGAATGGAAGGCTTTCCAAGTGGCGCAATGGTAAAGAATCCTCCTGCCAATGCGGGAGATGCAAGAAATGTGGGTTTGATCCCTGGGTCAGGACGATCCCCTGGAGTAGGAAATGGTAACCTACTTCAGTATTCTTGCCTGGAAAATTCCATGGACAGAGAAGCTTTGAAGGCTATAATCCATGGGGTTACAAAAAGTCGGACAGGACTGAGCGCACTCATGCGCGCCCGCGCCCGCGTGCGCGCGCGCACACACACACACACACACACACACACACACACACACAGAATGGAATGTAGAGAAAGCAGTAAGGAATATAAAAGATGTCTTCATTCCCTTAAAGGCTAGTAAATAGATGTTTAAAATTTATGATTCAAGACAGTAGTATACACATGTTATTTGGAGAAACAAATGAAAAAGTTACTTTGTAGGAAGAGGAGACAGAAACAGGAGGCTGCACTTTTTAAATACCTTTTTATGCTTTTTAACCTTTTACGTTATGTGAGTAAATTTATAGATAAAAATGAATTTTAAAAAGAAAATTTATGGTAAGTCATATGCTAAAATATGAATAATATTACCTATGAGTGACAACATTATAAGGAAAATTGAGGCTGCCTGCCATCAGCTGACCCCATCCTCACTCCCTGCTTTCTTTTTCCCTACAGCACTGATCCACAGTTTATATTGTAAATATTCTACTCATTTATGCGTCACTTGTTTTCTCAGCTTATTGGACTGCAACAGCCATGAGGGAAGAGATATTATCTATTTTCATTACCTCTGTATCACGAGAGTCAAAAACAATGCTTGCTTCTTAGAAGGCATCCAATAAACAGAAACAAATAAATGATAATTTAAAAAATTTTGCTATCATATCCATTTTTAAAGCATTATTTCTTACTTGAAAAACAGAAAGAAAATAAAAGCAACTTCTATTTTAAAGAAAAAATTTAAATGCTATTTGGGAAGAAAATAGGGGAATGAAGTGGATGTTCAAGGAGGTAGAGATGGTTTGGTCTTGCTTCTTTGAGAAATATCACCCAGGTGGTGATAGTGGTAAAGAATTCACCTGCCAATGCAGGAGATGAAAGAGACGCAGGTTCGATCCCTGAGTCAGGAAGATCCCCAGGAGTCAGGAATGGCAACCCACTCCAGTATTCTTGCTTGGAAAATGCCACGGACAGAGGAGCCTAGTTATAGCCCACGGGGCCACAAAGAGCTGGATGCAACTGAGCGCGCACACAAGGTAGCAAAAACAAAGAACTTGGAGTGTGCAAACTGCACTCAAGTCTGTGAAAGCAAAGGAGTAGAGCTACCCAAAGAAAGGCCAAGGAAACCAGATCAGAGTATCTTTTTATATTCCGACTGTCCGGTTAAGTATTGGGTGGATGCAGTTGATAAAATGGAGAAGGAGGACCATGCCTGGCTTTTTCCTCCTTAGCATAGTTTAGTAGACTAATGCTATTCAAAACGTTTTTTAATCTAATCTCTAGTTCATTCAACTGAGGCACAAGTTAACATCACTTAAAATAAATTGATTGACTAGCAGTTTCTTTCATACATTACCATCAGTTAAAATACTATTTAAAGTTTGTTTAAAACATCTAGTCACCACTCATGCATTACCCCTTCAACTTCAACTGTTTTCTATCTCTGCTCAACTGTTTTCCTGGATTGACTCCATATATAATTTAGCAATTGTCCCCAGCTCACCCTAAAACATTTTTTTTCAGTGGTTAGAATCCTTTTAAACATCCATTGCTCTCCAAACACCAGACTGTTTTGGTTTCAAGAACCACGTGATTTGGCATTAGAGGTTGCTAATTATCCTGCTGTGCTCCAGTTCTCCGGCTCCAGCTAAACTGGAGAACTTAAAATAGTGAAACACTTCGATCTGTGCCTCCCATGGCCAGCCTTATTTAGCTACTCAGGAACTTCTACTTGTTTAACTCGTAGTCTGACTGAGTTAAATTCTTCCTATTGCCTTTCATGCTATTTCTTTTCCAGGTAATGGAAGAAAAATTGGTAGAAGGAGCATGTTGTATATCTTTTACCCAGCTATAAAGAAAGCATTTTCTCTTGTCCATTATTCATCAGTCTATTTATCTTTATGTAAATATTGCTTTTACTAAGGCTAACATTCTCTGTTACAAATACTAGACATAGTTAATTTTAGCTTGCTTTGTATTTTTGCTGTATTTTTACAAAACTTAGTTTCGTAAAGGAGCTTTGTGTCTTGTATTTCTAGAGTTTTAAAGTGTATTTTTAAATAATTGGAAAGTTTGAAAGATTGAAAACCAATGTGAAGTTTACCTCATCACTTTCTCTCTGTTAATATCTTAATACCATTGCCTTTAAAGACATATGATTGTTGTGAATCATTTTTAGAAGGATAATAGAGAACTATATTGCAGTGGTGAAAATGGGAGATTGACTCCAAGAAAGCAAATGTTATGTCTGAGCACTAAGCTATAATATTGTTAAAGCCATCATTGCAAGAAGCAATTATCAATTACTGTTTCTGGCTTAATTGCAGTATTACTTTTACTCATTATAACAAGGACAATATACCTATACTAAAGATGAGGTCATGGTAAAATGTTTTTGTGGTATCTCTAATATTGTGCATATACTTAACAAAAAATATATAAAAAATAAATATTTTCACTTTGGCTGGCCAAACAGGTTTTGATTAGTGTCCCTTTTCCATTGTCACCAATGCATTATGAATATTTTGTTTATGCACACATGATCTAAAAAGCAAATGTGGGTAATGGTTCATTCAGATGCACATTAAATATCTCATGAACTCTCTCATGGGGGTACACAATTGGCTTGTGCAATACAAAAATCTTGACAATATACCCTAATTTCCCATAAGCTCAACTTTCCTATACACCTTGATAAAATAGTGAGTCTAAAAGAAGAGCATAGGATGGAGAAGAAAGAGAGAAAGCAAAATGAGATGGAGGGAACCAAAACAGCTGAGTGGTGACGACGCAGAAAAAAGATGGAAGATCCTGAATTGCATGACATCAGCGTCAGCACTTGCTGGCTAATTTAGGGTCAGCTAGAAAATGGCAACCCACTCCAGTATTGTTGCCTCGAATATTCCATGGACAGCTGAACCTGCTGGGTTACCGTCCATGTGCTTGCAAAAGTCGGACATAACTGAGCACAGCACAGTTACAGTTATACGTATATTAATCAACCAAGTAAAGTCAACACATGGAGTTCCAGAACAAAGCTGAGAGGTCCTAGGATAAGAATAACTTGTGGAGGTAGGAGTAAATATTAGAAAGGGGAGGCAGAGAAAAGAAAATGTGTTCATGAGATAATGAAGCTATAGATCTAGAAAGGCATTTGCACATGACATACGTGTGGCACATGCTCCTAATCCTCATGACCATGAAGCATTTTGGAGGAAAATGCATTCATGACATTACAGGTTTCTATAGTTAAAGCTTCAATGTGAACAGAAGATATATGGAGTAACTTTTAAGGGGTAGCATATTTCTTTTGCTTAATATGTATTCTAAAGTCGACTTTCCACAATTTTCTTACCTCTACAAAGATGAAACAGGGAAATATTGTGCAGCTCCTAAACTCTTGGCTCTGATGATTTGGAAACATGTTTTCCTGTTCAGATAGGGGAAAAAGGAGACATGATTTTAAAATCAACTTATTCATGGCTGTATGCTCTGTGGTTTTCTCTGGAGGCTGAGATGGCAAAAAAATCTGCCTGCAATGTGGGATACCTGGGTTTTATCTCTGGTTGGGAAGATCCCCTGGAGAAAGAGATGGCACCCACTCCAGTACTCTTGCCTGGAAAATCCCATGGACGGAGGAGCCTGGTAGGCTGCAGTCCATGGGGTCGCTAGGAGTCAGACACAACTGAGCAACTTCACTTTCACTTTTCACTTTCATGCATTGGAGAAGGAAATGGCAACCCACTCCAGTGTTCTTGCCTGGAGAATTCCATGGACAGAGGAGCCTGGCAGGCTATAGTCCATGGGGTCACAAAGAGTTGGACAAAACTGAGTGAGTAATATATATATATATATATATATATATATATACACTAATATATATACATACATATATATATACATATATATATACTCTCTGGAAGGTCTGTAAATTCTCATTACAAAGCTAACCTTGTCTTTACCAGAAACAGACAGTTTGCATCCTGAGTCATTATTTGGAATGCCAGAAACATCATATTTTCTCACTTGTATTGCACTTAGCATCCACAGGGATCCTGCTTTTAAAAAGCTAACTCTGGCTTGAGAGAGCATCATTGCCACTTTCACCTTGTTTCAGGGATAACCAGATGTTCAACGTTTGATTATATTTGTTTCAGAGATAGACATTTTGACTATGGAAATTGTGCACTGAAGTTCACTAGGCACCATGGCCACACCTCCTCTTGACACCTCTGTGCCTGAAAAATAACCCCTCCCCCCCACCCAATCCTACCGTAATACTAAACATTCCTTTAGATGTGGGCTTTCCAGGTGGCACTAATAGTAAAGACCCTGCCTGCCAATTCAGGAGATGTACTCTTGTCAATAACCTGATAGGGTACCCCTGACCCAAAGAATATGATGAAGGAGAAAGAGGTCCTGAACTCTGATCTGTGGCAGGAGCTCAGATTACAAGGACATTCCTTATTGTCCTCCCCACTTGGTTTGGAAAATTTACAGAATAAAATATTCTCAATGCAAAAAACCACTTGATTAGGTTAATGAGTCAAAACTGAAAATGTGTATGCAGAATTACTAGCTAATATATTTTGTTTATGATCTTTATGCAAATAAATAAGTAAATTGTTTCCGTTACTTCAGATAGTCAAGGAAGGAAAATCTCACAGTCAAAACCTTAGAGTCTAAATTAAATTTTTATTTATAATTACAAGCAGACAGTGACATGCAAAAATATATGTGTGTGTAGTCGACTCATTAAAGAGACAAAATATCTAAATTTTTGTGTTCATCTGTAGATGAAGCTGAAGTGGTAGAAAAGTGTGATTTTTATCCCGTGTTGTGGTATCATGACCAGGCCCCAAATGTGATGTGTGCCATATTCTAAGTTCAGTTGGTTTTAGCACTTGGTGTCTGCTTTCTTACTGAAGGAGCCAAAGCAGCTCAACCACTTCCACTCTCTTCCCATAATTCAGTAATTTTCAGTGGCCTGCCTCATTTCAGGAGATATTTAGAAATTGTATATGCGAATTGTTGTTGTTCAGTCGCTGAGTTGTGACCCCTTGGACTGCTGCACACCAGGCTTTTTTGTCCTTCACCATCTCCGGAAGCTTGTTCAAACTCAGGTCCATTGAATCAGTTATGCCATCCAATCATCTCATCTTCTGCCATTCCCTTCTCCTACTGCCTTCAATCTTACCCAGCATCCAGGTCTTTTCTAATGATTTGGCTCTTTCCATCAGGTGACCAAAGTATTGGAGCTTCAGTTTTAGCATCTGTCCTTCCAATGAATATTCAGGGTTGATTTCCTTTAGGACTGACTGGTTTGATCTCCTTACAGTCCAAGGGAATCTCAAGAGTCTTCTCCAACATCACAGTTCAAAAGCATTAATTCCTTAGCACTCAGCTTTTTTTATGGTCCAACACTCACATCCATACATGACTAATGGAAAAACCATAGCTTTGACTATATGGACTTTGTCAGCAAAATAATGTCTCAGATTTTTAACATGCTGTCTAGGTTGGTCATAGCTTTTCTTCCAAGGAGCAAGCATCTTTTAATTTCATGGCTGCAGTCACCATCTGCAGTGATTTTGGAGCCCAAGAAAATAAAGTCTCTCACTGTTTTCATTGTTTCCCCATCTATTTGCCATAAAGTGATGGGACCGGATGCCATGATCTTGGTTTTTTGAATATTGAGTTTTAAGCCAGCTTGTTCACTCTCCTCTTTCACCTTCATCAAGAGGCTCTTTAGTTCCTCTTCACTTTCTGCCGTAAGGGTGGTGTCATCTACATATCTGAGGTTATTGATACTTCTTCCAGCAAACTTGATTCAAGCTTGCATTGGCATTTCGCATGATGTACTCTGCATATAAGTTAAATAAGCAGGGTGACAATATGCAGCCTTGACGAACTCCTTTCCCAATTTGAAACCAGTCCATTGTTCCATATCTGGTTCTAACTATCTTGACCACATACAGGTTTCACAGTGGGCAGGTAAGGTGGCCTGGTATTCCCATCTCTTGAATAATTTTCCACAGATGTTGTGATCCATACAGGCAAAGGTTTTGACATAGTCAATAAAACAGATGCAGATGTTTTTCTGGAATTTTCTTGTGACCCAACAGATATTGGCAATTTGATTCCTGCTTCCTCTGCCTTTTCTAAATCCAGAATGAACATCTGGAATTTCTCAGTTCACATATTACTGAAGTCTGGCTTGGATAATTTTTGAGCATTACTTTGCTAGCATGTGAAATGAGTGCAATTGTGTGGTAGTTTGAACATTCTTTGGCATTGCCCTTCTTTCGAATTGGAATGAAAACTGATCTTTTCCAGTCCTGTGGCCACTGATGAGTTTTCCGTAATTGCTGGCATGGTGAGTACAGCACTTTTACAGCTTCATCTTTTAGGATTTGAAATAGCTCAGCTGGAATTCCATCACCTCCACTAACTTTGTTTGTAGTGATGCTTCCTATGATCCTCTTGACTTCCCACTCCAAGATGTCTGGCTCTAGGTAAGTGATCATACCATCATGGTTAATCTGGGTCATGAAGATCTCTTTTGTACAGTACTTCTGTGTATTCTTGCCACCTCATCTTAATATCTTCTCCTTCTCTTAGGTCTTAATGTGGGAATTAAGTCATCATAATGAGTTGGACTTTCTTTTGATGTTTAAAGACAAGGACCAGAAATGCTACATGTTCTGCAGCACCCAGGACAATTCTATGCATCATGAAAAATTGTTCCTGGCTTCTGAGCCACTTTCTAATATCCCACTGGCTTACACTCACTTTAAATATATCAGTAGTAGCTTACTTGTGATGGTGAAAAATAGAAGTTGTGTGACTATGTAAGTGAAGATTATTATGGATGGGAAAGCTTATATAGAATAAAGAAATAGTCTCACAATGAAAAAAATTTTTTATGGGGTGCCTCTTGTTTACCAAAGAATCCTTCCTGCTACACACTTAGTTTAAAAAGTTTTCATTGTATGGTGGAAATTCATGATACACAGTGATCTTCCTGATATCTGTTCATAAAATTTATTTTAAAATATTTCATTTTACTTCCATATGTGAAACATCTCTATATATCGATCAATAGATAAAACATATAATTAATTTTGAAGATAATGGTAAGAAATCTGTGTGATGATAATTATACATTCTAATTAATTTTTTTATGTGCATATATTTTTCAGTTTTACTCTAAACGATCAACATAGTCTTATAAAGAAGTGGTAAGACTGGGGACAAGGGGTCACTGTAAAGTAGCCTGCATGCCCACTGTCTGACAGGGAGGGACATTTAATCTTCCCATTTCATTTTCCCATGGGTGGAGCTGAAATGAGAGAAGGAAGCTGGACTTTGAGCTTCCTTGCTAGCAACACACTCAAGAAAAGCACCTTGTCAGGCTGAGAAATCCAAGCAAGAAGACAGTGCAGACGAGAATACCTTTGAGGGGCAGAGGGTTCTGAGCTTCTTTGCAGAGAATCTTCAAAGAAGCCCTGGGAGAAAAGTCTGTGAATTAATTCCACCACAAAAGACTCATCCAAATTGACAACGATTAGAAACAATTTGGCACCCCACTCCAATACTCTTGCCTGGAAAATCCCATGGATGGAGGAGCCTGGTGTGCTGCAGTCCATGGTGTCGCTAAGAGTCGGACACAACTGAGTGACTTGACTTTCACTTTTCACTTTCATGCATTGAAGAAGGAAATGGCAACCCACTCCAGTGTTCTTGCCCGGAGAATCCCAAGGATGTGGGAGCCTGGTGGGCTGCCATCCATGGGGTCGCACAGAGTCGGAAACGACTGAAGCGACTTAGCAGCAGCAGCAGCAGAAACAATTTACTTGAGATCCCCAAAATTCAAGATGAGAAAGACAGAGAAAGACAGAGAAGCAGATGGCTGATGCCAGGGCCTTGCTTCAGTTGTGGGTCATGCAGCCCTTGGATGTCTGCACACTGCAAGCATTATCAGTCAGGCAGTGTTACCCCAAGCAGCTGCTCCTGCACTATTCTCCTTCCCCTCTTCAAATATAATATAATGTAATCTTTTACAAAGCTTAATATGTACAGTGACTGAATGATGAAAAAGGAAATGTGGTCTTTATTAAACTAGAAGGAAAATAATGATTAATACTGCAGTGGTATATTGCCAGGATCATTTTCAACATTTTCCATCTTGGTATAAGTTACCAGAGTTGTCCTTTCAAAATAAAGATGTGATTCTTCACATTTTGGTGCCCCCTCTTGGAGACCAAGAACAAAGGTAAGGATGAACTTTTGATAACTTTTAGATGCTAATTTGTCACACATATCATCAAATTAATATATTTGGGTTAATTTTACCTAATTCTGTGCAAGTTGTCAATTATTTGGAATTTAAATAAAATCAGGTGCTGAGTAAAGCTATAACATGACAGCAACAGGTGAGCTAACCATGAAGGAATGGCCTTATATCATGTATGTTATGCTTTAGAATCGAGATATTTTGATCTTTTAAATGAGTAAAGGCAATTTTTCTGCTTATAAGTTCAGTATTGGTAATCTATTTTTCAGAAATGTTTAATGCTTAGTTAACTTATTTAATATCTTCTATAATATCTGTACAAAACTAAAGTCAAAAAATTTCCTGCTAGATCTTCAATTACTATTTGAGAACCAGACTCTTTCTTGAGTGATTTATGGCATGACTTAGATGTTGGATAGCTTAGAATATGTTCACAAATTCTTTGATTAATTTCCCTTGCCTGCACTGAGTGACTTGATTCTACTGAATGGAATAGAGCAGAAGGGATGGCCTGTGATTTCAGAGACTTAGTCATAAAAAGCACTGTGTCCTCCAGTTGACTGGTTTGCTCTTAGGTTGCTGAGTCTGGAGCCAGTTACCTCCATGCTATGAGAAGAGGTCCATGTGGCAGGAATGATGACCTCCTGCCAAAAGTCAGTGGGGAACTGAGATCCCCAGCCATGTGTAACAGCCTATAAACAGCCATGTGAGTGAGGCATCTTGGAAAGGACCTTCCATCCTCAGCCAAACCTTCAAAATGCCTACAGCTCCTACCAGGTCCTGACAGCAGCAGAAAGAGGAAGCTGAGCCAGAACTGCCCAAATAAACCACTCTTCCAAAAGCTCTGACTTACTAACTGTGCATTGTCTTAAGCCACCAAATTTGGGGGTGAATTTACTTGCCTGGAGAATCCCGTGGACAGAGGAGCCCAGTGGGCTATAGTCTATAGCGTTGCAAATAGTCAGACACTACTGAGCACACACACACTTTATACAACAGTAGATACTTACCACAAGTATTAACTGTGATTCACATGCATATTAGCTAACAAAGAAGACTCATCATAAACGTCTTCTCTTTTTTTTGGGAATGGTGTTCTTTGTAAAGATATACAAAGATATTCTGGGGAAGAGAATACCTAACAGTAAACAGCAACTCATTTTAACATGCGTGTACGCGCAGTCACTCACTCCTGTCTGACTCTATGTGACCCCATGGACTGTAGCTGCCCAGGCTCCCCTGCCCATGGGATTTCCCAGGCAAGAATGCTGGAGCGGGGTGGCATTTCCTCCTCCAGGGGATCTTCCCAACCCAGGGATAGAACCCACATTTCCTGCATCTCCTGCGTTTGGCAGGAGGATTCTTCACCACAGAGACAGCTAGGAAGCCCTTTAATTTCTTAGAAATAGAATCACAAGAAGCTATGCTTGGAAGTGGTTATTTTGTTTTAGTTTCTGCACATGATCCGCTCACTTATGCACTTTTCAGTAGACTTATCGCCACGTCTGCCCCTGAGCTTTCTGCTTTGTTTCCAGGTTTGTATCAGGAAGGAAACAAGTGACTGAAAAAGGGCTAGGTTTGGATGGAGTCTGATGAGAGATGGGAGTGGAAGTAAATCTTGAGTGAAAGAATTCAAGAGAGATGCAAATAGGAAGCTGGGTGTTCACTGTGTTGTTTCTTGATTCAATCTTATGAAATTGCCACTGTTGTACGTCAAAGCTGATTGAATGTTAGAAATTTCATTTGGCTTAAAATATTCTATTTATTTTGCATTAAACACATAATATTAAAAATAAATATACAAATATCATGAATAAATAGAGAGAATATATGTGTTTTTAAAACAAATCCTCACTAGCTTTATCAGTTAATTCAGTTGCTAAGTCATATCTGACTCTTTGTGACCCCCATGGACTGCAGCATGCCAGGCTTCCCAATCATCACCAACTCCCAGAGCTTGCTCAAAATCATGTCCATTGTGCTGGTGATATCAGCCAACCATCTCATCCTCTGTCGTCCCCTTCTCCTCCCGCCTTCAATGTTTCCCAGCTTCAGGGGCCTTTCCAATGAGTCAGTTCTTCGTATAAGATGGACAAAGTATTGGACTCTCAGCCTCAGCATCAGTCATTCCAATGAATATTCAAGACTGATTTCATTTGGGATTGACTGGTTGGATCTCCTTGCAGTACAAGGGACTCTCAAGAGTCTTCTCCAACACCATAGTTCAAGAGCATCAATTCTTTAGTGCTCAGCTTTCTTTATAGTCCAACTCTCACATCCATACATGACTACTGGAAAAACCGTAGATTTGACTAGACAGACCTTTGTTGGCATAGTAATGTCTCTGCTTTTTAATATGCTGTCTAGTTTGGTCATAACTTTTCTTTAAGGAGCAAGAGGTTTTTAATTTCATGGCTGCAGTCACCATCTGAAGTGATTTTGGAGCCCAAGAAAATAAAGTATTACACTCTTTCCATTGTTTCCCCATTTATCTACCATGAAGTGATGCGACTAGATGCCATGATCTTAGTTTCCTAAATGTTGAGCTTTAAGCCAACTTTTTTACTCTTTACTTTCATCAAGAAGCTCTTTAGTTCTTTTTCACTTTCTGCCATAAGGCTGGTGTCATCTGTGTATCTGAGGTTATTGATATTTCTTCTGGCAATCTTGATTCCAGCTTGTGCTTCATCCAGCCCGGCATTTCACATGATGTACTCTACATATAAGTTAAATAAGCAGGGTGACAATATACAGCTTTGACATACTCCTTTCCTGATTTGAAACCAGACTGTTTTTCCATGTCCAGTTTTAACTGTTGCTTCTTGACTTACATACAGAATTCTCAAGAGGCAGGTCAGGTGGTCTGGTATTTCCATCCCCTGAAGAATTTTTCCACAGTTTGTTGTGATCCACACAGTCAAAGGCTTTGGCATAGTCAATAAAGCAGAAATAAATGTTTTTCTGGAACTCTCCTGCCTTTTTGATGATTTAAAGGAAGCTTGCAACTTGATCTCTGGTTCTTCTGCCTTTTCTAAATCAAACTTGCACATCTGGAAGTTCATGGTTCATGTACTGTTGTAGACCTACCTGGAGAATTTAGAGCATTACTTTACTAGTGTGTGAGATGAGTGCAATTGTGTGGTAGTTTGAACATTCTTTGGCTTTTCTCTTCTTTGGGATTGGAATGAAAACTGACCTTTTCCAGTCCTGGGGCGACTGATGAGTTTTTCAAATTTGCTGGCATATTGAGTGCAGCACTTTCACAGCATCATCTTTTAGGATTTGAAATAGCTCAACTGGAATTCCATCACCTCCACTAGCTTTGTTTGTAGTGATGCTTTCTATGGCCCACTTGACTTTGCACTCCAGGATGTCTGGATCTAGGTGAGTGATCACACCATCATGGTTATCTGGGTCATGAAGATCTTTTTTGTACAGTTCTTCTGTGTATTCTTGCCACCTCATCTTAATATCTTTGGCTTCTTTTAGGTCCATGCCATTTCTGTCTTTTATTGTGCCCATCTTTGCATGAAATATTCCCTTGGTATCTCTAATTTTCTTGAAGAGATCTCTTGTCTTTCCCATTCTATTATTTTCCTCTAATTTTTTGCATTGATCACTGAGGAAGCCTTTGTTGTCTCTCCTTGCTATTATTTGTAACTCTGCATTCAAATGAGTTTATCTTTCCTTTTCTCTTTTTCTTTTATCTTCTTTTTTTTTTCTCAGCTATTTGTAAGACCTCCTCAGACAACTATTTTGTCTTTTTGCATTTCCTTTTCTTGGGGATCATCTTGATCACTACCTCCCGTACAATGTCTTGAACATCCCTCCATAGTTCTTCAGGTACTTTGTCTATCAGTTCTAATCCTTTGAATCTATTTGTGACTTCCACTGTATAATCATAAGGAATTTGATTTAGGTCATACATGAATGGTCTAGTGGTTTTCCTACTTTCTTCAATTTAAGTCTGAATTTGGCAATAAGGAATTCATGAGCTGAGCCACAATCAGCTCTCAATCTTGTTTTTGCGGACTGTATAGAACTTCTCCATCTTTGGTTACAAAGAATATAATCAATCTCATTTCGGTATTGACCATCTGGTGATGTCTGTGTGTAGAGTCTTGTGTTGTTGGAAGAGGGTGTTTACTATGACCAGTGTGTTCTCTTGCAAATCTCTGTTAGCTTTTGACCTGTTTCATTTTGTACTCCAAGGCCAAATTTGACTGTTACTCCAGGTATCTCTTGAACTTCCTACTTTTGCATTCCAGTCCCCTATAATGAAAAGGACAACTTTTTTGAGTGTTAGTTCTAGAAGGTCTTGTAGGTCTTCATAGAACCGTTCACCTTCAGCTTCTTCACCATTACTGGTCAGGGCATAGACTTGGATTACTGTGATATTGAATGGTTTACCACGGAAATGTACAGAGATCATTCTGGCATATTTGAGACTGCATCCAAGTACTGCATTTCAGACTCTTTTGTTGACTATGAGGGCTACACCATTTCTTCTAAGGAACTCTTGCCCACAGTAGTAGATATAATGGTCATCTAAGTTAAACTCACCCATTCCAGTCCATTTTAGGTCACTGATTCCTAAAATGTCAATGTTCATTCATGCCTTCTCCTGTTTGACCCTTCCAATTTGCCTTGATTCATGGAGATAACATTCCAGGTTCCTATGCAATATTGCTCATTACAGCATTGGACTTTACTTCCAATACCAGTCACACCCACAGCTGAGTGTTGTTTTTGCTTTTGGCCCATCTCTTTCTTCTTTCTGGAGTTATTTCTCCACTGATCTCCAGCAGCATACTGGCCACCTACCAACCTGGGGAATTCATTTTTCAGTGTCCTATCTTTATGTCCTTTCATGCTGTTCATGGGGTTCTCAAGACAAGAATATTGAATTGATTTGCCATTCCCTTCACCAGTGGACTGTGTTTTGCCAGAACTCTTCACCATGACCTGTCCATCTTGGTTGGCCCTACAGGGCATGGCTCACAGTTTCACTGAGTTAGACAAGGCTGTGGTCCATGTGGGGACTTCCCTGGTGGCTCAGGTGGTAAAGCATCTGCCTACAATGTGGGAGAACCAGGTTCGATCCCTAGGTTGGGAAGATCTCCTGGAGAAGGAAATGGCAACCCACTCCAGTACTCTTGCCTGGAAAATTCCATGGAGGTAGGAGACTGGTAGGCCACAGTCCATGAGGTCACAAAGAGTCAGACATGACTGAGAGACTTCAATGTCAATGTGGTCCATGTGATCAGTTTGATTAGTTTTCTGTGGTTGTGATTTTCATTCTGTCTTCCCTCTGATGGATAAGGATGAGACTTGTGGAAGCTTCCTGATGGGAGAGACTGACTTAGGGGGGGAAACTGGGTTTTGTTCTGATGGGTGGGGCCATGCTCAGTAAACCTTGAATCCAATTTTCCATTGATGGGCAGGACTGTGTTCTCTCCTTGCTTGACCTGAGGCCAAACTATGGTAGAGGTAATGAAGAACTAACTTTATATCATTTATAGCACTAATTTTATAGCATTTAAAAAAATCATTAGGGCACCCAAAACCAAAATGAAAGAAAGAAATGAAAGACAAGAAGGGACAAAGACGGGAATTTGGTTAGTTAATTCCTCGCAGGTGGTATGGTCTCAGTACTCTGCTTGAATTATGACTTTGTCAGTCAGTATGTAAAACTGCACAAGCCATTTAGCTCTGACAGTCCTCATTTTTTTATCTATTTCATGACTGTAGTAATAATAACCTACTGCACATTTGTTTTGAGGATCAAATGAAATAGCATGTGAAATACTGTGTATGAAGAAGACAGTCAGTGTTGTCCACTCCAAACAGGTTCTGGATATGTGACCTGGAAAAGGAGTACGTCAAGGCTGTATATTGTCACCCTGCTTATTTAACTTATATGCAGAGTACATCATGAGAAACGCTGGACTGGAAGATACACAAGCTGGAATCAAGATTGCCGGGAGAAATATCAATCACCTCAGATATGGAGATGACACCACCCTTATGGCAGAAAGTGAAGAGGAGCTAAAAAGCCTCTTGATGAAAGTGAAAGAGGAGAGTGAAAAGGTGGCTTAAAGCTCAATATTTAGAAAACGAAGATCATGGCATCTGGTCCCATCACTTCATGGGAAATAGATGGGGAAACAATGGAAACAGTGGCAGAATTTATATTTTTGGGCTCCAAAATCACTGCAGATGGTGTCTGCAGCCATGAAATTAAAAGACGCTTACTCCTTGGAAGAAAAGTTATGACCAATCTAGATAGCATATTCAAAAGCAGAGATATTACTTTGCTGACTAAGGTCCCTCTAGTTAAGGCTATGGTTTTTCCTGTGGTCATGTATGGATGTGAGAGTTGGACTGTGAAGAAGGCTGAGCGCCGAAGAATTGATGCTTTTGAACTGTGATGTTGGAGAAGACTCTTGAGAGCCCCTTGGACTGCAAGGAGATCCAACCAGTCCATTCTGAAGGAGATCAGCCCTGGGATTTCTTTGGAAGGAATGATGCTAAAGCTGAAACTCCAGTACTTTGGCCACCTCATGCGAATTGTTGACTCATTGGAAAAGACTTTGATGCTGGGAGGGATTGGGGGCAGAAGGAGAAGGGGACAACAGAGGATGAGATGGCTGGATGGCATCACGGACTCGATGGACGTGAATCTGAGTAAACTCTGGGTGTTGGTGATGGACAGGGAGGCCTGGCATGCTGCGATTCACAGGGTCGCAAAGAGCTGGACATGACTGAGTGACTGAACTGAACTGAACTATAGTCCTTAGATCCCAGTGAAGCAGATGGAGCATAACCTTCTGTCTGTGAAACTATACCTGAGATCTTTGTGATAGGAAGAAAGGAAATTATATTTTCCAGATGTTATGAGCAGAGTGGAAGTCCTAATCTACTAGTACCTCATAATATGACTGTATTTGGACCTAGGGCTTTAAAAAGCTAATTAAGTTAAAATAACATCATTAGAGTAGAACCTAATCCAATACAGCTGGTATCCTTATAAGAAAAGAAGTTTAGGACACAGACACACAGAAAAGACATCTGATGATGTGGAGAGCCATGACCATCTAGCCAAGAGTAAATTTTCACTGCCAACACTCTGATCTTAGACTTCTAGCCTCTAGAAGTGTGAGAAAGTAAACTTTTGTCATATGAGCTACACAGCTCTAGCAAGCTAATACACTAGGTGATAGCTAACAAGGTATTAGATTGGGGTCTCATATACTATTTAAAATTCAATCCTTATTTAGCTATATATCAAGGCTATGGATTTTCCTGTGGTCATGTATGGATGTGAGAGTTGGACTGTGAAGAAAGCTGAGTGCTGAAGAATTGATGCTTTTGAACAGTGGTGTTGGAGAAGACTCTTGAGAGTCCCTTGGACTTCAAGGAGATCCAACCAGTCCATTCTGAAGGGGATCAGTCCTGGGATTTCTTTGGAAGGACTGATGCTAAAGCTGAAACTCCAGTACTTTGGCCACCTCATGCGAATTGTTGACTCATTGGAAAAGACTCTGATGCTGGGAAGGATTGGGGGCAGGAGGAGAAGGGGACGACAGAGGATGAGATGACTGGATGGCATCACTGACTTGATGGACGTGAGTCTGAGTGAACTCCGGGAGTTGATGATGGACAGAGAGGCCTGGCGTGCTGTGATTCATGGGGTCGCAAAGAGTCGGACACGACTGAGCGACTGAACTGAACCGAACTGATAGTTGGGACTAGTGAAAGTGAAGTCGTGTCCCACTCTGCGACCCCATGGGCTGTAGCCTACCCAGCTCCTCTGTCCATGGGATTTTCCAGGCAATAGTCCTGGAGTGGATTGCCATTTCTTTCTCCAGGGGATCTTCCCAACCCAGGAATGAAATCCGCGTCTCCCGCATTGTAGACAGACACTTTGCCGTCTGAGCCACCAGGACTAGCTGGTATCCAAATAGCACTTTTGTGGTAAGGAAAGATTACATTTTTTGGAGGGGAGATCTTAAGAACTGTTATTAGCTATACAATCTTGGGAAATCTTTTATATAGCTATAAAAGAGATTGAAAAGTTGAGTTTTTTTCCTCATTCTGGGAAAATTTAAAAAATTTAATATACATAGAAAAGTCTAATGAATTTAAAATGCCTTAACTGTAACAAATTTAAAGTCTGTAATAATTTTCCTGGTGGGTACAAATGGAATGCTAACTAATATTAGTATCAGAAAAACATAATTAGGAAGGTAAATCTGTTGTATTTTCTACCTCTGAAACCATGTAACACACTCTATTAGAAATGATTTAAGGACAATCAGAAATTTGGCTTAACTTCAATGTATCTATTCATCATCAGTGTGAATAATTAACAGTGGATTGGACATTATTGCTACTTTTGTAATATTATTGTGTTCTTGAAGTATTAAATATCTGCAGAAAAATTCAGATATTTTTAAAGGAAAATTAATGTAATTAAGTTGTACCAATGCTATTCTGTTATTGCCAGAATTCCCTACAGTATGATTCTGCATTTTATTGGCATTTATATATTGCTTTAATACTTTATTCTGTATTAACTGATTTACAGTAATTGTCCCTTTGTGACTCAAGCAGTGCATAAATATGAATTCACCCTGTACAAGAAAATAACTTCACTGATTATCAATTGTAGCTTGTATTGAAGAATTTCACTAAATGATATTAAAATCATCCATAATGCCAATAACTTTGTGTGCCTTTGGGTACTGTTGTAATGGGTTATGTCTAACTTCAGGGAATATTTGGTGAAATTATCTTTTCACCAACCCATAGTAATTTAATTGGTAGCTTATATGCATTTTCTTGAAGAAAGAGAGTGAGAAAGAGAAAAAACAACATATGAATATTAAAAAATCTTGTCTTTATCAAGCTCTAATCTTGGCTATTAAATAATGAGGTTTGTGCTACTTTGAAATAATGAGTGAATATGGCAATTTTCTAGCAAGTGCGGGAGTAGCACATATAAAAAGCTACTGACTGAGTTCTTGAATGTGTGTTTAAACCGACCATCCCACAGATAAACAATTCCCTCATGACTTCAGTTTTGAAATGCTTTAGGATACTTTTCACATGTTGTAATAGAGGGCTAAAATCACAGTATTTTTAAAAAGAATGTATTTCCCCCCTAAAGAGTGAAGTAAGTCAGAAAGAGAAAAACGAATACTGTTCACTAATGCATATATGTGAAATCTGAAAAAAAAATGGTACAGATGATCTTATTTACAAAGCAGAAAAAGAAACAGATATACAGAAAAAGTATGGATACCAAGGGGAAAGGGGAGAGTGGGTGAGATGAATTAGGACACTGAGATTAACATATGTACACTGTTTATCCTGTGTATAAAATAGACAGCTAACGAGAACCTACTGTGTAGCACAGGGGACTATACAGCAGTACTCAGTGCTCTGTGTCGACCTGAATGGGAAGCAGGTCCAAGAAGGACGGGAAATATGTGTACATATAGTTGACTCTTTGCTGCATAATAGAAACTAATACTAAGAACTAAATCGTAAAGCAACTATACTCCAATAATTTTAAAAAAAAATCTAGATACAAAAATAAATAAAGCAATACAGTTTATTTGAAAAAATTAATTTCACACTTAATAATAGTCCAGGCATACATGGTGTGGGGCAGATAAGGCAGCTGCATAATGCTGAAGAGCCAGGCTCTTTCTATCATGTTGCTCTGCTGTCTAGGCGTTTTCCTCATCCACTGCATAGTCCAATACAACTCATTTTCACTGTGGTCTGCTTTCTAGGAAACACGAAGAGGCAAGGAGTAGAAGGATGTCCTCTCCCCCAGAAGACATGTGCATATCACTTCCGTATTGACCAGACACAACAAAAAAGGCCCCACCCACCTGCATGAGAGTCTGGGAGATGTGCCCTGCTGAAACTTCTATCTACATGTAGAAGAAATTGGGGAATCAGTAATCTTTGCCTGAATGAATAGATGGATTTTTGTTTTCTTTGCAGAGTTTAATTCCTAATCTGTGAACCAGAGATTTCAGAAAAGACCCTATTGGAGATTCTAGCCATGTCTTTAGGCTTTGCATGGATTCCACAGTCCAGCCAAAAGAGCAAAATAGTGTGGCTGATGTCCAGCAATATAGAGAGGGTGCTTTACAGTGAATCAGAAAGTCTTACTGGATATATCAGAGCTGTGGTCATAAACATGTTATTACATTTTTTCTCAATAGAAACATAAACTGTGAGAAAAACTTAGCTACCTAAGTTTGCAAAGATTAAAAAAAGCACTAAATTTGTCACTGATCACTTCAGCTTTCTTTTGAACAAACTGGTCAAGTCTTAGTTCTTCTAGATATATTAAGCAGTGTACTAATCACGGCAGCCTGAATTTACATAGTATAGTTTTGCCGTTATTAAAATGGTTCTAATTTCTATTTTATCAACTGAAAAGTTGATTTACTTTTTCTGAGTATAAAATTATTTAATTCTCTTTATAAAAGTCGCTCAGTTGTGTCTGACTCTTTGCAACCCCATAGACTATACAGCCCATGGAATTCTGCAGGCAAAAATACTGGAGTGGATTGCTTTTCCCATCTCTAGGGGATCTTCCCAACCCAGGGATCGAAACCAGGTCTCCCAGATTGCAGGTGGATTTTTTACCAGCTGAGGCACCAGGGAAGTCCCAATTCTCTTTATAAAAACATGCAAAGAAGAAAGCAAAAATAATTAATAATTTTACTGTTTAAAGATAATTCTTTATTACCATTTTGGTATATATTCTCCCAGGCTTCTTCAATGCATGCAGAATATAAACTAATAAGTTTATTACACATTAGCTTATTAATAATCATGAGTTATTTAGCATCCATCATTCTACTCAGAGTTCTAAGGGAAGCTCTTCCCAGATTACTTGGGATCCTCAAAATTTGGAAATGTTCTGACTTTCTTGTTCATCTTCTTCTTATGTGCTCTATCATTCTCATTCTTAATCATCTCATGGTGTATGTCACCTTGGATTGAGATGATTAAAATTTTTGTAACTAGATGATTTCCATACAGAAAATCTGGGGAAAGATGTGCTTTCTCCCAATTTTCTCATTCATTCTTAACTGAGAATAGCTTTTGTGATGTAGCAATTCTTGGTCTTTCCCCAATTTTATCTGAGTTCTTGTTGAGGGAGTGTTAATCTTCCAGCTAAGCTACAGTCCATGTATTATCTACGTAGCTACCTTTTTTCTGGCATACTCAAGTAAGTTAGGTAATTTCATTTACTACCTAGTAACAGTATAGTAAATTGTTCATTAGGAACTCAGCTACTTTTATTGCCTTGAAGCTGATGCTTATTTAAGTTAGATATTATAATTTTATCCTCACTCTTGTGTAAGTTTCATTTCCCAAATATTATTAAACTTTTTCAATGAAGCATATTCCACTGCCTTTTATCGGCCATTGCTGTTGCTGAAAAACATGGTGCAAATCCATTTCTCACTTCTATGTAGTCATTTTTTTTTTCCCTTCTTGTAGGCTTTTAGAATCTGCTCTTTGTTCCTGGTTTTAGAAAACTTAGGAGTATATGCCGAAGTATGAATCTTTCACTTTTACTGCTCGACATGTTTAATCTTAGGATTTATGTTTTTCCTTGTCTCTGATAAAAACTCTTGTATTATTTCATTGACTAATATCTCTCCTATCTTCTTAGAAATGCTTTTTAGTGTATGTTTGACCTTCTTATTTAATTTTCCATATCTCATCACTCCCTTTTACATTTTTTTATAATTTTGTCTTTGTGCTCTACATTCTGGGAGATTTTCTCTTATCTCATTTAATATTTTTGTACTGTAAAGATGTCATATTGAGACAGCAAGATACATGTTACAAAATTCCTTTTTGTCCACTTAAATTAAAATCATATATTGTAACTTTGGCAAGTAACATCAGTTTGTCATTAACAAATTTTAAATAATTGCCTACAATAACTATTTAGTCTCACAATTAAGATTGGTGAAGAACCACGTGAGTGCAGTAAACTGAGAATTTCATAAATGATTTCTAAGTTAATGTAAGTAGACTGAAATAACTTCAAAATACCCAAAATCTTAAGATGAAATATGAACAGCTTAAGTCCACTGTTGAGGTCATAAACTGCAGAACTGAAACTATAAGATGGCAACTCTGACTGACAGAAAAAATTTATATGCTTTTCTAGAGTACAGAAAAAAAAAACTGAAGATATAACATGGAATTGAAAATGGAGATCTGTTATATATTATAGATCTTTTCCAAAGAAGAAATCAATTAAACTTGAGGGCCTAAATCTCTTTCTATATGTAGAAATAAGAAATCAACTTCCCTGGAGTTGATATAGAAATAAGGTCAGCATTGCTCCTTTTTGAAAGGCAGTCTAGTCAGCTAGTACCCTTTCTTTATGCTTCCATCCACTGACTACTTACAGGAATTTTTTTCACAATCACAATTGGTGAGGTGATGCAAACTGGGGGCAACTGTAACTGCACCGTATAAGAAGTCCTGGAGAGGACGGCCTGGGACAGCTCACCTTAGACGTGGGGTCAGTGTTTTTTCTTTTCCCTTGGGTGTGTGTGTCCTGGATTCTTTTTTCTTTCCTATTAGAGAATAAGATGTAAGACTTGGTGAGGGCAGAGAAGGCCACTGAATCGTTAATGGTCCTCATTCTCTTTGACAAAAATGGTAACTCTTAAGAAAACTGAACGGAGTTCAGTTCAGTTCAGTTGCTCAGAAGTGTCTAACTCTTTGTGATTCCATGGACTGCAGCACGCCAGGCTTCCCTGTTCATCACCAACTCCCAGAGTTTTCTCAAACTCATGTCCCTTGTGTCGGTGATACCATCCAACCATCTCATCCTCTGTCGTCCCCTTCTCCTCCTGCCTTCAATCTTTCCCAGGAGCAGGGTCTTTTATAATGAGCTGGCTGTTCGCATCAGATGGCCAAATTATCTGAATTTCAGCTTCAGCATCAGTCCTTGTAATGAATATTCAGGATTGATTTCCTTTACGATCGACTTGTTTGATCTCCTTGCAGTCGAAGGGACTCTCAAGAGGCTTTTCCAACACCACAGTTCAAAAGCATCAATTCTTGGGTATTCAGCCTTCTTTATGGTCCAATTATCATAACCATACATGACTACTGGAGAACCATAGCTTTGACTAGACAGACCTTTGTTGGCAAAGGTCTTGAAGAGATCTCCAGTCTTTACCATTCTATTATTTTCCTCTATTTCTTTGCAATGATCTCTGAGAATGGCTTTCTTATCTCTCTTTGCTATTCTTCAGAATTCTGCATTCAAATGGGTATGTCTCTGCCTTTTAATATGCTGTTTAGATAGGTCATAGCTTTTCTTTCAAGGAGCAAGGGTCTTTTAATTTCATGGCTGCAGTCACCATCTGCAGTGATTTTGGAGCCCAGGGAAATAAAGTCTCTCAGTTTCCATTGTTTCCCCATCTACTTGCCATGAAGAGATGGGACCAGATGCCATGATCTTAGTTTTCTGAATGATGAGTTTTAAGCCAATTTTTTTTCACTTTTCCTCTTTCACTTTCATCAAGAGGCTCTTTAGTTCTTCTTCACTTTCTGCTATGAGGGTGGTGTCATCTGCATATCTGAGGTTATCTATATTTCTCTCGGCAATCTTAATTCCAGTTTATGCTTCATCCAGCCTGGCATTTTGTATGATGTATTCTCCATATAAGTTAAATAAGCAGGGTGACAATATACAGCCTTGACATACTCCTTTCCTGATTTAGAACCAGTCTGTTTTTCCATGTCCAGTTCTAACTGTTGCTTCTTGACCTGCATACAGATTTCTCATGCGGGGGGCCTGGTATTCCCATCTCTTGAAGAATATTCCACAGTTGGTTGTGATCCATGTAGTTAAAGGCTTTGGCATAGTCAATAAAGAAGAAGTAGATGTTTTTCTGGAACTCTATTGCTTTTTGATGATCGAATGGATGTTGGCAATTTGATCTCTGGTTCCTCTGCCTTTTCTAAATCCAACTTGAACATCTGGAAGTTCATGGTTCATGTACTGTTGAAGCCTGTCTTGGAGAATTTTGAGCATTACTTTGTTAACGTGTGAGATGAATGCAATTGTGTGGTAGTTTGAACATTCTTTGGCATTGTCTTTCTTTGGGATTGGAATGAAAACTGAGCTTTTTCATTCCTGTGACCACTGCCAAGTTTTCCAAATTTGCTGGCATATTGAGTGCAGCCCTTTCACAGCATCATCTTTTAGGATTTGAAAGAGCTCAACTGGAATTCCATCATCTCCACTAGCTTTGCTTATAGTGATGCTTCCTAAGGCCCACTTGACTTTGCATTCTGGGATGTCTGGCTCTAGGTGAGTGGTTACACCATCATGATTATCTGGGTCATGCTGATCTTTTCTTGTATAGTTCTTCTGTGTATTCTTGCCACCTCATCTTAATATTTTGTGCTTCTGTTAAGTCCATACCATTTCTGTCCTTTATTGAGCCCATCTTTGCATGAAATATTCCCTTGGTATCTCTAAATTTCTTGAAGCGATCTCTAGTCTTTCCTATTCTATTATTTTTCTCTTTTTCTTTGCAATGATCACAGAGGATGGCTTTCTTATCTCTCCTTGCTATTCTTTGGAACTCTGCATTCAAATGAGTATGTTTTTCCTTTTCTCCCTTGCCTTTAGCTTCTCTTCTTTTCTCAGCTATTTGTAAGGCCTCCTCAGACAATCATTTTGCCTTTTTGCATTTCTTTTTCTCGAGGATGGTCTTGATCATTGCCTCATACAGGAGTGAGGGACTCCTATAAGATAGGAGCATAGGATAGGAACATAGGCGTTACGGACTCAAATTCAAATAGTAGAGTGTTTTAAAGTGTTTCTTTGTCAACACCATATCTTATGAACACTCTCTCCTTCCTGAAACTGAAACTTGTATGGGTACAGTGGCTGTTTAAGCCCAAGTGTGTTTCTTCACAATCCTGGTTTCCTTAAAGAACTCTTTCTCTCTTAATTAGCATCTATCATTTCCTTTTTAAGTGCTATTTAAAGATGGATTGAATAGAACAAACCATATTGGCATGAATAGGACTTCATATTTGTTGGTAAATTTTCACTAGAGACACTGAGATTCTTTGGGAAAGGGGCAGATTTTCAGAGACTTCACTGAAATGGAAGATCAAATTCTATCTATAGGTTTGGAGTCTGGGGGTGTTTGCTTTTGTGATTATTTCATTGAGTTTTCCCTTCAACTTTGCTTAAAAATATATATATTTCTTAAATAGCAAGACTTGTTCTCATTCATATGTTCATCTGGAAATTGATCAGTTTTATCATCCTTTCCTCTGGGTTTCTAATAGTTACTGCTATCATCAGGGATTATTTAAAATCCACCAAAAACCCTAAATTGGAAAATAAAGCATAATGTCCTCTCAAATATCCCTCAATCAAGCTGCACAGGCCACAAAAATTGGCTCTTTTACCCTACTAAATTCTAGAGATTGGGGTCTTGACATGTTTTAACCAGATCCAATCTGAAACATAAGGAAGGGGTACATCAGAGAGACAGTGGGGATAAACCACACAAATCCTGAAAGATTAGTGCAATGCCCTGTTTGACCCCAAAGGCTTAGAAATTGATGAATTAATATGGAAAAGAATCTCAATCAAGTTAAACAGAAAAACAAACAAACAAAAAACCCTTGAAAACTGCTATCTACTTCTGTGCTGTGTGCGCTCAGTTGCTTGGCTGTGTCCAACTTTTTGCTTGGCACCAATGCCAAACTTCTCAATGCTGAACAATGACAAGCTTCTTATTATGCCCATTTTACAAGTAAAAGAAGTGAGTTTTACAGTAACTTGCCAATGTCAAACAACTAGTATTAGAGGTGGTACACTGATATCAAGGTGGATGTACATTTTCCTATACTGTCACATCTCCCAGTCAAGATACAATATGTTAAGTGTTGGGATGCATGTAGCCCACAGTACTGTGATTCAGGTTTCATTGTGTGTGTGTGTGTGTGTGTGTGTCTTTAATTTCCTGTCTTTTGTTTCCATGAATCGTATACTGAAATTGAAAGATATGAAAATTCACATGCCCAAGTGTAATTATTCTGTTCAACAACAATCTCTTAATATGTAAAGGTTTACTTCATCTTCCTATTGGGATCACTCATCTGGCTCTCCTCATGAGAGAAAAGCAGTCTGAACAAAAAGATTCTTTTTGGTCTGAGTAGAAGCAAACCATCCAGAGAAGACTCCAGCAGGGTTAAATGTAACTGACAATGCAGCTTCCCTTTTTTGATCTTTTCTCCAGACCCCAGTCAGCCAATTCATTCTTCCAGGTGTGAATCCTAACAACTATAGCTTTTTTCTGGTATATAATAAGGCGTTTAAAAATTCATTTCTTCCTTGAGACATAAACACTATCAGTCATTGTCTTCTGTCCTTGATTGTGGAGAACTTTCCTAACTTCTTTTTAATTTGTTACACATTGTGCTTATTTTGCTCTTTAATTTAGCTGTCCTTTTATCAGATTCCATTCTGTTTTCATAACTTCCAGTTCATCTCCCATTCCCTTTTAAGCTAACCCCTAAGTGCAAATAACCATGCTTGTTTTTGTAGAATGAAGTGGAAACTTTAATAGGATTAAAAAAATTAATTTGTGAGCACAAAACCTCTGGTTTAGAAGTCTCTTTAAGAACAGTTTCTATCATAATAAACACAGTTGATAAGGAAACATTCTGTAAATATCAGCTGAAAGAAATAAACAAGGCAGACAGAGACTTAGTTTTATTTCTTTATGCCCATCTGTGCTTTGTGTTTTCAAAACCTAAGCCCTTCCAAAAGCTTTCAGGCAAAGTCAGCACAGCTGTTTATTTTTTTTTAGTTAACATTCCTTGATAGCCAACGTAATGGAGAAAGGACATTAATATTTATTAAGCACCTTCCAATGTCAGGCATCATGCTAAGCAATTTTCACCTGCTATCTTAAATCTTCACAAAGTTCTCCTTTTCAGAGATGACAAAATAGTGACTGAGACTGGTTAAGGTAAGCTTGGCTCACTCAGAATATGAAAAAATCACAAGAGATTATTGCTCTTAATGGGACAAGTAAAAAGATGGATGGATGAACTCCAAAAATTAGTTTTTATAGCCCACAGAGAGGTGAGGTACACAAAACATTAATGGAACTAAACTTGAGAGTGTTACAGTGTCTTCCTAGGTCTCCTGGTGGGTTCACCTCTGGAAACATGGTGGGAAACACTGCAAGCCAAACGTACACAGTAAGGTTGCAAAGCAAGGAGAAACCAGCTAAACTTTTAAAAGTCTCTCATAATGCTACCGAGTCCAAGCTCACTCTGCTCACTGCGTGACAGGCCAATGAATCCGAGAGAGGAGGTGTTGAGGCCAGGAAAATGACTTTATTCCAAAAGTAGCTGACTGAAAAGACGGCAGCCTAGCACCTCAAAATAACCATCTTACAGGGGTCTGAATGCCAGTTTCCCTAATAGATCAGAGATGAGGGGAGGTGAGGGAGCGAAGTAAAAGGTCATTAATCTTGCAAATATCTCCTAGAATGGCAAGCCTCGGGCAGGGGAGGTGTTCATTCCTTCCTTCCTGCCTTCTACAGGTGGACAAAGTTCTGAACAAAGGCACTTTAGTTTAACCATCAGGCAGAGGGGCATCCTTTTAAGTAAGCCATTATGTATGCTTATAATAACAAAAGCAATGAAAAACAAGTCAAAAAAACAGTTTCTTCCATGGAGTCAGAATTGGCTTCTTCTCTGCAATAAAAAGTTAATAAGTCAGACTAGAATCTTGAAGACCTCCAGGTGTAGAACAAGTCTGCACCCATCTGCCAACTCTTTTCTGTGGGGTCTTCACCAGTACACAGGACAGAACTGGGGAAATAACAGGGGAGCTGAAAGAAAATCCACAAATTTCCTGAGGGTTATATTAGGAACAGGGGAGCTCATGAAGGACTAAGTGCAGAAAAAGGCAACAGGTAGAGATCTCTGAAATGATGAAAGGTGGGAGTAGAGCTGGAGTGCTGTTATAGCTTTCTGGTGACCTAAAGCGCAGGACTGTAAAACACTGAGATATCTCGAGATTTTTACTGGTGCTTAAATCCCAAGTCCTGCTTGAAGGAGAGTCCTAACTGAACTCCAAATTATTTGGAACAAGTGGTGTTTTGACTTTAAACCAAAATTCAACTCATTCTAGACTCAGTTTGTGTATAAATTACACGAAGAAGCATGATCATTAATGGGAACAAATGTCATTTACTTCAATATCCACTATTCTTTTATACCAACGTGTGTGCTGCATGCTTAGTCTCGTCAATCACATCCAACTCTTTGCAGCTCCATGGATTGTAGCCCATCAGGCTCCTCTGTCTGTGGGATTCTCCAGGCAAGAATACTGGAGTAGGTTGCCATGCCCTCTCCAGGGGATCTTCCCCTGACCCAGGGATTGAACCCATGTCTCCTGCATTGCAGGCAGATTCTTTACTGACTGAGCCACCAAGGAAGCCCCTGGTGAATATCCAGACTACAAATTATAACCAGGTAAGGAACCTTGGACTGCAAGGAGATCCAACCAGTCCATTCTGAAGGAGATCAGTCCTGGGTGTTCTTTGGAAGGAATGATGCTAAAGCTGAAACTCCAGTACTTGGCCACCTCATGTGAAGAGTTGACTCATTGGAAAAGAGTTTGATGCTGGGAGGGATTGGAGGCAGGAGGAGAAGGGGATGGCAGAGGATGAGATGGCTGGATGGCGTCACCAACTCGATGGACATGAGTCTGAGTGAACTCCGGGAGTTGGTGATGGACAGGGAGGCCTGGAGTGCTGCGATTCATGGGGTCGCAAAGAATTGGACACGACTGAGCGACTGAACTGAACTGAACTGAAAGAAGTACAGAAACAAGACCTATTCTCAAAAGGAAGATGAAAAGGGACTCCCTGGTAGTCTGGAGGTTAAGCCTCTGCACTGCAGGGGATGTGGGTTCAACCCCATGCCACATGGCATGGCCCCAAAATACAAACATCAGAAAACATTTTTTGAAAAGGAAAGGATGGTCAATAGAAACAGGCCCAAATGTATTCCAGAGATTAGAATTAACAGACAGAAATTTTAAAATAACTTTTATAAACATGTTAACATGCTCAGCAGAAAAGTTAAGTACTGAGCATGAACGGATATCTAGGAAAAAATCAACAATGCAAAAAACAAATGATAATTCTAGAACAAAAAAATACAACAGTAAAAATGAAAGTCGTTTCATATTTCTAAAAGCAGAAAGCACAATTCAAAAGAAAAGACCTATAGGGAAAAAGAAAGACCTATGAACTGTATAAATATCATGATTTTTATACCCACAGAAAGTTAAAGTACAAAAAAGGTGAATGGACTCATTTCAGAGCTCCATAAGCTCTTGCTAGAAGGGGGGAATGCCCTGCCACTCTTCTCCTAGATAGGCCAAAGGTAAAACAGAATGGTTAAAGTATTTTCAGGAGATGAGAGTTATTAAATAGAAACTCTGAGATTTTTATTCAGGTCATTCCGACACCAAAGCCTGGGCTCTTTCTATTATAAAGCTCTGAATCTCAAATTATGCGCTCACATTTCTTAGTATAGTGCTTTTATTCAGTTACTTCCTACCAGATGTCTCCTAATTCAGATAACAAAATGCCTGTGGGCCAGATCCGTGTCCTCTAAATTAGTTCCGTCTTCTGTAATTCCAAATCGAGATATCTGCATATAAAAATTGCTACATATATGTTGTCAAAACTAAATCAGATCTGCTCTAAAAGCCAATTCAGATGGAGTTGATAGAAAGATACAGACATAGACATAGACACAGATGTTATTTAGAGCCTAGAGGCACACTTTTGCTGGATCTTCATCTAGTATTATTGATCCTAAACTCTTTTATTTTTGCCCCCAGCCTCCACCATTTACTATTCTATTCTATATCTTTGATGTGATTAAATAGGAGTCTCAAAATCAGATGTCTTCAGCGGCCAGGGAGATCAATTGCACCAAGCTGGGTAATCAGGCAATGCAGAGCTGTGAGAAATGCAGAAATGCAAACAGCTGTAAAGTGATGCCATGCCAAAATATATTCAAGTTCAGATATATTTGTAATAGTCTCCTGAAAAACATTTCAGCCAGATCTCTTCCCTGCACTGCCAGTGCGCTCTGCAGAATAGAGCACAGTGGTTAAAATTCCCTGGACAGACAAAACTGATTTCAAGTTTCAGTTCTACCACTGCTGACTTTGGTAACAGAGACCTCATCACTGACTACTTTTAGCTTTAGAAAGCTGCATAATCGGACAATAATAGTAACAGTACCTACTTCATGAAAGTGAAAGTGTAAATTGCTCAGTCTTGTTCGACTCTGTGCAACCCCATGGACTATAGCCAGCCAGGTTCATCTATCCATGGGATTCTCCAGACAAGAATACTGGAGTGGGTTGCCATTCCATTCTCCAGGGGATTGTCCTGACCCAGGGATGCACTACAGTCAGATTCTTTACTGTCTGAGCCTCCACTTCATAAGCCATTCAATTCAGTTCCATCACTCACTTGTGTCTGAATCTTTGCAACCCCAGGGACTGCAGCACGCCAGGCCTCCCTGTCCATCACCAACTCCTGGAGTATACTCAAACTCATGTCCATTGAGTCAGTGATGCCATCCAACCATCTCATCCTCTGTCATCCCCTTCTCCTCCTGCCTTCAATCTTTCTACATTTGCAATCTGTCTACACTTGCAGTTATTCCTATAAAAATAATGTACATGATCAAATATTAAGTAGAATATTAATACATAGTATATTAACTACAGTGACTTACTGATGACTAGCAGTGAGTCCATTATTCAATAATGACATCTATATTTTTTTATGTCATGTTCATGAAAAGCCTATAATTTCTATATTTTCAGAATAATTTTTCCTTCTAAAGGCCACTATAGATGCATTTCACTGTCATTCAAAAGGAGACTTGATGACTCTGCAGACTCTTCTCTGTTAAAAACACTCCAAATATTCAATAGGGAAACATTTAAATACAATGATAATAAGATTTCTTCTGGAGTAACCATTGCAATGAAAATGAAGTAGGATTATGGCTCATTTTATATGCTACACTTATCTATTTGTCATCTTAATAAATTGCTGTCGACAGGGTAAACCTGTTGGCTGCTATTTCTATTGCCAGCAACCTATTTATATGCACCATATAAATGCTTTATGGGTAGATTACTCATCATATTTTGACTTAGAGCAAAATAAAGACATTAATTTGCTGAAGGACAGTAGTCCATCTCCCATAGTTGCAGCCTTTTCATGACTTTAAAATAAAGATTTTAAATCTTGACAACATCATAAGACAGCATGATTCATTTTCCTGAAGTGTCCATTGATCCTTTCTATTTCTCTATGCAATTTTGTATGCAAAACTTCAATATAAACTTTTGCTATAGTACAGGAGGCTGTGATCAAAACCATTCCCAAGAAAAAGAAATGCAAAAAGTCAAAATGGTTGTCTGAGGAAGCCTCCCAAATAGCTGAGAAAAGAAGAGAAGCAAAAGGCAAAAGAGAAAAGGACAGATACCCATCTGAATGTAGAGTTCCATAGACTAGCAAGGAGAGATAAGAAAACATTCCTAAGTGAACAATGGAAAGAAATAGAGGAAAACAATAGAATGGGAAAGACTAGAGATCTCTTCAACAAAATTAGAGATACCAAGGGAATATTTCATGCAAAGATGCACACCACAAAGGACAGAAATGGTATGGACCTAACAGAAGCACAAGACATTAAAATAGGGTGGCAAGAATACACAGAAAAGTGAAAGTGAAAGTCGCTCTGTCATATCCAACTCTGCGACCCCCTGGATTGTCCGTGGAATTCTCCAGGCCAGGATACTGGAGTGGGTAGACTTTCCCTTCTCCAAGGGATCCTCCCAACTGAAGAATAGAACCCATGTCTCCTACATTGCAGGCGGATTCTTTACCAGCTGAGTACAAGAGGAGACCAAGAACACTGGAGTGAGTAGCCTATCCCTTCTTTGGAGGATCTTCTTGACCTAGGAATTGAACAGGGTCTCCTGCAGTATAGGCAGATTCTTTACCAACTGAGCTATCAGGGAATACAGAGAAGAACTGTACAAAAAAAAAGATCTTAATGACCCAGATAACCATGATGGTGTGATCACTCACCTAGATCCAGACATCCTGGAGTACAAAGCCAAGTGGACCACAGGAAGCATCACTACGAACAAAACTAGCAGAGGTGATGGAATTCCAGTTGAGCTATTTCAAATTCTAAAAGATGATGCTGTGAAAGTGCTGCACTCAATATGCCAGCAAATTTGGAAAACTCAACAGTGGCCATAGGACTGGAAAAGGTCAATTTTCATTCCAATCCCAAAGAAAAACAATGCCAAAGATTGTTTAAACTACCACGCAATTGCACTCATTTCACATGTTAGCAAAGTAGAAAATTCTCCATGCCAGGCTTCAACAGTATGTGAACTGAGAACTTACAGGTACTCAAGTGAGATTTAGAAAAGGCAGATAAAGCAGAGATCAAATTGCCAACATCTGTTGGATCATAGGAAAAGCAAGAGAGTTCCAGAAAAACATCTACATCTGCTTTATTGACTATGCCAGAGCCTTTGACTGTGTGGATCACAACAAACTGTGGAAAATTCTTCAAAAGATGGAAATACCAGACCACCTCACCTGTCTCGCATGAAATCTGTGTGCAGGTCAAGAAGCAAAAGTTAGAACTGGACGTGGAAAAACAGGTTCCAAATAGGGAAAGGAGTATGTCAAGCCTGTACATTGTTACCATGCTTATTTAACTTATATGCAGAGTACATTATGCAAATTGCCAGACTGGATGAAGCACAAGCTGGAATCAAGATTGCTGGGAGAAATATCAATAACCTCAGATAAGCAGGTGACACCACCCTTAGAACAGAAAATTAGAAGAACTAAAGAGCCTCTTGATGAAAGTGAAAGAGGAGAGTGAAAAAGCTGGCTTAAAACTCAACATTCAGAAAACTAAGATCATGGCATCCAGTCCCATCATTCATGGCAAATAGATGGGGAAACAATGGAAAATGAGAGACTTTATTTTCTTGGGCTTCAAAATCACTGCCGATGGTGACAGCAGCCATGAAATTGAAAGACGTTTATTCCTTGGAAGAAAAGTTATGTCCAAACTAGATAGCATATTAAAAAGCAGAGACATTACTTTGCTGACAAAGGTGTGAATAGTCAACGCTATGGTTTTACCAGTAGTCATGTGTAGATGTGATAATTGGACCATGGAGAAGGCTAAATGCCGAAGAACTGATGCTTTTGAACTGTGGTGTTGAAGAAGACTCTTGAGAGTCCCTTGGACTGCAAGGAGAACAAACCAGTCAATCACAAAGGAAATCAATCCTGAATATTCATTAGAAGGACTGATGGTGGAGCTGAAACTCAGATAACTTGGCCACCTGATGCGAACAGCCAGCTCATTATAAAAGACCCTGCTCCTGGGAAAGATTGAAGGCAGGAGGAGAAGGGGACAACAGAGGACAAGATGGTTGGATTGCATCACTGACTCAATGGACAAGAGGTCGAGCAAGCTCCTGGAAATGGGATGGACAGGGAGGCCTGGCGTGCTGCAGCCCATGGGGTTGCAAAGATTTGGACATGCCTGAACAAATGAACAACAACAACCTCACAAAATTAGTAATATTGCTGCTAAGTCACTTCAGTCGTGTCCGACTCTGTGTGACCCCATAGACAGGGGCCCACTGTCTCTGGGATTCTCCAGGCAAGAACACTGGAGTGGGTTGTCATTTCCTTCTCCAATGCATGAAAGTGAAAATCTAAAGTGAAGTCACTCAGTCGTGCCCGACTCTTAGCGACCCCACGGACTGCAGCCTACCAGGCTCCTCCGTCCATGGGATTTTCCAGGCAAGAGTACTGGAGTGGGGTGCCATTGCCTTCTCCGAATATTATTAACTTGCAATATGAAATATTATCAACTTACTCAATAAATATTTATTAATGAACCATTGTGTGCCAGAACCAAAGGAGACAGTGTTAAGGAAGACTTACGTGGTCTCTGACCATGAAACTTACTATCTAATGTGGAAGACACTTATTTAAGAAAATGAAATACTTAATGAATTACATAAGAAAGAATTTATTTACTTTCCATTGTGATAAATGTTTCAAGCAAATGTAATTTGTATTTATTTATTTATTAAACACATATTGAAAACCATGTTATGTATCAAGAAATGCATAAGGTAAAAATTACAAAGAATATCACAGTCCCTCTGTACAGAAGCCTAACTTGGTATTTCTAGGAAGAAAGATACATACTTCCACTGCAAAATATAATGAGCAACAGACATATAGGTGGTTATACAGCAACATAGAGAGAAAAGACTCTACCTGTGAAGGTATATGTGAAGTTTCCCAGAGGAGGTTACATCTAAGTGATTATGGAAGAATAAATAGAATACAGCAGACAGAGAAAGTGAGGAAGGAGTATCTAACGAGATGATACACTGTTTTTTCAAGGAAGAAAGCATTGATGTTAAAAAAAATGATGTATTTGAAAATTGCTCTTTGTTTCTATCTCTTAACATATGTAGCACTTATCATATGAAATGCAAAAGTGAAAATAAGTGGTCCTTATCCTTTTGGAGCTCAAAATCTAGAAGAAAAAGTACAAATAAATAAGAGGTATACAATAGATTAAGCAAACATGGTAGCTCAGAGGTAAAGAATTAGCCTGCAGTACAGAAGACACAAGTTCAGTCCTTAGCTTAGGGAGATCCCCTGGAGCAGGAAATGGCAACCCACTCCAGTATTCTTGCCTGGAAAACCCCATGGACAGAGGAGCCTGGCAGGCTATCACAGTCCATAGGGTCTAAGAGAGTCGGACGCAATTGAGCTACTAAACAAAAACAACAAATACAATAAATTATTGATAATTGTATTAGAATTATATGCCAAATCTATAATGTAATCTCAAAAAGAATACCACAAAATGATTTTTTAACCCGGGAAAATTAACAGATTTATATCTATTAAAACAATGGGGGGAAAGAACAAGAGAGGAGAATAACTCTTCTAAATATTTAAAAACACAATATTTAACACTTCCATAATTTAACTGGTTTGGAAGTGGTGATTGAATGCATAATTACAGGCCTGTGAGTAACTAGAGTAATTGAGGAAATGGGCACTTCAAGTCAGGGGGAGGTGGTTTTTCAGTAAAAGATGTTTGGAAAAAAATATTAATAGCTTTGAACCCTTACTCTAAGCCCCAGTTATATGTCTCCCTCATCCTTCTGAATGTTCTCAGGGGCTCTAGGCTCTCCTAGTGCCTTCTCCTGTCAGTGGTGGGCTGGTGGGTTTAGCTCCACCTGTTTCTCTTTCCTTTCTCCGTGGGACTGGCTTGTCTGCAGGAAGCGTTTCTCTGGTTTACTCTCAAGCATGCAGTAAACTTGTAAATAAATACTAAGTCTCTCCAGCAGGCATCCATATCTAGGTTGGACCATGTGACTGGATGGATAAGGCTTTCAAATCTGGGGTGATGGAGATGGAGATGGTGTTTACTGGTAGAAAACTCACTGTGGTCTCATAAATGTGCCAAGTCGCTTCCATTGTATCTGACTCTGCGAACCTATGGACTGTAACCCGTCAGGCTCCTCTGTCCGTGGGATTCTCTAGGCAAGAATACTGAGTTGCAGTGCCTTCCTCCAGGGGATCTTCCCGACCCAGGGATCAAACCCAGGGAACTGGAGTCTCTTACATTTCCTACATTGGCAGTTGTGTTCTTTACCACTAGCACCACCTGCTCTCATAAACAACCAATGTTTTGCTGCATGGGCAACAATTTGAAAGAGCAAAAAGGTCTGGCATTTGCCTTAAAATCTTTTTAAACTTCTAGTGTAAATAAAGCAGGAATCTTTCAGCTTTGCTCATGCTTAAGTGCTGACCAGATGGGGTGTTGACCCACACAGGTGATGCTGGTATGTATCACACCATATTTTTCTAGGTCTATCCATGGCTATTAATGGCTGTAGTCTGAACCAACAGCCCTGAGCCTGGACATTAAGCAGCTAAACTGGGCAGGATTTTTGACCTCGCTGGCTCACAGGGAGTTGTATCAGGTTTACCCAGAGGTGAGCAGGTTCTCTTCTAGGAGGGATTACAGGCAAGTAGGCTTAACCAAAAAGTAGGCAGGGCTCTTAGGTTCTTGCTGCTGCAGCTTGATCCTGAGATATCTGGTGATAGTTTGGTCTGGCTTCATTGGGGAGACTGACGTGGGATTCAGCAGTTTTCAGACATTGGGAAGCAGCATAATAATTGCTACTTTAGTTGCAAAACAGCTGAGGTCCCTGTGAACTAGTGAATTTTTGGCTTTAATTGCCAGTGCTAGGCTTAGACAGGCAGCATTAGAAAATTGCTCCATGACCCTGTGGACAGATGAATCTTGGATTCATGTTACTGGTCCCAAGGCTCCAGAGTCCTGCCATGTGGTCCCTAATTGGTCCCAAATGGTTAATTTTGTTAATTGTTAATTATGCAAGCTCTGACCACAGCTTGAATTTTCCCCAATCTAATTTTTATACAGTTCTAGTGGGGCATATGGCAGAGGTATTTGCCCTTCTTGGCCCTCACGGATAGGAGTTTCAACAAAACACAAAGCAGCTGTAATTCAAAGATTTGTGGAGGAGATTTTTCCATTTGACCAAATGCAAAAGTCCATGGCAAAAGTCAACAGCCACATCCAGATGGAAAAGCACTGAAAATCCAGAATGTAGGTAGAATTCACAGTCAATTCATCATGAGAATCCAGAAGCTTGGTGTTCAAAGGCAAAAAGGAAATGAAAAATTCTCATGGATTTTACACATAAGAAATATGAGATAAGGATTGCCAAAATTAACCTCTTTCTAGGAGATTTCTCCCAAATGAGTTTTAGTTCACCTGTCACTGATTCTGGCAAGCTAGTATAGAATATGCAGATGACACCATCCTTACAGCAGAAAGTGAAGAGAACTAAAGAGTCTCTTGATGAAAGCGGAAGAGGAGAGTGAAAAAGTTGGCTTAAAACTCAACATTCAAAAAAACTAAGATCATGGCATCTGGTCCCATTACCTCATGGCAAATAGATGAGGAAACAATGGAAACCGTGACAAACTTTATTTTCTTGGGCTTCAAAATCACTGCAGATGGTGACTGAAGTCATGAAATTAAAAGATGCTTGCTCCTTGGAAGAAAAGTTATGACCAACCTAGACAGCATATTAAAAAGCAGAGACATTACTTTCCCAACAAAGGTCCATTTAGTCAAAGCTGTGGTTTTTCTAGTAATCATGTATGGATGTGAGAGTTGGACTATAAAGAAAGCTGAGCACCAAATAATTGATTCTTTTAAACTGTGGTGTTGGAGAAGACTCTTGAGAATCCCTTGGACTGCAATGACATCCAACCAGTCCATCCTAAAGGAAATCAGTCCTGAATATTCATTGAAAGGACTGATGCTGAAGCTGAAACTCCAATACTTTGCCCACCTGATGCAAAGAACTGACTGATTGGAAAAGACCCTGATGCTGGGAAAGATTGAAGGCAGAGGGAGAAGGGGACAACAGAGGATGAGGTGGTTGGATGGCATCACTGACTCAATGGACATGAGTTTGAGCAAACTCTGGGAGGTGGTTATGGACAGGGAGGCCTGGTGTGCTGCAGTCCATGGGGTCACAAAGAGTCAGACACGACTGAGTGACTGAACTGAACTGACTGAATATAGAATAAGGCTAAAGTCAAGATTTTTTTTTTCCATCCAATCCCCTTACACAGATCCCACTGAGACTCTGCTAGTGTTTTTGATCAACACCAAGTACCAAAGGGGTCCTGTGTCATAATGCTGCCCTCAAGAGCTCTTTCAGGGGCTGGAGTCTTGCTTAAATTTTTTAGTCTTTTATTGAATTTGCTACAATATTGCTTCTGTTCTATTTTGCCCCTTGGCCTTGAGGCATGTGGAACCCTAGTTCCCTGACCAGATATTAAACCTGAACCCCCCACACTGGAAGGCAAAATCTCAACCGCTATACCACTAGGGAAGTTCTGACTTGCTTAATTTTAAGAATTTATATGTATTAGCACAACTATAAAATCTGTTTGCTTCTTCAGAGTAATATCATTAACTAGTAACTTAATCACCCATTCTATTAAGGGACTGTCTTAGGATGCTCCTGCTGTGGGAACACATTTTAACCAATGTGGAAAATTTTACCATCTGAACCTAAGCAGAATAAGACATTTTTGAAGATGGATTTGAGGCTTTTATTTCTTTGAACATTTTATTCATTAGACAAGAGAATTTGATATCAGCCTTGGATTCATTCTTAGACTAACTTTGGACTTCAGAAATTTAAAGTTTCTCCCTGGAAAATTGGTAATTTGACAAGGTTATGGTAGAAAAATTTTCAGCAACTATAAGATGTTTTTAGTCATTATTAGAGTATCTTAATTTGATTGCTACATTGTACCAACTTGATAGTCATAATTTGGAGATAGATGGGGAAACAGGGGCAGACTTTATTTTTCTGGGCTCCAAAATCACTGCAGATGGTGATTGCAGCAATGAAATTAAAAGACACTTACTCCTTGGAAGGACAGTTATGACCAACCTAGATAGCATATTAAAAATCAGAGACATTATTTTGCCAACAAAGGTCTGTCTAGTCAAGGCTATGGCTTTTCCAGTGGTCATGTATGGATGTGAGAGTTGGACTATAAAGAAAGCAGAGTGCCGAAGAATTGATGATTTTGAACTGTGGTGTTGGAGAAGACTCATGAGAGTGCCTTGGACTGCAAGGAGATCCAATCAGTCCACCCTAAAGGAGATCAGTCCTGGGTGTTCATTGGAAGGACTGATGCTGAAGCTGAAACTCCAATACTTTGGCCACCTGATGCAAATAACTGACTGATTGGAAAAGACCCTGTTGCCGGGAAAGATTGAAGGCAGGAGGAGAAGGGGACGACAGAGGATGAGATGGTTGGAGAGCATCGTCGACTCGATGGACATGGGTTTGGGTGTACTCTGGGAGCTGGTGATAGACAGGAAGGCCTGGTGTGCTGTGGTCTATGGAGTCTCAAAGAGTCTGACACAACTGAGTGACTGAACTGAACAGAATTTGGAGTGGGACAGAAATAAAGAGACTTTTGCTTTTGAGTACAGCACTTGTTGGTTTTTAGTCACTAAGTCATGTCTGACTCTTTTCAAACACCCATGAACTGTCGTCCACCAGGCTCTTCTGTCCATGGGATTTCCCAGGCAAGAATAGTGGAGTGGGTTGCTATTTCCTTCTCAATGGGATCTTCCTAACCCAGGGATCGAAGCCATGTCTCCTGCTCAACAGGCAAATTTTTTACCTCTGAGCCACCAAGAAAGCCTGAGCACATTACCTGGAATTCAATGTAATGAATATCCAATGGTGACTCTCTTCAGAGTCTTCCTGGGTAAAACCTCTGCTGCCTATCAGAAAGATCCAGAGTCTTGGGGTGAGGTGGTTTTATGAAGATGAATCTGTAAAGGAGAAGAACTTTTTTCTCTACCTTTCTAAGTGCTTGGCGTGGTCTCTATAACAAAGGACAGATTAACAACAGAAAAGCATACGCATTTATGTAACATAAGTTTTATGCAATAGGAAATACTTAATAAGGAAATAAAGAAACCTGAGTGCTTTTATGTTAGCTTAGATGTAGAGTGGAGAGTCATGAGAAAATTTGATGGGACAAAAAAGGGTGTCAGTAAACAGGAAACCAGAGCAAGTTCTGGTTCCTTCAGATTCCCCTCTGCATCCCTCCATCTTTGGAGATGAGAATGTTCCTTTCCTCTGGGCATAGGAAGGGCAGCTCTCACACAGGATCTTATGACCTGCTTCAGGAGAAAGTGAAAAACAAAAAAAAAAATCCTCCCTGCACCTGTCATTTCTCAACTTCCTTCAGCTTGAAGTATTCTATGTGCTCAGGTGCCATATGTTGGGTTAGCATGTTCTGAACCTTGTTAGAAGCAAGACACCCTGATAAGCTACTGTCTCCCCTTCCCCAGGGACATAGCCACACTCTGCTTGGCTATAGGCTTAACAGTTAAGTCCAGCGTGTGTGTGTGTGCAAGCGTGCATTTTGGGAGGTCTGTTTTATCTCTAATTTCCAAGTTAAGAAAGAAAGATTGCCCCTAAACACTAATAACCTCTTGCTTCAACACCTTGATTCCTCCCATAAGGGTTAAACTGAGTTAACTCGTATTCTTTTTTTTTTTTTTCTGATTCGGTGGATTTCAACTATTTTAAATTCTAAAGTGAGATCCTGTGGTCTTTTTTCCTGTTTGTTGTCCCTTTCCCACTCCCACTGGATAAATGATCTGGTTCTAGGGTCCTGCTCTGGAAACAGATTTCCCTTGAGTGGGCTCTTTCAAAGACTAGATTGGGGAAGAGGAGCAAGCCCATTTTGGTCTCATATTCTCCGAAAGCTTTATCAGTAAGTCTTGGTAATAAGGACAATGAGCTCTGATCATAATAATGCAGCCTTGCGAACACCCACCAAAATCAGCAACACAAAACAGCCTCATGCTCTCTTGCTCATGTATCTGCAGATAGGCTGATGCGATGCCTTGTGTGTCACATTCTGGGTCCCAGAGAGGAGGTGCAGTAAATACCTGGGGCATATCCTTCTCATACTGAAGATGAGAAGCTCCCAGAAGGGCCAATGGAGGAGCTGCTGTCTACTAAGAACTAAGTCTGGAATTGGTACCTTTTCACTCCTCTCTATTGGACAAAACAAGTACCATGGCCAGGGCAACATCTAGGGGTCAAGAAAGTGAAGCTGTCCTTCACCCCCATAGAGGTCTTGGCTGTGGAGAAGGCGTAATGATCAAACAATAAAATATAACCTGGAAATATCAAGCTATGTCACAGCTTCTGATGCAGCTAATGTGAAAAATAGTCTATCAAGAGCCTTGACTTTTATCTTTTCTGTCCACAACAGATAAATAGAACTCTTTTATAAAGTGCCTTAGTTTAAGAGTGTTCCCTGGTGGCTCAGATGGTAAAGCGTCTGTCTGCAATGCGGGAGATCCGGGTTCGATCCCTGGGTTGGGAAGATCTCCTGGAGAAGGAAATGGCAACCCACTCCAGTATTCTTGCCTGGAGAATCCCACGGACGGAGGAGCCTGGTGGGCTACAGTCCATGGGGTCGCAAAGTGTTGGACACAACTGAGTGACTTCACTCACTTAGTTTAAGAAAGCTTACTTTAAATGAAAAATGCTAGATAGAAATAAAATAAATTGTGTATAGAATACACAACTGAATCCAGAAGGCATTGTAGAACATTTTTGTCCTCCTAAATTCTAATAATTCTGCTCCTTTCATTTCTGGAGGTTTTGTTAGTTTTTTTAAAAAAGGTAAAAGTAGATCATTAAAGCAAGGATCTACATTAAGTGTTCTGCTGGTTTCCAAAGGCTTTTACATTTGTAACCCATTTAATTCTTATATCAATCATATGATATGTATGTCTAATCTCATACATACAACAACACGATATATAGTATGTATGGAGCTTCCCCAGCAGCTCAGTGGTAAAGAACCCACCTGACCGTGTAGGAGATGCAGGAGACGTGGGCTTCATCTCTGCATCAGGAAGATCCCCTGGGGGAGAAAATGGCAGCCCCCTCCAGTATTCTTGCCTGGAAAATCCCATGGACAGAGGAACCTGGTGGGCTACAGTCCACGGGATCAGAAAGTCAGACACAACTGAAGCGACTGTGTATGGCACGACACATGATATGTATGATACATATTACATCACGTGTGAGAGCATTTTGGCAACAAAAATGGAACACCAGGCAGTATCTGAGTCATTTTACTGAAATTTGGGAAACGGCCATTTTTTTTTGGAAGTGTGGCTTCCTGTAACGTAGACAACTGCATGGTGGTGGTGGTGAGTATTGTAAGATGAGGTGGCAGGAGGAACGCCAATGCGTGGTGAGTGGGTACGGAAAGTAACACTCTAAAATCATCACCAACTTCTTTTCAAACAAAGGGCAAATAAGGTGATTCTTTGTTTTGTCATAACAGAACTGTGAGGAGTTTTTTCTAAGTGTGTCTGAAATAATATTCCTCACTGCTGCATTCTCTAAACCTGGGACTTTGGAAGATCATGAGTTTGGGTATATGTGGCATTTAAACTAGTCCCAGATCAAAGCTTTTACCCTAAATCAGATTTATATTGAGGGTAGAAAAAGAAGCAACTAAAGAATCCTTTCATTGTTCACCTTTGCAAAACACTGAGCAGTAAAATAAATATTTAGAGACAAGAAGAAGAGGCAAAGTTTCATAAAGGTTGTCATACTTTGAAATTTGAATGCATTAATGTCTCAGGACAATAGTTTGTTATTACCAGATAGTCATGATTGTGTCAACAACAATGACATGTTAAGACCATATAGTGCAAATACTAATATGCTATTTTAAAATTATTGCTTTATATTGTATTTTTATTAAACTGATCATGTTTTCATAAAGTATGTAATAAAATGTCATTTAATCCAGTATTTTTTCCCAATTTTCTGAGATAACAGCCCTCCCTAAGCAAGGTTCTTTTCATTACAGATACAAGCATAAAAGAAATCTGGCCCAGGAGAAATCATGTTTCTTACTTGTTTCTATACAATAAAGAAAACTTTGCACTTTTGAAGTAAAACAGGCAAATTTCAAAATACCTCCTTCTGACTTCTAACACCCCAGTTATTTTCAAGCAGTAACAACTATGCATCATTATCAAGTAAGAGAATTACGTCATTAGTTTTAATGTCAATTACATTTTGTGGGCCTCACTTCCCCTTCTCTTCTCGGATGTAGCAAGAAATAGAAAGAAGTATTCAGAGCTGAAATGATTTTTCTGGATTGGAATGGAGGAAATGGAAATTATAATAGTAAATATTTATATTACAGTTTACGCATAAAATTTATAGAGCAGCACTATGTTTCACCTGAACAGTAGCAATAACCTTCCAATGGGTTTCCTCACTTCTACTCATGACCCCTTGCTGTCTGGTCTCCATAGACATAGGTCATTTTATGTCGCTTCTCAAAGACTTTCAGTGGTTTTTCCTCTCTTTCATGGAGATAAATAAAATACAAATTTCTTACACATCTTATAAGATCTCCTTTATCTGCCCCCCTATTCCCAGATCAACTTCCTCTCAGATGCTACTTTTAACCTTTCGCTTTTTCTGATTCAGCTACTCTGGCTGTCCTTATTGTTCTTTGGTTATGCCAAGTAATCTCCTACTTCAGGGATTTTGTATTTGCTTTCTTTGCCTGAAACATTCTTACTCTGGAAAATTGCATGGTTTCATCCATCATTTCATTCATGTCTGTGCTCAATGCCATTCTTTTTAGAGGCCCTCTCTGATTAATATATATAAAAGGGCACACCCCCTTCCATGGCTCTGCTCAATTAAACCACCTCTTCTCTCCTTTATCTGATGGTGGTTTAGTTGCTAAGTTGTGTCCAACTCTTGTGACCCCATGAACTGTAGCCCACCAGGTTCCTTTGTCCATGGGATTTCCCAGGCAAGAATACTGGAGTGCATTGCCATTTCCTTCTCTAGGGGATCTTCCTTACCCAGGGATCCAACTCAGGTCTCCTTCACTGCAGTTGGATTCTTTACCAACTCAATTACCATGGTTTACATGTATTTGTTCTTTGTTTTCATTGTCTGTCTTCCTCCGTTTGCTGAAAACTCTTTAGCAGCAGCCTTATAAACCAGGTATTATTATAAAGTCTCTTTTGCAAATAAGAGCAGTGATATTTGCAAGGGTTAATAGTTTGCCAAATATCAAACAGTACATAGCATAACCATAATTAAGCTCCGATTTTGCAGTTATAGGCCTTACTCACTTTTCTTCTACTTAATCCTAGATATTTCTCTTGAAAAGGAAAAGCACTGATTAAAAATTGGACATGGAGACTGTAATTGCAGGATGCTGTAGGAAAGTTTTTTAAATCTCTTTGTCTCAATGACTCTGATTCGTTCTTACCCATACTATTCTCTTTGTCTGGAGTTGTATTTCCTCTTAAGCTGTCTATCTAAATCCCTGTGTTTTTCAAGGACTGTCTCAATCTCTTCTCCCATCGTGAAAACTTCTGCAAACTTCCCTTTTCCTTATGATCTACTGACTATTATTTTTAACGGCAGATATCCCTGTCTTGAAGCTGACCCTAAAGCAGAAACCAGTAAACAAAAGAAACAAACTGAGTAGCTCTGGTGAAGCTGGTTTGCAGGCCCAGTGACTCATTCTTTGATCCTGGCCATAACTGAGGTACCACGCAGATTTAAGGAGGTAAAAAGTAAATTGCCAAGGCTCTTCTCTAGATCCTGAGTTAAAGGAACCTTGCAGGTTTTCCTGCCTCAGTCATCTGAGTAGGGTATCATATTCTAAAGAAGAAATTAGCACTTTTCACAGGAGATGGGGAGCTTCCCAGACAGAGCTAATGGTAAAGAACTCTCCTGCCAATGCAGGAGATGTAAGAGATGTGGGTTCGATTTCTGGGTTGAGAAGATCCCCTGGAAGAGGGCATGGCAACCCACTCCAGTGTTCTTGCCTGGAGAATCCCATAAACAGAGCCTGGTGGGCTGTTGACCATGGGGTCACAAAGAGTTGGACATGACTGAAATGACTTAGCACCCTTGCACAGGAGATAAGAATCTGATCAGTATTTCTTTTAGGAGTCATATATATATATTTTAATTCCAGAAATGTAATATCTGTACCTTGCATTCGTTTTATTTTTTTTATTACTTTCTAATTCCTTAAATATACAACTATATTTATAGAAACTGCATGGCTAGAAATTGTTGAAGAATTTCATTACAATTCTGTATCTCTGAACAAGGTTGATAGTTATATAATGAAGCTTTGAAGCTATTTGATTTGCTTTTCTTTGTTTGATCATTGAAGTTACTCAATTGCCAAGTGTGGTTTGTCTGATCTTTCCAATGATACAACCTTTGAAACAATATATTTTCTAATTGTACATAAAAAAAAAACACTAAAATCATCATAATAGGTAACCTCCTGTATCCTGCTGCTGCTGCTTAGTCGCTTCAGTCGTGTCCGACTCTGTGCGACCCCATAGATGGCAGCCCACCAGGCTCCCCCGTCCCTGGGATTCTCCAGGCAAGAACACTGGAGTGGGTTGCCATTTCTTTCTCCGATGCATGAAAGTGAAAAGTGAAAGTGAAGTCGTTCAGTCGTGTCCGACTCTTAGCAACCCGAAGGACTGCAGCCTACAAGGCTCCTCCAACCATGAGATTTTCCAGGCAAGAGTACTGGAGTGGGGTGCCATTTCCTTCTCCAGAGGATCTTCCCCACCCAGGGATCAAACCCACGTCTCCTGTGTCTCTTGCATTGGCAGGCAAGTTCTTTACCACTAATGCTACCTAAAAGTCCTAAATTTAAGTAATATAGTTGCTCAACTTTTGCTAAATTACTGGGAATGCCTAGTATCCCATCAATACGTTTCTTCTGCCTCCTGATTTTCCCCCCATTGGGGACACTGATTATTTGCAACCAAAAAAAAAAAAAAAAAGATCTTCCCCTTCCTCTCTCTCTCTCTTTGATAGAGAAGTACACCAGTCCTCACAATTTAAAAAGCACTCCTCTTAATTTTCTTATTCAATTTTATTTAAAATATAGATTATTCTACACAAGCGGTTGAAATGGTCTCATTTGGATAATTATAATCTTTTTATCCTTTCAGTTCAATCACTCAGTCATATTCAACTCTTTGTGACCCCATGGACTGCAGCACACTAGGCCTCTCTGTCCATCATCAACTCCCAGAGTTTAGTCAAAGTCATGTCCATTGACGGTGAAGCCATCCAGCCATCTCATCCTCTGTCCCATTCTCCTCCCACCTTCAATCTTTCCCAGCATCAGAGTCTTTTGCAATGAGTCAGCTCTTCGCATCAGGTGGCCAAAGTATTGGAGTTTCAGCTTCAGCATCAGTAGTCCTTCCAATGAATATTTAGGACTGATTTCCTGTAGGATGGACTGGCTGGATCTCCTTGCTGTCCAAGAGACTCTCAAGAGTCTTCTCCAACTCTACAGTTCAAAAGCATCGATTCTTTGGCGCTCAGCTTTCTTTATAGTCCACCTCTCACATCCATACATGACTACTGGAAAAACCATAGATTTGACTAGATGGACCTTTGTTGGCAAAGTAATGTCTCTGCTTTTCAATAAGCTGTTTTGGTTGGTCATAACTTTTCTTCCAAGGAGCAAGCATCTTTTAATTTCATGACTTCAGTCACCATCTGCAGTGATTTTGAAGCCCCCCAAAATTAAGTCTGTCACTGTTTCTATTGTTTCCCCATCTATTTGCCATGAAGTGATGGGACCAGATGTCATGATCTTAGTTTTCTGAATGTTGGGTTTTCAGCCAATTTTTTCACTTTCTTCTTTCACTTTCATCAAGAGGCTCTTTAGTTCGTCTTCTCTTTCTGCCATAAGGATGGTGTCATCTGTATATCTGAGGTTATTGATATTTCTCCCAGCAATCTTGATTCCAGGTTGTGTTTCATCCAGTCCAATATTTCTCATGATGTACTCTGCATATAAGTTAAATAAGCAGGGTGACAATATATAGCCTTGACATACTCCTTTCCTGATTTGGAACCAGTCAGTTGTTCCATGTCCAGTTCTAACTGTTGCTTCTTGAACTGCATACAGATTTCTCAAGAGGCAGGTCAGAAGGTCTAGTATTCCCACCTCTTTCAGAATTTTCCACAGTTTATTGTGATCCACACAGTCAAAGGCTTTGGCATAGTCAATAAGGCAGAAGTAGATGTTTTTCTGGAATGCTTCTTGCTTCCTTGATGATCCAGCGGATGTTGGCAATTTGATCTCTGGTTCCTCTGCCTTTTCTAAATCCAGCTTGAATATCTGGAAGTTCATGGTTCACTTACTGTTGAAGCCTGACTTGGAGAATTTTGAGCATTACTTTAGTAGCACTGAAATGAGTGCAGTTGTGTGGTAGTTTTAGCATTCTTTGGCATTGCCTTTCTTTGGGATTGGAATAAAAACTGACCTTTCCCAGTCCTGTGGCCACTGCTGAGTTTTCCAAATTTGCTGGCATATTGAGTGCAGCCCTTTCACAGCATCATCTTTTAGGATTTGAAATAGCTCCACTGGAATTCCATCACCTCCACTAGCTTTGTTCATAGTGATGCTTCCTAAGGCCCACTTGACTTTGTATTCTAGAATGTCTGGCTCTACGTGAGTGGTCACACCATCGTGGTTATCAGGGTAGTGAAGATCTTTTTTGTATAGTTCTTCTGTGTATTCTTGCCACCTCTTCTTAATATCTTCTTCTTCTGTTAGGTCCATACCATTTCTGTCCTTTATTGTGTCCATCTTTGCATGAAAAGTTCCTTTGGTATCTCTAATTTTCTTGAAGAGATCTCTAGTCTTCCCACTTTTATTATTTTCCTCTAGTGATTTGAGACTAACTTCCATGTGTTCATAATAGATTGCCAGACAAGCTCAATCCACTGAACCTCTTCTATTGTATAGAATCAGGCAAGAAGCCACCAACAGTGCTGATTACCAAGAAGCATCTAGTTGGGACAGTGAACAACCTGGAAATATTTCCTGGCATCTGGGCCTTAGTTTCTCCACTTGCCAATTAAAGTGGATTCTGAGTCTAAATTTAGTACTAATTGTACTTAAACTGATGACTCAAAGTAAACTTACTAAAATTTATTCCCTGAATGGAAGGGTCATGTATTATACTCTTAATCTTTACAATCCTAAACATGTACAAGGTATCAGTTAAGATTTATTGAATGAATTTGAATATTTAAAACAATTGGGAGATAAATGTGTGTATTCAGTTAGAAATTGTGAGTTAGCTCTGAATATTAATTTTATGCTGGAGGCCTTTCAAATTTGGTGTAGCAAAATTATCATAGAGTACGTGTTAAGTATATTCTGAGGAAATGTACTATTTTATATTTAAAAGTTATGTTAATAAGAAAAAGTAACACTTATTGACAGAAAGCAGACTGGTGGACACCAGGGTCTGGGAGGAAGAAGAAACAGGGAATACCTGCTTAGTGACTATGGAGATTTCTTTTGGGGTGATGAAATAGTTTTGAACTTGACAGAGGTGATGTTTGCACAACATTGTGACTATACTAACTGCCACTGGTTTTACACTCTAAAATGCTTAGTCTTCTGTTATGTGAAATTTACTTTCAAAACAAAGACTTGCTATCAGGAAATAACGTGAAAAAGTGAGATGGAAGAAAAAAGTCTTGGCATTATAAAATGTTTATTATCTGGAGATTAATGTAAGAAACTGGGAACTGTGTGCCACTCATTGAGTAAAATTTCCCCTTTGCTCTCAAAGAGATAAAAATGACTTACAGAGTGAGAAAACGGAAGATTGGAATTGAGGTAAACAGAATTAGTCTTTATCAATCACAATTATTAGCTAGGAAGAAAATTTTCATAGAAAGAATATATGATAATTTTTTGTGAGAAAAATTAATAATATTAACTTGCTAAAGATATCATGTAAGTATGTGGAAACAACCAATATTAAAAAGAGTTTTTGTTTATAGAGAATATTCCTGGCTTAAATGCAAAAACTATATTTAAACATAAAATTCTAAAAAATAAGGTAATACCTATCATATGTTGCAGTCTTCAAGCCTTTATTTGACTTTACAATTAATAAGATTAACTTGCTAAAGGTATCATGTAAGTATGTAAAAACAACCAATAATAAAAAGAGTCTTTGTTTATAGAGAATGTTCCTGGCTTAAATGCAAAAACTACATTTAAACATAAAATTCTAAAAAATAAGGTAATACCTGTCATATGTTGCAGTCTTCAAGCCTTTATTTGACTTTACAAAGTCATTTACAAGTAATTAGGACAACATACTATGGGCTTTTCTGGTGGCTCAGCAGTAAAGAATCTATGCAATACAGGAGACACAGGAGACATGGATTCGATCCTTGGGTTGGGAACACCCCTGGGAGAAGGAAATGGCAACCCACTCCAGTGTTCTTGCCTGGGAAATCCCACGGACAGAGGAACCTGGTGAGTCACAGTCCCTGGTTTCGCCAGGAGGTGGACACAACTTAGTAACTAAACAACAAGCAACAGCAAACAACAACAGGACAACACATTATTTTAGAAACCAGCATATGACTGAATAGCCTGCTCTAGAGAAGGGATTCATCATCCTCTGTTTGCACAAAGCAAGGGCCTAGAATTCATCTCGTTGTTGCCGTCTTCTCAAGCTTTCATGTAATGTACCACCAACTCTGGATTATTTTAAACAAACTATCTATCTACATGTATAATCTTAAGCACTTCTCTACACCCCCACCACCAGCATTCCACTCCACTCTATCCTTTGGCCTTCTTAATTTAAGATGTATATAAAATATCTATGTAAGACCGGGCCATAGGTCCTGGCAATATAAGAACTGCCATGCGTGCTGCTAAGTGGCTTCAGTCATGTCCAGCTCTTTGCGACCCTATGGACTGTAGCCCACCAGGCTCTCTCTGTGGGATTCTCCAGGCAAGCATGTTGGAGAGGGTTGCCATTTCCTCCCCCAGCGGATCTGTCCAACCCGGGGGTCGAACCCACCTCTCTCATGCCTGCTGCATTGGCAGGCGGGGTCTTTACCATTAGTGCCACCTGGGACACCCTTTAAGAACCTCCAACACCCGTACTACAGTTGCCTTATTCTCTCTCACCCAAGCCTACTGTGTTTTTCTTCTTTAATTTATTTATTTTAATTGGAGGCTAATTACTTTACAATATTGTAGTGGGTTTTGCCATACATTGACATGAATCAGCCACGGGGGTTACACGTGTTCCCCATCCTGAGCCCCCCTCCCAGCTCCCTCACCATCCCATCCCTCTGGGTCATCCCAGTGCACCAGCCCTGAGCACCCTGTCTCATGCATTGAACCTGGACTGGTGATCTGTTTCACATATGGTGATATACATGTTTCAGTGCCATTCTCCCAAATCATGCCACCCTCTCCTTCTCCCACAGAGTCCAAAAGACTGTTCGATACATCTGTGTCTCTTTTGCTGTCTTGCATACAGGGTTATCGTTACCATCTTTCTAAATTCCATATATATGCGTTAGTATACTGTATTGGTGTTTTTCTTTTTGGCTTACTTCACTCTGTATAATAGGCTCCAGTTTCATCCACCTCATTAGAACTGATTCAAATGTGTTCTTTTTAATCGCTGAGTAATAGTCCATTGTGTATATGTACCACAGCTTTCTTATCCATTCATCTGCTGATGGACATCTAGGTTGCTTCCACGTCCTGGCTATTATAAACAGTGCTGCGATGAACATTGGGATACACGTGTCTCTTTCAATTCTGGTTTGCCCAGCAGTGGGATTGCTGGGTCATAAGGCAGTTCTATTTCCAGTTTTTTAAGGAATCTCCACACTGTTCTCCATAGTGGCTGTACTAGTTTGCATTCCCACCAACAGTGTAAGAGTGTTCCCTTTTCTTCACACCCTCTCCAGCATTTATTGTTTGTAGACTTTTTCACCCAAGCCTATTGTATACGTAAGTGCCAGAAGGACCTTTAGGACATGAAAATCTAATTGTGACATTCCCTATTTAGAATTCTTCATTGATTTCCATTGCTCTTAACATGGTTTGTAAGCCCCTGTTAGACTGACCTCTACCTGTCTCTCCTTCTTTAGAGAGCTGTTTGTGCCCCGCAGACCTCATGATGGTCTTCTCTCAAGTCGCAAGCGCACCAGTTCAGGGGCTTCACACGTGTTTCTCTGCGTGCAATGACCTTCTCTCCGCCCCTACCCTCGTCTTCTCTTCTTGCTCTTTATTCAGATTCTCTTCATTCAAATCACACTTGAGCACAGAAATTTTACCTGATGACACAGACTAGATCAGGGCCCTCAGATGTCTTCAGGGCACTTGGGAGTATTCATTTATAACAATCACTACAGTTACATCATCTCTGTAAATGGCACTACATGGTGACCAAAGTCATCCTTTTGAAATGCTACTATCCTGCTTAAACTTCTATGATGTCTTCCTATCAGATTTACAGCAGCACCTAATATCTACTGTAAACCAAAATTCTTACTTGATCTGGGTCTTGCCCATTTTCTAATCTAAATTGTGTTCCTGGAACCAGTTTCAATGTGTGTGCGTGTGTGTGTGTATGGCAGGTGTTTTCACACAGCACCAACAGGGTGTCCAAGAATTTAACTAAATGGAACTAAATTCTGACACTATTTGGAGATGCATCAGCTTCCACAGGTTAAGGGTACAGTCTTACACGACTGCCTCTGACTTTGGATGCCAGTTGCAAGTCTTGACTATTACTGGTACTTCTGACCAACTGGCTATAAATCAGATGTTCCCAAGACCCCCACCTTGGGTTCAGCTAATTTGCTAGAGTGGCTTTTATACAACAGAGGAAACATTGACCTATTAGATCACCAGCTTATTTAAAAAGATATAACTCAGGAACAGTCAGATGAAAGAGATGCACAGGGCAAAGTATAAGGAAAGGGCATGGAGCTTGCATGTCCTCTCCAGGAGGGCCATTTTCTCAGCACCTCCATGTTTTCACCAATCCAGAAGCTCCCTGAACCCAGTCCTTTGGGCTTTTATGACGACTTCACTACATAGGACTGTGCATGCATGCATACTAAGTCACTCAGTCGTGTCCAACTCTTTGCATCCCTATGACCTGTAGCTCCCCAGGTTCTTCTGTCCATGGGATTTTCCAGGCAAGCATATTGGAGTGCATAGCCATTTCCTCCTCCAGGGGATTTTCCTGACCCAGGGATGGAACCCAGGCCTCTTGCAGTAGCAGGTGAATTCTGTACCCACTGAGCCATAGGGAAGCCCCCTCACAACATCGGCATGGTTGATTAGATATTCGGCCATTGGCAATCGATGCATCCTTCAGCTCCCCTCCTATCCCAGGAAATCAGAGGTTCAGATTGCAAGTTTCATTCTTATCTTTGTGGCTGGTTTCCCTGGCAACCATGGGAAGTCACCTATCCTTAGGTGCTTTCCAAAATTCATCTTATTAACTAGCATAAACCCAGTTGTGGTAAACAGGGGCTTGTTATGAGTAACAAGACACCCATTTTACCTTTATGGCTCTGAGACAGATTTCAGGAACTGTGGATAAGATGAAATATTCTAGCAAAAGATACTCTCGTTATTCTTAATCACTCAGAAAATTTCAAGGATTTGAGGAGCTATGAGCCAGAAACTGCAGATAGAGAACAAAAACATATGAGAAAAATTATTTTGGTCATTCTTATACAGCACAATATCACATAACCTCATCTAAAAACTTGTTCCCCTTCATCCTCCTTGCTCCAGTGAATCTGTGCTTGTTATTACTTCTCAACCTAAGTGCCACCTACACGCAGAGGTCCTACCTGAACCATCCAACTACGGATGAGAATACTTAGCCTCTATTTATTAATAAAATTGAGATCCAGTAAGATAATAGAGTGGGGCTTCCCCAGTGCCTCGGGGGTAAAGAATCTGCCTGCAATGCATGAGGAGAGACAAGTTCAACCCCTAGGTAGGGAAGATCTCCTGGAAGAGAAATTGGCAACCCACTCCAATACTCTTGCCTGGAGAAACCCATGGAGAGAGGGGCCTGGTTATAGTCCATGGGGTTGCAAAGAGCCGGACATGACTAAGCATGAGCAAGAGAATAGATTGGAGGGGTGTTTCCTTTTCTTTTTAGTTAGGGGGGTTTAAGAAAGACTTCTCTGAAGATGTCATATTGAAGAAAGACTTGTTGACCTTAAACAAGCAGATTGCCTTTTATTTTTCCAGCAACAATGGGTTTATTTGGGATCAGGAAAGAATTGCAATTTGGGGTCTGTTGCCGTGGTGAGCCATGAGCAAATCTCACATGACAAGGAGAAAACTATTTTACAGAGAGGAAAAGGAAGGTGGGAAAGCTATAGTTAATGAAGAGTCCATTGTCAGAATTAAGAGTTCAAAGTATGTACAGTAACTTTTCATTGGCTGAATTGTAACAGTTTCAATGGGTGAGCTCATGCCTGGCAATGTGCTCTGCTATCATTGTAGGGAGTGAGAGCTCCCCCTTCTGGTCTCCCAACTCTATTTCAGTTGAGGTTTCTTAATATTTATTTGAGAAGGTTTTAAATTAATTATTACAGATCAAAACTAAGCAAGAAAACAAGACATTTAGATATTTGGAGGATGAAATGCCAAGGTAGAGGGGGCAGTCCTGCAAAAGCCCTTAGATAAGAGTTTGTGTGTCTCAGGAGTAGCCCAGAGGCCATGGTGCCTGGAGCTGAGCGAAATATCCAGACCAGGTAATGATCCTGTAGCCCATGTTAAGAGTTTTGGAGTTTACATTAAGAAAGATAGTAAGCCCTTCAAGCATTCTGAGGACAGACATCATACAATCAAGAATATATATATATATATATATGGTGGTGGTTTAGTCACTAAGTTGTCTCTGACTCCTGTGGCCTCTTGGGCTGTAGCTTGCCAGGCTCCTCTGTCATTGGGATTCTCCAGGCAAAAATACTGGAGTGGATCACCATTTATATATATACATATACACATTTATATGTACATATACCCCACTCCAGTACTCTTGCCTGGAAAATCCCATGGACGGAGGAACCTGGTAGGCTGCAGTCCATGGGGTTGCTAAGAGTCGGACATGACTGAGCGACTTCACTTTCACATTTCAGTTTCATGCATTGGAGAAGGAAATGGCAACCCACTTCAGTGTTCTTGCCTGGAGAATCCTAGGGACAGGGGAGCCTGGTGGGCTGCTGTCCATGGGGTCGCACAGAGTCGGACTCGACTGAAGAGACTTAGCAGCAGCAGCAGCAGCATATGTACATATGTATATACATATATATTTTTAAAGCTCAATGATGGATAAATGAACAAAAAAATTGAAAAAGAACTTAGTCTTGAAACACAGGTTCTCTATGTATCTCATTTTGTCAGCATCTTATAACAAAATAGAGAGAAACTCTTGAGACTGTGTCAAACTGATATTTGAAGTGTGACAGACACCATACTTAGAGCGATCTCTCCTAATACTATCTACGCAACTTTTCTGCTTTACTTTTCGTCTCATAATACTCTTTATTTAATATTCTGTATATTTTGTGATTGCCAATTAATTTGGTTTCGTATTCTTCTACTACAGTGACAGCATCTTGAGGGGAGTATGTCTTGCTCTGTGCTTTGTTTCGAATGCCTACACTAGCACCTGAAATTGTGCAGGTGTTCAATACACAGGTGCTGAAAGAATGAATGATTGAATGTAGGCAGAGCATAGCTGGGGGAGTCCTGCTCTTCATGTGGCCTGAAAGCATTGATGTCTTTTCCTTCCCTGAACTCACCTGGGACTCCCACACTGTGGCTGGGAGTCTGTAATGCTACCTCCCTCCCTGACTCCATAAAGGCCCTATGTCTCTCTTCCAGGAATAATTCAACCTAAAGTTTCTCTTTGGAACACAAATATATTCTTCCCTCTTTCATAATCTAAGAAAACACACAGAGAAAACTCTCTGGTAATTGAAAAGAGATTTTTATTTTCATAAGTAAAAACCATTGCGTACTTTGAGGTCCAGAAAAACATTTACGCATCTTATGTTTACCTTTTACCAAATCCCCAAAATAATTACAACTTGGACAATTTTGTAAACATTTTATTTTCACGATACATTTTTGCTTATGACTTTTTTCAGGCTATCAACATATGGCCAAGATTTATTTTATTGAGTAGATCATTTGCTTTTAAATGAAATACATGTTCAGTTCACTTCAGTCGCTCAGTCATGTCCGACTCTTTGCGACCCCATGAATTGCAGCACACCAGGCCTCCCTGTCCATCACCAACTCCTGGAGTTCACTCAAACTCATGTCCATTGAGTCGGTGATGCCATCCAGCCATCTCATCCTTGGTCGTCCCCTTCTCCTCCTGCCCTCAATCCCTCCCAGCATCAAAGTCTTTTCCAATGAGTCAACTCTTGGCATGAGGTGGCCAAAGTACTGGAGTTTCAGCTTTAACATCAGTCCTTCCAAAGAATACCCAGGACTGATCTCCTTTAGAACGGACTGGCTGGATCTCCTTGCAGTCCAAGGGACTCTCAAGAGTCTTCTCCAACACCACAGTTCAAAACCATCAATTCTTCAGCGCTCAACTTTCTTCACAGTCCAACTCTCGCATCCATACATGCCCACTGGAAAAACCATAGCCTTGACTAGACGGACCTTTGTTGGCAAAGTAGTGTCTCTGCTTTTCAATATGCTATCTAGGTTGGTCATAACTTTCCTTCCAAGGAGTAAGCGTCTTTTAATTTCAGTTACTGATAAGCAATTTTCTGCTGTGACAATAGTAGAAAGATTAGAAAATGCTTATCCTTCAAAATCATACCCATAATTATTGTCCAAGTTTACTTTGACTGAAGGGATAAAATGAGATGAAAAAAATGTCTCCTCTGGGAGAGAAATAAAATTATATATATATAATACACATGTTTAGAAACATATTCTCAGAATTTGGAACATATAATTCTAATTTGTACTGCTTTCAAGGTCATTTGTTAACAGAAATTATAGTTGTTAATAGAAATTATAGATATAATAGGGAGTAATACAGAAATATACTGAAACAAAGTGTTGCAATATTTTCATGCTTGCACAATGTGTTTCATTGTAAACTTAAAAAAAAATAGTGCTCTTAGCAGTAGAAAAACATAGTCCAGAGTTAGCGATGAAATAGCTTGAAATGATTAAAAGCAAAACATAGTTTATTCTAGAAAGAAGAAAAATATACTGCTTCTCATGAGAATAGTCTTTTGTATTTTGAGTGATTACAGCTGATGCTTGATAAAGCTTGATTTGATAGAAAAAGAGGGGAAATTTTCTCTGTCAATTCAACTCTCTTTCATGATAAATATTAGTTTCTACTTTTGAGGGAGGAGTAGAGAAGAAAAGACACAGAAGGATGGCTGAGTTGAGTGTCCCCTTTGACTTTATGTGCTGTGGAAAATAAATTTCAAATCACAGATTGAGTTGAGATTATCCCCCAAAATAACCTTACATTAATTTTAGGTTACATTAGCGTTTACTTCCTAAATAATATTCTCAAGAATGTCATTAAAATTTTGCCAAAATTCAGACTCTGATTCAGTAGATCTGGGGTGTTGCTTGGGATTCTGCCCCCTGGAAATGATGGGATATAAGCACATAAGCCTGGGATATAAGCCCCCAGGAAATGATGATACAGCTGGTCAGAGGGCCACACTTTGTGAGTTTTAAGATCTAATTCCTTACCTAGAAAATGTCAAACATTTTAATGAAAACCTATATAAAAGTCATTATTACCAAAACCCCTCTACTTCCCAGAATATCATAAAAGTTACTGCAAAACAAGATCAATAAGTCTGTATCATCTACTATTATATATTATTCACAATAAAGCTATTTCTGATTGTGAAATCAGAGAATAATAAAAGAGGTGTATTTTAACAGAGAAGCCTTTCTATATTACATTCCAATTTTTCATTCTAGGTCTGAAATCATGTGATAGGTGAAATATTATTAAAATGTTGCCCTTATATTAATAAACAAAATTAAGCAGTGAATAATATATCTCAGAAAACTTTCCTTAAAATTCTTACTAATATAAATTTCTTAATCTGAATGTTCACCTTTTTAAACTCTTAGTTCACTTTGATGTTTATTTAAATATAAAGTGGAACTGGGGAGAATTGTCCAAAGATGACCATAGCAGTTCAAGAGAGAGAGGGTGGTGGCTTCACTTGCATACTGGCAGTAAATAAGGGAGAAAAAGAAGAATTGGGAAGAAACTCAGGAAGCCAAGTCAATAGGCTTTGGGTATATGCTATTAGAGACTTTTATTTTCTATTAGGCTAATGAGTTATCTCAAGGCTCTTTATTGAATAATCTATCTGCATTTATTTGAAATGCTACTTTATCACATGCTTTATAATAAAATTATCTTTTACTTCTGGTCCTTTCTATTGCTTTTCTCATTTTGGGCCACTATCACATTGCCTTTTACAACATACCATGTTACTATAATGTTTCAAAATTTCCTCATAATTGTTTTTCCAGATGAAATTTCAGTTCAGTTCCGTTCAGTTCAGTCACTCAGTCGTGTCCGACTCTTTGCAACCCCATAAACTGCAGCACACCAGGCCTCCCTGTCCATCACCAATTCCCGGAGTTCACTCAGACTCACGTCCATCGAGTCTGTGATGCCATCCAGCCATCTCATCCTCTGTCGTCCTCTTCTCCTCCTGCCCCCAATCCCTCCCAGCATCAGAGTCTTTTCCAATGAGTCAACTCTTGGCATGAGGTGGCCAAAGTACTGGAGTTTCAGCTTTAGCATCATTCCTTCCAAAGAAATCCCAGGGCTGATCTCCTTCAGAATGGACTGGTTGGATCTCCTTGCAGACCAAGGGACTCTCAAGAGTCTTCTCCAACACCACAGTTCAAAAGCACCAATTCTTTGGTGCTCAGCCTTCTTCACAGTCCAACTCTCACATCCATACGTGACCACAGGAAAAACCATAGCCTTGACTAGACGGACCTTTGTTGGCAAAGTAATGTCTTTGCTTTTGAATATGCTGTCTAGGTTGGTCATAACTCTTCTTCCAAGGAGAAAGCGTCTTTTAATTTTATGGCTGCAGTCACCATCTGCAGTGATTTTGGAGCCCAGAAAAATAAAGTTTGCCACTGTTTGCACTGTTTCCCCATCTATTTCCCATGAAGTGATGGGACCGGATGCCATGATCTTCGTTTTCTGAATGTTGAGCTTTAAGCCAACTTTTCACTCTCCACTTTCACTTTCATCAAGAGGCTTTTTAGTTCCTCTTCACTTTCTGCCATAAGGGTGGTGTCATCTGCATATCTGAGGTTATTGATATTTCTCCCGGCAATCTTGATTGCAGCTTGTGTTTCTTCCAGTCCAGCGTTTCTCATGATGTACTCTGCATATAAGTTAAATAAGCAGGGTGACAATATACAGCCTTGACGTACTCCTCTTCCTATTTGGAACCAGTCTGTTGTTCCAAGTCGAGTTCTAACTGCTGCTTCATGACCTGCATTAAGATTTCTCAAGAGGCCAAAGAATGCTCAAACTACCACACAATTGCACTCATCTCACATGCTAGTAAAGTAATGCTCAAAATTCTCCAAGCCAGGCTTCAGCAATACGTGAACCGTGAACTTCCTGATGTTCAAGCTGGTTTTAGAATAGGCAGAGGAACCAGAGATCAAATTGCCAACATCCGCTGGATCATGGAAAAAGCAAGAGAGTTCCAGAAGAAACATCTATTTCTGCTTTCTTGACTATACCAAAGCCTTTGACTGTGTGGATCACAATAAACTGTGGAAAATTCTGAAAGAGATGGGAATACCAGACCACCTAACCTGCCCCTTGAGAAATCTATATGCAGGTCAGGAAGCAGCAGTTAGAACCATTTAATAAAGTTTCAGGCATCTTGGTTGGATTGCATTGAATTTTTACATTAATTTAGTGGAGTCAACATCTTTCAAATTTAAGAAGCCCAAATGTAGACTAAAAGATACCTGTTTTTATTCAAATCTTCTTTTATATCTCTTAATAAAAACTTGTAGATTATAAAGTTTTTCTCCTTAGAAATGTATCTTTTTGTTATTATAGATGATATCTTTTTTCCTTCAATTTCTTTCTAGCTGGTTATTATTAGGACACTTTTAGATAAGTGTGCAATTTATTTAGCTTATTTAGATTATTTGGCAACTTACCTTACTGAGCACTCAAAAACATTGGTTTCTTAGTTAATTTTTGACATTTCTAGAAACGATATCATTTACAGACATCCATTTATTTTTATCTTTTTCCTATTCCACACACATTTTGTTTCCTTCTTAAACTTCTTCAGCATTTTATGACAATATCAGATAAGACAGATGGCAACGAGCATCTTTCTATTTTTAATTTCTGAGTATAAAGCATCACATACTTTATAATAAAATTATGCTTTGTATAAAGCATAAAATTAAGAGACTACTTTTGTAGTTTACCATAAAGCATTTTGTGAACTGTGAGATACTTATTACAAATTATAGTGATACTTATATAAAGGATCTTTAAAAAAAATGTGTAAATGTTAGTTGCTCAGTCGTGTCCAACTCTTTGTGATCCTATGGGGTATAGCCCTCCAGGCACCTCTCTATCCATGGGATTCTCCAGGCAAGAATACCAGAGTGGGTTGCTATTCCCTTCTCCAGGGGATCTTTCTGACCCAGGTATCAAATCCAGGTGTCCTGCATTGCAGGCAGATTCTTTACAGTCTGAGCCACCAGAGAAGCTATAAAATACAACGTTCAGTTCAGTTCAGTTGCTCAGTCATGTCCGACTCTTTGCAACCCCATGGACTGCAGCACGCCAGTCCTCCCTGTCCATCACCAAATCCCGGAGTTTACTCAAACTCATGTCTATTGAATCGGTGATGCCATCCAACCATCTCTCATCCTCTGTCATCTGCTTCTCCTCATGCCTTCAATCTTTCCTAGCCTTCAGGGTCATTTCCAATGAGTCAGCTCTTCACATCCCATGGCCAAAATATTGGAGTTTCAGCTTTAGCATCAGTCCTTCCAATGAATACTCAGGACTGATTTCCTTTAGGATGGACTGGTTCAATCTCCTTGCAGTCCAAGGGACTCTCAAGAGTTTTCTCCAACATCACAGTTCAAAAGCATCAATTCTTCGACACTCAGCTTTCTTTATCGTCCAACTCTCACATCCATAAAAATATAATGTAGTTTAAGTATATGAGAAAGTATTCTAGTTCTACTTTGTTCATGGCTTTTAAAAAGAATATGTATTGAGTTTTAGCAAATAATTTTTAGTAACTATTGATAGGATCATATGATTTCCCTTGAAACTTAATACAACCAATAATATCAACAGATTTCTGATGTCATACTATTCCTTCATTCTAAGGATAATTACAGTTTTGTTTTCCTCCTTATCAGGAGCAAAAATTTTAAATATACCATTATATAGTATTAACAATTTGGAGAATTTTGTCATATTTCTACATTGATATCCACAGGCAATTTTTTAAACTCTATGCTATCCTTGTCAGATTCCAATGTGTGTGTAATTCTCAATGTGCAAAATACTTTGAAAGATTTCCTTCTTTATCATTGTAGCTTATATATTTTATACATAATAGTTTGTGTCTCTTAATCTCATGCTTCTATCTAACCTCTTCCCTGTTTCTTCTCCCTACTGATAACCACGGGTTTGTGAGTGGTTACCACTGTCTGTATCTGTGAGTCTTTTTCAGTGTTGTTATAGTCAATCATTTGCTTCATTTTTTAGATTCCACATATGAGTGATAACATGGAATATTTGTCTTCTCCTGTCTGACTTATTTCACTAAGCATAATACTCTCTATGTCCATCCACGTTGTTGCAAATGCAGAATTTCACTCTTTTTAAATAACTGAATAATATTGCACTGTACATATGTGCTCCATCTTTATTCACTCATCTGTTGATGAGCACTTAGGTATAGCTTCCATGTTTTGGCTACTGTAGATAATGCTCTCTGAACATGGGAGTACATCTGTCTTCTTGCTTAAACTTTAGCTTTTAGATGAAGTGGACCATAGTCTATTTACCCACCTGCAGTGGGTCTATAAAATTCCTGCCAACTAGGAAATGTATGCTTGAGAGTCTTCATTAAAGAGGAGCTCATTCCTTTGCGCACCCTTTATATAGTCATGCCCAGCATGGTGACTGCAGTTAATAATAATATATTGTATATTTTAAAATTGCTAGGAGAGTAGATCTTAAAACCTTTCAACACAAGAAGCAAATGTAACTATGTATGGTGATGAATGTTAACTAGACTTATTGTGTTCGTTTCATGATATTTATGAATATTGAATCACTATGCTATACACTTGAAACTAATAGAATGTTGTATGTTTATTATATCAGTAAAAAACTATAGGGATAACTTTCAGGCTAGTATTTAAAAGACATAACAGTTGAGGAAAAGGAAAACTTACCAACTGGTTCAGCAAATCCTGATTCAGAGAAAAAGACATTTGTCAGTTCTAATTATAAAGTCACATGTTATCATATTAACAACAAATTCTATGGTATTTGGATTCTCTTTTAGATTTTAGCTATGGTATTTACTTAGTTATAAATATATTTCTAGAAATTGTGGAAAAAAATAAAGATTTCCTTCTTTTTTGAGATCAAGCACAGTTTACATAAGAGGATGTCTCTATTTCTATTGGTGTTTTGAAAGATTTCATGCTGAAATTATCTAGATATCATATATTAAGGATATCTCTTGGAAACTTTCTCAATTTCCTTTAAAATTGTTAGACACTAGCTCTGTTCTCTTCTTGGACTTCCCTGGTGGCTAAGTGGTTAAAGAATCCACCTGCCAATGCAAGAGATGTGGGTTCAATCCCTAGGTCAGGAAAATCCCCTGAGGAAAGCAACTCACTCCAGGATTCTTGCCTGGGAAATCCCATGGACAGAGGAGCCTGGCAGGCTACAGTCCATGGGGTTGCAAGGAGTCCAGCACAGCTTAGTGGCTAAATAACAACAAAAACAACATGTTCTCTTCTTGGGTCATATTACATAATCTGAATCTTACCAACAATGCCACTTCATCCTGGACTTCAGATATTATTCCTTAGCTGAGAAAAGTATGGGAGAAGTATGATTTCCTAATTCTCTTTAATTTTCCTGAAATGTTTCATGACAATTTTCTTCTTATGAACTGGGAGTATGTATGGGGTTTGATTTTTCTTTAATTGGATCATCAAATTCATTCTCACGCTTGCAGTTGCTACTGCTGCTATTTCCAATAACTACATTTGGGGAATTCGTGATGGATTCCACTTTCCCTCTTACTCCAAAATTCATTAATATCTTATCAAATCATTCCTCTGTTTCCCTCACATATATATTGATAATCTTTCCTAGTTACTTGTGTTCAATGTTTAACTAATTTTAATTCTTTCATATTTTGTGGTGAATCTAAGATAATACATGCTGCCCTGTTGCCTTTGATTTTATCTCCCTCTATCTTTTTGTCTATATCTGACTCATACAGAATTACTCATACTTTAACTAGATTTAAGTGTGACTCATTCACACAGCATGGCTTGCAGCTTTTTTTTTCTTTAACTGAACTGATATCGTTTTTAAAATATTTAATCCTGGTTTGATGCTACTTTATAATCAGTATTTTTACACAATTATGTTTGTTTTATTGCCCTCATCTCTTCCATTCATTTTGCTTATGTGTTGGTTTTTGTGCTTATTGCTTTACTGCTCCTTTCCTATTCTATCATTTGCCATATTGTCTGTACGCTTTTCCTTTATTTGGAAGGAATTTTTTTTATTATATTAATGAATATCCAAAAAAATCCATAATGCTAATCAGAGCAGTTTCCAGTAGACATTACTCGCATGCAACAATAAACAGTTTTTCATGTTTTCCCTGCATCAGAAAAGCTGGATTTCCCCCAAATCTTGCAGCTCAGTGGGGCCCTAGGACTAGGCCTAGGCAATGAAATGTGAGTGGAAGTGACTTATGTCCTTCCAGGTGAAGGCACTGGGAAGTCTGTGTGCTGTGCCCACCTCCTCTCCATCTTCTCTGGCACATGTGAGATTACATGTAGCAGAGTCTCCATTACCCCCAAGACTTTCAGTGACACGTGGGGTAGAGATCATGCCACCAGCCCAACAGTGCATGTGGGTGATTGAAAAATAAACCTTGGCTATGTTAAGTCATAGACATTTCAGAGTTAAAATTGCTACCACGGCAAACCCTACTCTCTCGTGACTGATCTAAGTAGGGAAGAGACTATAAGCGGATGCAACATAACCTAAAATTAACACTAAAATAGTTGGCAGTGGTAGAAAATAAGCATTCTGTTCACAGGATAGACAACTTGTGGCAAAAGCACAGGGTTTGAAATTAATCTTGGGGTTGATTCACAAATTGTGAGACTAGCTAGTTACTTCTGTATGTCTAGTCTTCTTATTTGTAAGGTAAAGTTGACAACTACCTTAGGGAATTTATCTAAAGACTAAACAAAAATAATGTTTATTAAACACCCGAGGTCTAGTTGGTTCCAATCAAAGTGGATATAATAATTATTGTTGAATTTTTATTGCTTATTCATGTTTAAAAACAGCATTGTTAAAACTTTTTGCTGATAAAGTTTTACTAATATTAATGAAATTTATCAGATAAAGTCAATAAAACTGGTCCAAATATAATGATTAACTCCATATACACAAAAAGAACCTCGAGGTTTCAAAGAGACAATATTCCCACACATACAATTTGTTAAATTTTTTGTGTTTTCCTAACTGCAACTTGACATTTGAGTTCTTTATATTGCAAAGTTTATGCTGAGCTTTCTTCTTTCTAAATACACAATTCAGGACTTATTTTATTCAGGACTTCAATAAGCTAGACACTTCTAGTCTCTCTCCACAATATCAAATAACCTAGAGTTTTATTAAAAGACAAGAAAATTCTTTGAACACTGAGGGCTTAGGTGATCAGATACCCTTATTTTCTTTCTTATTATTTTTAATCACTGAGATTTTTTTTTGTTGGTAAATTTAAAAGGCAATTGAGTTGCTTTTCATTTTTTAAAAGAATTGGGAGTGTGCATAAGTGTGTGTGCATGTGTTTCTGTATATATAAACCAAGATTTTATTTTTCTTACATCATTGAGAGGGAAGATTCTAAAATATCATCATTTGTAGCTCTGCCTTATTTCTTCCCTCAGACAAGGTTCTTTTTGGTTTGAAAAATAACAGCACTTAGACAAATTCTGAAGGCTACATATTAACTCATATGTTCATTTGCAATAGAGTTTGAGAAATTTATCTGGTGAAAATATAAAATAACTCAATTCTCCTTGAAAAAAACTAAAACCATGAATACAGGCTTCACAATTTTTTTTTTACTGAATCTTATCAATATTTGACTAATTAAACTATTTAGACATAATTCTCTGTTTTTTACTTCTAACTCAGAAATGGCTGAATTTGCCTTAGCAACTCCAATGGATAACTTGCTTCAGGAATGAAAATTTAATTTTAGAAATGTGATTCAAAATATATTGATCTAATATTTAAATCAGAATTCCCTAAAGGGCTTCTCTTACTTATAATGAAAAGAATGATAAGGAGAAAATATCAAACTAATAAGTATAAACTATTTATTCTGAAAAATCAGATGCTACTGTTGTATCAACTTGAGTTTTCTTTCCATTTATAAAAAGCATGCCAGAAATAGGTCAAGTTTTTACAAAGCGCACATGTGATAAAAAGAAAATATGCAATTATGACTATGGCTGCTGCTGCTAAGTCGCTTCAGTCGTGTCTGACTCTGCGACCCCTGAGATGGCAGCCCACCAGGCTCCACTGTCCCTGGGATCCTCCAGGCAAGAACACTTGGGTGGGTTGCCATTTCCTTCTCCTCGGGCTATGGCAGTAGTCAGACAGAAATAGCTTGCCAAAGAAATATTTTTTTCACTCACGTAGTACCACTTTAGAGAATGCACTCTGGGTAGCAAATCCATGGCTTATGAGGGTGATCTTATTTTCACTACCCCAAATGATCTCATAGGTTGCAGGTCAAAATTTACACATGCTGCGAATGAAAGTGATTGGAATTAGAAGCTGCTACCACTTTCTACCTGGTTGACTATCTCTTATGGTGTCCCAACATTTTTGCAAGGTGTCTGCCCTCCTTCTTATCTTTCCTGGTAATGACTGACATCAACGTATCTGCTATCTAAGGGAAAGCAGCTCCCTGTCTGGCATTGAAAGTGATAGTTAAATTTAAGCTTCTGTGTTATATTTCCTAATGGTAGCCCATATAAGGGATGTTCATAAGAGATAAAGGTAGTGAATACACAAAAGCAACCTGGAAAGAGACACATCCTGGAGATGGGATGTGAGTAATTTGTTTGTGTATTTTGAGGTAGTACACACAAGACAAGTAACTGTGGCTGATTTTAGCAGATGTATTCACATTCGGGGCAGTTTCCAGAGGCTGCGTGGCATTAGGAAAAAAGCTTTGGGCTCTGGTGCGAAATAGACAGAAGGACTGACTCTCATCTCCAACACCTGCCAGCTGTGTGGCTGTGGGAAAGTCACTTGGCCTGTTTGAATTCCAGCATTCTTATCTATAAAATGGAGATAATAATAATTAACTTACAATGTTGTTAAGATGAAGGCTAATACATTTAAAGCTCTGAGTACCTAGCAGACACTAGATAGTGAGAAGTATAGTAATACTTCTGTGATTTCAAAGCTTCCCATGGACTATAGTAATATAGGTTAAGGTGCTTAGTGTTTTGATGTAGTTACATAAAAACAGTTTCTTTTCCATTCCTTCTTTCTTTTCTACTGTCTTCCTTCATATCTTCCTACCATCTCACCCCTCAATTTAATTAATCCTTCTTAATATATTTTTAGATGTATTTCATCCCATTGCTTCCCTGGTGACTCAAAGGGTAAAGCGTTTGCCTGCAATGTGGGAGACCTGGGTTCAATCCCTGGGTCGGGAAGATCCCATGGAGAAGGAAATGGCAACCCACTCCAGTATTCTTGCCTTGAAAATCCCAGGTACGGAGAAGCCTGGTAGGCTACAGTCCATGGGGGTTGCAAAGAGTTGGACACGACTGAGCAACTTCACTTTTTCATCCCATTGCTAGTAGTAAGTGACATTAAATGTTGAGATTTCCAATCCATCTTAACTATATTATCTTCCTGCTTGTTTTTCTTTTGCCATAAGCTGGAAGGAAAACTAGAGCTGTGAGGTTTTGCACAGAACACACCATTTGTTTTACTCAGAGGTTTATCCCTGGAACAAATTGAGCTTCCAAGCAATAAAGCTGCCATGCACGAGGCTTCTTTAAAAGAAATTCTACTTGAAAATGTATTAGGGACTCGACTATTAGAAGAAAGTGACAAGCCTCTGATAACAAAGACTGTTCCCTTCAAGAAATACAATACACTTCCTAAGCGAATTTCAGTGTCATTGTTTTTAGGCAATATTGAGCTATGCTTCTATGGTGTTTTTCTATGAGTGTAATTGGGTACTTAACCATGGAATCATACTTTGTATCCTAGAGCATGGGAAAGGACAGATGAGGCTGCTGGGGCTTTCTGAGCAATGCTGCTGGTTTGGAAGATAGCCCTGAGCAGGTCTCTCAGCTCCCCTGAATTTCCATTTTTACATTCCTGAGTAGCTGGGTTTAGGATTTTCCTTCCTCTTAAGAACAGATTTGTGTCTTGACTGTACCATCTGCCCCTCTTACTTGTCTCATTGTGGTTTCTTCTTTGTATGCCTAGCTGTGAAAAATCTTTGCTGCTAGTCTTCAAGTCATTTTTTTAAAAAGATTTTTTGTGATGTGAACCATTTTTAAAGTCTTTATTAAATTTGTTACAATATTGCTTCTTTTTAATGTTTTAGGTTTTCGGCCGCAAGGCACATGGGACCTTAGTGCCCCAACCAGGGATCAAACCCATATTCCTTGCATTAGAAGGTGAAGTCTTAACCACTGGGCTACCAGGGAAATACCCAGGTCATTCTCATCAGTAGTTGCTCTGTAAATAATTGTAATTTTGATATGCCCGTGGGAGGAGGGGAGCTCAGAGACTTCCTACTCCACCAAGTTGTTTAATCCTGCTTCACTGTCCCTGGTACTAGTCCCTGTGACACCCCAGTTTTACTCATGAGAAAACCTCAGGGCCAAGAGTAAATCTTGCCTAGAACCCCTGAGCAATAAGCAGCAGTGTTATCCTTCGACACCATTACTTCTAACCCTGATTCACTGCTAATATCCATGTCCTCTGAAGGCAAATTCTTTATTATAATTGATTTATTCAGTGTGTTCTTTTGTATTCCAAATGATGAAACCAGCTAAAACCTGACCTTCACTTGGGGAGAAAAACAATTTACCTGGACAGTGATGTCTCAGGATTTTCCTGAGAGTCCTTATTTCTCATAAATCCCGAAGGCTGATCTGAATGATACAAAAATCCCCTAGGATTCTGCTCTGTTGCAGTATGGAGATTATCTGCTTCTTTGTTCTCAAGCGTCCGTATAGGAAAATGGCATCATCCACTTGCTAATGTCTTAGTGTTAAAGGGACACAAGGTCAACAGAGAAAAACTGCATTTTGCCCAAACCCAGGTTTGATACTTAGATCGATCATCTGATATCAGAACAAGAGCTACACCTACATCCACATAGGCTTCATGGTGTCTTAAGTTTTCTAAAACCCAAAACTAAGTGCCAAATGTAAGGTTTTCTCAGGCTGGTTGATTATTGCCAAAATTGGATCCAAGTGGCCAAACCTCTATATGTTTTACTAAAAAACACCAACCCTGATCTGATTTTACGGGAAGAACCAGACAGCATAGATTTTAAGGCCTTAAAGGAGAGTTTGATGAACTCACTCTTCCTCGGCACCTCAAACGATCATATCACCTGTTCTCTTTTTGTATATGAAAAAGAAGGGAACACCCTTGGGGTGCTCACTCCAAATGTGGGCACCACCACTGACCCTTAGCATATTACAGTCAGAAGTAGATCTTGTGTCAGGGAGTCACCCCCTACCCCCTTGCCTTGGAGCCACTATTAGTTCAGTCACTCAGTCATGCCCAGCTCTTTGCGACTGCAGCACACCAGGTCTCCCTGCCATCATCAGCTCCCAGAGTCCACCCAAACTCATGCCCATTGAGTCGGTGATGCCATCCAACCATCTCATCCTCTGTCGTCCCCTTCTCCTCCTGCCCCCAATCTTTCCCAGCATCAGGGTCTTTTCTAATGAGCCACTTTGGCTACTGATATTTTGGTTAAGGCCATCAGGAAAATTATTGTGGATTCTATTTAACCATTTTTATACCTTGTTCAGTAGAAGCCCTCCTGAATTCTCGTCCCTGTCAACTCTTCTCGGTCAGCTGCCTCACCACTTGTGAAGTCCTTTTGCAAACAGCTCCTCATATAACCCTTGTTTTAATAATCTTAACTCAGCTACTCTTCTCCCCTCCATCTCTGACAAAGCTGTGTCATAACTCTTCAACACTGACGGATTGTCTCCTAACTCCTCATGATGATCTGAAGGAAATTTCTTTGAATAATGCTGACTTATCCTGGTTCACTGATGGTTCTTATTTAAAAGATGACAATGGCAAGTACTGTGCTGAGTATGCTTTTGCAACTCCTTTTGATATTGTTGAGGCAGCACCATTACTTATGGCTACTTTGGCCCAACAGGATGAATATATGATTTTACATAGGCTTGTATTTTAGCCAAGTTCAAGTAGATAGATATGCTTGGTAGTAGATATGCTTTTGGAGTAGCTCATGCTTTTGGAATGTTGTTTAAGCAACGTGACTTCCTTACTGTCTGTGGAAATAAAATCTAAAATGGCCCTTATGTTCAGGAATTACTGGATACAATACTTTTACTTACCACTTTAGCTATTACTAAGGTTCCTGGATATTCTAAACTTGACTCTCTGGAAGTTAAGGCAATCACCTTGCTGACATTTCTGCAAGGAATGCTGCCCTTAATGGAAACTACAGCAGTCAAGCCTCTTTCATGGTCCAAAGGGATATTTTCTCAAATGATAACTCAGAAAAACTGGCTACAAAAAGCCAACAATTGGCCCCAGAAGAGGAAAAACAAGATTGGAAACTCAAGAATTGTTGGTTTGATACAAAGATATAGCTCTGGTTTGGACTAAATAACAACCCAGTCCTGCCAGAGAGCCTAAAATTCCCATGAATAACAATTGGATCTTCATTAAACCATTTGTCTACTGATGAAATACAAAATCAGTATTGGAGGGGAAACATGTGATGTGGTAGTAAATGAAGTTACTGAAGACCCCCTATCTATTCAAAGGGATAAAAATTAAAAGGCAGCATATATAGTTAATGTGATGTCTTAGTTCACTTGAGCTACTATCAAAAATGCCATTAAGTGGGTGGTTTATAAAAAAATAAGTGTCTATTTCTCATAATTCTGAAGGCTGGGAAGTCTCAGGTCATGACTATAAGAGATTTGGTATCTGGTGAGCTCCTTGTTCTCATTGACAACTATCTTCTGACTATAATTTCATATGATGAAGGGGTAAAGGAGTTTTCTCCAGTCTCTTTCCTAAGGGCATTAATTCCATTTATGAGACTTCTGCCCTCATGATCTAACCACCTCCCCCATAACTCACTTTCTAGTACCATCCAATGGGGATAACAATGAATTGCAACACATGGATTTGGGAGAACACAAACATTCTGTCTATGGTAAGCGTTCTTTAGTTGTAGAATTCTATTGTCAAATAATATATTTCAGAGAACTGCAAGGTACAAAATATAAAAGGGGAGGTTCTCTGGAACATGCTCAGAAGCCAAGTCATGCCATCTCAAACACCTCTCATATCCTTTCATTCCAAACTCGGCAGCACCTGAGATACTTCCTGCTTACACTATGGCACCAAGATATCCAATGGGAAGCAGCTGGTGCAAAATTGTGACTTACAATAAATGTGATCATTCAGATGATCAAACTCAGAAATATGTAGTTGGTCTTCTTCCATGGTTCCTGGCTCACAGTTCCTAAAACCCTTGGAATTTCCTGGCGATAGAGCCATGGGCGTAACTACTGTTATAATATTTTATCTCTTATTCCCAGTTCTTGAAAATGATTCAGAACCATCAAGGTGAAGTGGCTGTCTTTCTATTCATAACAAGCCTTTCTACCATAACTGGATTTATGTTAATGAGGAGAATTTTGGAAAGCATCTGCGGATGGGGGCTGGTTGCCAGGAGAACCAACCTTGAAAAGAGGGGTGGAACTTTAAGTCCTATCCTCTGATTTCCAGGGTGGGCAGAGGGGGATCGAAATGAGTCAATTACCAATGGCCTGTGAATTTATCAATTATACCTATGTAATGAAATTTCCGTAAAAACCCAAAAGGAGGTTATTTGGAGAGCTTCCAGGCTGAGGAATCAGAACACCTCCATTAACCACCATGCTGCTGCTGCTGCTAAGTCACTTCAGTCATGTCTGACTCTGTGTGACCCCATAGACAGCAGCCCACCAGGCTCCCCCGTCCCTGGGATTCTCCAGGCAAGAACACTGGAGTGGGTTGCCATTTCCTTCTCCAATGCATGAAAGTGAAAAGTGAAAGTGAAGTTGCCCAGTCATGTCTGACTCTTAGAGACCCCATGGACTGCAGCCCACCAGGCTCCTCCATCCATTGGATTTTCCAAGCAGGAGTACTAGAGTGGGGTGTCATTGCCTTCTCTGATTAACCACCATGCCAGGCCCCAAACTCCACGTGGTCAGAAGCTCCTTCATTTGAAACCTTGTTCTATGCATCTGTCTCTTCATCTGGCTGTTGATTTGTATCCTTCAATATCCTTTATACTGATTGGTAGTCTAATGAGTAAACAGGTTCAAACCCAAGGAGGATGCTGTGGGAACATCTGATTTATAGCCAATTGCATCAGAAGTACAAGTAACAACCTGGGCTTGCCACTGGTGTCTAAAGCGGAAGGCAGTTTTGTGGGACTGAACCCTTTGCTTGTGGAATCTGATTCTACATCCAGACAGGTAGTGTGAGAATTTAGTTGAATTCTTGGATGCCCTGCTAGTGTCTGAGAATTGCTTGGTGGGAGGATATCTGTCCCCTCAATGTTGAAATTGGGTGTGGAACCTAAAAGAACTGGGAAAGCACATTTAGACAGATATGGGTTCCAGTCTCAGCTCTGCATCTATTTGTTCTAGGACCTTGAGCAAACTAGTTTTGATTGATGAGGCTTCCTTACTGTGAAGATTATAAGAGTTCAGTTCAGTTCAGTCACTCAGTTGTGTCCAACTTTTTGCAACCACATGAATCGCAGCACGCCAGGCCTCCCTGTCCATCACCATCTCCCGGAGCTCACTCAAACTCACGTCCATCAAGTCAGTGATACCATCCAGCCATCTCATCCTCGGTCGTCCACTTCTCCTCCTGCCCCTAATCCCTCCCAGCATCAGAGTCTTTTCCAATGAGTCAACAATTCGCATGAGGTGGCCAAAGTATTGGAGTTTCAGCTTTAGCATCATTCCTTCCAAAGAACACCCAGGACTGATCTCCTTTAGAATGGACTGGTTGGATCTTCTTGCAGTCCAAGGGACTCTCAAGAGTCTTCTCCAACACCACAGTTCAAAACCATCAATTCTTCGGCACTCAGCTTTCTTCACAGTCCAACTCTCACATCCATACATGACCAATGGAAAACACATAGGCTTGACTAGATGGACCTTTGTTGGAAAAGTAATATCTCTGCTTTTGAATATGCTATCTAGGTTGGTCATAACTTTTCTTCCAAAGAGTAAGCATCTTTTAATTTCACAGCTGCAGTCACCATCTGCAGTGATTTTGGAGCCCCCAAAAATAAAGTCTGCCACTGTTTCCACTGTTTCCCCATCTATTTCCCAGGTAGTGATGGGACCAGATGCCATGATCTTCATTTTCTGAATGTTGAGCTTTAAGCCAACTTTTTCACTCTCCTCTTTCACTTTCATCAAGAGGCTTTTTAGTTCCTCTTCGCTTTCTGCCATAAGGGTGTTGTCATCTGCATATCTGAGGTTATTGATATTTCTCCCAGCAATCTTGATTCCAGCTTGTGCTTCTTCCAGCCCAGCGTTTCTCATGATGTACTCTGCATAGAAATTAAGTAATCAGAGTGACAATATACAGCCTTGACATATTCCTTTTCCTATTTGGAACCAGTCTGTTGTTCCAAGTCGAGTTCTAACTGTTGCTTCCTGACCTGCATGTAGGTTTCTCAAGAAGCAGGTTAGGTGGTCTGGTATTCCCATTTCTTTCAGAATTTTCCACAGTTTATTGTGATCCACACAATCAAAGGCTTTGGCATAGTCAAGAAAGCAGAAATAGATGTTTTTCTGGAACTCTCTTGCTTTTTCAATGATCCAGAGGATGTTGGCAATTTGATCTCTGGTTCCTCTGCCTTTTCTAAAACCAGCTTGAACATCTGGAAGTTCACAGTTCACATATTGCTGAAGCCTGGCTTGGAGAATTTTGAGCATTACTTTACTAGCGTGTGAGATGAGTGCAATTGTGCGGTAATTTGAGCATTTTTTGACATTGCCTTTCTTGGGATTGGAATGAAAACTGACCTCTTCCAGTCCTGTGGCCACTGCTGAGTTTTCTAGATTTGCTGGCATATTGAGTGCAGCACTTTCACAGCATCATCTTTCAGGATTAGAAATAGCTCATCTGGAATTCCATCATCTCCACTAGCTTTGTTCGTAGTGATGCTTTCTAAGGTGCACTTGACTTCACAATCCAGGATGTCTGGCTCTAGGTGAGTGATCATACCATTGTGATTATCTTGGTTGTGAAGATCTTTTTTTGTACAGTTCTTCTGTGTATTCTTGCCACCTCTTCTTAATATCTTCTGCTTCTGTTAGGTCCATACCATTTCTGTCCTTTATTAAGCCCAATTTTGCATGAAATGTTCCCTTGGTATCTCTAATTTTCTTGAAGAGATCTCTAGTCTTTCCCATTCTGTTGTTTTCCTCTATTTCTTGGCATTCATCACTGAGGAAGTCTTTCCTTTCTCTTCTTTGGAACTCTGCATTCAAATGGGTATATCTTTCCTTTCCTCCTTTGCTTTTTGCTTCTCTTCTTTTCACAGCTATTTGTAAGGCCTCCCCAGACAGCCATTTTGCTTTTTTGCATTTCTTTTCCATGGGGATGGTCTTGATCCTTGTCTCCTGTACAATGTCACGAACCTCAGTCCATAGTTCATCAGGCACTCTATTTATCAGATCTAGGCCCTTAAATCTGTTTCTCACTTCCACTGTATAATCATAAGGGATTTGATTTAGGTCATACCTGAATGGTCCAGTGGTTTTCCTCACCTTCTTCAATTTCAGTCTGAATTTGGTAATAAGGAGTTCATGATCTGAGCCACAGTCAGCTCCTGGTCTTGTTTTTGTTGACTGTATAGAGCTTCTCCATCTTTGGCTGCAAAGAATATAATCAATCTGATTTCGGTGTTGACCATCTGGTGATGTCCATGTGTAGAGTGTTCTCTTGTGTTGTTGGAAGAGGGTGTTTGCTATGACCAGTGCATTTTCTTGGCAAAACTCTATTAGTCTTTGCCCTGCTTCATTCCGCATTCCAAGGCCAAATTTGCCTGTTACTCCAGGTGTTTCTTGACCTCCTACTTTTGCATTCCAGTCCCCTATAATTAAAAGGACACCTTTTTTGGGTGTTAGTTCTAAAAGGTCTTGTAGGTCTTCATAGAACCGTTCAACTTCAGCTTCTTCAGTATTACTGGTTGGGGCATAGACTTGGATTACTGTGATATTGAATGGTTTGCCTTGGAAACTAACAGAGATTATTCTGTCATTTTGAGATTGCATCCAAGTACTGCATTTCAGACTCTTTTGTTGACCATGATGGCTACTCCATTTCTTCTGAGGGATTCCTGCCCGCAGTAGTAGATATAAAGGTCATCTAAGTTAAATTCACCCATTCCAGTCCATTTTAGTTCACTGATTCCTAGCATGTCGACGTTCACTTTTGCCATCTCCTGTTTGACCCTTCCAATTTGCCTTGATTCATGGACCTAACATTCCAGGTTCCTATGCAATATTGCTCTTTACAGCTTCGGACCTTGCTTCCATCACTAGTCACATCCCCAACTGGGTATTGTTTTTGCTTTGGCTCACCCCTTCATTCTTTCTGGAGTTATTTCTCCACTGATCTCCAGTAGCATATTGGGCACCCACTGACCTGGGGAGTTCCTCTTTTGGTATCCTATCATTTTGCCTTTTCATAGTGTTCATGGGGTTCTCAAGGCAAGAATACTGAAGTGGTTTGCCATTCACTTCTCCAGTGGACCACAAGAGTTAACAGTCATAAAGTGTTATCATATTATCTGAGTAATAATATGCTGCTGCTGCTGTTGTTCAGTCACTAAGCAATGTCCAACTCTGAGATTCATGGACTGTAGTCTGCCAGGCTCCTCTGTCCATGGGATTTCCTAGGCAAGAATACTTGAGTGGGTTGCCATTTCCTTCTCCAGAGGATTTTCCAGATCCAAGAATAGAACCTACATCTCCTGCATTGGCAGACGGATTCTTTACCTCTGAGCTATCAAGAGTAGAGATGCTCAATAAACATCTTTCTTGGAAGAAAACTCAATAGAAGTTAACATTGAGCACTTTCTAATAAGTTAACTTGATGCGGTTTAGAGATTGCTTAAACAGTACAGTTGTACCTAAAATATCCATGAACCATATTCATTTTCATTGCATAAAAACTGTAAGCTCCTCATATAATCTCTATTTTCAGAGAGGAGATGGTGAAAACCCAAGACAGCACACAAAGCTATCACTACCCGTTATGTTTCAGAAACATGAGTTAGAAACTGCAGCTGTCTCTCTGCTTTGAGAGCAGATAACAGCATCATTTTTGTAAATAAAAGTAGAGATAAAGTTACTGAATAAACATTTCTACAATAACAAACCAGAGAACGTCAGAGACAAATAAATACCTGTTACCAGGGGAACATTTTCTCCAATAAAGGTATGCAGTAGCTCTCACTATAGAGTTATGTAAATGACTCATCCAGAAACTAATATTTAATAAGTTCATACCTTCAATTGCTCTAAAAACCTTTTAAACACTGTAGCATATTTAAACATATTCAGGGTTATTTGTTGTTCAAGATTAATTCCTTAGTCAAACTTGTTTTAAAATGAATAAGTGACACAAAAGGATACCATACTATCATCTCCTACTCAAGGCTAATGTTGCAATTATTTTCTTTAGATAAGTAAATTCTTACTTGCAATGTTTACCTTAGAAAATTTTTGACAATTTAGAAGGTTAATAAAAACTACTTGTGAAGTCATAGAAAGTACCTTCTACTGTGACATTAAGTAAATAGATTTCTCTTTTTCTCTGGAATTGCTTTTTAATTTTCATAGCACTGCAATGCTTTACCTACTTAATTTTATAATGTGAGTCATCAATAACGAAATATATTTGCTACATTCAGTGAAATGAAATGTAATATTACATTTTTAAAAAATTAATGGATTTTCTTTACATTTAGCATTTCTTCCCAAGTATATGATAATTCTCAGATTAATAAAAATGTTACCCTGAATTATTATACTTTTCCACAAGAGGGCTCTTGAAAAGCAAAAACACTGCCCATGATTAGTGATCTGCCTACATCTAATGGTAAGAATTAGAGAAACAAGATTTTTAAATATTTCCCTAAAAATTTACAAAATTTAAAAAATCACTTTGAATTAAATGAATATTTCCACTAACTAGAATTATCTAACAGTAATAAAAGTTAAAATTTATCAAGTACTTCCTATGTGGTGGACAATATGTAAAGTGCTGAAGATGTAGTCAGTATTATTATTAATTGTTCTTTAAAGGGTTACTGTAAGCATGGAACTCAGAATCCAGCTCTGACTCTCAGCTCTACTATTTTTATTATTTCTGTGACTTTGAGCAAGATATTCGTCACTTAACTTCATCCTCTGTTCCTTTTCTATAAAATGAGATTGTTTATAAGCATTCACGAAGTTTAAGACGTGTAAAGCATTTAGAAGAACACCTGGCACACAGTCAGTACTTTGGAAGTTCTTGCTGCTACTGTTATCATGGAGGACAAAACTGAGGCACACAAATTAGACAAGTCACTCAGCTAGGGGCTCAACCAGTGGGTGAGAGCATCTACTAACTCACATGCCTTTATAGCCAGAGACATTGGCAATTCCAGCCCACATCCAGGTGCCTCACTGGGGCAACATGTATGCTCCTGACTTACCCTGTTTCTCTCACTGTTCCCTCCCGTTGCATTTACCATGCGCGATTAGCCCTCTCCATAATCACTGGTTTATGAATTGAACTCTGTCATAAGATTATTTGGGTCCTAGGACAGTGTCATATTTATTTTTGCTCCCCTAGGATATAGTAGGTACTTACCTTGGTTAGTAAGGATTAACAAAAATGATTTAAAAATAAGAGTATGCTAATCTCTGTAACTGTTCTGCAAAACAGTTTTTTTTTAAATCCCATTTTACAGATGAATAAACAAATTCTTAGAGGCTACATCGACATCTCATAGCTTGTAAATAGCCAAGATATTTGAAACCAGACCTGTGTTCTTTTGGCTATAGAACGCACACATGCTTATGGTTGTTTGTAGGCTTACTGACTAAAGGGAGTAAAGGTTAAAAATTTAGATTAAAAATTCAACAAGGTTAAAAATTCTATAACTGACAACAGCTCAGAATTATTTTTATGGACCATTTAAAAATGCGATCTAGGGATGAATCTGGATGGGATTATGCTAAATGAGATAAGTCAGACAGAGAAAGACAAATACTGTATGGTATCACTTAGACATGGAATCTAAAGAAGCCAAATCTATAAAAACAGAATAGAATGATGCTTACCAGGGGAAGAGGGGGCAGGGATTAGAGAGATAATTTTTAAGGGCACAAGTGGGCAACTAGTAAATAAATTAGTCCTGTAGATCTAATGTACAGCATACTCATGATAACAATAGTTTTACAAATTTCAAAGCTGCTAAGAGACTACATACTATTCCCACCACAAAAAAGGAATGATAATTCTGTGATAGAGTTGTTAGCTAATGCCAGGGTGGTAATCATATTGTAATATATAAATGTATCAGATTTATATGTTGTAAATCTTCAGTTCAGTTCAGTCGCTCAGTCGTGTCCGACCCTTTGCGACCCCATGAATCGCAGCACGCCAGGCCCCCCTGTCCATCACCAACTCCCGGAGTTCACTCAGACTCACGTCCATCGAGTCAGTGATGCCATCCAGCCATCTCATCCTCTGTCGTCCTCTTCTCCTCCTGCCCCCAATCCCTCCCAGCATCAGAGTGTCTTCCAATGAGTCAACTCTTCACATGAGGTGGCTAAAGTACTGGAGTTTCAGCTTTAGCATCATTCCTTCCAAAGAAATCCCAGGGCTGATCTCCTTCAGAATGGACTGGTTGGGTCTCCTTGCAGTCCAAGGGATTCTCAGGAGTCTTGTCCAACACCACAGTTCAAAAGCATCAATTCTTCGGTGCTCAGCCTTCTTCACAGTCCTTAACCTTATACAATAGTAGCAGTAGTGTTAGTCGCCGTGTCGCATCTGACTCTTTGCCATCCCACGGACTAGATAGCCCACCAGGCTTCTCTGTCCATGGGATTCTCCAGGCAAGAATACTGGAGTGGATAGCCTTTCCCCTCTCCAGAGGATCTTCCCAACCCAGGGATCGAACCCTGGTCTCTTGCGTTGCAGGCAGATTCTTTACTGTTTTACCTACAGGGAAGACCAAATCTTATACAATGTTGTATGTCAATTATATCTCAAGAAGAATAAAGAAACATAAGCATGTAATTATGAGCAAATATTAATTTAATTATGATTAATAATTAAACTTGTTTTCTTCAGCGCTAGAGACACTACAGTGAACCAAAGCAGGTGTGGTTACAGCTTTCAAAGACCTTTCATATATACTGGGAGGACATGAATTAAATTGTTGCCCAAATAATATAAAACCACAAATGTGAAAAGCACAAAGAATGTTGGGTAATGAGAGTGTTTCATAAAGAGAATCAGCAGGTCAGGGGCTAGAGGAAGTTTCTTCTAAGGGAGATTAGTGAATTGATAGCTAAATGATGGATAGGTGTCAACCAGGTGGAAAGAGGAGGGAAGAATTTTACTCCAGGCAAAGCAAACAAGTGTGCAAAGATCTTGTAGCAAGACACAGCATGTGCTGAGGTAAAGCTAACAAAAAAGTCAATGGAATAAGGAAACTAAGGAGGAGTACAGCTCAATAAGAGGCTGAGGGTAGAAGGCACTTAGTTTAGAAAACATTTCCTGGGAACATGCTATATCCTACTATTGCCATGTTGTTGATGTTGTTTAGTGATAAAGTCCTGTCTGATTCTTTGTGCCCCCATGAACTGTAGCCTACCAGGTTTCTCTGTCCATGGAATTCTTCAGGCAAGAATACTGGAGTGGGTTGCCATTTCCTTCTCCAGGGGATCTTCCCAACCCAGGGATGGAATCCAGTGTCTCCTGCATTAGCAGGCATTTTCTTTACAGCTGAGCTACCAGGACAAAGAGACCTTAAAGTAAAGAATATTACAAGAGATGAGGAAGGAAACTAAACTAATGATCAAGGGATCAATCCAAGAGGAAGACCCAACAATTGTAAACGTCATGTTCAGCTGGTAAAGAATCTGCCTGCAATGCAGGAGACCTGGGTTCAATCCCTGGGTTGGGAAGATCCTCTGGAGAAGGGAAAGGCTACCCACTCCAGTATTCTGGCCTGGAGAATTCCAGGGGGATTCTCTATAGTCCATGGGGTCGCAAAGAGTAGGACACCACTGAATGACTTTCATTTTCACTTTTATGCACCCAACGTAGGGGCACCTCAATCATAAGATAAACACTAACAGACATAAAAGGAGAAATTGACAGTAACACAATAGAAGTAGGAGACTTTAACACCCCACTTACCCCAATGGACATATCATGAAAACAGAAAATTAATAAGGAAACACAAGTCTTAAATGATATATTTGACATGTATCATTGATGGATCTCACTGATTCTCAGGACATTCAATCGAAATGCAGAATACACCTTCTTATCAAGTGCACATGGAACATTCTCCAGGATGGACCACACCTGGGTCACAGATCAAACCTCAGTAAATTTAAGGAAATTTAAATGGTACTAAGCATCTTTTCTGAGCTACCAGGGAAGCCCAGGGTACAGAGAAATCAAAGTGTTAAAGCATTTTTCTCTCAAGGAACTACTGAATCTGGAAAAACATGGACACATAGGCAAGCACGAACCGCTAAACACGATGTTGTCAGTGCTGTGGGGGTGCAGTCTTGTGCGTGCCTGCTCAGTCAAGGAGAAACAAATTACAGGGCTCCACACTGAGTAATTAAAATTTGAGCTGAAACTTAAAGGAATTCTAGACAAGAGCATAAAAAGATGCATGAAGTATAAATAGCGATCATAAATCTATTAATTCCTTTGGAGAATCTTTTTTTGGATACAATTCTCTTTTCTTTCTGCTTCCTAATTTGGAAAACATGAAATGTGTATCGCATCATTAGGCATTTCTCAACCTCTGCCACTAGGTGGCAAACGTTTCCAAACTATGGCAGGCGCCTGTACTGAACGCTCTGGCCTGCTGGGACTTCTTTTTGGTGGTTAACTGCGGCAATCACAAACCGAATAATCTGAAACATTCTCGTTATTGTCATATTGAGCACCTTTACTGTTCTTATGAAATAAAAGATAGCAACAGGAACAAAATTGCATTAAAATGTAAACACAGGTTTTATTGGCAGAGATTAAAATTCTGCTCTTTTAACAATAGAACCTTCCACTTCAGGCTCAGAACAAGGCCAGAGAAGTGGAGCAACCCCATCACAGATTTTCATCTCCATGGCAACCTTTTCAGTTCCATGCACAATTAAAGCTACAGTATCATTTTGTCAGGAAGAAAAAAAAAATTGTACTACTGGCTGGTATTCATTTTTTTTAGAAGGAACTGGAGAAATTAAATTGATTTTAATTAGAGAGGCTGAATTATAAGGAGGAAGGAATAGATTTGAAAATGCTTCACATAAGCAGCCCTATATTTCTCTTCCATCAGCAAATGAAAATATGTATTTTGTGCAATTTGATGTACTGTCATCATCACTATCCTCTTTAGCTTTCTTTGACAACAGCTCTTTTGTGCCAGGCTTTCTCAAAAATCCAGCTTAATTCCCCTTTAGGCTACATTTATGGGTGAATAAATCTGTTCAATCCATTAGCAATTAAATATAGACCAGATGGTCTGGAAAGTGTTGGGACTCCCTCAGAATCCTGGAATAACCTCAACTCTAGGCCTTGTGCTCTTTTCCTCTTCTGAAGATATTTCTGGGTTTTTGTTGTCAGTGGGAAAACTATGGAGTTCATATTCCCTTTGTCCTAAAGGGAACTGTTCAGAATTTCTGAAGGATTACCGAGAAAAGACTGATAGGATTAAAAAGTAAAACAAAGTTTAGTTGAGCAAGAATTTAATATATGAAGAACAAATGATTGCTAAAGGATTTTGTGGCCTAACGACTTTTCAATAGCATATAAAATGACATTTGAAATAGAGTGAAGACCAGATCACTCGCTCCTGTAAAAATTAATAAAGAAAGAATAAGATACTAATGGGTCCTGAGCGTTCATATTATTTCATGAAAGCGATAACATGACAGATTTTGTCAAATTGAAGACATTTCTGAGATTCCTGAGAAGGGTTATAATAGAATATTTTTCCATGAAAATCATAAACATATTTATGTATTTTTTTTCTTTCCTTTAGAAATTCACAGATATAGTCATTTCTGAAATCAGAAAGATGGGAAAGAAGATTTCTCATGGACCCTTTTTGTCCCAGCATCCTATGTTTTTACAAGTATGAAATGCAGGTACTATGGCACTGCTGCTTCATTCTCTTCAACCACAGTTAACAGCTTATAAAACTGGCTGGGAGCAATAGAGTAGCAGCCGGTGATCCAGGCCACTTGTGGGTAGATGCTGTCATTGCTTTATAAAGGCACTATTATTAACCCCTTTTTTCATAGACAAATTGAGACAAAGAGTAATTATATGTCTTTCCCAGGACTAAGCCCACTGAAAATTAAAGATATTTGTGTGTCCAGTAAGCTTTGTTAACTACACTCACTTCAGTCTTATCTAGAAGTGAACAGACGTTGCCCCTATCCCTGGCCCAACAGCAGACATGGACAGAGACGAATCTCAGAATGGACATGGGACACACACTTTGCCAATGGAAATTGTTTATAGCCTGAGAAAGTAAACATTTCTTTTTGTTTGTGGGGCTAATGTAAATCTAGAAATATTGGTGGTCTTGTTTTCCATCTTATAGGGAGAACGTGTCTTAAAATGGAGCCAACACAATTAAAGCAAGGAAAATATACCCTTCTACACATGAGTAATTTTAATACATTGATTTTAACATATGGAGACATAGATGCCTGGTTAGATTTTAACTATGAGGTGAAGAAAGAAAGAGAAAATATGTTGGATGATGCTATCTAATGAGCTCTTATAACTAGAGCCTGACAAACTCACCTGGGTCCTTATAACTTGTAAGCATGAGGAGGTTTTTTTTTAAGTTTTATTTTTTAAATTATCTTGTAGTCAAATTGATTTCTTTTTCATGCACAGTTCTAGGAATTGTGGCATTGCACAGATTCAAGTAACAACTGCCATTATTAGGATATGAAAAGGGTTCCTTCTATTACTTCAAACAACGTCATCATGCCATTACTTTTTAGCTACACCTCTTTGTACTCTTAACCCTTGGTAACCATGAATTTGCATGTCTGTAGATTTATCTTTTCGAGCTATGCTATATGTGTTCATGTTTAGTTGTCTCCGACCCTTTGTGACCCCATGGACTGCGGCCCATCCTTTGTCTGCGGGATTACCCAGCAAGAATACTGGAATGGGTTGCCATTTCCCCCTCCAGGGGATCTTCCCAACCTAGGGATCAAATGTGTGTTTTCTGCATCTCCTGCATTGGTGGGCAGATTCTTTACCACCGAGCCATCTGGGAAGCCCACCATCTTTTTGAGAATGTCTATAAGTGGAATCACATGGTACACAACCTTTTGAAACAGGCTTGTTTTTCTCAACACAATGCATTTGAGATTCATCCAAAATGTGGTGTGTATCAATAGCTTGTTCCTTTCTATTGTTGAATGGTATTTCATTGCACAGAAGTATCACAATTATCCATTCACTCACTGAAAAACTTTGAAATGTTTCTACTTTTGGAGGGACCACTACATAAGCATGTATGTATAGGCAATTTTTATGAACATAGCTTTCATCCCGACAATACACATGGGAGTTGCTGAGTCATGGTACATATGTTTAACCTTATTGAAAACCGCCCAAGTGCTTTACATATTTTCATCACCAAGTTATGACCAACCTGCACAGCATATTAAGAAACAGAGACATTACTTTGTCAACAAAGGTCCATCTAGTCAAGGCTATGGTTTTTCCGGTAGTCATGTATGGATGTGAGAGTTGGACTATAAAGAAAGCTGAGTGCCGAAGAATTGATGCTTTTGAACTGTGATGTTGGAGAAGACTCTTGAGAGTCCCTTGGACAGCAAGGAGATCCAACCAGTTCATCCTAAAGATCAGTCCTGAGTGCTTATTCGAAGGACTGATGTTGAAGCTGAAACTCCAGTACTTTGATCACCTGATGTGAAGAGCTGACTCATTTGAAAAGACCCTGATGCTGGGAAAGATTGAGGGCAGGAGGAAAAGGAGACGACAGAGGATGAGATGGTTGGATGGCATCACTGACTCAATAGACATGGGTTCGGGTAAACTCCGGGAGTTGGTGATGGACAGGGAGGCTTGGCGTGCTGCAGTCCATGGGGTCGCAAAGAGCTGGACACGACTGAGCGACTGAACTGAACTGAACTGATCATCAATAGCAAGGCATGAGAGTTTTAGTTCCTCTGCCTCCTCCCCAGCTCAGTATTGTCAACACACTTTTGTTACAGAGAAGAACAAAATCTGACTACTTGTTGGATCTTTTACTTTAACCTTTGCTTCCCATTGTTTTTGTTTACTTAAAGCATATATAACGGCCTGCCTCAGGGAACCCTGCCCTTCCGGCTGAATGTTAAACCAAAACACATTCAGGATCCTGTTTCTGGATGGCTACAGGAAGGAAAAAGTTAATACATCCCCTCCCAAAGGCTTACCATTCTAGGAGACTTTGAAAGATTCATGGTCTTTTTGCTGCCTTACCTCCTCTCCATCTCTTTTCTATAAAATAACCTGGCATCCAGACCCCAATAAGATGGTTATTTTGAGACATTATTGTGTTGTCTTCTGGGTCAGCTGGGTTTCCAAATAAAGTCGTAGTTGTATCTCTTTATGGTTTGATGTCGCATTTCACTATGTCTAATGATGTTGAACATTTTTAAATGTATTGATTTGCCATCCTTATTACCTCTTTGGTGAATGTCCAGACTTCTGACTATTTTCAAAATTAGTTTTAATTTCTTAATGTCGAACGATAAGGTTCCTTCATATACTCAGGATATATGACTTGCATTTTTTCCCAGTTTTTAGCTTGTCTTTTCATTCTCTTAAGATTTTCTTTCACAGAACAAATGTTTTTAATTTTGATGACATTGCATTTATCATTTTTTTTCTTTTATGAATTGTGATTTTGGTGTAATTCCTAAAAATTTTAGCCTTACCCCAGGTCCCAAAGATTTTCTCTTATGCTCTCCTCTAAGCCCCTTGTAAGTGTGTGCATGTTAGGTCAAGTCTGACTGTGTCTCCACGGGCTGTAGCCCATCAGACTCCTCTGTCCATAGGATTTTCCAGGGAAGAATACTAGAGTGGGTCGCTGTTTCCTTCTCCAGTGGATCTTCCTAACTGAGGGATCAAACCTACGTCTCCTGCATTGGCAGGCAGATTCTAAAGAATCTGAGCCTCCTGGGAATCCCCTTAGATGATTCTAATACCAAGTTAAGTTTGAAAAGAGCTACCACTCTATCTGGGCTTCCCTGGTGACACAGTTTTAAAGAGTCTACCTATCAGTGAAGGAAACACAAAAAAGTAATTTCCCTCTGTTGGGAAGATCCTCTGGAGTAGAAAATGGCAAGCTTCTCTAGTATTCTTGCTTGGAAAATTCCATGGACAGAGGAGCCTGGAGGGCTACAGTCCAGTCTATAGGGTCACACAGAATCAGACACAACTGAGCGTGCACACACCACCCTATCCAGGAAGCCAGTATTCTATAGATGTTGCTGAAAAGATCTGGCTTGAGACTAATCTACATCCACTGTGGGATGCGGGCAGAAACAAGTGTATTTGGTCAATTTGCCAAATAGATTTTTGGAGATTAAACTAAACAAAAGACTGAGAAGCTTGCCATAGAAACTCATGCTAAAAGACCAAAAACCAAACCAAACCAAAACAAAACAAAACAAAAAAACAAACAGGCACCTAATAATAACTTTAAATTTGGGTGGGGAAATGTTTCTTAGAACAAATGGTGCTCTTAGTTGCCTCTGAGTTTCTGTTTGAATTATAGATGACAGTAATTCAAATATAAAAGAAACACTTCACTCTAATGATCTATTATCCCCCTATATTTGCCCAGTGCATCACCAGCAGCAACCAATGAAGCTGGTGAGATTGCTTAGCTGCGATGGTGACGCAATGGTTCCCAGGAAAACCAGCAGCAGTGGTGCCTACTGAAGTGGCAGAGACTGGAGAAGCCAGTGAAGAAGTGGGAATGTTAACGCTGCCGATTCGGAAAGGTGATGCCGAACGGGAATAAGCAACACCTTGAATAATTTTAAATATTTGTATTTATAGTTTTAATTGTCATGACTTAATAGCATAAATAAAAATGTATATATTCTTAAAATGAAAAGCTTGTATTTATATATATGCATATATATAAATGTAACCATGACTTAGAACAAGATACAAATCAAAGCTCTATTTTTGCCTCTGCCTGATCTATTCCCAGTTTCCAGAAGTAAATAATATTCTGACTGAGGTCATCATTGATTATTTTGCCTGTTCTTAAAGTTCACATAGTAAATAGAATTATACAACAGAGCTGACCTTTTTCATTTCACATAATGTCCATGAGATTGATCCATATGGTTTCATGTACCATTATTTCATTCATTTTTACTGTTGGTGCTGCTGGGTAAAATTCCATTATATGAACACATCACAGTTTATTTATTAATATCCATCCTTCTATTGATGGGCGCTTGGGTGGTTTCCAATTTTTAGCTGTCATGAATAAAGTTGCTTCAAATATTCTTGTGTGTGTGTGTATGAAGAAGGAATTCATAGGGCCTGGACTCCATCTTAGGCCTGTTCATGCTGATCATGCTCGGCCACCTTTCCAGTGGACTCTGAACTCTGTGTTTAGTGCCTATGAAAACAACAACAAAAGACCCCCTCCAGACAGGGGAACCTTGAAGATCGTGTCTAGGTTACTCATCGCCTAAGAGAAAACATACACTAATCACCCCTTCCTCCAAACAGGCCATAAATTTTTCTGTATCAATCGGAGGGTAACCTCAGGTTTATTGATTATTGGCTAATTGTTTGGCTGTTCGAGCACAAGAGCACGTAGCACGTGAATCATGGGGTTATTGGGATTGTATTTTCCTTGGTTTATGTAAGTCTCAAGGAATTTGGAGTGGTGGGTTCAGACACGTACGCATGGGTTATAAAAGATTTTCACAAATGCTGGTCGGGGTCCTTGGCTAAGAGGAGACTCTGCCTTGGGCCCGCCGGTGTAATAAACTGCACTCCACTATCTGCATTGTTCATCTGAGTGAGTTTGTTTCTTGGAATGCGTGGCTACAACATATATGCATAAATGTATCTACTTATTTCACTTAAGGAAGTACCCAGGAGTTAAGCTGTTTTGTTATGGTGCTTAGTCTTATTTTGTCCAGCTGTTTGTGGCCCCATGGACTGTAGCCTGCCAGAATCCTCTGTCCATGAAATTTTCCAGGGAAGGATGTTGGAGCAAGTTGCCACTTCCTACCCTAGGGGATCTTCCCGACCCAAGGATAGGAGCCACATCTCTGAGTCTCCTGCATTGGCAGGTGGATTCTTTACTACTGTGCCACCTGGGAAGCCCAAACTCTTTGGTTATAGAAGATGTTTATGTTTACGTTTAGAGAAAACTTTATACTCCCATGGGAGAAGGCAATGGCACCCTACTCCAGTACTCTTGCCTGGAAAATCCCATGGATGGAGGAGCCTGGAAGGCTGCAGTCCATGGGGTCGCTGAGGGTTGGACATGACTGGGTGACTTCACTTTCACTTTTCACTTTAATGCATTGGAGAAGGAAATGGCAACCCACTCCAATGTTCTTGCCTGGAGAATCCCAGGGATGAGGGGAGCCTGGTGGGCTGCCGTTTACGGGGTCACATAGAGTCGGACATGACTGAAGTGACTTAGTAGTAGTATACTCTCACGGCAAAATATGAACATTCCAGTTGTTTGTTATTCTTACCAGCAGTTGGTATCGTCAGTCTTTTTAACTTCAGCTGTTTGAGAAGGGTAAGAGTATCACATTTTAATTATTTTAATTTGCACTTCTATGGTGAGTGATGCTGTTGATCACCTTTTTCTATGCTTCTTAATCATTAGCCATCCGTTTTTGCCAAATGCATGTTTTCTTTTTTGCTTGTTGATTTCAGGGATTCTTTTGTATGTTCTGAACATTTGACAGATGTATGTGTTGCTAATATACTCTTTCCATTCTGTAGAATAATGTTTCCCTTAAATGGTAATTTTTGATGAATTAAAATTTACCTTTTATAGTTAGGTACATAATGTATTTCAAATTAATTTTTGAATTAGAGTTCAAAGTTCCTTTCTAAACAATTTAGATATCCAGTTGGTCCCGCTGTACTTATTGATAAGAACATCATTTCTCCATTGAAAGGATTGATGCTTTACTTTTCTATCAGGTGACCAGAAATATATATCTTTCTATCCTCTATCCATTCCATCAATCTCTTTGTCTATCCTTGCCCCATACTTGACTGTCTTATTAGCTGCATTTTAATTATTGATATCTTCCAACTTTATTTTACTCCTTCAAGATTATATTTGTGCTTTTATAACCATTGCTGCTTTGTGTAGACTGCAAAATCAACTTGTCAATTTACTCCAAAAAAAAGTCTGTTAAAATTTTTATTGTGATTTTATCAGCCTGTGTATCAGTTATGAACGTGATTTATCTAATTATTTGACCCTTCTATAATTTCTCTAAACAATATTTTGTAACTTTTAGTGTACAGATCTAGCTACTAGCCTACTAGAGATGGAGAGTACACAAAAAACTAAGCAGAGAAAGACCTTAGGGCAGGGAGGAGACCAGAGGTCAGTAAGTTAACAGTGAACTGCAAGAAAACTAGGTCACCTGGGAATTTACCTTCATTCTTCTCAAGCTCCATTTACATTAACAAGCATACTTTTTCTACTCAAAGATAATATTATACTAGCTAGCATAACAATCCCCTTAGAGTCACTAACTATAGATGTTAACCACATATACAAAGTACCTTCATAGCAACACCTAGATTCTTGTTTGATTAATTCACTGTTTACTACATCTTGGTCAAGTTGACAAAAAAGTTGTCGTGCTAAGAAATGATAACAGACATCAGAAGCTGTGGGGAACAAAGAATGGACTTTCCCCTTGGTCCTCTGGAGGTAACGCTCTGCTGACACCTGAATTTCATACTTCTAGCCTCCTAAACTGTAAGAAAAATGAGTTTCTGTTGTTTTAAGCCACCAAGTTTGCGGTAATTTGCTAGAGTGGCCAGAGAAACTGATACAGGTGGCTTGGAGCTATAGATTTAGGAATCATGGGCAAAAATAGAAGGGGGAAGATGAATGAGATGAAAGATGTCATGCAACAGAAATGCAAGAGAAAGCATGTTTCAAGATTATAGAATGCACAAGAAAGAGCAAGCAAGATAAAGATTAAAAGATTGTTCTAGATTTAGCAACAAACAGCAATGAGAGTCTTTTTGAAAACAGTTCCATTTTAAAAACAAATAGCACACTTTATCATGCAGAATGGTGACAGGTTAAATGAGGACTTACAAATGGTAATTCTAGATCCCGTTTTTGTTTCTTTTTTTCAAAATGCTTGAGTTTGAAGAGGAAAGAAGTAATACTACTGTCATTAAAGGGATAAGCAGGGTGACTGCTCCATTGCTTAAGACAGAAAAGGCTACCAAGTGTTTAAATCCTCATCAACAGTTGAAATAGCAGAGAAAAAAAGTTAGTATAAGCAGAAAAGGAAGAAATTGATAAAACCCAATCCCTGAGTAAACAGGCAGGTTTATAACACAAGACTTTCGGCAAGAAAGATAGTACCTTTTCCACTGTAAACATCAAGGAAAAATGAGTTCAGACAAATTGAAGATGGGATTTACAGAGGCTGTGGAAGATTTTGTGTGATGGTCCCTATTTTCTATTTTCTCTGCAAGTTGAAGGTGAAGTTATTTACTAAAAGTGAAGGGCAAATCCTGGAATTAGAAAGTTCTGAAAAAAAAAAATAAGTTGTGGTTTTTGTTTTTTTTTTTTTTTAAATAGCCAATCTGGATAGTGGAAGAGAAACTAGTTAGAAAAAGAACAATTGGCTATTTCTTCACAATGCTGATATACATTTTTGTTTGAAAATTATCAATTTATAGTGGCACCAATCTGTACATAATAAAGTTTTCTGCTACAATGCTCAGATTACAGGGAAAAAAGAGGCATTTCGGATTGATCTAGTGTTTGTATTTTCTCAGTTGGGGTTAATGGAAAGACAAATTGTTGTTGAGAAACAATAGCAAGAGAAGAGTTGAAATAATAGACATACTTCTCGGCTCCATAGGGGTTTTTTTTTTTAATATTTATTTTTTCTCCCTGTACTCCAGTACCTAATCAGAACAAATGATATGCCATGCTGTCCAAGGAAGAAAAACAGTCATGAAATGAAAGCTTCCAAAGGAGGCCAAGGGCAGGAAGAAAAGGGATGGTTGCAGAGGACATAGAAGGAAGGGCCGGAGGGGACTGACAAGCCCGATAGTCTTGGATTATGATTGTGGCTGTGTCATTTGCTTCATTAAATTTAAACATCTTGAAAAATGGTTATTCACGAGTGGGTTTCCAGGGATATTTCTATAGAGATGAAAGGAAAGGGGTAGAGGGAACTAAGGACAAAGAAATCTTAGCAAAAGTGAAGACATTCCATTCTTAACAACAGATTTTTTTTGTGTGGTTCTCCCTTAGGGTTGCCATATAAAACATATAATGCCCAGGTACATTTGAATTTCAAATAAGTAATGAGCAAAATTTTACATAAATATGTCCCAAATATCTCATGGGATATAATTACACTAAAAAAGTATTTGTTCTTTATCTGAAATTCAAATTTAACTGGGTGTCGTGCAGCTTTATTTCCTCTATCTGGCAGCCCTATAGCTCCTCTGCCAATAAAAATGGTTTATAGTCAGTTTTGCCAAGGAGTAGAATCACACAGCAACATCACCACTGGGAGAGATTAAAGTACTAGATTAAAAAAAAAGTTGCTTTTATAATGTCTGTACCAGGAAGTTTCTTGAAAAAGTGTTCAAAATTTAAATCACAAGTGTGTGTGTTATTATGAATTCTACTTTATTTTATTTTCTTTCTACAAAAGAAATTGTATTTAATAGTATATCCTAGAAATATGTCTGGCTCTCGTTATAGTGTACCTGGAGTGAAGCTCTTTTCACATGATAACTGCTTCCCTTCATCCTGAAGATATCTAAGTGAAACCTGTCTATCTCTAAGTCATGAATGAGTAAGTACAGTTGACAGACTGAATGGTATGCCATGAAAGCCCACCTTAAGAAAGAAGATTGGATGTTTGGAACTAAAGACCAAAAAAAAAAAAAAAAAGCCTGATGAGCTCTTTTAAATTGAAACCACTAAAGATGACATAATAGAAGCTAATACATGAAGAATAATGACTCCGTGTCAGACATTGTCCTAAGTGCTTCATGTGTATTAATTCTCACTGCAGTCTTACGGGTCAGATATTATTAATCTTCACATTTTGTAGATAATGAAACTAAGAGGTCAAGTTCAAGATCACTCAGTTAGGAAAGAGCAGAACATGGATTTGGATGTAGATAGCTAAGCAGCAGAGAATGTGCTCTTATCCAGTGAATTACATCTTTTTAATATACTCAGAAAAGCTTTTGGATTAAAAGATATTTAGGTAAATACTCTACTGTTACAAAAGAAAAATGGTCTTCATATTGTCAGCAGCTGGCATGGTGGTTAGTACATATAGGTGAACAGTCAATGTTGGTTGGTTGATTGTCTAAAATATTCTCTGTCCTCAGTGTAGCTAAAGAACTGTTCATTCTTCAATTGCAGTACTTAAAATACTGTCTTGAATTTATTTGTTATTTAGATATTTTCGTGTAGTAATTTATGACCTTTTGGATTAGGAATCATGGTATTTATTTTCTTATTCTTAGCTCTTATAGCTTCTTCTATACATAGAATTAGCTTGGTTAATGTTAAATGAAGGTGTAAATGAATTAATTTAAAAAGAAAGCGAAAAAAAATAAAAAGTAAGTGAATTCTAAAAATTTAAACTGGGATTCAGACATTTTCTTTTGTTTTGAAGGCATCAATCTTCTATAAAATTTTCTAAATCTGCTATGAAATTAAGGTAGAAAAGGAGATGGCTCTCTAGTGTATAATGCTAGAGAGCCAAAAGCATTGCAGGGATCAACTCTGGCTTGACACATTTAATAATTATGCAGAAAAACTACCTCAAGTGCCTTTTAGTAGGTTTAAATGTTACTCTCATCTGACTAGTAGTGTCTTAGAAATTGATGGGGGTAGGGGAAGATCATAAAAGTGATAGTGTTAGTTGCTCAGTCATATCTGACTCCTTGTGACCCCATGGACTGTAGCCTCTGGGTCGTCAATGGAATTCTCCAGGCAGGAATACTGGAGTGGATTGCCATTACCTACTCCAGGGGATCTTCCTGATGCAGGGATGGAACCTGGTCTCCTGCATTGCAGGCAGATACTTTACCATTTGAGCCACCAGGGAAGATTATTTGGGCAAAAATAGATACTTAATGCAAATTGTAACAGAAATCTTCAATTAAATGTGTAGTATTTCATCTTTAGGAGAAGGCAATGGCAAGCCACTCTGGTACTCTTGCCTAGAAAATCTCATGGACGGAGACAAGTACTAATATAAAGAAATTGTCAATGGCACTGAAACTAAAGGATGGAAACTGAAGATATATATAGTATATGATAATATATATTGATATCTTTTAAATATATGTGTACACATGTATATGTAATTTTTTTAGGAAATGGAAGAATGCCACCACACTAATAATCATCATTACCTCTGGGAAACAGGCTTGATTGGAGGTGGTAAAAAATGAAGCATTAATTTTAGATATGGCAGTTTTCATTAAAACAAGAATATATTTAGGCCTCATTTTGCAATTAAAAAATAATTCTTAAAAGTCTAGCAGAAGTCTGCTATCAATAATCTAAGCATTATACTTAATGTCATCAAATTAATTTACTATCATGAATAACTGGTGATACACTCTGAGAAATATCAGTCCTTAAAAACTATAAAAATGTATTTATATTTAACAAATCTGATTGGCAATGTAATACACACCTATGAAAATTCCAACAATATAAATGAAAAAGTCTTCCTTAACTTAGGGGTGGGAAATGAGATGGGGTCAAATATGAAAGTAGTTTGAGTCTGAAATATCTGTTGTAAATATTATTTGGTAATAAAATTCTTACATTTTAGTAGACCACCTAAATTTAAGTACTTCAAAATAGCCTTTCAAAATCATTTTTGTCCCTCCAAGGTGAATTATAGCACGTGACCGACCTTTTTCTCTTTATAAACAAAACACATTGTCTACAATCAGTTATATTTCTAAAACTAATGTCATCCTGTGCATTTTCCTTTATGCACAATGAACACTCTTTAAATATCTTTTCTTTCTATTAGCAGCTAATACCCATTATAATAAAGGAATGTGACTGTTTTGTTTCCAAACTGAGTAACTAGAAGCTATGAGCACACTTTTGACTCTTTTATTACACACTTGGAAAACTAATAAATTGCCCTAGACTTATTGTACTTTCTCTTAGATTATTTATTGGGAATATAATTTTTGAATCCAGAAAACACCATAAATGCTATCAAAAGCCATCACCAAAATGACCTGTTAATTTGAGACAACACAAGAAAAATCTATTAATTAGCTTGGTTTAGCAAATTATCTACAATGTGTGTTCCCTATTTGTTTAATTAGTGCCTCCTCCATCCTAGCACTGTTTATTCTTGGTATACAGCAGCAAACAACACCAAGTTTCTATGTGGGTCCATCAATTAGAATCATCTTGTGTGTCAGCTTGTGTGCCATTGAGAGACTGACTCGATGGTAAAATGAGCAGTCTCAAAATCATCCTCTTTACTGATACTGAGGCATTAACAAGACCTGCTTCAATTGCTATCACTCTCTAAAGTTGAGTCTGGCATTCTTAATGACTTCCTTTTTGGAGTCTGCATCTTAATATGAAAGTTTTTCAGACTTTGGATCAAGATGTTATTCCCCCCAGTAAAGTGGAATATAGAGGAAGAATTATATAGTTTCATACGTATACACGATTTATAGAGTTATTTTTGTTGTTCAGTTACTGAGTCCTGTCCCACTCTTTGTGACCCCATGGACTATAGTCCACCAGGCTCCTCTGTCCATGGGATTTCCCAGGCAAGAATACTGAGAAGAGTTGCCATTTCCTTTCCAGGAGATCTTCCCCACCCAGGGACTGAACCTGCATACCTGTATCTCTTGTGTCTTCTGCATTGACAGGCAGATTCTTTACCACTAACGCCACCTGGAAAGCCTCATATAGAGTTATAGTTACATATTATATATAACTATATGTATAGTAATAATTATAACATATATAATAATTACATGTAGTTAGCAGAGGCTATGGTAAGGAAATGTTTTAAAATGTTCACCATCAGTATGTCAAATATATGGAAAAGTAAATTAGCAAAAACTAACCCATGAACACATATGTTGACCCTTTAATTCCACATTTAACAATTTTTTGAGTATTGTGCTAAAGGCTGAGTATAGTGTGCTAAACAAGACACTCCTCATCCTTACAGCTTAGCGGAAGAGACCAGAATAAAAAACTATAAATCAATGAGTAAACAAAAAATTTTAAATTCTATCATTAGTTGTACAAATAAACAGACTGCAATTGCAAAGAATCACAGTAAGGCCTAGTTTAGATTGCAGGAGGTGGTCATGGGAGACTTAAAGAGTTTTGTCTGACCCATCTTTGTAATAAGAGATTTCTAAAAAAACTCTGGTTCAGATTTATCATGTTAACATTATTGTCTAATTATGACTTCTATGTATGACACTCCATCATCTAATTATGACTTCTATGTGTGACATTCCAATTATGTTTCACTCTTACAATTACCTTAAAATCTTATACGTTTCATAATAATCAGACCAAAGATGATTTGGCCATTTAAAATTTCTACCCCTTTCTCATTAACAATATGAATTGGAACATATGACATATCTGTAGTTAATTAGCAATATGAGGTAAAATAGTACTAACCACAATTATAGGTACATTAATGTCTTATAAATTAAAATGGTATATAAATCTTACCCTAAAGCTATGTGTAGAAATTATCTGGCCAAATATCTTCCTTTTCTGTCCTCTGGTGGACAATTAAGCTCTCCATAGAAAAGGCTGGGCTGATATGAGAATGTTAAGCCTGGATAGATATTCATATTCCCTTTATTTTATGTTTGACAAGAAATACAATGTGGAAACAGGGCTAAAATGGTGGACAAAAAGTGATAGACAAACAGGAGGAATGAGATAATGGTGCAAATTTGAAGGTGAGTGAGCTGGATGAGGACTATTTTCAAAAAAATTTTAGGAGAGTTTTCATACTGAGAAAGTTTTTGAATAATAATAGCACAATATTAGCTTCCATTTCTTACATACTTGCAATGTGCCTGGTTCTATGCTTCACAAATATCTTCTTCAAATTTCTTGACCACCCCATGGGGTCAGAATCATTATCCCCACTTTAAAAATACAGAACTGAGGCTCAGAGAGGGAAGTGGCTTGCCCAGTGTCACACATCTCATCAAATGGAAGAACCAGGGTTCAAACTTATGTCCATCTGACTCCAAGGTCTTTATGGTATATCTTATTGCCTCCATGGGCTTTCCCAGAGGCAAAGAATCTGTCTGTCAAATGCAGGAGATGTGGGTTTGATCCCTGGGTTGGGAAAATCCCCTGGAGAAGGAAATGGCAACCCACTCCTTGGGTTGTATTCTTGACTAGGAAATCCCAAGGACAGAAGAGCCTGGTGGGCTACAGTCCATGGGGTCACAAAAGAATTGGACTAAACAGTAACAACATTGCCTCGTTACTGAAGATTTACAACTTTCCTAGGTTTTTTCAGCAATGTGAAAACTATTTTTTCTGGGCCTAGAAGAAGTGGAACAGGTCATTAAATGTGCAAATTGATTTATGTTAAAATCAATGAATTTTGAATGAATATTTCACTAATGGCTTCTTACAAGGTGCTATATTTAGTATTTGCATAGCATTATGCCATGCTTTGGGACAGAGCAAATGTATTCCCATGAAAAATATTTATTGGACACTCCAGAGGCAAATGAAATTTCAAACTATTCCTATGTTTTCATGGGCAACTCTAAAATAGTGGTTTATACTTTTTGTTGATTTGCACAGGAGCATAAACACACTTTCTTTCTTCAAGTTTTTCTAGTTTTATCCGACATAAACAATTTATGGCATAAGTTAAGACTACATAATAATGGGAGTAATTTAGTGTGAAATGTTCAGAGAATTGTTAATAAATATTTTAAAAGTTATGAGGAAGAACTGGAGAAGAAAATGGCAACCTAATCCAGTATTCTTGCCTGGAGAATCCCATGGACAGGGGAGCCTGGTGGGCTGCAGACAATGGGGTCACAAAGAGTCATACACAACGGAGTGACTAACACACAAAAGGAAGAACAATATCTGTTCCTACTTCTTTGGCTATGCACATCCTCTAGAGATACTGAGAAAGGGCAGCACCATTAAAAATTAACCGCGTTTTTGTTGTTGCCGTTCAGCCGCTCAGTCATATCAGACTCTTTGTGACTCTATGGACTTCAGCATGCCAGGCCTACCTGTCGCTCACCATCTCCCACAGTCCATCTAAGTTCATGCCCATTGAATTAGTGATGCCATCCAACTATCTCATCCTCTGTCTACCTCTTCTCCTTTTGCCTTCAAACTTTCCCAGCATCAGGGTCTTTTCCAATGAGTTGGCTGTTCACAACAGGTATTTTTTGGGGGGGAACTTCTAGGAAATCTTCACACTCAAAATGTTTTATGTGCCTTCCCAGATAGATGAGTTGTCTATTGTTGCATAGTAAGTTCCCACAAAATCTCCTAGAGCAACACATGTCTCATAGTTTCTGTGGGTCAGGAACCTGGGCTGCCTGGGCTCTCTAGTTCAGGGTCTCTCTCCATGGGTGATCAAAGTGTTGGTCAGGACCATGATCATCTCAAGTCTTGCCCTGGACAGAACTGTTTTTCAAGCTCCATTGCTGGACTGCTGGCAGGCCTGTGATGATCCACCTCCAAACAAGGTCACTCTTGTGGCCCTGATCAGGCCCAATACCCTCACCGGCTTTTAGAAGGAGGCATCATTTCCTTCCCACATGGTCTTCTCCACCACAAGACAGCTTGTTTCACCCAGACCTTCTCTGGCTTTCAAACTAAGCCAGAGAGAGTGCAAGATGGCAAGTGAGATAGAAAGTTCAGTCTTTTTGAAAACTAATATTGAAAGTTTTACCGCCTCTCTCTTGGTTCTTAAAATTGAGTCGCTAGGTCCAGCTCATACTCAAGGGGAGGTAATTATATAAAGCTGTGAATACCAGGAGGCAGAGATCATTCAGGGTCTTTTTAGAGGCAGAGGTTGCCTACTGCACAAAGGTACACTCACTAGCTTATAAAACAAACATGGGCCTAAAGATGATCATATCAAGTGAAGTAAGTCAGACAGAGAAAAACAGATATCATGATACAGATGAACTTATTTATGGAAGAAAAACAGGCTCACAAACTTTGAAAGCAAACTCATAGTTATGAAAGGGGAAAGGTAAGCGAGGGCATAAATTAGGAGTTTGGGAAACTAACACAGTACTGTAAGTCAACTGTTTTCCAAGACAAAATAAAAATCAAATTTAAGAAAAAGTATTATTATTATAGTCATGCAAGAATGTTAATAACTTATACTTCAATAGCAATTTTCATTTTTCAAAGTATCATAGAAAAAATTTACCATAGCAAAGTCTGATGACATTTTTGCCAGTAGATGAAATAAACATGTGTGAAATTCAGTCAGTGGAATAGACTGACACCTATAAATTTAGGAAATGCTTACATCCTGAGCTTAAGAGTGGGCAGGTAGGTAGAAGTTAATCTATCTTGATATGATGCTAAGAAGTGCTATTCTTATATATACCTTTGCAGTATAATTGACTTAGCTGAAAAGTTATAGTCTATGACCTTGGGACTAGTTAAAGATAATTTGACCTCAAGGTGGTTAAACCAATGACCTTGGCCTCATTAGCCCTCATCAAATGAGTGCTTGGTCCTAATACTAACAACCCCTGAGTACATCATGATTGTGCAGTTTCCAGGTCAATGGCCATAAATATCAAGGACTGAAAAATATAGAAATGATAAAGGACATAGCTTACAATAATTTTTCCTTCAGGGAAGTATTTCCTAAACCTACTATATTAAAGTTTTCTGGGATCTGTTGCACACCTAAATTGTCTGATAAATGGAAATCATCATTCAAAGCTGTTCATCAATTCTGTGATGAATCCAGTTGACAATATAAGGATTATTGACACTAATAAAAGGAACTGGCTGAATTTACCAGGGACAGCACATCTCTAGAGTTTTAAAAAGCCCTGCCTGAAAAACATATAGCTTGTCTGTGTATTGGGTGATATGTTGCATGGGAGCATGAGCAAGGTTTTCATGCTGAAATCTAACTCTTTCATTTATTTCATTGTAACTCTGGAATATTTCCTAAACTTTCTGAAATGCAATCTTCTCACCTCTGAAGAAGGATGAACTCTATGATGATCATGAAAATGTGCTTCCCAAGAAGCACCCTAGACTGAGGGTCCTGCTGCCGTGCTTTGATATCCGGGGCTGTGTTTGCCTGGAGTCTGTGCTCCCATGGGTCAGCAACATTCAATGAACAAATGTGTTCTGACCCAGTACCAAGTCTTGTTTCTGAGATACTAGGGACTCTGCTGGCACACTTGGGCAGATGCCATGCCCAAATCTTTTACTCCCCAGATGCCTTGCTAAATCTTTCCCAAACTGCTTGGCACTCATGGACACTTCCATCTAACCTTTTCTACTTTCTCCTTTCATGATTATATTCTCATTGCAGTCCACTGTTTGCCTGCCTTTGCTAGGTCTCTTCAGTATTATCTGTGTATTTTTATTCTAATACTTTGATATCTGTGTCTTTTTATTCTAATGCTGAGCCTGGAAGCAAGGATCTTTCCAGGGTTTAAAGACTCCAAGACATAATAAACAACTTGCCGCTGAGCTTGCCTTTCTTTCCGATGCAGACCAATCGATGCACACCAATCGATCCAGAGACCATATACCTGCCAACCACTTCTTTATTGGGCTCTTACCCCCAGGCCACTGTCTACTTGCTCTAATTATCCCAAGGCCAGGTACCAGGCAACTCTAGGCTGCTAAAATTATTCAAACTAGTCAGTCATTTAAGATTGCCTCTGCCTTTTCTTGCCCATAGAAACCAGTCAAGGCTTTTGCCCACATTCCTCTATTCCTTTTGTCTTCTGACCAACCCTGGTGCTCACCTGTGTGGCATGATGCACCTCTTCTTCGTAGAGAATTACAAGTATTGTTTACATTTTGCATGTCTTACCATTCCTGATTAAAATAAATCCCAGGTTTTCTTAAAACATCTTCCCATTTCCCTTCACACAGGCATCTCCTTAATATCCTTTCATATCTAACCCCCTCTTGGCATCCATTTATCTGAAAATCCAGACTAAATCAAACTGTTTGCTAAAATTGGTGTTTTTATTTATTTTAAAAAATGTTTATTTACTTTTTTATTTGGCTGCTTTGGGTCTTGGTTGCAACCCTTGGGATCTTTGGGTATCTTTCATTGCCATGCACGGATTCTCTAGTTGTGACAGTGCCCCGGCACATGGGATCTTAGCTCCTGGACCAGGAATCAAACCCGTATCTCCTGTATTGCAAGGTGGACTCTCAACCACTGGACCACCAGGGAAGTTCCTAAAAATGATATTTTTAAAATACTTAAAAAAAATAAAGACATTATGTATCTCCAGGGCTGGGGGATAATGCCACTTTGCCCTACTTCAGGTTTTTTTCTGAAGAAGAAATCTGTTTTCAAAATGTTCATTCAAATTCAAATAAAAATGCTGTGAAGATCAAGTAAATATCAAAGGGCTGGATGTGGCTTATGGAGTCAAAAAATGGGCAGAGTAAAGAGTGTGGAATTGCATGCAGAGGGGAACACCACATAAGCCAAGCTGGCAGGCGAGAGCATCTTTCCGTATGTCTAGTGCGTGCACGCGTGCTAAGTCGCTTCAGTCATGTCCAACTTTTTGCTATCCTATGGACAGTAGCCAGCCAGGCTCCTCTGTCCATGGGGATTCTCCAGGCAAGAATACTGGAGTGGGTTTCCCTGCCTTCCTCCAAGGGATCTTCCTGACCCAGGGATAGAACTGGAGTCTCCTATCTCCTGCATTGGCAGGCAGGTTCTTTATAATTAGCACCACCTGGGAAGCCCCATATGTCTAGAGGTGAGAGTTTTTGGTAGGTAGGAGTGGCTGGAGGAGTCAGCAGAGCCCAGATTAAGAAAAATCTTGTCAACCATTTATAGAATATTGGCCCTAACCTTTCAAGGCTTTTAAGAGATGAAATTAGTTAGCTGGATTTCCCCTTCAGAAAGAACTATTTGGCTGCAATATGGAAAAATAATTTGAGTGTGTCATGACTATTAAGTTGGAAACCATTATCTTCACCTCTCCGGAGGTATCATTTTCTGTGACAACATGACAATAAAATGTGCTTTGTGGACCATGAACAACAAAATGGAGTCACTTATGTCAAACGGATCAAGTGGAGCCAAGAGGCCATTAAGGAAGGAGAACTTCCGTATGTCTACACCCGAATGCAACATAAAATTCTGACTTGGCAAACCACAACTACCCAAACTCATTTTCTTCACTCACTGGAAACCGCAGCTTAGCAACCAATCAGCTGCTCACAAACAACTGAACGCCTGCTCGCACCGATCATCCTTCTACAAAACAACTATGTAACTTCCCTGGGATGTCTTTGTCTGCTGTCTTTATAAACTTGTACTATTTTTGCTTCTCTCAGGACACATTCCAGTTGCTGCTTCAATCTGTACCTCCCAAATTGCAATTCCTAAGACCCCAAATAAACTCTTATTTGTAACTTTCTGTGTATCTTCATTGACAGGTTCAACCTAAACCCTTGGACTGTCTGTATTCCCATCCCCCTCTCCCAATTCAGTCTCCACCTCCAACCTGGCAGTTAATTGGAAAATACCCCAGGAGTAGTGGAGACAGCCTACCATAGGAAAGAAAAATGCACACACACACACACACACACACACACACACACACACACAGAGGCTCTATTAGTCATTTACTGCAGCAAAACTTTTATCCATAAACTTAGCAGCTTAAAAATAACAACAAATATTATTCCTTCAGAGTTTTCGTGAGTCAGAAATTTGTGAAACAGCTTAGCTGAATGATTCTGGCTCAGTGGTTTTGTAAAAGGTTGCAGTCATGATGTTGGTTAGGGGTGCAGTTATCGAAGCTTTAACTGGAACTGATAGACCCACTTCCCAGATGACTCACTTACACAGGTACTGGTGGGAAGCCTCAGTTCCTCCCATGTGAACCTCTTCATAGGACTGTTGGAGTGGCCTCAAGACATGGCTAAATGGACTATCACTCCAACATTGAGATGCACAGCTATTATTAAAACCCTCATAGTTTTAAGGTATACCCAGAGGCAGAAAGTTCAAAGACAGACATTTGTTCGGCTTGAACTGAGTTAATCATTTGACCAACAAATAACCTTTGAGTAAATCTGACCAACAAATCACTGTATTTATTTTAACTTACACGCAATATTTTGAATAGTTATTTACGAAAAGACAGTCTGGGAGTTGAGTCTGAAATCAAAATTAGTTCTAGTACAAACTTCTATTTTATAGAAGTCAGTTTGTTAGTTGCCATAATTGGTGAAATAGATACATGATAGGTGCCAGGAAATGTGGACTAGTAAAAGCTTATCCCTGATCCCAAGGGGACATGGGAGACTCAGTTTTGGCCAAAGACTCTCTCATTTAATGAGACTACTACCTTAACATACACTTGGGGAACCAAGGATGTTCCAAAATATTCCAGTGATACCAATATGCATGAATTCTTAGAAACCCAAGGGAGCTAAATAATATTCTGAGTGTCATTTAACTCAAGACATTTAGCTAAATAATATATAAAGAAATTCTTAAATATATTCTGATTCCTTGCTTTAAAATAGAAAAACTGATAATATAACATGCTGAAGAGTATGACTCACAAGGAGATTCTGACTGAGCTCAAAACTAATCTCATGTCTACATTAGTTAATCGCATGAAAGATTAATGATAAATTAATGTTTAACATTATAAGTGAACTTAACTGCTAGAGTGATTTTTCTCCCCCCAAAGAGATAGCTTACTATATAAGAAACTTGAAAGCATGAAAACAGATCATCATTTCTTAAAAAGCCACTCATGTTAAGCATAATGGAATTATGCATCTTTAGCACAAAACCAGGACAAAATGGCAAGCTAACATTTTTAAGATACACATAAACTTAACTGTTTAAAATCTAAATCAAAATAAAACGCAGGTAATGAAGAATATATCAATGATTTTTCAGTGAAGATGACCCAAGAAATCACATAAGTATTTTAAACTATGTTCTCTGCATCAGCTGAAAATTACTATGGTTTCTGTCATGATTTGCCACTTTTTTTTTAGTTTTGCAGAAGTTCTTCATGTGTGAGACTGAGAATATGCTTATTCTATCTGCCAAAGGTCCAGTTAAGACTCCTCACTTCCAATGTGGGGGGCATGAGTTTGATCCTTGGTCAGGAACTAAGATCCCACATGTTGCTAGTCTAAAAAAAATTAAAATATATATATATATTCTAATCCATATAAATATGCACTCTAAAAATTATCTGCCACAGCAAAACTTACACTGGAAAAATTTAAACAGGCAAGGAAGACTTTATTCAAGGCTACTGAACACAATAGAGGAGAGAGGCAAGAAAATCTAAGCTCAATCTACTATTAATAAAACAAAGAACTGGAGAGTTTTTAAGAGCTGGAAGAGGAATTGTAGGCCATCTGTGTCTGCTAATTATCTTTACCTAAAAGATAAACTTTACCTAAGAGTAAACATCCTCTGATCTTCATGACAGGAGGTAGTTGTACAACTTTATGCGAGATGCCTACTAAAGGTAGATTTCTACCCTCTGGAAGCTATGGGAGATGGGGTACTTTTTGCCATGATAATTATGTTGCAAAGGTATGATTCCCAGGTCTTCGAGAAAGACAGTCTTTAGGAAATAAAACTGGCAAAATCTCAGAGAGGGCAAAGAAAGAATTTCTAGGTTTCCTTTGAAGTAGTTAAAAAAAATCTAAGAAAAGAAAGGTCAAGGGCCTCAAAAGTCAGGAAGAAATCTGTCTCAAGTTGAGTCAAGCTGTGAGGAAGGTAAAGGCTGTTTTCATCTTACCAAATCTATATTCACACACATGTATTTGAACTAATCTGTCGCTCTTTCCTTGGAGGAGGAAATGGCAACCTACTCCAGGATTCTTGCCTGGAGAATCCCAAGGAAAGGAGGGCCTGGTGGGCTACAGTCCCTGGGGTCACAAAGAGTCAGACCCGACTGAGCATGACACGCAGGTTGAATTGCCCTTTCACCAGTAGTAGACTCTAATTTTCCCCCAGATTTCAAGTTATTTTCTTTTATTCCAACTGACAGTTCAACTGAGGCAGGGATGAGGACCAATTAAACATGCAGGGACTCACAATGGAGTAAGCACCTTGACATGTTTTTTCATGTAATTTAATAGGAGAGAATCTTTTTTGTTCTTAGAACTTCCAACAAGGCAGTCCGCCTTCTCAGTTATCTACTACAGTGTTAGCAGCCCTCACATGCAAGCCTTTGTTTCATAAATTCAATTAAAATTCTCACTTCCTATTTTAATGTTCTCCAACCTGCCCTGGTGGCTTAGAGGTTAAAGCATCTGCCTCCAATGCAGGAGACCAGGGTTCGACTCCTGGGTTGGGAAGATCCCCTGGAGAAGGAAATGGCAATCCACTCCAGTATTCTTGCCTGGAGAATCCCATGGACAGAGAAGCCTAGTAGGTTACAGTCCACGGGGTCGCAAAGAGTCGGACACGACTGAGCGACTTCACCTCAACCTGCCCTTGGCGATCATCTCTTTCTCACTCTCTATGCTACTATCCTTGTTGTTGGTGTTCAGTCGCTAGGTATTCTTTGTCTAGGTCAAATATGATTTTCTCCCACTGTATTCGCTTTTTCAGCCTAAATTACTCCTGTCCTGTCTTACGGCTTTTTCATAGTTGGATCATGTTTGTACCATCATAAGTTAGCAGAAATATTTGAAACCAGAGAAATCGAGTTTCTAATCCTGGGTCTCCCACATTTCTAGCTAAAATCAACTACAAATTGGCACTTGCTGCTGGGACTTGCCATCTACCTCTCCAAGAATTAAATCATGTGCTGCTGCAGCTGCTGACTTTCAACAACCCACTTCAAGGAGCTCAGGGTGTGCTCTGGGGAAAACTGGCAAAACAGGTCTTCAGATAGTTAGATAATTTCAGGAGCTGATTTTATGAGCCCAATTCTTATATCTCCTTACATCTAGAAAAACATTAAAATTCTTCATGTGACAACTGCTCTCTGTGACTAGAAGAAACCTTTTGCAAAATATATGTGCTTGATTTCATGTACTCTCCCTTCACCAAAATCACATAAATACTAACTTTCCCCCTGGCCTCTTGGTTTCTCAGAGCTATCTGAGGTGCTCTCAGATAATGAGGCTATTATCCTCATTTTGCTCCAAATAAAACAACCCTCACTTTGTACATTTTTTAAAGTTGACAGTAGGGAGCCTGGGACACCATTTTGGAATACCAGTTTCCTCATTGTAGAGTCAGTAAAGCTTATTTTGAGAGAGGAAGATTAAATGAGGCAAGTGTGGAGCACAAGTGAGTGAAGTGAGAGCCGCTCAGTCGTGTTTAACTCTTTGCGACCCCAGGGACTATATAGTCCATGGAATTCTCCAGGCCAGAATACTGGAGTGGGCAGCCTTTCCCATCTCCAGGGCATCTTCCCAACCTAGGGATTGAACCCAGGTCTCCCCACTGCAGGTAGATTCCTTACCAGCTAAGCCACAAGGGAAGCCCTGAGCACAAAGCAGATGTCTAACAAACACAAGCGCCCTTCGCCTTCCTTTTCACAATGGCCTATTTAACTCTCACACTGGCCACTGACTCTCCTATACTGAGAAGGGAGAAAAAATAATTCACCAACACATACAGCTTTTGAGCTACCATTTTACTGATGGTAATGAACACCACATTACAGTCATATAATATATCGTGAAGATCCGGAAACACTGATCAATCATTTAATTTATTAGAATAAAAAGGCAGCAATGTTGGAAAGCAAATTATGGTTTGATGTGATTGATTTTAAATGGATGCTAGAAAAAACATTTTTCATTCAATCTCCCTTAAAAACCAGTTAAACCAATTTCTTTAAGTTCATGGAAGCCAAAAGGGCTTGTAGATTCATTTCCACTCTCTGATAAAGATAAATGTCACACATAAATAGTATGGGCATTTCCCTTGGTGCAGGTATGTGGAGGAAGAAATTTGGTGATCTGTTATATCACTGATGTGATAAGGACATCAGCTTTTAGAAGTTCCAAGTGATAATTTAACTCTTCCTTAAATCTAAAACAAAACAAATTATCTCCTAAAAACTGAATGTTTTCTATCCTCAAAAGACACATGACAATATTTCCATCACCTGTTTAGTACTATATTAACACAGGGTAAAAAAAAGAGTCAGCTGAGTAAAATTCAAATATGTGTACCCTTCCCAGAAAGCAAGGCAATAGATGTATTTACTAAATGTATTATGTCCATAACAGAATACATTGCCAGGGGTTCTAAAAACCTTATTGAATTAATAATCTTGATACCTTCCATCTCAATTTCCTTGATATTCAGAGTCACGTCCTTTTATAAGGAAGGGTTAGGTTGAGCCTCTGCTTCTGATGCATTTCTTCAAGTCAACACAGCATTTACTGAGTATCTGTGCATATTTGACTGTGTGGATCATGATAAACTGTGGAAAATTCTGAAAGAGATGGGACTACCAGACCACCTGACCTGCCTCTTGAGAAACCTATGTGGAGGTCAGGAAGCAACAGTTAGAAGTGGACATGGAACAACAGACTGGTTCCAAATAGGAAAAGGAGTACGTCAAGGCTGTATATTGTCACCCTGCTTATTTAACTTCTATGCAGAGTACATCGTGAGGAACGCTGGGCTGGAAGAAGCACAAGCTGCAATCAAAATTTCCAGGAGAAATATCAGTAACCTCAGATATGCAGATGACACCACCCTTATGGCAGAAAGTGAAGAGGAACTAAAAGCCTCTTGAGGAAAGTGAAAGAGGAGAGTGAAAAAGTTGGCTTAAAGCTCAACATTCAGAAAACGAAGATCATGGCATCCGGTCCCATCAGTTCATGGGAAATAGATGGTGAAACAGGGGAAATAGATGGCGAAAGAGTGGAAACAGCGGCAGACTTTATTTTTTTGGACTCCAAAATCACTGCAGATGGTGATTGCAGCCATGAAATTAAAAGACGTTTACTCCTTAGAAGGAAAGCTATGACCATCCTAGATAGCATATTGAAAAGCAGAGACATTACTTTGCCAACAAAGGTCCATCTAGTCAAGACTATTGTTTTTCCAGTGGTCATGTATGGATGTGAGAGTTGGACTGTGAAGAAGGCTGAGCACCGAAGAATTGATACTTTTGAACTGTGGTGTTGGAGAAGACTCCTGAGAGTCCCTTGGAGTGCAAGGAGATCCAACCAGTCCATTCTAAAGGAGATCAGCCCTGGGATTTCTTTGGAAGGAATGATGCTAAAGCTGAAACTCCAGTACTTTGGCCACCTCATGCGAAGAGTTGACTCATTGGAAAAGACTCTGATGCTGGGAGGGATTGGGGGCAGGAGGAGAAGGGGACGACAGAGGATGAGATGGCTGGATGGCGTCACCAACTCGATGGAGGTGAGTCTGAGTGAATTCCGGGAGTTGGTGATGGACAGGGAGGCCTGCTGCTGCTAAGTCACTTCAGTCGTGTCTGACTCTGTGTGACCCCATAGACAGCAGCCCACCAGGCTCCCCCGTGCTGCGATTCATGGGTTCGCAAAGAGTCGGACACGACTGAGCGACTGAACTGAACTGAACTGACGCATATTTATTGAGGCTTACCAGGTGACTCAGTGGTAAAGAATCTGCCTGTAATGCAGGAGATGCAGGTTTGATCCCTGGGTTGAGAAGACCCCTGGAGTTGGAAATGGCAACCCACTCCAGTATTCTTGCCTAGGAAATGCCATGGACAGAGGAGTCTGAGGGGCTACAGTCCATGGGGTCAAAAAGAGACAGACATGACTGAGCGTAAGTGTTCTTATACTCATACAAGGCAGGAGGAGAAAGGGATGACAGAGGCTGAGACGGTTGGATGGCATCACCAACTCGATGGACATGAGTTTGAGCAAGCTCTGGGAGCTGGTAATGGACAGGAAAGCCCGGCATGCTACAGTCCATAGGGTCACAAAGAGTTGGACATGGCTGAGCGACTGAACTGAGCTGACTGAACTGAATACCCATACAAAGCCATGTTTCTATAAGATCTTGAAAGAGGCACTAGTCACTGTTAAAAATAGAGAGATGTGGAAAACAAAGATGTCTTCTTAGGAAATTTAAAATGTATCTGGGGATATAAAATGTAGAAAGGGACCTATAATAAGCATATTTCACATTTTATTTCTTGTCTGAGAATCACCAGATTATTGGTTCATCACTTGATGATTAACTATTACTCTCTATTAGGTAAGGAAATAAAATATAGAAGACTAGAGATGTATCTAAAGGCTATAGATTGCTAAAACCTCTCTTCAATAATGTAAGAAGTCAAAGGTACCTTGATTAAAAAGCACAGTTGGTGTTGAGAAGAGAGAATTAATATCTAAAAAGGGAGCAAATGCAAATGAATAATTGATGGAGTTTATAAATGAATAAGAATGCAAGGGTTCACAGGCAAGAAATAATGTAAAGCATATAATTACATTTCCTGAGACCTAACCTAAAGTAATTTGCAAATGCAATATTGTCTTTTAAGACTGCTGGTAACTAAATACCTGTTCACTGTTTGAAGCTTTTGCTAAATAAATTTGATACGTGATAGCACAAACTAGTTAAGACCCTAACCATTTTTACACTAACATGTATTAATTTCATGCTAAGAAATTCAAACCAATTCAGAGCAGAGGCTTTCATCATGGGTGTCCCCTTCACATCAGCTTTTCCTGTTCAGGGAGGCTTTGCACATTGCAAAGTACATTGTAATTCCAACACAGTTGTCCTTCAGCTTCACTTGATCTGTGGAAAATCAAGAACCAATAGTGGCGATAGCCAGTGTAAAGCAGAGTTTGAGATGGGGGTGTGTAACTTGATCTTGTCTTATGATACACACACCTGCTATTATCACTTGGTCTGGGTTAAATGCTTTTAACTGAACAACCCATCTGGTGGTGCAGTGTTGTGTAACAGAGAAAGTTATCTCTGGAGCGAGGCCATTATACGCCCTCATTTCAAATGACACCTAGGTTTATTCTCACAGACCAACTGGAAAAATAATAGATTCTGTTCTAATAAGTGGTGATTTAAAAACCAACTGGCTAAGACTCAGTTGCTTAATTAAATTGAATTTAAAAAAGAAACCAGTTGGAAAAAATATAACTTTGGTGGGAGAAAAGCAAATTTCTGATAAAGATAACTTTATAGAATTTACACCTAGTCCTTTTGAAACAGAAATATTAACTCATGATGCACATGCATCAAAAGCTGAAGTTGATATCATTACTTGTCTTTCTCTGCCTGACTTATCTAATTTAAAAAAATGATATGAATGAGTTTATTTACAAAACAGACACTTAGGGAGATTGGGAAGAAACTTATGGTTACCAAAGGGAAAATTTTGGGGGGAGGGATAAATCAGGAGCTTAATAATACCATATACACACTACTATATATAAGATAGATAATCAACAAGGACCTACTGTATAGCACAGAGAACTACACAATATTCTGTGATAACCCATAGGAGGAGACAATCTGAGAAAGAATGAATGTATGTATGGGTATAATTGGATCACTCTGCTGTACATCTGAAACTAACACAACACTGGAAATCAACTATAATCCAATACAATTAAAAAACTTTAAAAAAGACATTCACATTTGTGGTTTAATGTAAAGCTATGGTGAGAATATTTTTATTTCTACCACAGAAATAAAAAACAAAACCAAAGGTAAACTCCATAGAAAGGACCCTTCCCAAAGACCTACTGGGGTTGCTGCTGCTGCTGCTAAGTCGCTTCAGTCGTGTCCGGCTCTGTGCAGCCCCATAGATGGCAGCCCACCAGGCTCCCCCGTCCCTGGGATTCTCCAGGCAAGAACACTGGAGTGGGTTGCCATTTCCTTCTCCAATGCAGGAAAGTGAAAAGTGAAAGGGAAGTCGCTCAGTCGTGTCCGACTCTTCGAGACCCCATGGACTGCAGCCTACCAGGCTCCTTCATCCATGGGATTTTCCAGGCAAGAGTACTGGATTGCCTTCTACTAGGGTTACCCCCATATAAATCACACACACACACACACACACACACACACACACACACACACACTCGCACACCACTAACTTATTATTTAAAAATCTCTTTGAGCATAGCCAAACCTCAGCACTTGACACTATATAAGATTCAAACACGCCCTCTTGGAGAGGTATGAGCTGTGAAGGTGAAGGTGTGCTGACTCCTCTCACCCCAGGACCCAGCATTTCAGCATGATTCTTCCCCGTGGACACCTAGCACCCATCCCTTTCAGGCACATGGTCCTCCATAAACCTCAGGGCTCAATATGTCCTCCCAACGCCACCCACCGCAGCCCCCCTGCCCCACACACACACTGAGGTTGCCTTGAGAGTTCCAAGCTATCAGCTCCAGTGAAAACACAAATGCAAATTAAAAATAAGAGGCATCATGCTCCCCTTTGAAAATGGGGAAGAGAGTTCCATCCCTTCATTTTTCTTACAGCATTTACATTAAATTTTTTTCATTGTAAGTATCAATACTTTCTCATTCCTTTGAAATGAATAAAAATTCTTTTGAAGACTAGTTAGGTCTCCTGCCAGCTTTTTAACCCAGAATTATCTTTCTCAAGGACCTAGGAACCCTTTCTTTGAAATGTTAACATCAAGGGAGCTAGCACCCCTCTTTTCCAGTTCCTGTGAAATTGTTGGGATCTAACTTCAGGGGGTCCCTTGCTCGAAGCTGCAAAATGACCTACAGTCATAAAACCACGAGATTTGTTTTTCTTCTGGATAAAGCCAGTTAGCTAATAGTACCTGCAATTACTAGGACAATTTAGGATAAACTATACATGACAAACTGTGCTATTAAATCCTCTTACTTGAAGACTAGTTACTGTTTATCTTGAAAACATGTATGTGATGAATTGCATGTGGTTGTGTATAAAGGGGGCAAGATTTTTATCTTTGTCATCTTTTAGCAGGTGGTGCATATTACATTCTGGTTTAATGCTTATTCAATAATAAATGTGTTTTCTTTTTCAGATATCTTTGTGACGAGGATTTCTGGATTGAGAGGAGATTTGCTTTTGATTATATTTCCCTAAACACAGGTAGAGTCCAATCGACCACCTAGGGAAACGGAGTTTCAGCCGGGAGTCCTTAGCCTGGATGACAGAGCTGCTGTGCTTACTTATTCATCTGTTCTGAGTCCACCTTATCTTCCCTTCCTCAGTGTGAAGGAGATTTGAGCTATTTTTCTTATCTTAAAATTGTACAACTATTCAGTGGCCTTGGTCCTGCCCTTTGACAGTAACTGTGTTAGCCTCTTACCTGTTAGGTTTTTCAGTCATTTATGAGCCCCCTCAAAAAACTGAAGTAAAACTTTGATAATGTCAAAAATTTTTTGAAAATAGAATTTTTATACTTGATAAATCCTAATACCCCAGATTTTTTCAACAGAACACGTATACCAATAACCACCACTACCTCAACCAGTTTCAGACCTATTCCTCTGATCACATGAGGGGACAAATTTCCTCCCTTCTCTTTATTTTTTAATTGTAGTTTAAAAGATATGTATATATATAATGAGATCTACCCACAACAATTTTTAAGTGTATAGTGCAATGTTGTTAACTACATGTGTATTGTTGTATGTCAGATCTCTAGAATATTTTCATTCTACATGACATGACCTCTATATCCAATAAACAATAACCTCTCACCCTCCTCCCTCTCAACCTCTGGCCACTATTCTACTCTCTGCTTCTATAATATGACTACTTTAGTTAGATCATTTAAGTGTGAGAGTGAAAGTGTTAGTTGCTTAGTAGTGTCCAACTCTTTAGCTCCTCTGCCCATGGAATTCTCTAGGCAAGAATATTGGGGTGGGGAGACATTCCCTTCTCCAGTGGATCTTCCCTACCCAGGAATTGAACACGAGTTTCCTGCATAGTAGGTAACTGTGGATTCTTTACCATCTGAGCCAGCCATATAAGCACAATCATGCAGCATTTGTCTTTTTGCTGTTGATTAGTTTCATTTAGCATAATGTCCTCAAGTTTCATCCATGTTGTAGCATAAGACAGATTTTCTACTTTGTTAACCATGAATAATGTTCCATTGTATTTATATGCCATATTTTCTTTATCCATTTATCCATAAATGGACATCTAAATTTTTTCCACCTCTTGGCTATTGCAAATAAATGCTGCCATGACCCATGGGAATGCAAATATCTCTTTGAGACCCTGTGTTCAAGTGAGATTGTTGGATCATTTTTTTTAGTTTGTTGAGGAAACTCCATCATGCTTTCCATAGTGACTGCATATTTTACATTCCTAACAACTGTGCACAGGGGTTTCAATTTCTCTACATCTTTTCTAACACTTAATTTCTGTGATTTTGATAATGGTCATCCTAACAGGTGTGAGTTAATATCTGATTGTGCTTCTGATTTGTATTTCCCTGATGATTGGTAAGGTTGCTTACCTTTTCATATACATGCTGGCAACTTGTATGTCTTCTTTGAGAAATGTTTATTCAAGTTTTGATCATTTTTAAATTATTTGTGGTGGATTGATACTGAATTGTAGGAGTTCCTCACATTTTTAAAAATATTGACCCCTTACCAGACTGCTTTTTCACTCTGTTAATTTTCTTTTCCTTTATGCAGGAGAATTATAGGTTGCTGAAGTTTCACTTGCTTATTTTTGCTTTTGTTGCTTGGACTTTTCGTGTCATAACCAATAAATTATTACCAAGGCCAATGTCACAAAGGGTTTCCCTTATGTTTTCTGCTAATATTATAGTTTCAGGTCTTCCTGTTAAGTCTTTAATCCATTTTGAATTTATTTTTGTATATAGTGTAAGAGTCCAATTTAACTATTTTACATTGAATATTCCCAATATAATTTGTTGAAAAGATTATTCTGTCCCCATTTATCAAAGATCATTAGCTGTAAATGCATGGGTTTATATCTGGGGTCTCAATTCTATTTCATTGGTCTATATCTTATTACTGATATCATACTGCCTTGGCTACTCTAGCTTTGAAATATGTTTTGCAGTTAGGAAGCATGAGATCTTCAGCTTTGTTCTGTTTTTCAAGATTTCTTGGCTATTCAGGACCCTTTGTAGTTTCATGTCATTTTTACAAATGTTTTGTCTATTTCTGCAAATAATGCTGCTGGAATTCTTATAGAAATTAAATTTACTGTGTAGACTGTTTGGGGTAATATGGACATTTTAATAATTCTCAAACACTTTCTGAAAAACTGAAAAGAAGGAAACACTTTCAATCTCATTTTATGAGGACAGTATTACCCAAAGCCAGACAAAGACACTATAAGAAAAGATAACTATTGGCCAAAACTCCTGATGAAAATATATGTGAAAATCTTCAGTAAAATACTAACAAACTTAAGTTCAACAACACATTAAAAGGATCATATACCTGGTCTAATGAAATTTATCACTGGGATGTAAGGATGTTTCCACATATGCAAATCAATCCATGTCTTACATCACATTAACAGAATGAAGGGTAAAAATCACATGATCCTTTTAATAAACAGAGGAAAAGTATTCGATAAAATTTTACACTATTTCATGATAAAGAACACTCAGCAAACTTGGAATAGAGGAAATTACCTCAACATAGTTAAGAGTCATTTATGAAAAGCATACAGGTAGTATGATACCTAACCATGAAAAACAAAGTTTTGCCTCTAAAATCAAGAACAAGTCAAGGATGCTGACTTGGACCACTTATATTCAACATAATATTGGAAGCCAAAGCTAAAGCAGCTATGTGAGAAAACAAAATAGCCATCTAAATCAGAAAAGAAGAATTAAAATGATCACTGTTTGTAAATAGCATAATCTTACATGTGGAAAACTCTAAAGATTCCACCAAAAAAAAAAATCATTAGAATTAAGAAATGAACTCAGCAAAATTCACATGATATAAAATCAACATACAAAAATCAGTTGTGTTTTACATTACACTAATAACAAGCCATCCTAAAGGCAAATTAAGAAAACAATCCATTTACAATAGCATCAAATAGGATAAAATATATAGGAATAAACTTAATCAAGGGAGAGAAAGGCTTGTGCAATAAAAACTACAAAACATTGCTGAAGGAAATTACAGAGGACACAAATAAGAGGACAGAAATGTTCTCCCTTTTGTGTGGTACATGTTGGTTCCCTATATGTTGGTTAATCCTTGTATTCAAACAAGTGTTTGGCCCATCCAGCTCCCACAGTCATCTACATGTTAATGGAATCACTTTACAAAAGCCAGTGGGTGAAAATGCAACCTCGGAATTAGATGAAGGAAGTTAGGTGGGTGGCTTGATATGACACAGAGGACCTGAAGAGATACAGTGGAGAAAAATGATAAAGAAGGAACTGGAAAGGGAAGAATCTGGGGAAAGAACTGAAATTTAGGAAAAGAAAGAATTGATAAAGTTTATCTTGCTGAACCCAATGAAATACCTACAGAAAAGTAAAATTTTCAGAACATTCTAAACCAAGGATTTAAATTCAAAATAGCATTTAGAGATATCAAGGGTTGTGAGATTTATCTATTCCTCGAACCAAGTGTTAGCACTGAAAGCAACTCAGTAAGGGTCCTGAGGAAGGGAAGGGGCAGTGACAGTTCTTACCTAACAGTAAAACCCTAGGAAAGAAAATCAGTCTTACATAGTAATATTAACTACAGTGATCTTGTCAATATAAACTTTGCCTGCTTCCATATATTTTATGCACAAAGAATCTTTATTCAATTGTAAAGTAATTTCTGCACACTATACAATTAATTGAGATTGTGCTGATTCCCAAAAGTCATTGAAAAGGAAAATCCAGGCCCTGTTCTTGGGATCTGAAGAAGCAAAGTGTCCTTAGTCCCTTGAATGATACTTTTAGAAGAGACTAGTAGACAGTTGGAGGTTTGTTTTTTTTTTTTTAAGTGTTTTCAGACACTTGACCCCATTATTTATTATGCCACATTTGTCTTCAGAATTTCCATCCTTTACAAAAGGGGTTTTATTGTTCCCCATAAAACTGAATATGTCAGGAAGAAAGTATGAAAGCCAACCTCTCCCTTGTGAAGTTTGATAAGGTGGGGACACTGAGCAAAAGTAACATAAAGGATCTATAGCTGCAGTCAGCAACATTGTTTCTCCCCCTATCCCTTGCAGAACCTCTTAATAAGTAAACAAAACTGGTTTTGACTCTTCAAGGGCTCTTTCCAAAGACCTCAGAATGAGTTAGGGAGTGTGGGATTGATATGCACACAATGCTACATTTAAAAATGAGTAACCAGAAGGACCTACTGTTAAGCACAGGGAACTTGACTCTATATTCTGTAACACCCTAATTGTGAAAAGAATTTGAAAAAGAATAGATACATGTATGTATGTATGTATGTATATACATATGTATGTGTATATATATAAAACTGAACCATTTTGTTGTACAGCAGAAACTCACACAATATTATTAATCAACTGTACTGCAATATGAAATTAAAAGTAAAAAAAGAAAAGAAAGAACTGCTGACATGCTTAGAGTCAGTGAGGATAATGGAGGCACTACTTACAAAAACAGCGGCAAATATTTGCTTCTCAAAATTGGAGGGTTAGTCTGACTTAGGAAAAATACCATATAATCAAACCAAATTTGTTTATGTTTGTGGCAAATTGAAATCTATTCATGAAAGAACTTTCTAGCTACTAAAAAAAAAAAGCCCTCTGATATGGAATTGGATTTCTTGGATTTCTTATGACCTATGTTTGCTATAGATATTGTCTAGCTTCCCAATTTCTCATAAGAAAGGTCTTAGAGAAAACACAAACTGCCATGCTCGAAACATTCCGACTGTGCTTTATGCATCCTTCTAGCTAACTTGCTATTTCCAAAGCTCCAATTACAATGATTTATGCTCTAAGGAGACAGCTTTTACAGTTAACAACTCTTTAAAAAGCATCAGTGATGCTGAGCCAACAGGTAACTTCTTTGGCTTGTGGGTTTTATGACTCTGATGGTATTTTCTATATCATGTCCATTGCTTCACAGAGAATTGACATTGAAGATTCAGCATGTATCACTCAATCAAAGAGCATATAATGGTGATAACTGTTTCATTGATGCCCATGCCATGAATCTCTGTAGAAAGAACAACCTCATTTTTAGTCATGAGGAAAAGATATTGATGCCCTTGAAGATGACATTTTAAGAATACATTATACAGTTGAAAAGCATCTTGTTCACCTCAAATATTTTCCCACACTATCTCATTTAATTCTCAAACTAACATTTTAAGATAGAAGAGCAATTGTGACCTCAATTTTATAGATAAAAATAAGAGTGCTTTCACGGTCTTCCACAATTACATCTGAGGTAGGTAGAACTCTTGTTATTTTCTCAGGTTTGATGATGAAGACATCAGGGCTTAAAAGGTTGTTCATACAGCAAGCCCCTAAGTATTTGTCTCTGTCACTGCTCCTACAAGTGTGCTATTATCTCCTCTAGGAATTCTTTGAAGGATGTGAGAATGTTTATCTACAATAGTGTGTGTGTGTGTGTGTGTTTGTGTGTGTTTGTGTGTTTGTGTGTGCGTGCTCAGTCATGTCCGACTCTTTGCAACCCCATGGTCTGTAGCCCCTCAGACTCCTCTGGCCACGGATTTTTCCAGGCAAGAATATTGGAGTAAGTTCCCATTTTCTCCTCTAGGGGATCTTCTTGGCCCAGGGATCGAACCCCATCTCTTGCATCTCCTGCATTGGCAGGTGGACTTTTTACCACTAATGCCACCTGGAAAGCTCCATCATTGTCCCTACAGGTGTACTATTATTTCCTCTAGGAATTCTTTGAAGGATGAGAGAAATGTTTATCAACAATAGTTTATGTAACTTCAACTGCATTTGAAATTCTTTACTTAACCACATATCAGAAACTCCAAACAATGTTCCACTAACCCATGGTGAGATTGATTAACTGTGCCAAATGTGAATGCCAAATCTGTTAGATGTCAATCCTTAGGCAGAATTCCTCTTGGCAGCCAGCTATTGCTTCTCTAGACTCAATGCTTCATAAATACATGGACAGAACAGGAAAACTCTGCCTTTACAGCAATCTTCAGATAAAGGCTTATCAATAACAAGGTCCAAGGTTGGCTTGGGATCATAGTTTACATCTATTTAATGTAAAATATGTAATCTTAAATCTGTTCACTCTAGGTGTGGAGACATTTTCTTCCTGTGGAAGTCTGTAGTAAAGTCAGCTGATGGTCAGGCCGTAGATGTATGTTCTAAATTCACAAAGCAGATGTTAACACCTGTCCCACCAATCTCTCAACCAACAAAAATTTGCTAAACTCCCATATTTACTAGTTGCAGTACCAAACATGTGAAAGATTTAAGCATGTATGAGACAGGGCCCTTTGATTGTTAAGAATACCAAAAGAGCATATATGTGGAAGTCATTTAGCATTCCAGGAATATTTATTCAGTTCAGTTCAGTCACTCAGTCATGTCCGACTCTTTGCGACCCCATGAGCTGCAGCACACCAAACCTCCCTGTCTATCACCAACTTCCAGAGTTTACTCAGACTCACATCCATTGAGTCAGTGATGCCATCCAACCATCTCATCCTCTGTTGTCCCCTTCTCCTCCCACCTTCAATCTTTCCCAGTATCAAGGTCTTTTCCAATGAGTCAACTCTTCACATCAGGTGACCAAAGTATTAGAGTTTCAGCTTCAACATCAGTCCTTCAAATGATTATTCAGGACTGATTTCCTTTTGGATGGACTGATTGGACCTCCTTGCAGTTCAAGGGACTCTCAAGAGTCTTCTCCAACACTACAGTTCAAAAGCATCAATTCTTTGGTGCTCAGCTTTCTCTATAGTCCAAATCTCACATCCATAATGACTACTGGAAAAACCATAGCTTTGACAAGATGGACCTTTGTTGGCAAAGTAATGTCTCTGCTTTTTAACATGCTGTATAATTTGGTCATAGGTTTTCTTCCAAGGAGCAAGCATCTTTTAATTTCATGGCTGCAGTCATCATCTGCAGTGATTTTGGAGCCCAAGAACATAATTCCTGCTCTCATAGAATTTAAAAGCCCTAAATAAGCAAAATGCTACTATTATAATTTTTAGCAATTCTTGTTATTACCATATTATCATTTACTGCTAATAGTGATATTTTGACAATAATCTGATTTATAAATTCATATTCAGATTAATATTTTTTATCAGTATTAAGCAACAGTAAGAACTAACTAGTTAATAACAATCCACAAGACTTAATTTGATCTTTCCGAAGTACTACCCTATGCCTTGAAACCACATTTAAAGGTACTAGCTTTTGGGGTTTTTTAATTCAAAAGGTGATATTTTGCTGTGAAGTCTTAGATTAAATTCAATCTTGTCATTATTATTTTCATAATGTATTGTGCTAGATATTACAAATATATTTATTTAATCTCTTGGCTATTGTTCGGTAGCAAAAGCTTTATTTCTCTTGCTATGAACATGTATTTGCTTCATCAAACATGCAGATGAGGGCCTGAGTGAAGAATAGTGGCCAGCGGAGGGGAGACTGGGTGAGATCCTAGAGTTCTACTTCAACCTTGGTTAGAAGATGTACCTGTGGACTTCCCTGGTGATCCAGTGGTTAAGACTCTGCCTGCCAATGCAGAGAACATAGGTTTGATCCCTGGTCTTGGAAGATTCCACATAGTGAGAGGTAACTAAGGCCTTGTGCCCCAGCTACTGAGCCCCCATGCCCTAGAGTTTGTGTTCAGCAACAAGAGAACCTGCCACACTAAGAAGTTAGAAGCTGCAGCCAGAGAATAGCCCCACCTCGCTGCAACTAGAGAAAGCCTTTGAGTAACAACTGAATCACCAGTGCAGCCAAAAATAGATGTGCTTGTGCCTAAAAGTTGTTGTAAGAATTAAGTCTGAATGTAGAAGCGCAAGCCAGCAGGATACAAGTTTAAGGAGAACAGCTTGATGACAATGAGAAATATGGCAGCTGTATTTCCTCAGTGCAGCAATCAGTCCCAGAAAACTAGAAGCTTTCAATCCACTAATTATCGTGCTGTTGGGACTGTTTTTACCAATGAACTTTGCTCACCACTTGCCCCACAGACCTGGTATTTGAAGCAATCAGTCACATGGGTGCTGTGTCAAAGCTATATCTGTGCACTGTCTGCATTTCTAGCTGAGTTGCTGGAGACAGATCAGTCTCCATGGGCAGAGGGCAGGGCAGGAGGGGACACAGCAGGGGAAAAGAGGGACAGTGCTTCATTAGTCAACACTTTTAGACCAGGCCCATGTACTTTATGGTGCCCTTCTACCCACCAC